>NC_091451.1:57500-705815 GCF_964237555.1 Oryctolagus cuniculus
AAAAATCTCCCTCCCTCCCAACATGGTTATCTATCTATCTATCTATCTATCATGTATCTATCTAGAACATCAAATCACGATTCACAAATGAATATTGAGGCTGGCGCCGCGGCTCACTAGGCTAATCCTCCGCCTAGTGGCGCCGGCACACCGGGTTCTAGTCCCGGTTGGGATGCCGGATTCTGTCCCGGTTGCCCCTCTTCCAGGCCAGCTCTCTGCTGTGGCCAGGGAGTGCAGTGGAGGATGGCCCAAGTGCTTGGGCCCTGCACCCCATGGGAGACCAGGAGAAGCACCTGGCTCCTGCCTTTGGATCAGCGCGGTGCGCCGGCCGCAGCGCGCTGGCCGCGGCGGCCATTGCAGGGTGAACCAACGGCAAAGGAAGACCTTTCTCTCTGTCTCTCTCTCTCTCTCACTGTCCACTCTGCCTGTCAAAAAATAAATAAAAATTTTAAAAGAATATTGATTTATCTGGAGGCAGAGCATCAAAAAGTACCCTTCCTTCCTTCCAAGGCAGAGTACCAGAAAAATCATGCATTTGGACTCAAAATGGAATCTTTAGTACCAGGAGAGCGAGAGCCATTTTGAATCTAAAAGGAAGGTCACTAGGTGCAGAAATTGAACACTACGTGTTCTAAATCAATCAAGCCATCTTAAGAAATAAGTGCCCCACAGTAGCTGGGACTGGACCAGATCAAGACATCTTAGCAAGAAGGAGGAAGAGCCCACACTCCGATATAAGATGCTGATGTTCCAAATGGTGGAGAGAGAGAGAGAGAAAGGTCTTCCTTTGCCTGCCGTTGCTTCACCCTCCAATGGCCGCTGCGGCTGGCGCACTGCGCTGATCCGATGGCAGGAGCCAGGTGCTTCTCCTGGTCTCCCATGGGGTGCAGGGCCCAAGCACTTGGGCCATCCTCCACTGCACTCCCTGGCCACAGCAGAGAGCTGGCCTGGAAGAGGGGCAACCGGGACAGAATCCGGCGCCCTGACCGGGACTAGAACCTGGTGTGCCGGCGCCGCAAGGCGGAGGATTAGCCTAGTGAGCCGCGGCGCCGGCCTTTTTTTTTTTTTTTTTTTTAGAGCTTCTCCAGGGAACCTGTCTTCAGGAATTTTTCTTTCATAAGATCTATTTATTAGAAAGGAAGAAAGGAAGAAAGGTTGATTTTTTTTTTATTTACGTATTAGAATGAGTTATAGAGAGGCAGAGACAGAGACAGAGTCTTCCATCCCCTGGTTCACCTCCAGATGGCTGCTATGGCTGGAGCTATGCTGATCCAAAGCCAGGAGCCAGGAGCTTCTTCCAGGTCACCCACATGGGTGCAGGGGCCCAAGGACTTGGGCCATCTTCTGCTGCTTTCCCAGGCCATAGCAGAGAGCTGGATTGGCCCCAGTACAGTGCAATCTTCTTTTTTTTTTTTTAATTTTAAAAGATTTATTTATTTGGGGCTGGTGCTGCAGTGCAGCGGGTTAACACCCTGGCCTGAAGCACCAGCATCCCATAGGAGTGCCATCAGACAGAAGACCTCTCTCTGCCTCTCCTCTCTCTGTGTGACTCTGACTTTCAAGTAAATAAATAAATCTTTAAGAAAAATTGATTTATTTATTTATTCACTTGAAAGAGTTACACACAGAGAGAGAGGAGAGGCAGAGAAAGTGAGAGAGGTCTTTTGTCTGATGGTTCACTCCCCAATGGGCTGCAATGGCTGGAAATGTGCTGATCTGAAGCCAGGAGCCAGGAGCTTCTTCTGGGTCTCCCACAGGGGGTATAGAGGCTCAAGGGCTTGGGCCATCTTCCACTGCTTTCCCAGGCCATAGCAGAGAGCTGGATTGGAAGAGGAGCAGCTGGGACTCAAACTGGCGCACATATGGGATGCTGGCGCTTCAGGCCAAGGCGTTAACCTGCTGCACCACAGCGCCGGCCCCCAGTGCAATCTTTCTTTAAAAAAAAAAAAAAAAAAAACCTTAAGGGAACTCGGCTCAGCTGTGATTCCGTGATCCGCTAATATGAGGTCTATTTCCAGTCCCTCCTCCTCCATTTCCAATCCAGCTCCTTGCTAATTCACCTGGAAAGCCACGGGAAGATTGACCCACTACTTGGACCAGCTGGGAGATGTGGAACAGATGAAGCTCCCGGCACCTGCCTCCTGGATTTGCCCTGGCCACCCAGAGCCCATCCAGCAGATGGAAGATCTCTCTTCCTCTCCCAACCCTCAGCCTGTTACCCCATAACTTTTCCACATACATAAGAGTAAATAAATTTTAAAAAGAATTGGCTAACTAAATCTCTGAAAGGGGGGGGATGGGCTGGCCCTGGGGCATAGTAGGTTAAGCATCTGCCTGCCTGTGTGTGTGGCTCCACGCTCTGATATGAGATGCTGCTGATGTCCCAAATGGTGTCTTTTTTTTTTTTTTTTAAGAGCTTCTCCAGGGTACCTGACTTCAGGAATTTTTCTTTTATAAGATCTATTTATTTGAAAGAAAGGAAGGAAGGAAAGATTTATTTATTTATTTAAAACAGAGTTACAGAGAGGCAGAGGCAGAGAGAGACAGAGTCTTCCGTCCCCGGGTTCACTCCCCAGCTGTGCTGCTCCGAAGCCAGGAGCCAGGAGCCAGGAGCTTCTTCCCAGTCTCCCACGTGGGAGGCCATAGCAGAGAGCTGGATTGGGCCCAGTACAGTGTAATCTTAAAAAAAAAAAAAAAGTCTTGGGCTGGCGCCACAGCTCACTAGGCTAATCCTCTGCCTGCAGCGCCGGCACACCGGGTTCTAGTCCCAGTTGGGGCACCGGATTCTGTCCCGGTTGCTCACCTTCCAGTCCAGCTCTCCGCTGTGGCCCGGGAAGGCAGTGGAGGATGGCCCAAGTCCTTGGGCCCTGCACCTATAAGGGAGACCAGGAGAAGCACCTGGCTCCAGGCTTCGGATCGCTGTGGTGCAACAGCCACAGCAGCCCTTGGCAGGTGAACCAACGGAAAAGGAAGACCTCTCTCTCTCTCACTGTCCACTCTGCCTGTCAAAAAAAAAAAAAAATCTTAAGGGGGCTCAGCTCAGCTGTGACTCCGTGATCCGCTAATATGAGGTCTATTTCCAGTCCCTCCTCCTCCATTTCCAATCCAGCTCCTTGCTAATTCACCTGGAAAGCCACGGGAAGATTGACCCACTACTTGGACCAGCTGGGAGATGTGGAACAGATGAAGCTCCCGGCACCTGCCTCCTGGATTTGCCCTGGCCACCCAGAGCCCATCCAGCAGATGGAAGATCTCTCTTCCTCTCCCAACCCTCAGCCTGTTACCCCATAACTTTTCCACATAAATAAGAGTACATTAAATTTAAAAGGGAATTGGCCAACTAAGTCTCTGAAGGTGGGGGGGTTGGGCTGACCCTGGGGCATAGTAGGTTAAGCATCTATCTGTGGCTCCAGTTTGAGATGGAAGGACTCTCTGTAACTCTGACTCTCCAGAAAAAAAAAAAAGATAAAAATCTTAAAAAGAATTATTATTATTATTATTATTATTATTATTATTAGGGGGCCTGTGCTGTGGTGTAGCAGGTAAAACTGCCACAAGCAGTGCCGGCATCCCATATGGGCTCCCATTCGAATCCCATCCCAGCTGGCTGCTCTCTGCTATGGTCTGCAAAAACAGTAAAAGGAGGCCTGAGTCCTTCTGCCTCTGCACTCCCACGGGAGACATGGAAAAAGCTCAGGCTCCTGGGTTCGTATCGGTGCAACTCAGGGTGTTTCAGCCACCTGGGATGTGAACTGGTGCGTGGGAGACCTCTGCCTCTCTGTAACTCTGCCTGAAAAAATAAATATCTAAAAAAAAAAAAAGAATTAGAAGTGAAAATTGTGATAAAATATTGACCATGTAGAGGGAGGAGATTCAGACAACGGGCATGGCATGTGACACAACATGAAAAAAATCACAGCTTGCTTCTTTTTCTTAAAGGAAGATTGCAAGGCAGAGTGAGTGCGGCAGGTGGTCATTATGCCCTTGTGAGTTATGCTTGGGATGCACACACCCCACGGAGGAGTGCTGCTTTAGGTTCTGCCTGGCTGCTCTGCTAAACATATAGTTTCTGATGAATAGATCCTGGGAGTACCTTCTCCTTTTCACACACACACACACACACACACACACACACACACACACCCCTACCTCCCTACCTCCTTCCCTACCTTTCCTCTCTGTAAGTCTACATTCTAAATCAATCAAGCCAAGACATCTTAGCAGGAAGGAGGAAGAGCCCACACTGATCTGAGAAGCTGCTGTCCCAAACGCTGGATTTTTTTTTTTTCCTTTTAAAGAGCTTCTTCAGGGTGCCTGTCATGTATCGGGGTACACCTGATATATGACAGCAGAATCTGCCTTAACCCGCTGTGTTACCACACTGGTCCTGGCATCACAACATGTATGAATGAAGCCTTTTACCACCTTTTACTACCTGTCCCTGTGCTATAGCTGAGAAACTGAACTGAGAAAACATCATATTACACAGGAGATTGCACTTACCCTGCCTGTTACATTCAGGGTTCATGTGATCAGGTGACAGAATGTGTGTGTGTGTGTGTGTGTGTGTGTGTGTGTAAAATCCCAAATCCTGATGATGAATGACAAAAACAATTGAGGTGGGGTGTTTTGTGGCATGGTTGGATTAGCGGTTGCTTGAGATGTTGGCATCTCACACCAGAGTGCCAAGTCGGGTCCTGGGTACTCTATATGCTTCTGAATCGAGCTTCCTGCTAATGGGTCTGGAAAGGCAGCAGTGGATGGCTGAAGTAGATGAATGGAAGCAGATTTCATAATATAAAGACACTGGTGAGACCGGCATTGTGGTGCAGCAGGTACAGCTGCCGCCTGTGACCCCAGCATCTCATATGGGCACCAGTTTGAGCCTTAGCCACTCCAGTTCCAATCCAACTCCCTGATAATGGCCTGGGGGTGGTATCAGAGGCTATCCCAAGTCCTTAGGCACCTGGAAGAAGCTCCTGGTTCCTGGGTTCATCATGGCCCAGCCCTGGCCATGGTGGCCATTTGTGGGAGTGTACCAGATGTCTCACCTTCTCCCTCCCCTCTCTCTCTCTCTCTCTCTCTCTCTCTCATATATATATATATATATATATATATCATCTCTATCATCTCTATCTCTATCTCTGTTTTTAACCTTTCACATAAGCAAGCAAATAGGCTAACACAGAAGGATCTGTGAACAGAGATGCATCTGGCAGCAGCCTTGTATGTTCTGGCCAAAGAACAACTGGTAAGTTAAACATGCCTGTGGATGGGCTCATGGTGGAATACACCAGTGTGCACCTATGCCCAGGAAGAAAAGGAAAAAAAAATATTGGTGCCTTCCTAGTTATAGAATATTCTCTGGATAAGCTAAGATGTTCCAAGGTTGGAGCAAAAGGGCAGGGAGGAAAGCTGTGTTCCTGGCATCCCTGGCCAGTTATTTCACTCCCCTGCCCCGTGCCCTCTTCCTAGGCCAGAGTCAGGGCAGAGGTGCCCATGGGGACAGAGGTGGGGGGAGGACACACACCCTCCCAGAATGAATCTTATCCTATCCTGCCACTGTGATGACTTTGCAAGGCACAGCTGAAGAGAGAAACTGGTAGCCTGGCCTTGGGAATCTACTTGCCACACCCACCCACCCTCAATGACTTGGAATCTGCCTCATTCAATTGGCTTCATTCAAATGCAGAAGAAACAGCCCCGAGCTTTTCTCTGTGAATGGGTTTCCTTTTCTCTTCTCCTCAGCTCCCCCACCTCAGGTCTTTGTCAGTGAATGGCCAACTTTCCCTGCTCCGCCAGAATGCTGCCTTTCTGGGGCAAAGGTCAGTCAGTCCTCTTAGCCCTGGAAACCATGACAGCGACCACAGCTGAAACCCTGACTTGAAGGCTGACATCTTTCTTTATGGCCTGGGGTGTGTTTGCTTAAGATAGAGTGTGCACATGTGTCTTTCAGAGGACACAGAACCAGTGCAGTGGAATGCTGAGCAGATTCTCTTGCCGTTCTGGAATTCTGGTAGTCACAGGACAGAAGGCTAGCAGGGGATGATTTTGACAACAGACAGACAGACAGACAGACAGACACCTCTGCTGAACTGTGCTTGCTCTGGGGAGGAGGGGCAGATTATGGTCATTCGCCTTTGGGTTTCACAAGCACTTCTCACTCTCCCACCTGCTTCCCGTGGAAATCCACAGTCCCCCTCTGTGAGCCCAGGGCATCAGTGAGTGACCTCACGTGCCTTCTCACCACCCTAACACAAGAGGTAGTTGGACAAATGTGAAGGAACCCCAGAGAAGATCGCCACAGAGGAAGACTTGTTATGGCACGATGAGTGGGCAGGCGAGGTGGGGTTGAGGGCCGTAGGGGGATATGGCTGTCGTTGGGCAAATAGGAAGGGTACTGTCTGACAAATACCCCAAAGTGTTTAGGCTCCTGCTGAGCATGTGGGAGATCTGGATGCAGTCTCTGACCCAGCTCCAGCCCGTGTGTGTGTGTGTGTGTGTGTGTGTGTCCCTCTCCCTCCTTATTTTAAAAATAAAAATAGGACTACAGCAACGAATGTGACCGTGACGTGAGTGTACCGAATGTCATGGAACTGTGCAGTCGAATGTGTTTCCGACGGGAGTGGATTTCACATCAGCGAGGAAGTTTTCTGGCTTTGTCGAGTGGGGATGTGAGGGATGTGAAAATCTGACAGTGCAGCCATTTGGAGCATCAGAAAAGAAGTGAACGAGGACTGTAAATGACTGTGGGTCCTGTGACAAAGAGTGAAAGGAGATTTTCAACTTGTAAAATCCACATGCCGGGGGGGGGGGGGGGGCGGCGCCGGCACACCGGGTTCTAGTCCCAGTCGGGGTGCCGGTTCTGTCTGGGTTGCTCCTCTTCCAGTCCAGCTCTCTGCTGTGGTTGCCTGGGAGTTCAGTGGAGGATGGCCCAGATCCTTGGGCCCTGCACTCCCCTGGGAGACCAGGAGGAAGCACCTGGCTCCTGGCTTCGGATCGGCACAGTGTGCCAGCCGCAACGCACTGGCGGCAGCAGCCACTTGGGGGGGGGGTGAACCAACGGAAAAAGGAAGACCTTTCTCTCTGTCTCTCCTCTCTCTCTCTCACTGTCTAACTCTGCCTGTCAAAAAAAAAAAAAAAAAAAAAAAAAAAAACAAACCATACCCTGGCATGTGCCTGCATGCTATACATCCGGGTGCTTGCTTTGAGTCTGGCTACCCACATTCTGGCTTCCCGATGATACACATCCTGGGAGGCAGCACGTGATGTCACGAGTGCCCCCCCTCCTCCACTGGGTAGCGTTTCTGGCTCCTGGCTTTGACCAGGCCCAGCCTTGGCTCTTTGTTGCGGGCATTTGTGGAGTGAACCGGTGGATACAAAGTCTACTTAGACCTCTCCCACCCACACCGTCGTTGCTGTTACACCCTGAATTATGTGTCATTTCATGATTCCTCTTGACTTCTTGCCTGTGTTCCATTTGCTTAGTTCTCTGTTGGCCTGCTTGTTCATTCTGTAGGGAGGGGAAGTAAAGGTGTTTTGATATATGTTACATCTACATTTGCCAGAGGAAGTCGGTTCTGTCCGCATCCTAAGAGAAGTTCACAAAATTCCCTAGTCTGTGGTAGTGTGGTGACACAAGATTGGTGCCGCTGCTGTATATGGTCACTCGGATGTTCCGTGCCTCACAGAGATTTTGTCAAAGGCAGCGATAGGTAGGACAGATGAGGAGCCGTGGGACAGCCGCCACTAGTATGTTCCTTCATTTTGGCGGTGTTGTGAGGGAATTTGCAAAGGTGGGCATATTGTAGAGCATGTTGTAGAGAGCTGTAGTTTGAAGAGGCGGGGAGTGAAACCAGCAGATGGAATCAATCTCTCTCTCTCTGTGTTTCTCTCTACCTCCCCCCACCCCACACACACTTTACCTTTCCGATTCAGAAATAAATAAATGAATCTTAAAACTTGAAGACATAATGTGTGGTGGGCGTTCGGATCAACGGTTAGAGTTTTCGGCATGGGGCGCTCCCGTCTCATGCAGTGGAGCATGGGTTCGATTCCTGAGTCTCCTCTGATTCAAGCTTTGTGCAGAGGCATGCCCTGGGAGGCAGCAGGTGAGGTTTCAAGTGCTTGGCTCCCTGACATCCATGTGTGGGGAATTGTTAGAAAGCCCCACGGTGAAAAAATAGAGTCAGACGCTATTGGGTGTGAGTGACGGGAACTGTCAGGGCTGCACCCCAGAGTCTCCACTGGTGGGGAGCTAGAGTCATACTGGAGTAAAAAATCCAATCCTGGCTGGCGCCGCGGCTCAACACCGGGTTCTAGTCCCGGTCGGGGCACCGGATTCTGTCCCGGTTGCCCCTCTTCCAGGCCAGCTCTCTGCTGTGGCCAGGGAGTGCAGTGGAGGATGGCCCAAGTGCTTGGGCCCTGCACCCCATGGGAGACCAGGAGAAGCACTTGGCTCCTGCCATCGGATCAGCGTGGTGCGCCGGCCACAGCACGCCGGCCGCGACGGCCATTGGAGGGTGAACCAATGGCAAAGGAAGACCTTTCTCTCTGTCTCTCTCTCTCTCACTGTCCACTCTGTCTGTCAAAAAAAAAAATTTTTTTTTTTAAATATCCAATCCAGGTACTCCAATGGGAGAGGCGGATCATCTTATGATTACTTGAAGATAGTTGAAGATTCAATCCCACAATCGATCACTTTCTTTTCACTTTTTAATGGATTACATATTTATTGGAGAGGCAGCATTACAGAGACAGGGAAGGAGAGAAGGAGGAGGAGAATGAGAGAGAGAGAGAGAGAGAGAGAGAGAGAGAGAGAGATGCAAGCATTGTGAGGCATCTGGTTAAGCTGGATCAGTCCTGGACCAGGTGGCAGGCACTCAAACCCATGCTGCTGTGGGATGCCAGCGTTGCAGGCAGAGACTTGAGACCAAGGAACCGCTTCCTAGGGCCCTGAGGTTGCCACTGCCTGCGATGCCAGAGTCCAACTCCCTGCTAATGTGCTTGGGAAGATAGCTAAAGATGGCCTGAGTGCTTGGGCCCCTGCACCTATATGGGAGACCTTGATGAAGTTCCAAACTCCTGGGTTTGGCCTGGCCCAGCCCAGGCTGTTGTAGTTCCATTTGTGGGAGTGAACCGACTGTCTCTGTAACTGCCTTTTGAGTAAATCGATACAGGAGAACCTGGTTGGTGACAGACATCTTAGAGACTACTGGTTATTTTTAAGCAGGAGGTTTCTGGGAATAAAGCGGATACTGTTGATAGCCCTACCTGGACTCTCTTTGGGCAGGTCTCTGTGGATGTGGAGTTGATGGGGAAGGAGGGAGGGAGGGAGGATCCAGTGTGAAATTTCTGCTTCCCTTCGTCTCCTCTTCACCGGGCCCTCCCTCACTCCGCGAGCCGAGCCGAGCCGAGCCGAGCCGAGCCGAGTCTCTCTTGCCTGAGGCTCGCGCACCACCTAGCGGCCACAGTATTGAACATGGGTTTGGTGAGGGAGCGCTAAGATGGAGTCACAACTTTCCGGGCTGGCGGGCGGTTGGGGGTGGGGGCTTGTTTGGCGTGGGCTGGGTGTGGAGCACCTTTGGACTTCCTCCTTTGGAAGCTGCTGGCATGCCTTTGGGTGGGGCTGGCCCATGTGGGACTGGAGACTGGGGTCGGTCGGTCTCCCCCCCCCCCAAGTCTCCCCTTCTTCACCTGGAAAGGTGGAAGAAGAAAGTTGTTTGTTCTGAACGACATCGACCCCGGATTTTGTCCCTGTAGGAAACCATAGACATGACTGCCCTGTGGATTTTCTGACTTGGGTGCCTGGATAAAAAAAGAAAGAAAGAAAGAAAGAAAGAAAGAAAGAAAGAAAGAAAGAAACCTAGTGTCTGGGTCTTCTTCTCCCTGAAGGAGACTATGGCCCAGGCCTGACCTCTAATTGGATCAGTCAACCCCCCTCTCGCCCGTGCTGTAGTTCCCTTGACTGAATTTTTCTCATTGTCCCCCGTGCCTGCGGCTTTGGCTGCCACACGTAGAGAATGATATCTACCCCAAAAGGAAGGCCTCAAAGGCCGCCTGAGGAGCGATGTTTCTCTGTGATCTACTTCTGTCTGTTGCTCCTCATCTCCCCCCCCCCAGTCCCGGGGAGTGAGCCTTGGGAGCCAGAAGACTTCTTCCCCCAGGTGGGTTCCAGAGACCTGACATCCCTCCCCGCCCTGGTGTTCCAGGGTGGTCAAGCTGCAGTCAAAATGTGTGTATGGTGCACTGGTTTATTTTGGTATGTCATTGGGACACACACACACACACACACACGTAGCTCTGAAGGGCTCTCTCCATTTCCACACACATGCATACACGTACACACAGGTCTGACTGGGTGTGTTGTTTGTCTGGAACACTTGGAAGGCCATTTTAGGGGCAGTGCCTTCCCAGGCAGAGAGGAGAGTGGATGAGAACTTCTCAGGAGCAAAACCCCTCTTGGAATGGGAGGGTGAGTTGTGCTGCGGTATCTCCTGGGATGCGGTGACTGGCTCTCCCCTGCCTCTTTCTGTGCCTCACCGGAGGGAGCAGAAGCTTCTTGTGGGCTGAGCTGGATCCTGGGTGCCCAGACGCTGCTCACTGTGCAGCCATTTCTGCTCATGTGCTGGGAAGGGGAAGGCAGGCCAGGCTCCTGTCCTGTTTCCCAGAGACCCAGTCTGCTCTCTTCCTCCTCTGACCCCTGCCTGCTGCTGGGGAGCAGAGTAAAGTGTGCTCTCTCTCTCTCCCTCTCTCTCTCTCTCTCCCTCTCCCTCTCTCTGCTTGCTCTCTCTGGGAGACTGTCTGTTCTCCCCTTCTTTCACATCTCTGACCCACTGCCATTCCACCTCCTTTCTGTCCCCAAAAGAGCTCAGTGGCTCCCCTAAGATCTTAGAAGAAAGACAAATAGAGGCCGGTGGGCACAGTGGCTCACTAGGCTAATCCTCTGCCTGTGGCGCCGGCACACCGGGTCCTAGTCCTGGTTGGGGCACTGGATTCTGTCCCGGTTGCTCCTCTTCCAGGCCAGCTCTCTGCTGTGGCCCAGGAGTGCAGTGGAGGATGGCCCAAGCCCTTGGGCCCTGCACACATAATGGAGACCAGGAGGAAGCATCTGGCTCCTGGCTTCAGATCGGTGCAGCGCTCCGGCCATAGCGGCCATTGGGGGGGGGGGTGAACCAACGGAAGGAAGACCTTTCTCTCTGTCTCTCTCTCACTGTCTAACTTTGCCTGTCAAAAAAAAAAAGACAGAAATTTAAAGTTAGCTAGTGGGAGCTATGCAGCATTGTAGCACAACATGTTAAAGACAACGTCAGCGGGAGATGGGCCAAGTAGTTGTGTCCTTGTCACCCACAAGGGTGGCCCAGATGGAGCTCCTGGCTGCTGGCTTTGGCCTTGCCCAGCCTCAGCTGCTGTGGGCATTTGGGAAGTGAAGATATCTCCCTCCCTCCCTCCCTCCCTCTCTCTCCCTCTCTCTCTCCCCCCACCTCTCCTACCTCTCCTCTCTCCCCTCTCTCTCTATCCTTCTCTTTATGTCACTGCATTTCACATGAAAAAGAAAAAAATGGCATAAATCAATGTATCTCTCCAAGAAGCATACAAAGCTGGGCAGGTTTGTTGTGCTTCCACCCTGCCTCCCGGTCTTCCAGTGGTGACCCTTCACATTTCCTTCCAACTCCTGGTGGTGGAAGGAGACACACAGCGAGGAGATACTGGGCCATCCTTTATAACAGTACTACCTAGGGAGGGCCGTCCCGGCTGGAGACAGTGATTGCATTGAAGAAAGTGAGTGTGTGAGTGTGACTGTGAGTGTGTGCCTGTGTTCCTGTCTGGCCCAGCTCCCAGCTCCCGGGAAGCCCTCCCTCTCATCATTGGCTGAGATTTCTGGAGAGCCAGGCCTGGAGAAATATGGCCCAAGGGTGTGTGTGTGTGTGTGTGTGTGAGTGTGGGGGAATCTGGAGCTGACCCACGGGCCTGGGACCCAGTGTCATTCCTCATTCACCTTCCTCCCTCAGCCTCCTCTGCCCTGCCCTTCATCTCCCCCTTCCTCCCCACCCACCTACCCCCGCCGAGAGACCCAAATCTCTCTACGGCGATCCTTGCGCGCCACCTAGCGACCACAGTATCAGATTGGGCACGGTGGCTGGTGAAAGCCAAAATGGCGCTGGCATCTAAATAGAGCGTCCTGAGTATCGCGAGACTTCGGGGTGGAGGCTGCGCAGTGCTTGGGGGCCTGTTTAGCACATGCGCGGTGTGGAGCACAGGCGAGCTTTCTGCTGTGGGGGCGGGGGGGGCATTTTTCTCTGGGCTGGGGCGCTGCCGCCGCCACCGCAGCTGCCGCGAGAGGGGTGGGAAGCTGGCCGGGTGCGGGGAGCGGGCCGTGACTGGGGATGGGCTCTCGGGTCCTTGGGCGCCACCCTGGGTGATCTGAGTCCCCTGTGGGTTACCGTTCACGTCTTTCTTTCTCTTTCTTTCTTCCTTTCTTCCTTCCTTTCTTTCTTTCTTTCTTTCTTTCTTTCTTTCTTTCTTTCTTTCTTTCTTTCTTTCTTTCTTCTCTTTCTTTCTTTCTTTCTTTCTTTCTTTCTTTCTTTCTTTCTGTCTTCCTTCCTTCCTTCCTTCCTTCCTTCCTTCCTTCCTTCCTCTCGTTCTTTTTCCTTTCTTTTATGTTCTCTTTCTCAGTTTATTCCCTGTTGTCTCTTGCTCTCGTGCTGTTTCCCGCTCGTCCGTGTGTCTGTCCGCCTCCTTCTAGCTTCTTTCTCTTTCTTCCGACTTTATTTCTCACTCCCCCCTTGACTTGATATTCTTTGTCCTTTCTTATTTTTTCTCCCCACTTGCTCTCTCTCTCTCTCATCTTTTTAAATCTTCATGCTTTCTCCTCTCTTCCTTATTTTGGTTTCATTTTTTGTCTCCTACCTTCCCTCGTGTGTTTCCTCTCTTTGTCATGTCCTCACGTCCTCACGGTTTTCTTTCTAAACTTCCATTCCTTCTTTCCCCCATCTTTTACGTTTTCTTTCTCTCTTCTTAGTTTTTGTCTTTCTGTTCGGTCCTCCTTTTTTTTTCTTCTTTCTCCAACTTTTTTTTTTTACTTTCACTCTTTCTGTTTCTCTCTCCCTAGTGTTCTTTCAATGTTTTCCCCTCTTTTTAATTCTCTCTGCTGCTCTCTCGTCTTTTCTTTTTCCTTTCCTTTCCTTTCCTTTCCTTTCCTTTCCTTTCCTTTCCTTTCCTTTCCTTTCCTTTCCTTTCCTTTCCTTTCCTTTCCTTTCCTTCCTTCACCTTTGGGTGGCCAAGTGGACTTTTTAAGAAGTCAATTCTTATGTGAATGTGATATCAATGCAAAGAGAAGAGGTTCTATGTAGTTCATAGATACAAAAAATAAGAATATGACACACTACACTCCCCTCCCCCCCCCATTTTTTTAAACTTCTGTGTAAATAGTGATCTGTGGAGTGCATCCCCACGTGCCCAGGCAATAGTGAAGCCCATGGATGGCCTCTGTCACAGATGGTGTGCTGCCAGAGGATGAGCCTCCTTCCCGATGCCCCCCTCTCGCTCCCCACACACACCCCATGAGCCACGAGAAGATGCTCCTCGCGGCCAGGACAGCCCTGGGGGTCTGACAGGCTGACTCCCCGGAGCCAGGCGAGGCCAGACCCGTCTTTGGGAGGCACTTCATGCTCTGAGATTCCCAGAGTCTGCTGAGTCCCAACCCTCGGCTGTGTGGGCACCTATGCCCCACAGCCTTTGTGGTTGTGCAGACACCTGCCCCCGACCCCCTCCACACACTCTCTGCCCCCGGGCAGCTGAGAAACACGTTCTGAGCTATGATGTCGTCCCCCTGCCGCCTGGATGCATCCAGCTGGCTGTCCCTTGGTTCCTCGGTGTCGGTTGTCGGACTCCACCTGGTGGCTGCCTTGATATGGCTGTCGCAGGCTCCGGAGATGACAAGGGATGACAAGTGGCCGAGGAGCCCGAGACAGAGTGTGACGAAGTCCCTAAGCTGCAGGAAGGACTGTCCCTGCCCTGCTGGGTACAGCCTCTGTGTTTGTTTGTGTTTTCTGGGCTTTATCTACGGACTTGATGGGTTTGAATGCCTTTTGGCATGAAACATTTTGTTTTCTGGCAGCAAACGCTAATAGATTCTACATGGTGTCAATCCCTCCACACATTCGAGTTTTCTTGGCAGAACAATTCAGAATCCCGAGAAATCATGCTATTTCTGTTTGTGACATTGCATTGGATCCACTTGCCTAACAGAAAGATTGTGCTTTTCCCAAAACCACTTTGACGGTGTTTTTTTTGGTTCAATTTCACCCGAATTCCACAACACTTTGCCCAGAATGCCTGGAGGAAAGCAGAAATATCCGGTGTGTTGTGGCTATCTCAATCCCAGACCTTGCTACCGTCTCTGTGTTTGTTTGTGTTTTCTGGGCTTTATCTACGGACTTGAGGGTTTTGAATGCATTTTAGCATGTAACGTTTTGTTTTCCACCGGCAAACACTAATTGGTTCCACATGGAGTCAATTCCTCTATACATTCGAGTTTTCTCTTCAGAAAATTCAGAATCCCGAGAAAACATGCTATTTCTGTTGGTAAACATGGCACTGTATGAACTTCCCGAAAGAAAGATTGTGCTTTTCTCCAATACCAGTTTGCCGGTGATTTTTTGGTTCAATTTCACCCGAATTCCACAATTTGTCCGGATATGCCTGGAGGAAAGCAGAAATGACCGATGTGTTGTGGCTGTCTGAATCCCAGATCTTGGTTCAGCCTCTGTGTTTGTTTGTGTTTTCTGGGATTTACCTACGGCCTTGATGGTTTTGAATGCATTTTAGCATGTAACATTTTGTTTTCTGCTGGCAAACGCTAATTGGTTCCACAAGGAGTCAATTCCTCCACACATTCAATTTTTCTCGGGAGAACAATTCAGAATCCCGAGAAAACATGCTAATTCTGTTTGTAAACCGGCATTGGATCCACTTACAAAACAGAAAGATTGTGCTTTTCTCCAAAACCACTTTGACCGTGATTTTTTGGTTCAATTTCACCTGAATTCCCCAACACTTTGTCATGATATGCCTGGAGGAAGGCAGAAATATCCGATGTGTTGTGGCTATCTCAATCCCCGATCTTGGTACAGCCTCTGTGTTTGTTTGTGTTTTCTGGGCTTTATGTACGGACTTGACAGTTTAGAATTCATTTTTGCATGTAACATTTTGTTTTCTGCTGGCAAACGCTAATTGGTTCCACATGGAGTCAATCCCTCCACACATTCGAGGTTTCTGGGCAGAACAATTAAGAAAATGAGAAAACATGCTATTTCTATTTGTTGGCCTTGGCACTGGATGCATTTGCCGAACAGAAAGATTGTGCTTTTCTCCAAAACCATTTTGACGGTGATTTTTTGGTTCAATTTCACCCGAATTCCACAACACTTTGTCCGGATATGCCTGGAGGAAAGCAGAAATATCCGGTGTGTTGTGGCTATCTCAATCCCAGACCTTGGTACAGCCTCTGTGTTTGTTTGTGTTTTCTGGGCTTTATGTATGGACTTGAGGGTGTTGAATGCATTTTAGCATGTAACATTATGTTTTCTGCCCGCAAACGCTAATTGGTTCAACATGGAGTCAATCACTCCACACATTCGAGATTTCTGGGCAGAACAATTCAGAATCCCGAGAAAACATGCTATTTCTATATGTTACCATGACACTGGATGCAATTGCCAAACAGAAAGATTGTGCTTTTTTCCAAAACCACTTTGACGGTGATTTTTTGTTCAATTTCACCCGAATTCCACCACATTTTGTCCAGATATGCCTGGAGGAAAGCAGAAATATCCGGTGTGTTGTGGCTATCTCAATCCCAGATCTTGGTTCAGCCTCTGTGTTTGTTTGTGTTTTCTGGGCTTTATCTACGCCCTTGATGGTTTTGAATGCATTTTAGCATGTAACGTTTTGTTTTCTGCTGGCAAATGCTAATTGGTTCCACATGGAGTCAATCCCTCCACACATTCGAGTTTTCTGGGCAGAACAATTCAGAAAATGAGAAAACATGCTATTTCTATTTGTTACCATGGCACTGGATGCATTTGCCGAACAGAAAGATTGTGCTTTTCTCCAAAACCACTTTCACGGTGATTTTTTGGTTCAATTTCACCCGAATTCCACAACACTTTGTCCGGATACGCCTGGAGGAAAGCAGAAATATCCAGTGTGTTGTGTCTATATCAAACCCAGATATTGATACGGCCTCTGTGTTTGTTTGTTTTCTCTGGGCTTTATCTATGGACTTGAGGGTGTTGAATGCATTTTAGCATGTAACATTTTGTTTTCTGCCGGCAAATGCTAATTGGTTTCACATGGAGTCAATTCCTCCACGCATTTGTGTTTTCTTGGCAGTAAAATTCAGAATCCCGAGAAAACATGCCATTTCTTTTTGTAAACATGGCATTGGATCACTTGCCGGACAGAAAGATTATGCTTTTCTCCAAAACCACTTTGACGGTGATTCTTTTGGTTCAATTTCACCCGAATTCCACAACACTTTGTCGGGATATGCCTGGAGGAAAGCAGAAATATCCGGTGTGTTGTGGCTATCTCAATCCCAGATCTTGTTACAGGCTCTGTGTTTGTTTGTGTTTGTGGGCTTTATCTACGGACTTGAGGGTGTTGAATGCATTTTAGCATGTAACATTTTGTTTTTTGCCAGCAAACGCTGATTGGTTCCACATTGAGTCAATTGTCCACGCATTCAAGTTTTCTCAGCAGAACAATTCAGAATCCAGAGAAAACATGCCATTTCTGTTTGTAAACATGGCACTGGATGCACTTTCCGAACAGAAAGGTTGTGCTTTTCTCCAAAACCTCTTTGACCGTGATTTTTTGGTTCAATTTCACCCGAATTCCACCACATTTTGTCCAGATATGCCTGGAGGAAAGCAGAAATATCCGGTGTGTAGTGGCTATCTCAATCCCAGATCTTGGTTCAGCCTCTGTGTTTGTTTGTGTTTTCTGGGCTTTATCTACGGCCTTGATTGTTTTGAATGCATTTTAGCATGTAACATTTTGTTTTCTGCTGGCAAACACTAATTGGTTCCACATGGAGTCAATCCCTCCACACATTCAATTTTTCTCGGGAGAACAATTCAGAATCCCGAGAAAACATGCTAATTCTGTTTGTAAACATAATATTGGATCCACTTGAAGAACAGAAAGATTGTGCTTTTCTCCAAAACCACTTTGACGGTGATTTTTTGGTTCAATTTCACCCGAATTCCACAACACTTTGTCCGGATATGCCTGGAGGAAAGCAGAAATATCCGGTGTGTTGTAGTTATCTCAATCCCAGACCTTGCTACCGTCTCTGTGTTTGTTTGTGTTTTCTGGGCTTTATCTACGGACTTGAGGGTTTTGAATGCATTTTAGCATGTAACGTTTTGTTTTCCACCGGCAAACACTAATTGGTTCCACATGGAGTCAATTCCTCTATACATTCGAGTTTTCTCTTCAGAAAATTCAGAATCCCGAGAAAACATGCTATTTCTGTTGGTAAACATGGCACTGTATGAACTTCCCGAAAGAAAGTTTGTGCTTTTCTCCAATACCAGTTTGTCGGTGATTTTTTGGTTCAATTTCACCTGAATTCCACCACACTTTGCCCAGATATGCCTGGAGGAAAGCAGAAATATCCGGTGTTTTGTGGCTATCTCATCCCAGATCTTGGTACAGACTCTGTGTTTGTTTGTGTTTTCTGGGCTCTATCTACGGACTTGACAGTTTAGAATGCATTTTAGCATGTGCCTTTTTGTTTTCTGCTGGCAAACACTAATTGGTTCCAAATGGAATCAACCACTCCACACATTCGAGTTTGCTCGGCAGAACAATTCAGAATCCCGAGAAAACATGCTATTTCTATTTGTTACCATGGCACTGGATGCTTTTGCCGAAGAGAAAGATTGTGATTTTCTCCAAAACCACTTTGACGTTGAGTTTTTGGTTCAATTTCACCTGAATTCCACAACACTTTGTCATGATATGCCTGGAGGAAAGCAGAAATATCCGATGTGTTGTGGCTATCTCAATCCCCGATCTTGGTACAGCCTCTGTGTTTGTTTGCGTTTTCTGGGCTTTATCTACGGACTTGATGGTTTTGAATGCATTTTGGCATGTAACATATTGTTTTCTGGTTGCAAACGCTAATTGGTTCCACATGCAGTCAATCACTCCACACATTCGAGATTTCTGGGCAGAACAATTCAGAATCCCGAGAAAACATGCTAATTCTGTTTGTAAACCTGGCATGGATCCACTTACCAAGCAGAAAGAATGTGCTTTTCTCCAAAACCACTTTGACGGTGATTTTTTGGTTCAATTTCAACCGAATTCCACAACACTTTGCCCAGAATGCCTGGAGGAAAGCAGAAATATCCGGTGTGTTGTGGCTATCTCAATCCCAGACCTTGCTACCGTCTCTGTGTTTGTTTGTGTTTTCTGGGCTTTATCTACGGACTTGAGGGTTTTGAATGCATTTTAGCATGTAACGTTTTGTTTTCCACCGGCAAACACTAATTGGTTCCACATGGAGTCAATTCCTCTATACATTCGAGTTTTCTCTTCAGAAAATTCAGAATCCCGAGAAAACATGCTATTTCTGTTGGTAAACATGGCACTGTATGAACTTCCCGAAAGAAAGATTGTGCTTTTCTCCAATACCAGTTTGCCGGTGATTTTTTGGTTCAATTTCACCCGAATTCCACAATTTGTCCGGATATGCCTGGAGGAAAGCAGAAATGACCGATGTGTTGTGGCTGTCTGAATCCCAGATCTTGGTTCAGCCTCTGTGTTTGTTTGTGTTTTCTGGGATTTACCTACGGCCTTGATGGTTTTGAATGCATTTTAGCATGTAACATTTTGTTTTCTGCTGGCAAACGCTAATTGGTTCCACAAGGAGTCAATTCCTCCACACATTCAATTTTTCTCGGGAGAACAATTCAGAATCCCGAGAAAACATGCTAATTCTGTTTGTAAACCGGCATTGGATCCACTTACAAAACAGAAAGATTGTGCTTTTCTCCAAAACCACTTTGACCGTGATTTTTTGGTTCAATTTCACCTGAATTCCCCAACACTTTGTCATGATATGCCTGGAGGAAGGCAGAAATATCCGATGTGTTGTGGCTATCTCAATCCCCGATCTTGGTACAGCCTCTGTGTTTGTTTGTGTTTTCTGGGCTTTATGTACGGACTTGACAGTTTAGAATTCATTTTTGCATGTAACATTTTGTTTTCTGCTGGCAAACGCTAATTGGTTCCACATGGAGTCAATCCCTCCACACATTCGAGGTTTCTGGGCAGAACAATTAAGAAAATGAGAAAACATGCTATTTCTATTTGTTGGCCTTGGCACTGGATGCATTTGCCGAACAGAAAGATTGTGCTTTTCTCCAAAACCATTTTGACGGTGATTTTTTGGTTCAATTTCACCCGAATTCCACAACACTTTGTCCGGATATGCCTGGAGGAAAGCAGAAATATCCGGTGTGTTGTGGCTATCTCAATCCCAGACCTTGGTACAGCCTCTGTGTTTGTTTGTGTTTTCTGGGCTTTATGTATGGACTTGAGGGTGTTGAATGCATTTTAGCATGTAACATTATGTTTTCTGCCCGCAAACGCTAATTGGTTCAACATGGAGTCAATCACTCCACACATTCGAGATTTCTGGGCAGAACAATTCAGAATCCCGAGAAAACATGCTATTTCTATATGTTACCATGACACTGGATGCAATTGCCAAACAGAAAGATTGTGCTTTTTTCCAAAACCACTTTGACGGTGATTTTTTGTTCAATTTCACCCGAATTCCACCACATTTTGTCCAGATATGCCTGGAGGAAAGCAGAAATATCCGGTGTGTTGTGGCTATCTCAATCCCAGATCTTGGTTCAGCCTCTGTGTTTGTTTGTGTTTTCTGGGCTTTATCTACGCCCTTGATGGTTTTGAATGCATTTTAGCATGTAACGTTTTGTTTTCTGCTGGCAAATGCTAATTGGTTCCACATGGAGTCAATCCCTCCACACATTCGAGTTTTCTGGGCAGAACAATTCAGAAAATGAGAAAACATGCTATTTCTATTTGTTACCATGGCACTGGATGCATTTGCCGAACAGAAAGATTGTGCTTTTCTCCAAAACCACTTTCACGGTGATTTTTTGGTTCAATTTCACCCGAATTCCACAACACTTTGTCCGGATACGCCTGGAGGAAAGCAGAAATATCCAGTGTGTTGTGTCTATATCAAACCCAGATATTGATACGGCCTCTGTGTTTGTTTGTTTTCTCTGGGCTTTATCTATGGACTTGAGGGTGTTGAATGCATTTTAGCATGTAACATTTTGTTTTCTGCCGGCAAATGCTAATTGGTTCCACATGGAGTCAATTCCTCCACGCATTTGTGTTTTCTTGGCAGTAAAATTCAGAATCCCGAGAAAACATGCCATTTCTTTTTGTAAACATGGCATTGGATCACTTGCCGGACAGAAAGATTATGCTTTTCTCCAAAACCACTTTGACGGTGATTCTTTTGGTTCAATTTCACCCGAATTCCACAACACTTTGTCGGGATATGCCTGGAGGAAAGCAGAAATATCCGGTGTGTTGTGGCTATCTCAATCCCAGATCTTGTTACAGGCTCTGTGTTTGTTTGTGTTTGTGGGCTTTATCTACGGACTTGAGGGTGTTGAATGCATTTTAGCATGTAACATTTTGTTTTTTGCCAGCAAACGCTGATTGGTTCCACATTGAGTCAATTGTCCACGCATTCAAGTTTTCTCAGCAGAACAATTCAGAATCCAGAGAAAACATGCCATTTCTGTTTGTAAACATGGCACTGGATGCACTTTCCGAACAGAAAGGTTGTGCTTTTCTCCAAAACCTCTTTGACCGTGATTTTTTGGTTCAATTTCACCCGAATTCCACCACATTTTGTCCAGATATGCCTGGAGGAAAGCAGAAATATCCGGTGTGTAGTGGCTATCTCAATCCCAGATCTTGGTTCAGCCTCTGTGTTTGTTTGTGTTTTCTGGGCTTTATCTACGGCCTTGATTGTTTTGAATGCATTTTAGCATGTAACATTTTGTTTTCTGCTGGCAAACACTAATTGGTTCCACATGGAGTCAATCCCTCCACACATTCAATTTTTCTCGGGAGAACAATTCAGAATCCCGAGAAAACATGCTAATTCTGTTTGTAAACATAATATTGGATCCACTTGAAGAACAGAAAGATTGTGCTTTTCTCCAAAACCACTTTGACGGTGATTTTTTGGTTCAATTTCACCCGAATTCCACAACACTTTGTCCGGATATGCCTGGAGGAAAGCAGAAATATCCGGTGTGTTGTAGTTATCTCAATCCCAGACCTTGCTACCGTCTCTGTGTTTGTTTGTGTATTCTGGGCTTTATCTACAGACTTGACAGTTTTGAATGCATTTTAGCATGTAACGTTTTGTTTTCCACCGGCAAACACTAATTGGTTCCACATGGAGTCAATTCCTCTATACATTCGAGTTTTCTCTTCAGAAAATTCAGAATCCCGAGAAAACATGCTATTTCTGTTGGTAAACATGGCACTGTATGAACTTCCCAAAAGAAAGATTGTGCTTTTCTCCAATACCAGTTTGTCGGTGATTTTTTGGTTCAATTTCACCCGAATTCCACAACAATTTGTCCGGATATGCCTGGAGGAAAGCAGAAATGACCGATGTGTTGTGGCTGTCTGAATCCCAGATCTTGGTTCAGCCTCTGTGTTTGTTTGTGTTTTCTGGGATTTACCTACGGCCTTGATGGTTTTGAATGCATTTTAGCATGTAACATTTTGTTTTCTGCTGGCAAACGCTAATTGGTTCCACAAGGAGTCAATTCCTCCACACATTCAATTTTTCTCGGGAGAACAATTCAGAATCCCGAGAAAACATGCTAATTCTGTTTGTAAACCTGGCATTGGATCCACTTACAAAACAGAAAGATTGTGCTTTTCTCCAAAACCACTTTGACGGTGATTTTTTGGTTCAATTTCACCTGAATTCCACCACACTTTGCCCAGATATGCCTGGAGGAAAGCAGAAATATCCGGTGTGTTGTGGCTATCTCATCCCAGATCTTGGTACAGACTCTGTGTTTGTTTGTGTTTTCTGGGCTCTATCTACGGACTTGACGGTTTAGAATGCATTTTAGCATGTGCCTTTTTGTTTTCTGCTGGCAAACACTAATTGGTTCCAAATGGAATCAATCACTCCACACATTCGAGTTTGCTCGGCAGAACAATTCAGAATCCCGAGAAAACATGCTATTTCTATTTGTTACCATGGCACTGGATGCTTTTGCCGAAGAGAAAGATTGTGATTTTCTCCAAAACCACTTTGCCGTTGAGTTTTTGGGTTCAATTTCACCTGAATTCCACAACACTTTGTCATGATATGCCTGGAGGAAAGCAGAAATATCCGATGTGTTGTGGCTATCTCAATCCCCGATCTTGGTACAGCCTCTGTGTTTGTTTGTGTTTTCTGGGCTTTATGTACGGACTTGACAGTTTAGAATTCATTTTAGCATGTAACATTTTGTTTTCTGCTGGCAAACGCTAATTGGTTCCACATGGAGTCAATCCCTCCACACATTCGAGTTTTCTGGGCAGAACAATTAAGAAAATGAGAAAACATGCTATTTCTATTTGTTGGCCTTGGCACTGGATGCATTTGCCGAACAGAAAGATTGTGCTTTTCTCCAAAACCATTTTGATGGTGATTTTTTGGTTCAATTTCACCCGAATTCCACAACACTTTGTCCGGATATGCCTGGAGGAAAGCAGAAATATCCGGTGTGTTGTGGCTATCTTAATCCCAGACCTTGGTACAGCCTCTGTGTTTGTTTGTGTTTTCTGGGCTTTATGTATGGACTTGAGGGTGTTGAATGCATTTTAGCATGTAACATTATGTTTTCTGCCCGCAAACGCTAATTGGTTCAACATGGAGTCAATCACTCCACACATTCGAGATTTCTGGGCAGAACAATTCAGAATCCCGAGAAAACATGCTATTTCTATATGTTACCATGACACTGGATGCAATTGCCGAACAGAAAGATTGTGCTTTTTTCCAAAACCACTTTGACGGTGATTTTTTGTTCAATTTCACCCGAATTCCACCACATTTAGTCCGGATATGCCTGGAGGAAAGCAGAAATATCCGGTGTGTTGTGGCTATCTCAATCCCAGATCTTGGTTCAGCCTCTGTGTTTGTTTGTGTTTTCTGGGCTTTATCTACGGCCTTGATGGTTTTGAATGCATTTTAGCATGTAACGTTTTGTTTTCTGCTGGCAAATGCTAATTGGTTCCACATGGAGTCAATCCCTCCACACATTCGAGTTTTCTGGGCAGAACAATTCAGAATCCCGAGAAAACATGCTATTTCTATTTGTTACCATGGCACTGGATGCATTTGCCGAACAGAAAGATTGTGCTTTTCTCCAAAACCACTTTCACGGTGATTTTTTGGTTCAATTTCACCCGAATTCCACAACACTTTGTCCGGATACGCCTGGAGGAAAGCAGAAATATCCAGTGTGTTGTGTCTATATCAAACCCAGATATTGATACAGCCTCTGTGTTTGTTTGTTTTCTCTGGGCTTTATCTATGGACTTGAGGGTGTTGAATGCATTTTAGCATGTAACATTTTGTTTTCTGCCGGCAAATGCTAATTGGTTCCACATGGAGTCAATTCCTCCACGCATTTGTGTTTTCTTGGCAGTAAAATTCAGAATCCCGAGAAAACATGCCATTTCTTTTTGTAAACATGGCATTGGATCACTTGCCGGACAGAAAGATTATGCTTTTCTCCAAAACCACTTTGACGGTGATTCTTTTGGTTCAATTTCACCCGAATTCCACAACACTTTGTCGGGATATGCCTGGAGGAAAGCAGAAATATCCGGTGTGTTGTGGCTATCTCAATCCCAGATCTTGTTACAGGCTCTGTGTTTGTTTGTGTTTGTGGGCTTTATCTACGGACTTGAGGGTGTTGAATGCATTTTAGCATGTAACATTTTGTTTTTTGCCAGCAAACGCTGATTGGTTCCACATTGAGTCAATTGTCCACGCATTCAAGTTTTCTCAGCAGAACAATTCAGAATCCAGAGAAAACATGCCATTTCTGTTTGTAAACATGGCACTGGATGCACTTTCCGAACAGAAAGGTTGTGCTTTTCTCCAAAACCTCTTTGACCGTGATTTTTTGGTTCAATTTCACCCGAATTCCACCACATTTTGTCCAGATATGCCTGGAGGAAAGCAGAAATATCCGGTGTGTAGTGGCTATCTCAATCCCAGATCTTGGTTCAGCCTCTGTGTTTGTTTGTGTTTTCTGGGCTTTATCTACGGCCTTGATTGTTTTGAATGCATTTTAGCATGTAACATTTTGTTTTCTGCTGGCAAACACTAATTGGTTCCACATGGAGTCAATCCCTCCACACATTCAATTTTTCTCGGGAGAACAATTCAGAATCCCGAGAAAACATGCTAATTCTGTTTGTAAACATAATATTGGATCCACTTGAAGAACAGAAAGATTGTGCTTTTCTCCAAAACCACTTTGACGGTGATTTTTTGGTTCAATTTCACCCGAATTCCACAACACTTTGTCCGGATATGCCTGGAGGAAAGCAGAAATATCCGGTGTGTTGTAGTTATCTCAATCCCAGACCTTGCTACCGTCTCTGTGTTTGTTTGTGTTTTCTGGGCTTTATCTACGGACTTGAGGGTTTTGAATGCATTTTAGCATGTAACGTTTTGTTTTCCACCGGCAAACACTAATTGGTTCCACATGGAGTCAATTCCTCTATACATTCGAGTTTTCTCTTCAGAAAATTCAGAATCCCGAGAAAACATGCTATTTCTGTTGGTAAACATGGCACTGTATGAACTTCCTGAAAGAAAGATTGTGCTTTTCTCCAATACCAGTTTGTCGGTGATTTTTTGGTTCAATTTCACCCGAATTCCACAACAATTTGTCCGGATATGCCTGGAGGAAAGCAGAAATGACCGATGTGTTGTGGCTGTCTGAATCCCAGATCTTGGTTCAGCCTCTGTGTTTGTTTGTGTTTTCTGGGATTTACCTACGGCCTTGATGGTTTTGAATGCATTTTAGCATGTAACATTTTGTTTTCTGCTGGCAAACGCTAATTGGTTCCACATGGAGTCAATCCCTCCACACATTCGAGTTTTCTGGGCAGAACAATTAAGAAAATGAGAAAACATGCTATTTCTATTTGTTGGCCTTGGCACTGGATGCATTTGCCGAACAGAAAGATTGTGCTTTTCTCCAAAACCATTTTGACGGTGATTTTTTGGTTCAATTTCACCCGAATTCCACAACACTTTGTCCGGATATGCCTGGAGGAAAGCAGAAATATCCGGTGTGTTGTGGCTATCTTAATCCCAGACCTTGGTACAGCCTCTGTGTTTGTTTGTGTTTTCTGGGCTTTATGTATGGACTTGAGGGTGTTGAATGCATTTTAGCATGTAACATTATGTTTTCTGCCCGCAAACGCTAATTGGTTCAACATGGAGTCAATCACTCCACACATTCGAGATTTCTGGGCAGAACAATTCAGAATCCCGAGAAAACATGCTATTTCTATATGTTACCATGACACTGGATGCAATTGCCGAACAGAAAGATTGTGCTTTTTTCCAAAACCACTTTGACGGTGATTTTTTGTTCAATTTCACCCGAATTCCACCACATTTAGTCCGGATATGCCTGGAGGAAAGCAGAAATATCCGGTGTGTTGTGGCTATCTCAATCCCAGATCTTGGTTCAGCCTCTGTGTTTGTTTGTGTTTTCTGGGCTTTATCTACGGCCTTGATGGTTTTGAATGCATTTTAGCATGTAACGTTTTGTTTTCTGCTGGCAAATGCTAATTGGTTCCACATGGAGTCAATCCCTCCACACATTCGAGTTTTCTGGGCAGAACAATTCAGAATCCCGAGAAAACATGCTATTTCTATTTGTTACCATGGCACTGGATGCATTTGCCGAACAGAAAGATTGTGCTTTTCTCCAAAACCACTTTCACGGTGATTTTTTGGTTCAATTTCACCCGAATTCCACAACACTTTGTCCGGATACGCCTGGAGGAAAGCAGAAATATCCAGTGTGTTGTGTCTATATCAAACCCAGATATTGATACAGCCTCTGTGTTTGTTTGTTTTCTCTGGGCTTTATCTATGGACTTGAGGGTGTTGAATGCATTTTAGCATGTAACATTTTGTTTTCTGCCGGCAAATGCTAATTGGTTCCACATGGAGTCAATTCCTCCACGCATTTGTGTTTTCTTGGCAGTAAAATTCAGAATCCCGAGAAAACATGCCATTTCTTTTTGTAAACATGGCATTGGATCACTTGCCGGACAGAAAGATTATGCTTTTCTCCAAAACCACTTTGACGGTGATTCTTTTGGTTCAATTTCACCCGAATTCCACAACACTTTGTCGGGATATGCCTGGAGGAAAGCAGAAATATCCGGTGTGTTGTGGCTATCTCAATCCCAGATCTTGTTACAGGCTCTGTGTTTGTTTGTGTTTGTGGGCTTTATCTACGGACTTGAGGGTGTTGAATGCATTTTAGCATGTAACATTTTGTTTTTTGCCAGCAAACGCTGATTGGTTCCACATTGAGTCAATTGTCCACGCATTCAAGTTTTCTCAGCAGAACAATTCAGAATCCAGAGAAAACATGCCATTTCTGTTTGTAAACATGGCACTGGATGCACTTTCCGAACAGAAAGGTTGTGCTTTTCTCCAAAACCTCTTTGACCGTGATTTTTTGGTTCAATTTCACCCGAATTCCACCACATTTTGTCCAGATATGCCTGGAGGAAAGCAGAAATATCCGGTGTGTAGTGGCTATCTCAATCCCAGATCTTGGTTCAGCCTCTGTGTTTGTTTGTGTTTTCTGGGCTTTATCTACGGCCTTGATTGTTTTGAATGCATTTTAGCATGTAACATTTTGTTTTCTGCTGGCAAACACTAATTGGTTCCACATGGAGTCAATCCCTCCACACATTCAATTTTTCTCGGGAGAACAATTCAGAATCCCGAGAAAACATGCTAATTCTGTTTGTAAACATAATATTGGATCCACTTGAAGAACAGAAAGATTGTGCTTTTCTCCAAAACCACTTTGACGGTGATTTTTTGGTTCAATTTCACCCGAATTCCACAACACTTTGTCCGGATATGCCTGGAGGAAAGCAGAAATATCCGGTGTGTTGTAGTTATCTCAATCCCAGACCTTGCTACCGTCTCTGTGTTTGTTTGTGTTTTCTGGGCTTTATCTACGGACTTGAGGGTTTTGAATGCATTTTAGCATGTAACGTTTTGTTTTCCACCGGCAAACACTAATTGGTTCCACATGGAGTCAATTCCTCTATACATTCGAGTTTTCTCTTCAGAAAATTCAGAATCCCGAGAAAACATGCTATTTCTGTTGGTAAACATGGCACTGTATGAACTTCCCGAAAGAAAGATTGTGCTTTTCTCCAATACCAGTTTGCCGGTGATTTTTTGGTTCAATTTCACCCGAATTCCACAACAATTTGTCCGGATATGCCTGGAGGAAAGCAGAAATGACCGATGTGTTGTGGCTGTCTGAATCCCAGATCTTGGTTCAGCCTCTGTGTTTGTTTGTGTTTTCTGGGATTTACCTACGGCCTTGATGGTTTTGAATGCATTTTAGCATGTAACATTTTGTTTTCTGCTGGCAAACGCTAATTGGTTCCACATGGAGTCAATCCCTCCACACATTCGAGTTTTCTGGGCAGAACAATTAAGAAAATGAGAAAACATGCTATTTCTATTTGTTGGCCTTGGCACTGGATGCATTTGCCGAACAGAAAGATTGTGCTTTTCTCCAAAACCATTTTGACGGTGATTTTTTGGTTCAATTTCACCCGAATTCCACAACACTTTGTCCGGATATGCCTGGAGGAAAGCAGAAATATCCGGTGTGTTGTGGCTATCTTAATCCCAGACCTTGGTACAGCCTCTGTGTTTGTTTGTGTTTTCTGGGCTTTATGTATGGACTTGAGGGTGTTGAATGCATTTTAGCATGTAACATTATGTTTTCTGCCCGCAAACGCTAATTGGTTCAACATGGAGTCAATCACTCCACACATTCGAGATTTCTGGGCAGAACAATTCAGAATCCCGAGAAAACATGCTATTTCTATATGTTACCATGACACTGGATGCAATTGCCGAACAGAAAGATTGTGCTTTTTTCCAAAACCACTTTGACGGTGATTTTTTGTTCAATTTCACCCGAATTCCACCACATTTAGTCCGGATATGCCTGGAGGAAAGCAGAAATATCCGGTGTGTTGTGGCTATCTCAATCCCAGATCTTGGTTCAGCCTCTGTGTTTGTTTGTGTTTTCTGGGCTTTATCTACGGCCTTGATGGTTTTGAATGCATTTTAGCATGTAACGTTTTGTTTTCTGCTGGCAAATGCTAATTGGTTCCACATGGAGTCAATCCCTCCACACATTCGAGTTTTCTGGGCAGAACAATTCAGAATCCCGAGAAAACATGCTATTTCTATTTGTTACCATGGCACTGGATGCATTTGCCGAACAGAAAGATTGTGCTTTTCTCCAAAACCACTTTCACGGTGATTTTTTGGTTCAATTTCACCCGAATTCCACAACACTTTGTCCGGATACGCCTGGAGGAAAGCAGAAATATCCAGTGTGTTGTGTCTATATCAAACCCAGATATTGATACAGCCTCTGTGTTTGTTTGTTTTCTCTGGGCTTTATCTATGGACTTGAGGGTGTTGAATGCATTTTAGCATGTAACATTTTGTTTTCTGCCGGCAAATGCTAATTGGTTCCACATGGAGTCAATTCCTCCACGCATTTGTGTTTTCTTGGCAGTAAAATTCAGAATCCCGAGAAAACATGCCATTTCTTTTTGTAAACATGGCATTGGATCACTTGCCGGACAGAAAGATTATGCTTTTCTCCAAAACCACTTTGACGGTGATTCTTTTGGTTCAATTTCACCCGAATTCCACAACACTTTGTCGGGATATGCCTGGAGGAAAGCAGAAATATCCGGTGTGTTGTGGCTATCTCAATCCCAGATCTTGTTACAGGCTCTGTGTTTGTTTGTGTTTGTGGGCTTTATCTACGGACTTGAGGGTGTTGAATGCATTTTAGCATGTAACATTATGTTTTCTGCCCGCAAACGCTAATTGGTTCAACATGGAGTCAATCACTCCACACATTCGAGATTTCTGGGCAGAACAATTCAGAATCCCGAGAAAACATGCTATTTCTATATGTTACCATGACACTGGATGCAATTGCCGAACAGAAAGATTGTGCTTTTTTCCAAAACCACTTTGACGGTGATTTTTTGTTCAATTTCACCCGAATTCCACCACATTTAGTCCGGATATGCCTGGAGGAAAGCAGAAATATCCGGTGTGTTGTGGCTATCTCAATCCCAGATCTTGGTTCAGCCTCTGTGTTTGTTTGTGTTTTCTGGGCTTTATCTACGGCCTTGATGGTTTTGAATGCATTTTAGCATGTAACGTTTTGTTTTCTGCTGGCAAATGCTAATTGGTTCCACATGGAGTCAATCCCTCCACACATTCGAGTTTTCTGGGCAGAACAATTCAGAATCCCGAGAAAACATGCTATTTCTATTTGTTACCATGGCACTGGATGCATTTGCCGAACAGAAAGATTGTGCTTTTCTCCAAAACCACTTTCACGGTGATTTTTTGGTTCAATTTCACCCGAATTCCACAACACTTTGTCCGGATACGCCTGGAGGAAAGCAGAAATATCCAGTGTGTTGTGTCTATATCAAACCCAGATATTGATACAGCCTCTGTGTTTGTTTGTTTTCTCTGGGCTTTATCTATGGACTTGAGGGTGTTGAATGCATTTTAGCATGTAACATTTTGTTTTCTGCCGGCAAATGCTAATTGGTTCCACATGGAGTCAATTCCTCCACGCATTTGTGTTTTCTTGGCAGTAAAATTCAGAATCCCGAGAAAACATGCCATTTCTTTTTGTAAACATGGCATTGGATCACTTGCCGGACAGAAAGATTATGCTTTTCTCCAAAACCACTTTGACGGTGATTCTTTTGGTTCAATTTCACCCGAATTCCACAACACTTTGTCGGGATATGCCTGGAGGAAAGCAGAAATATCCGGTGTGTTGTGGCTATCTCAATCCCAGATCTTGTTACAGGCTCTGTGTTTGTTTGTGTTTGTGGGCTTTATCTACGGACTTGAGGGTGTTGAATGCATTTTAGCATGTAACATTATGTTTTCTGCCCGCAAACGCTAATTGGTTCAACATGGAGTCAATCACTCCACACATTCGAGATTTCTGGGCAGAACAATTCAGAATCCCGAGAAAACATGCTATTTCTATATGTTACCATGACACTGGATGCAATTGCCGAACAGAAAGATTGTGCTTTTTTCCAAAACCACTTTGACGGTGATTTTTTGTTCAATTTCACCCGAATTCCACCACATTTAGTCCGGATATGCCTGGAGGAAAGCAGAAATATCCGGTGTGTTGTGGCTATCTCAATCCCAGATCTTGGTTCAGCCTCTGTGTTTGTTTGTGTTTTCTGGGCTTTATCTACGGCCTTGATGGTTTTGAATGCATTTTAGCATGTAACGTTTTGTTTTCTGCTGGCAAATGCTAATTGGTTCCACATGGAGTCAATCCCTCCACACATTCGAGTTTTCTGGGCAGAACAATTCAGAATCCCGAGAAAACATGCTATTTCTATTTGTTACCATGGCACTGGATGCATTTGCCGAACAGAAAGATTGTGCTTTTCTCCAAAACCACTTTCACGGTGATTTTTTGGTTCAATTTCACCCGAATTCCACAACACTTTGTCCGGATACGCCTGGAGGAAAGCAGAAATATCCAGTGTGTTGTGTCTATATCAAACCCAGATATTGATACAGCCTCTGTGTTTGTTTGTTTTCTCTGGGCTTTATCTATGGACTTGAGGGTGTTGAATGCATTTTAGCATGTAACATTTTGTTTTCTGCCGGCAAATGCTAATTGGTTCCACATGGAGTCAATTCCTCCACGCATTTGTGTTTTCTTGGCAGTAAAATTCAGAATCCCGAGAAAACATGCCATTTCTTTTTGTAAACATGGCATTGGATCACTTGCCGGACAGAAAGATTATGCTTTTCTCCAAAACCACTTTGACGGTGATTCTTTTGGTTCAATTTCACCCGAATTCCACAACACTTTGTCGGGATATGCCTGGAGGAAAGCAGAAATATCCGGTGTGTTGTGGCTATCTCAATCCCAGATCTTGTTACAGGCTCTGTGTTTGTTTGTGTTTGTGGGCTTTATCTACGGACTTGAGGGTGTTGAATGCATTTTAGCATGTAACATTTTGTTTTTTGCCAGCAAACGCTGATTGGTTCCACATTGAGTCAATTGTCCACGCATTCAAGTTTTCTCAGCAGAACAATTCAGAATCCAGAGAAAACATGCCATTTCTGTTTGTAAACATGGCACTGGATGCACTTTCCGAACAGAAAGGTTGTGCTTTTCTCCAAAACCTCTTTGACCGTGATTTTTTGGTTCAATTTCACCCGAATTCCACCACATTTTGTCCAGATATGCCTGGAGGAAAGCAGAAATATCCGGTGTGTAGTGGCTATCTCAATCCCAGATCTTGGTTCAGCCTCTGTGTTTGTTTGTGTTTTCTGGGCTTTATCTACGGCCTTGATTGTTTTGAATGCATTTTAGCATGTAACATTTTGTTTTCTGCTGGCAAACACTAATTGGTTCCACATGGAGTCAATCCCTCCACACATTCAATTTTTCTCGGGAGAACAATTCAGAATCCCGAGAAAACATGCTAATTCTGTTTGTAAACATAATATTGGATCCACTTGAAGAACAGAAAGATTGTGCTTTTCTCCAAAACCACTTTGCCGGTGATTTTTTGGTTCAATTTCACCCGAATTCCACAACACTTTGTCCGGATATGCCTGGAGGAAAGCAGAAATATCCGGTGTGTTGTAGTTATCTCAATCCCAGACCTTGCTACCGTCTCTGTGTTTGTTTGTGTTTTCTGGGCTTTATCTACGGACTTGAGGGTTTTGAATGCATTTTAGCATGTAACGTTTTGTTTTCCACCGGCAAACACTAATTGGTTCCACATGGAGTCAATTCCTCTATACATTCGAGTTTTCTCTTCAGAAAATTCAGAATCCCGAGAAAACATGCTATTTCTGTTGGTAAACATGGCACTGTATGAACTTCCCGAAAGAAAGATTGTGCTTTTCTCCAATACCAGTTTGCCGGTGATTTTTTGGTTCAATTTCACCCGAATTCCACAACAATTTGTCCGGATATGCCTGGAGGAAAGCAGAAATGACCGATGTGTTGTGGCTGTCTGAATCCCAGATCTTGGTTCAGCCTCTGTGTTTGTTTGTGTTTTCTGGGATTTACCTACGGCCTTGATGGTTTTGAATGCATTTTAGCATGTAACATTTTGTTTTCTGCTGGCAAACGCTAATTGGTTCCACAAGGAGTCAATTCCTCCACACATTCAATTTTTCTCGGGAGAACAATTCAGAATCCCGAGAAAACATGCTAATTCTGTTTGTAAACTGGCATTGGATCCACTTACAAAACAGAAAGATTGTGCTTTTCTCCAAAACCACTTTGACGGTGATTTTTTGGTTCAATTTCACCTGAATTCCACCACACTTTGCCCAGATATGCCTGGAGGAAAGCAGAAATATCCGGTGGGTTGTGGCTATCTCATCCCAGATCTTGGTACAGACTCTGTGTTTGTTTGTGTTTTCTGGGCTCTATCTACGGACTTGACGGTTTAGAATGCATTTTAGCATGTGCCTTTTTGTTTTCTGCTGGCAAACACTAATTGGTTCCAAATGGAATCAATCACTCCACACATTCGAGTTTGCTCGGCAGAACAATTCAGAATCCCGAGAAAACATGCTATTTCTATTTGTTACCATGGCACTGGATGCTTTTGCCGAAGAGAAAGATTGTGATTTTCTCCAAAACCACTTTGACGTTGATTTTTGCGTTCAATTTCACCTGAATTCCACAACACTTTGTCATGATATGCCTGGAGGAAAGCAGAAATATCCGGTGTGTTTTGGCTATCTCAATCCCAGATCTTGGTACAGCCTCTGTGTCTGTTTGTGTTTTCTTGGCTGCATCTATGGACTTGACGGTGTAGAATGCACGTTAGCATGTAACATTTTGTTTTCTGCCCGCAAACGCTAATTGGCTCCAAATGAATTCAATCGCTCCACACATTTGAGTTTTCTCGTCAGAACAATTCAGATTCCCGAGAAAACATGCTATTTCTCTTTGTAAACATGGCATTGGATCCAACTGACAAACAGAAAGTTTGTACTTTTCTCCAAAACCACTTTGACGGTGATTTTTTGTGGAAATTTCACCCGAATTCCACAACACTTTGTCCGGATATGCCTGGAGGAAAGCAGAAATATCCGGTGTGTTGTGGCTATCTCAATCCCAGATCTTTCTACAGCCTCTGTGTTTGTTTGTGTTTTCTGGGATTATCTACGGACTTGATGGTTTTGAATGCATTTTAGCATGTAACTTTTTGTTTTCTGCCGGCAAATGCCAATTGGTTCCACATGGAGTCAATTCCTCCACGCATTCGTGTTTTCTCAGTAGAACAATTCAAAATCCAAAAAAAAAAATGCTATTTCTGTTTGTAAACATGGCACTGGATGCACTTCCTGAACAGAAAGTTTGTGCTTTTCTCCAAAACCACTTTGATGGTGATTTTTTGGTTCAATTTCACCCAAATTCCACAACACTTTGTCCGGATATGCCTGGAGGAAAGCAGAAATATCCGGTGTGTTGTGGCTATCTCAATCCCAGACCTTGCTACAGTCTCTGTGTTTGTTTGTGTTTTCTGGGCTTTATCTATGGACTTGAGGGTGTTGAATGCATTTTAGCATGTAACGTTTTGTTTTCTGCCGGCAAATGCTAATTGATTCCACATGGAGTCAATTCCTCTACACATTCGAGTTTTCTCTTTAGAAAATTCAGAATCCCAATAAAACATGCTATTTCTGTTGGTAAACATGGCACTGGATGCACTTTCCGAACAGAAAGATTGTGCTTTTCTCCAAAACCACTTTGAAGGTGATTTTTTGGTTCAATTTCACCCAAATTGCACCACATTTTGTCCAGATATGCCTAGAGGAAAGCAGAAATATCCGGTGTGTTGTGTCTATCTCAATCGCAGATCTTGGTTCAGCCTCTGTGTTTGTGTTTTCTGGGCTTTATACGGACTTGATGGTTTTGAATGCATTTTAGCATGTAACATTTTGTTTTCTGCTGGCAAACGCTAATTGGTTCCACATGGAGTCAATTCCTCCACACATTCAATTTTTCTCGGGAGAACAATTCAGAATCCCGAGAAAACATGCTAATTCTGTTTGTGAACCTGGCATTGGATCCACTTACGAAACAGAAAGATTGTGCTTTTCTCCAAAACCACTTTGACGGTGATTTTTTGGTTCAATTTCACCTGAATTCCACCACACTTTGCCCAGATATGCCTGGAGGAAAGCAGAAATATCCGGTGGGTTGTGGCTATCTCATCCCAGATCTTGGTACAGACTCTGTGTTTGTTTGTGTTTTCTGGGCTCTATCTACGGACTTGACGGTTTAGAATGCATTTTAGCATGTGCCTTTTTGTTTTCTGCTGGCAAACACTAATTGGTTCCAAATGGAATCAATCACTCCACACATTCGAGTTTGCTCGGCAGAACAATTCAGAATCCCGAGAAAACATGCTATTTCTATTTGTTACCATGGCACTGGATGCTTTTGCCGAAGAGAAAGATTGTGATTTTCTCCAAAACCACTTTGACGTTGATTTTTGCGTTCAATTTCACCTGAATTCCACAACACTTTGTCCGGATATGCCTGGAGGAAAGCAGAAATATCCGGTGTGTTTTGGCTATCTCAATCCCAGATCTTGGTACAGCCTCTGTGTCTGTTTGTGTTTTCTTGGCTGCATCTATGGACTTGACGGTGTAGAATGCACGTTAGCATGTAACATTTTGTTTTCTGCCCGCAAACGCTAATTGGCTCCAAATGAATTCAATCGCTCCACACATTTGAGTTTTCTCGTCAGAACAATTCAGATTCCCGAGAAAACATGCTATTTCTCTTTGTAAACATGGCATTGGATCCAACTGACAAACAGAAAGTTTGTACTTTTCTCCAAAACCACTTTGACGGTGATTTTTTGTGGAAATTTCACCCGAATTCCACAACACTTTGTCCGGATATGCCTGGAGGAAAGCAGAAATATCCGGTGTGTTGTGGCTATCTCAATCCCAGATCTTTCTACAGCCTCTGTGTTTGTTTGTGTTTTCTGGGATTATCTACGGACTTGATGGTTTTGAATGCATTTTAGCATGTAACTTTTTGTTTTCTGCCGGCAAATGCCAATTGGTTCCACATGGAGTCAATTCCTCCACGCATTCGTGTTTTCTCAGTAGAACAATTCAAAATCCAAAAAAAAAAAAATGCTATTTCTGTTTGTAAACATGGCACTGGATGCACTTCCTGAACAGAAAGTTTGTGCTTTTCTCCAAAACCACTTTGATGGTGATTTTTTGGTTCAATTTCACCCAAATTCCACAACACTTTGTCCGGATATGCCTGGAGGAAAGCAGAAATATCCGGTGTGTTGTGGCTATCTCAATCCCAGACCTTGCTACAGTCTCTGTGTTTGTTTGTGTTTTCTGGGCTTTATCTATGGACTTGAGGGTGTTGAATGCATTTTAGCATGTAACGTTTTGTTTTCTGCCGGCAAATGCTAATTGATTCCACATGGAGTCAATTCCTCTACACATTCGAGTTTTCTCTTTAGAAAATTCAGAATCCCAATAAAACATGCTATTTCTGTTGGTAAACATGGCACTGGATGCACTTTCCGAACAGAAAGATTGTGCTTTTCTCCAAAACCACTTTGAAGGTGATTTTTTGGTTCAATTTCACCCAAATTGCACCACATTTTGTCCAGATATGCCTAGAGGAAAGCAGAAATATCCGGTGTGTTGTGTCTATCTCAATCGCAGATCTTGGTTCAGCCTCTGTGTTTGTGTTTTCTGGGCTTTATACGGACTTGATGGTTTTGAATGCATTTTAGCATGTAACATTTTGTTTTCTGCTGGCAAACGCTAATTGGTTCCACATGGAGTCAATTCCTCCACACATTCAATTTTTCTCGGGAGAACAATTCAGAATCCCGAGAAAACATGCTAATTCTGTTTGTGAACCTGGCATTGGATCCACTTACGAAACAGAAAGAATGTGCTTTTCTCCAAAACCATTTTGACGGTGAGTTTTTGGTTCAATTTCACCCGAATTCCACCACACTTTGTCCGGATATGCCTGGAGGAAAGCAGAAATATCCGGTGTGTTGTGGCTATCTCAATCCCAGACCTTGCTACAGCCTCTGTGTTTGTTTGTGTTTTCTGGGCTTTATGTATGGACTGGACGGTTTAGAATGCATTTTAGCATGTAACTTTTTGTTTTCTGCCCGCAAACGCTAATTTGTTCCACATGGAGTCAATTTCTCCACGCATTCGTGTTTTCTCGGTAGTACAATTCAGAATCCCAAGAAAACATGCAATTTCTGTTTGTACACATGACATTGGATCCACTTCCCGAAGAGAAAGATTGTGCTTTTCTCCAAAACCACTTTGACGGTGATTTTTTGGTTGAATTTCACCAAAATTCCACAACATTTTGTCCAGATATGCCTGGAGGAAAGCAGAAATATCCGGTGTGTTGTGGCTATCTCAATCCCAGATCTAACTACAGCCTCTGTGTTTGTTTGTGTTTTCTGGGCTTAATCTACGGACTTTGTGGTTTTGAATGCATTTTAGCATGTAACATTTAGTTTTCTGCCGGCAAACAATACTTGGTTCCACATGGAGTCAATTCCTCCACGCATTCGTGTTTTCTCTGCTGAACAATTCAGAATCCCTAGAAAACATGCTATTTCTGTTTGTAAACATGACATTGGATCCACTTGCTGAATAGAAAGATTGTGCTTTTATCCAAAACCAGTTTGCCGGTGATTTTTTGGTGAAATTTCAACAGTATTCAACAACACTTTGTCCATATATGCCTGGAGGAAAGCAGAAATATCCAGTGTGTTGTGGCTATCTCAATCCCAGATCTTGGTACAGCCTCTGTATTTGTTTGTGTTTTATGGGCTTTATCTATGGACTTGATGGATTTGAATGTACCTTTTTGTTTTCTTCCGGCAAACGCTAATTGGTTCCACATGGACTCAATATCTCCACACATTTGAGTTTTCACGGCAAAACAATTCAGAATCTCGAGAAAACATGCCATTTATGTTTTCAAGATAGCATTGGATCCACTTGCCGAACAGAAAGATTGTGCTTTGCTCCAAAACCCATTTGACGGTGATTTTTTGGTTGAATTTCACCTGAATTGCACAACACTTTGTCCGGATATGCCTGGAGGAAAGCAGAAATATCCCGTGTGTTGTGGCTATCTCAATCCCAGATCTTGCTACAGCCTCTGAGTTTGTGTTTTCTGGGCTTTATCTATGGACTTGATGGATTTGAATGCATTTTAGCATGTAGCTTTTTGTTTTCTGCCGACAAACGCTAATTGTTTCCAATGGAGTCAATTCCTCCATACATTCAAATTTTCTTGGCATAACAATACAGAATCCCGAGAAAACATGCTATTTCTTTTTGTAAACATGGCATTGGATCCTTTTTTTGAACAGAAAGATTGTGCTTTTCTCCAAAACCACTTTGACGGTGATTTTTGGGTGAAATTTCACCTGAATTCCACAACACTTTGTCCGGATATGCCGGGAGGAAAGCAGAAGTATCCCGTGTGTTGTGGCTATCTGAATCCCAGATCTTGCTACAGCCTCTGTGTTTGTTTGTGTTTCTTGGGCTTCATGTATGACTTGACGGTTTTGAATGCATTTTAGCATGGAACATTTTGTTTTCTGCCGGCAAACGCTAATTGGTTCCATATGGATCAATTCCTCCACACATTCGAGTTTTCTCAGCAGAAGAATTCATAATCCTGAGAAAACTTTCTATTTTGTTTGTAAACGTGGTATTGGATCCACCTGCGGAACAGAAAGATTGTCCTTTTCTCCAAAACCACTTTGACGGTGACTTTTTGGTGAAATTTCACCAGAATTCCACAACACTTTGTCCGGATATGCCTGGAGGAAAGCAGAAATATCCAGTGTTTTGTGGCTATCTGAATCGCAGATCTTGCTACAGCCTCTGTGTTTCTTTGTGTTTTCTGGCCTTTATCTACGGACTTGAAGGTTTTGAATGCATTTTAGCATGTAACTGTTTGTTTTCTGCCTGCAAAACATAATGGGTTCCACATGGAGTCAAATCCTCTGCACATTCGAGTTTTCTCGGCAGAGCAATTCAGAATCCCGAGAAAACATGCTATTTCTCTTTGTAAACATGACATTGGATCCATTTGCCGAACAGAAAGTTTGTGCTTTTCCCAAAACCACTTTGACAGTGATTTTTTGGTGAAATTTCACGTGAATTACACAACAGTTTTCCAGATAGACCTGGAGGAAAGCAGAATATCCGGTGTGTTGTGGTTATCTCATTCCCAGATCTTGCTACAGCCTCTGTGTTTGTTTCTGTTTTCTGGGCTTTACCTAGGGACTTGACAGTTTTGAATGCATTTTAGCATGTAACCTTTTGTTTTCTGCCGTCAAATGATAATTGGTTCACTATGGAGTCAATTCATCCACGCATTCGAGTTTTCTCGGCAGAACAATTTAGAATCCAGAGACAACATGCTATTTATGTTTGTAAACATGGCATTGGATCCACTTGCCAAACAGAAAGATTGTGCTTTTCTCCAAAACCACTTTGACGGTGATTTTTCGGTCAAATTTCATCCGAATTCCACAACACTTTGTCCGGATATGCCTGGAGGAAAGCAGAAATATCCATTGTATTGTGTCTATCTCAATCCCAGATCTAGCTACAGACTCTGTGTTTGTTTGTGTTTTCTGGGCTTTATCTACGGACTTGATGGTTTTGAAAGCATTTTAGTATGTAACTTTTTGTTTTCTACACATGCAAACTGGTTCCACATGGAGTCAAACCCTCCACACATTTGAGTTTTCTCAGCAGGGCAATTCAGAATCCCAAGTAAACATGCTATTTCTGTTGTAAACATGGCATTGCATCCACTTGCCGAATAGAAAGGTTGCGCTTTTCTCCCAAAGAACTTTGAGGATGACTTTTGGTTCAATTTCGCCCGAATTCCACAACATGTTTTTGGGATATGCCTGGAGGAAAGGAGAAATATCCGGTGTGTTGTGGCTATCTCAATCCCAGATCTTGCTACAGCCTCTGTGTTTGTTTGTATTTTCTGGGCTTTAGCTACGGACTTGACGGATTTGAATGCATTTTAGCATGTACCTTTTTGTTTTCTGCCTGCAAATGCTAATTGGTTCCACATGGAGTCTATTCCTCCAAACATTCGAGTTTTCTCTGCAGAGGAAATCTGAATTCTGAGAAAACATGCTATTTCCATTGTAAACATGGCATTGGATCCACTTGACGAACAGAAAGATTGTGCTTTTCACTAAAACTACTTTGACAGTGATTTTTTTGATGAAATTTCACGTGAATTCAACAACACTTTGTCTGGATATGCCTGGAGGAAAGCAGAAATATCCAGTGTGTTGTGTCTATCTATAATCCAGATCTTGCTACTACCTCTGTGTTTGTTTGTGTTTTCTGGGCTTTATCTACAGACTTGATGGTTTTGAATGCATTTTAGCATGGAACTGTTTGTTTTCTGCCGGCAAAACCTAATGGGTTCCACATGGAGTCAAATCTTCTACACATTCGAGATTTCTCGGCAGAACAATTCAGAATCCCGAGAAAACATGCTATTTCTGTATGTAAACATGACATTGGATCCACTTGCCGAACAGAAAGATTGTGCTTTTCTCCAAAACCCATTTGACGGTGATTTTTCTGTCAAATTTCACCCAAATTCCACAACACTTTGTCCGGATATGCCTGGAGGAAAGCAGAAATATCCATTGTGTTGTGGCTATCTCAATCCCAGATCTAGCTACAGCCTCTGTGTTTGTTTGTGTTTTCTAGGCTTTATCTATGGACTTGATGGTTTTGAAAGCATTTTAGTATGTAACTTTTTGTTTTCGTCTGACAAATGCAAACTGGTTCTACATGGAGTCAAATCCTCCATGCATTCGCGTTTTCTCGACAGGGCAATTCAGAATCCCAAGTGAACATGCTATTTCTGTTGTAAACATGGCATTGCATCCACTTGCCGAATAGAAAGGTTGCGCTTTTCTCTAAAAGAACTTTGACGGTGACATTTTGGTTAAATTTCACCCGAATTCCACAACACTTTGTCGGGATATGCCTGGAGGAAAGCAGAATTATCCGGAGTGCTGTGGCTGTCTAAATCCCGGATCTTGCTACAGCCTCTGTGTTTGTTTGTGTTTTCTAGGCTTTATCTATGGACTTGATGGTTTTGAATGCATTTTAGCATGTACCTTTTTGTTTTCTGCCTGCAAATGCTAATTGGTTCCACATGGTTCTATTCCTCCAAACATTCGAGTTTTCTCTGCAGAGGAATTCCGAATTCCGAGAAAACATGCTATTTCCATTGTAAACATGGCATTGGATCCACTTGCTGAACAGAAAGATTGTGCTTTTCTCCAAAACCACTTTGACGTTGATTTTTTGGTGAAATTTCACCCAAATTCATCAACACTTTGTCCGGATATGCCTGGAGGAAAGCAAAAATATCCAGTGTGTTGTGGCTGTCACAATCCCGGATCTTGCTACAGCCTCTGTGTTTGTTTGTGTTTTCTGGGCTTCATCTACGGACTTGAGGGTTTTGAATGCATTTTAGCATGTAACATTTTGTTTTCTGCCGGCAAACGTTAATAGGTTCCACATGGACTCAATATCTCCACACATTTGAGTTTTCTCGGCAGAAAAATTCAGAATCCAGAGAAAACATGCTATTTCTGTTTGCTAACATGACATTGGATTCACTTGCCGAACAGAAAGATTGTGGTTTTCTCCAAAACATCTTTGACGGTGATTTTTTGTTTAAATTTCACCCGATTTCCACAAAACATTGTCCGGATATGCCTGGATGAAAGCAGAAATATCCGGTGTATTGTGGCTATCTCATTCCCAGATCTAGCTAAGCCTCTGTGTGTGTTTGTGTTTTCTGGCTTTAGCTACGGACTTGACGGTTTTCAATGCATTTTAGCATATAACATTTTGCTTTCTGCCTGCAAATGCTAACTCAATCCACAGGGATTCAATTCCTCTACACATTCGAGTTTTCTCAGCAGAGCAATTCAGAATTCCGAGAAAACATGCTATTTCTGTTTGTAAACATGATATTGGATCCACTTGCCGAACAGAAAGATTGTGCTTTTCTCCAAAACCACTTTGACGGTGACTTTTTGGTGAAATTTCACCCAAATTCGACAACACTTTCTCCGGATATGCCTAGATGAAAGTAGAAATATCCAGTGTGGTGTGGCTATCTCAATCCCAGATCTTGCTATAGCGTCTGTGTTTGTTTGTGTTTTCTGGGCTTTATCTACGGACTTGATGGTTTTGAATGCATTTTAGCATGTAACTCTTTGTTTTCTGCCAGCAAAACCTAATGGGTTCCACATGGAGTCAAATCTTCCACACATTCGAGTTTTTTCTGCAGACCAATTCAGAATCCCGAGAATACATGCTATTTCTGTTTGTCAACATGATATTGGATCCACTTGACGAACAGAATGATTGTGTTTCTCTAAAACCACTTTGACAGTGATTTTTTGGTGAAATTTCACCTGAATTCCACAACACTTTTTCCGGATATGCCTGGAGGAAAGCAGAAATATCCAGTGTGTTGTGTCTCTCTCAATCCCAGATCTTGCTACAGCCTCTGTGTTTGTTTGCATTTTCTGGTCTTTATCTACGGACTTGACAATTTTGAATGCATTTTAGCATGTACCTCTTTGTTTTCTGCCTGCAAATGCTAATAGGTTCCACATGGACTCATTTCCTCCACACATTCGAGTTTTCTCAGAAGAAGAATTCAGAATCCCGAGAAAACATGCTATTTCTGTTGTAAACATGATATTGGATCCACTTGACCTACAGTTAGATTGTGCTTTTCTCCAAAACCACTTTGACAATGATTTTTTTGGTTTAATTTCACCCGAATACCACAACAAATTCTCCGGATATGCCTGGAGAAAAGCAGAAATATCCGGTGTGTTGTGGCTATCCAATCCCAGATCTTGCTACAGCCTCTGTGTTTGTTTGTGTTTTCTGGCTTTAGCTACGGACTTGATGGTTTTGAATGCATTTTAGCATGTAACATTTTGTTTTCTGCCTGCAAATGCTAACTCGTTCCACAGGGAGTCAATTCCTCTACACATTCGAGTTTTCTCGGCAGAGCAATTCAGAATCCCGAGAAAACATGCTATTTCTGTTTTAAACATAGCATTGGATCCACATGCCGAACAGAAAGATTGTGCTTTTCTCCAAAACCACTTTGACGGTGACTTTTTGGTGAAATTTCACCCGAAGTTGACAACATTTTCTCCGGATATGCCTAGAGGAAAGCAAAAATATCCGGTGTGTTGTGGCTATCTCAATCCCAGATCTTGCTACAGCCTCTTGTTTGTTTGTGTTTTCTGGGCTTTATCAAGGACTTGAGAGTTTTGAATGCATTTTAGCATGTAACATATTGTTTTCTGCAGGCAAACGATAATTGGTTCCACATGGACTCAATTCCTCCACACATTCGAGTTTTCTCGGCTGAACAATTCAGAATCCCGAGAAAACATGCTATTTCTGTTTGTAAACATGACATTGGATCCATTTGCCGAATAGAAAGATTGTTCTTTTCTCTAAAACCACTTTGACAAAGATTTTTTTGGTTTAATTTCACCCGAATACCACAACACGTTGTCCGGATATGCCTGGAGGAAAGCAGAAATATCCGGTGTGTTGTGGCTATCTGAATCCCAGATCGTGCTACAGCCTCTGTGTTTTTTTGTGTTTTCTGGGCTTTATCTACAGACTTGACTGTTTTGAATGCATTTTAGCATGTAACTGTTTGTTTTCTGCCGGCACACCCTAATGGGTTCCACATGGAGTCAATTCCTCCACACATTCGAGTTTTCTCGGCAGAACAATTCATAATCCCGAAGAAACATGCTATTTCTGTTTGCAAACATGACATTCGATCCACTTACCGAACAGAAAGATTGTGCTTTTCTCCAAAACCGCTTTGACAGTGATTTTTTTGGTGAAATTTCACACGAATTAAACAACACTTTGTCAGTATATGCCTGGAGGAAAGCAGAAATATCCAGTGTTTGTGTCTATCTCAATCCCAGATCTTGCTACAGCTTCTGTGTTTTTTTGTGTTTTCTGGGCTTTATCTACGGACTTGATGGTTTTGAATGCATTTTAGCATGTAACTTTTTGTTTTCTCGCGGCATAAGTTAATTGGTTCCACATGGATTCAAATCCTCTACACATTTGAGTTTTCTCGGCAGAACAATTCAGAATCCCGAGACAACATTCTATTTCTGTTTGTAAACATGATATTGGATCCACTTGCCGAACAGAAAGATTGTGATTTTCTCCAAAACCACTTTGACGTTGATTTTTGGGTTCAATTTCACCCGAATACCACAACAGTTTTCCGGATATGCCTGGAGGAAAGCAGAAATATCTGGTGTGTTGTGGCTATCTCAATTCCAGATCTTGCTCCAGCCTCTGAGTTTGTTTGTGTTTTCTGGGCTTTATCTATGGACTTGATGGTTTTGAATGCATTTTAGCATGTAACCCTTTGTTTTCTGCTGGCAAAACCTAATGGGTTCCACATGGAGTCAAATCTTCCACACATTCGAGTTTTCTCTGCAGACCAATTCAGAATTCCGAGAATACATGCTATTTCTGTTTGTCCACAAGATATTGGATCCACTTGTTGAACAGAAAGATTGTGCTTTCTCTAAAACCACTTTGACAGTGATTTTTTTTGTGAAATTTCACCTGAATTCGACAACACTTTCTCCGGATATGCCTGGAGTTTAGCAGAAATATCCAGTGTGTTGTGTCTATCTCAATCCCAGATCTTGCTACAGCCTCTGTGTTTGTTTGTGTATTCTGGGCTTTATCTACAGACTTGACAGTTTTGAATGCATTTTAGCATGTAACTGTTTGTTTTCTGCCGGCAAAACATAATGGGTTCCACATGGAGTCAAATCCTCTACACATTCGAGTTTTCTCGGCAGAGCAATTCAGAATCCCGAGAAAACATGCTATTTCTATTTGTAAACATGATATTGGATCCACTTGCCAAACAAAAAGATTGTGCTTTTCTCCAAAACCACTTTGACGGTGACTTTTTGGTGAAATTTCACCCAAATTCGACAACACTTTCTCCGGATATGCCTAGATGAAAGCAGAAGTGTCTGGTGTGGTGTGGCTATCTCAATCCCAGATCTTGCTATAGCGTCTGTGTTTGTTTGTGTTTTCTGGGCTTTATCTACGGACTTGACAATTTTGAATGCATTTTAGCATGTACCTCTTTGTTTTCTGCTTGCAAATGCTAATTGGTTCCACATGGACTCATTTCCTCCACACATTCGAGTTTTCTCAGAAGAAGAATTCAGAATCCTGAGAAAACATGCTATTTCTGTTGTAAACATGATATTGGATCCACTTGACGAACAGTTAGATTGTGCTTTTCTCCAAAACCACTTTGACAGTGATTTTTTTGGATTAATTTCACCCGAATATCACAACAAATTCTCCGGATATGCCTGGAGAAAAGCAGAAATATCCGGTGTGTTGTGGCTATCCAATCCCAGATCTTGCTACAGCCTCTGTGTTTGTTTGTGTTTTCTGGCTTTAGCTACGGACTTGACGGTTTTGAATGCATTTTAGCATGTAACATTTTGTTTTCTGCCTGCAAATGCTAACTCGTTCCACAGGGAGTCAATTCCTCTACACATTCGAGTTTTCTCGGCAGAGCAATTCAGAATCCCGAGAAAACATGCTATTTCTGTTTTAAACATAGCATTGGATCCACATGCCGAACAGAAAGATTGTGCTTTTCTCCAAAACCACTTTGACGGTGACTTTTTGGTGAAATTTCACCCGAAGTTGACAACATTTTCTCCGGATATGCCTAGATGAAAGCAGAAATATCCGGTGTGTTGTGGCTATCTCAATCCCGGATCTTGCTACAGCCTCTTGTTTGTTTGTGTTTTCTGGGCTTTATCAAGGACTTGAGAGTTTTGAATGCATTTTAGCATGTAACATATTGTTTTCTGCAGGCAAACGATAATTGGTTCCACATGGACTCAATTCCTCCACACATTCGAGTTTTCTCGGCTGAACAATTCAGAATCCAGAGAAAACATGCTATTTCTGTTTGTAAACATGACATTGGATCCATTTGCCGAATAGAAAGATTGTTCTTTTCTCCAAAACCACTTTGACAATGATTTTTTTGGTTTAATTTCACCCGAATACCACAACACGTTGTCCGGATATGCCTGGAGGAAAGCAGAAATAGTCGGTGTGTTGTGGCTGTCTCAATCCTGGATCTTGCTACAGCCTTTGTGTTTGTTTGTGTTTTCTGGGCTTTATGTACGGACTTGACTGTTTTGAATGCATTTTAGCATGTAACTGTTTGTTTTCTGCCGGCACACCCTAATGGGTTCCACATGGAGTCAAATCCTCTACACATTCGATTTTTCTCGGCAGAGCAATTCAGAATCCCGAGAAAACATGCTATTTCTGTATGTAAACATGATATTGGATCCACTTGCCGAACAGAAAGATTGTGCTTTTCTGCAAAAGCCATTTGACGGTGATTTTTCGGTCAAATTTCATCCGAATTCCACAACAGTTTTTCCTGATATGCCTGAAGGAAAGCAGAAATATCCAGTGTGTTGTGGCTATCTCAATTCCAGATCTAGCTACAGCCTCTGTGTTTGTTTGTGTTTTCTAGGCTTTATCTACGGACTTGATGGTTTTGAAAGCATTTTAGCATGTACCTCTTTGTTTTCTGCCTGTAAATGCTAATTGGTCCCACATGGAGTCCATTCCTCCACGCATTCGAGTTTTCTCGGCAGGAAAATTCAGAATCCCAAGTAAACATGCTATTTCTGTTGTAAACATGGCATTGCATCCACTTGCTGAATAGAAAGGTTGCGCTTTTCTCCAAAAGAACTTTGACGGTGACTTTTTGGTTAAATTTCACCCGAATTCCACCACACTTTGTCCGGATATGCCTGGAGGAAAGCAGAAATATTCGGTGTGTTGTGGCTATCTCAATCCCAGATCTTGCTACAGCCTCTGTATATGTTTGTGTTTTCTGGGCTTTATCTAGGGACTTGACGGTTTTGAATGCATTTTAGCATGTACATTTTTGTTTTCTGCCTGCAAATGCTAGTTGGTTCCACATGGCGTCAATTCCCCCACACATTCGAGTTTTCTTGGCATAACAATTCACAATCCCAAGAAAACATGCTATTTCTGTTTGTAAACATGACATTGGATCCACTTGCCGAACAGAAAGTTTGTGCTTTTCTCCTAAACCACTTTGACAGTGATTTTTTTTGTTTAATTTCACCCATTTATCACAACACTTTTTCTGTATATGCCTGGAGGAAAGCAGAAATATCCAGTGTGTTGTGGCTATCTGCATCCCAGATCTTGCTACAGCCTCTGTGTTTGTGTTTTCTGGCCTTTATCTACGGACTTGAGGGTTTTGAATGCATTTTAGCATGTAACTTTTGGTTTTCTGTCGCCAAACACTACTTGGTTCCACATGGAGTCAAATCCTCCACACATTTTATTTTTCTCAGCAGAATAATTCAGAACCCCTAGAAAGCATGCTATTTCTGTTTATAAACATGACATTGCATCCACTTGCCGAACAGAAAGATTGTGCTTTTCTCCAAAACAATTTTGACGGTTATTTTTTGTTTAAATTTCTCCTGAAGTCGACAACACTTTCTCTGGATATGCCTGGATGAAAGCAGAAATATCCGGTGTGTTGTGGCTATCTCAATCCCAGATCTTGCTACAGCCTCTGTGTTTGTTTGTGTTTTCTGGGCTTTTTTTAAGTTTTATTTAATGAATATAAATTTCCAAAGTACGATTTATTGATTACAATGGCTTCCCCCCGAAACCGTCCCTCCCACCCACAACCCTTCCCTTTTTCACTCCCTCTCCCCTTCCATTCACATCAAGATTCATTTTTGATTATCTTAATATACAGAAGATCAGCTTAGTATACATTATGTAAGGATTTCAACAGTTGTTCCCACACAGAAACATAAAGTGAAAAACAATAGATGATTTTTTTAAATGATGATATAAGATCAGACCTATTGTCATGTTTAATCCCAGTGAGAGTCAAGTTGGGAGTTGATAATTTCTTTTTTTTTTACAGAGGATCAGTTTAGTATGCATTAAGTAAAGATTCCCACAGTTTGCACCCCCATAGAAACACAAAGTGAAATATACTGCTTGAGTACTCGTTATAGCATTAAATCTCAATGCACAGCACATTAAGGACAGAGATCCTACATGAGGAGTAAGTGCACAGTGACTCCTGTTGTTGACTTTACCAATTGACACTCCTGTCTATGGCATCAGTAATCTTCCTATGCTCCAGTCATGAGTTTCCAAGGCTATGGAAGCCCTCTGAGCTCTCCAACTCTTATCTTGTTTATACAAGGTCATAGTCAAAGTGGAGGTTCTCTCCTCCCTTCAGAGAAAGGTACCTCCTTCTTTGAAGACCTGTTCTTTCCACTGGGATCTCACTCACAGAGATCTTTCATTAAGGTCTTTTTTTTTTTTTTGCCAGAGTGTCTTGGCTTTCCATGCCTGAAATACTCTCATGGGCTTTTCAGCCTGATCCGAATGCCTTTAGGGCTGATTCTGAGGCCAGAGTGCTATTTAGGACATCTGCCATTCTATGAGTCTGCTGAGTATCTCGCTTCCCATGTTGGATCACTCTCCCCTTTATTTATTCTATCGGTTAGTGTTAGCAGGTACTAGACTTGTTTATGTGCTCCCTTTGACTCTTAGTCCTTTCATTATGATCAATTGTGAACTGAAATTGATCACTTGGAATAGTGAGATGGCATTGGTACATGCTACCTTGATGGGATTGTATTGGAATCCCCTGGTATGTTTCTAACTCTACCATTTGGGGCAAGTCAGCTTGAGCATGTCCCAAATTATACATCTCTTCCCTCTCTTATTCCCACTCTTATGTTTAACAGGGATCACATTTCAGTTAATTTTCAACACTTAAGAATAACTGTGTATTAATTACAGAATTAAACCAGTCATATTAAGTAGAACAGACAAAAAAAACTACTAAGAGGGATAATGTATTAAGTTGTTCATTAACAGTCAGTGCTATGCTGATCAAGTCACCATTTCCCATAGTGTCCATTTCACTTCAACAGATTTCCTTTTTGGTGTTCAGTCAGTTGTCACCGATCAGGGAGAACATATGGTATTTGTCCCTTTGGGACTGGCTTACTTCACTCAGCATGATGTGTTCCAGATTCCTCCATTTTGTTGCAAATGACTGGATTTCGTTGTTTCTTACTGCAGTATAGTATTCTAAAGAGTACATATCCCATAATTTCTTTATCCAGTCTACCGTTGGTGAGCATTTAGGTTGGTTCCAGGTCTTGGCTATTGTGAATTGAGCTGCAATAAACATAGGGTGCAGACCGCTTTTTTGTTTGCCAATTTAAATTCCTTTGGGTAAATTCCAAGGAGTGGAATGGCTGGGTCGAACGGTAGGGTTATCTTCAGGTTTCTGAGGAATCTCCAGACTGACTTCCATAGTGGCTTGACCAGTTTGCATTCCCACCAACAGTGGGTTAGTGTCCCTTTTTCCCCACATCCTCGCCAGCATCTCTTGTTGGTAGATTTCTGCATGTGAGCCATTCTAACCGGGCTGAGGTGATCTACGGACTTGACGGTTTTGAATGCCTTTTAGCATGTAACATTTTGTTTTCTGCCTGCAAATGCTAATTGGTTCCACATGGACTCATTTCCTCCACACATTCGACTTCTCGGAAGAAGAATACAGAATCCTGAGAAAACATGCTATTGCTGTTTATAAAATGGCATTGGATCCACTTGCCGAACAGAAAGATTGGGATTTTCTCCAAAAACACTTTGACGATGATTCTTTGTTTAAATTTCACCTGAATTCAACAACACTTTCTCTGGATATGCCTGGAGGAAAGCAGAAATATCCGGTGTGTTGTGGCTATCTCAATCCCAGATCTTGCTACAGCCTCTGTGTTTGTTTGTGTTTTCTGGGCTTTAGCTACGGGCTTGACGGTTTTGAATGCATTTTAGCATGTAACATTTTGTTTTCTGCCTGCAAATGCTAACTGGTTCCACAGGGAGTCAATTCATCTACACATTCGAGTTTTCTCAGCAGAGCAATTCAGAATCCTGAGAAAACATGCTATCTCTTTTGTAAACATGGCATTGGTGCCCATGACGAACAGAAAGATTGTGCTTTTCTCCAAAAGAACTTTGACGGTGACTTTTTGGTGAAATTTCACCCCAAGTCGACAACATTTTCTCCGGATATGCCTGGAGAAAAGCAGAAATATCCGGTGTGTTGTGGCTATCTCAATCCCAGATCTTGCTACAGCCGCTTGTTTGTTTGTGTTCTCTGGGCTTTATCTATGGACTTGAGAGTTTTGAATGCATTTTCGCATGTAACTGTTTGTTTTCTGCCGGCAAACGCTAATTGGTTCCACATGGAGTCAATTCCTCCACACTTTCGAGTTTTCTCGGCTGAACAATTCAGAATCCAGAGAAAACATGCAATTTCTGCTTGTTAACATGACATTGGATCCACTTGCGGAACAGAAAGATTGTGCATTTCTCCAAAATCACTTTGACAGTGATTTTTTTGGTTCAATTTCACCCAAATATCACAACACATTCACTGGATATGCCTGGAGGAAAGCAGAAATAAGCGGTGTGTTGTGGCTATCTCAATTCCAGATCTTGCTACAGCCTCTGTGTGTGTGTTTTCTGGGCTTTATCGATGGACTCGTGGGTGTTGAATGCATTTTAGCATGTAACGTTTTGTTTTCTGCCTGCAAATGCTAATTGGTTCCACATGGAGTCTATTCCTCCAAACATTCCAATTTTCTCCGCAGCGGAATTCCGAATTCCGAGAAAACATGCTATTTCCATTGTAAACTTGGCATTGGATCCACTTGCCGAACAGAAAGATTGTGCTTTTCTCCTAAACCACTTTGACTTTGATTTTTTGGTGAAATTTCACCCAAATTCCACAACACTTTGTCTGGATATGCCTGGAGGAAAGCAGAAATATCCGGTCTGTTGTGGCTAACTCAATCCCAGATCTTGCTACAGCCTCTGTGTTTCTTCGTGTTTTCTGGGCTTTATCTACGGACTTGACGGTGTTGAATGCATTTTAGCATGCAACATTTGGTTTTCGGCGGCAAACGCTAATTGGTTCCACATGGAGTCAATTCATCTACACATTCGAGTTTTCCTGGCAGAAAATTCAGAATCCCGAGAAAACATGCCATTTTTTTTTATAAACATGGCTTCGGATCCACTTGCCAAACAGAAACATTGTGCTTTTCTCCAAAACCACTTTGAAGGTGATTTTTTGGTTCAATTTCACCGGAATTCCACAACACTTTGTCCGGATAAGCCTCGAGGAAAGCAGAAATATCGGGTTTGTTGTGACTATCTCAATCCCAGATCATGCTACAGCCTCTGTGTTTCTTAGTATTTTCTGTGCTTTATCAACGGACTTGAGGGTGTTGAATGCATTTTAGCATGCAACATTTTGTTTTCTGATGGCAAATACTATTTGGTTCCACATGGAGTCAATTCCTCTACACATTCGAGTTTTCCTGGCAGAAAATACAGAATCCCGAGAAAACATGCCATTTTTGTTTATAAACATGGCTTCAGATCTACTTGCTGAACAGAAAGATTGTGCTTTTCTCCAAAACCACTTTGACGGTGATTTTTTGGTTCAATTTCACCCGAATTCCTCAACAGTTTGTCCGGATATGCCTGGAGGAAAGCAGAAATATCCGGTATGTTGTACCTATCTCAATCCCAGATCTTGCTACAGCCTCTTTGTTTGTTTGTGTTTTCTGGGATTTATCGACGGACTTGAGGGTGTTGAATGCATTTTAGCATGCAACATTTTGTTTTCTGATGGCAAATACTATTTGGTTCCACATGGAGTCAATTCCTCTACACATTCGAGTTTTCCTGGCAGAAAATACAGAATCCCGAGAAAACATGCCATTTTTGTTTATAAACATGGCTTCAGATCTACTTGCTGAACAGAAAGATTGTGCTTTTCTCCAAAACCACTTTGACGGTGATTTTTTGGTTCAATTTCACCCGAATTCCTCAACAGTTTGTCCGGATATGCCTGGAGGAAAGCAGAAATATCCGGTATGTTGTACCTATCTCAATCCCAGATCTTGCTACAGCCTCTTTGTTTGTTTGTGTTTTCTGGGATTTATCGACGGACTTGAGGGTGTTGAATGCATTTTAGCGTGTAACATTTTGTTTTCTGCCGGCAAACGCTAATTGGTTCCACATGGATTCAATTCCTCCACACATTCGTGTTTTCTAGGCAGAACAATTCAGAATAAAAGAAAACATGGTATTTCTGTTTGTAAACATGGCATTGGATCCACTTGCCGAATGGAAAGGTTGTGCTTTTCTCCAAAACCACTTTGACGGTGCTTTTTAGTTCAATTTCACCAGAATTCCACAACACGTTTTCTGGATATGCCTGGAGGAAAGCAGAAATATCCGGTGTGTTGTGGCTATCTCAATCCCAGATCTTGCTGCAGCCTCTGTGTTTGTTTGTGTTTTCTGCCTTTATCTACGGACTTGAAGGTTTTGAATGCATTTTAGCATGTACATTTTTGTTTTCTGCCGGCAAATGCTAATTGGTTCCACATGGAGTCAATTCTGCCACACATTCAAGTTATCTTGGCAGAACAATTCAGAATCCCCAGCAAACATGCTATTTCTGCTTGTAAACATGGCATTGGATCCACTAGCTGAACAGAAATATTTGCTTTTCTCCAAAACCACTTTGACGGTAATTTTTTGTTGAAATTTCACCCAAATTCCCCAACACTTTGTCCGGATATGCCTGGAGGAAAGCACAAATATCCGGTGTGTTGTGGCTATCTCAATCCCAGATCTTGCTCCAGCCTCTGTGTTTGTTTGTGTTTTCTGGGCTTTCTCTATGGACTTGAGGGTTTTGAATGCATTTTCGCATGTAACTGTTTGTTTTCTGCCAGCAAATGCTAATTCGTTCCACATGGAGTCAATTCGTCCACGCATTCGAGTTTTCTCAGCACAACAATTCGGAATCCGAGAAAACATGCTATTTCTATTTGTTACCAGGGGACTAGATGCAATTCCCGAACAGAAAGATTGTGCTTTTCTCCAAAACCACTTTGACGGTGATTTTTTGGTTCAATTTCACCAGAATTCCACAACACTCTGTCCGGATATGCCTGGAGGAAAGCAGAAATATCCGGTGTGTTGTGGCTATCTCAATCCCAGATCTTGCTACAGCCTCTGTGTTTGTGTTTTCTGGCATTTATCTATGGACTTTTTGGTTTTCAATGCATTTTAGCATGTACCTTTTTGTATTCTGCCGGCAAACGCTAATTGGTTCCACATATAGTCAATTCCTCCTCACATTCGTGTTTTCTAGGCAGATCAATTCAGAATAAAAGAAAACATGCTATTTCTGTTTGTAAACATGGCATTGGATCCACTTGCCGAACAGGAAGATTGTGCTTTTCTCCAAAACCACTTTGACGGTGATTTCTTGGTTCAGTTTCAACCGTATTCCACAACACTTTGTCCGGATATGCCTGCAGGACCGCAGAAATATCCAGTGTGTTGTGGCTAACTCAATCCCAGATCTTGCTACAGCCTCTGTGTTTCTTTGTGTTTTCGGGGCTTTATCTACGTACTTGACGGTTTTGAATGCTTTTTAAAATGTAACATTTTGTGTTCTGCCGGCAAACCCCACTTGGTTCCACATGGAGTCCATTCCTCCACACATTCGGGTTTTCTCAGCAGATCAATTCAGAATCCGGAGAAAACATGCTATTTCTGTTTATAAACATGACATTGGATCCAGTTCCCGAACATAAAGATTGTGCTTTTCTCCAAAACCACTTTGACGGTGATTTCTTGGTGAAATTTCACCCGAATTCCACAACACTGTCCGGATATGCCGGGTGGAAAGCAGTAATATCCGGATGTGTTCTGGCTATCTCAATCCCAGATCTTGCTACTGCCTCTGCAATTGTGTTTTCTAGCATTTATCTACGGACTTGATAGTTTTGAATGCATTTTAAAATGTAACAATTTGTTTTCTGCCGGCAAATGCTAATTGGTTCCACATGGAGTCAATCTGTGCACACATTCGAGTTTTCTCAGCATAACAATTCTGAATCCTGGAAAACATGCTATTTCTATTTGTTACCATGGGAGTGGATGCAATTCCCGAACAGAAAGCTTGTGCTTTTCTCCAAAACCACTTTGACGGTGATATTTTGGTGAAATTTCAACCGAATTCCACAACACTTTGTCCGGATATGCCTGGAGGAAAGCAGAGATATCCAGTGTGTTGTGGCTATCTCAATCCCAGATCTTGGTACAGCCTCCGTGTTTGTTTGTGTTTTCTTGGCTTTATACGGACTTGACAGTTTTGAATGTATTTTAGCATGTAACATGTTGTATTCTGCCGGCAAATGCTAATTGGTTCCACATGGAGTCAATTCCTCCACGCATTGGTGTTTTCTCGGCAGAACAATTCAGAATCTCGAGAAACATGATATTTCTATTTGTTACCATGGCACTGGATGCCTTTCCTGAACAGAAAGATTGTGTGTTTCTCCAAAACCACTTTGACGGTGATTTTTTGTTGAAAATTCACCCGAATTCCACAACTCTTTGTCCGGATATGCCTATACGAAAGCACAAATATCCGGTGTGTTGTCACCATCTCAATCCCAGATCTTGCTACAGCCTCTGTGTTTCTTTGTGTTTTCGGGGCTTTATCTACATACTTGACGGTTTTGAATGCATTTTAAAATGTAACATTTTGTGTTCTGCCGGCAAACCCCACTTGGTTCCACATGGAGTCCATTCCTCCACACATTCGTGTTTTCTCGGCAGAACAATACAGAATCTGAGAAAACATGCTATATCTCTGTGTAAAATGGCATTCGATCCACATGCCGAAGAGAAAGATTGTGCTTTTCTCCAAAACCACTTTCTCCGTGATTTTTAGTTAAATTTCACCGGGATACTACAACATTTTGTCCAGATACTCTGGAGGAAACAAAACTATCTGGTGTGTTGTGGCTATCTCAATCCCAGATCTTGCTACAGCCTTTGTGTGTGTTTGTGTTTTCTGGACATTCAGTATGGACTTTACGGTTTTGAATGCATTTTAGCATGTACGTTTTTGTTTTCAGCTGGCAAACGCTAATTGGTCCCACCTGGAGTCTAATACGCCACACGTTCGAGTTTTCTAGGAAGAAAGCTTCAGAAACCTGAGAAAACATGATATTTCTTTCTGTAAACATGACATTGGATACATTTTGTGAACAGGAAGATTGTGCTTTTCTCCAAAACCACTTTCACGGTGATTTTTGGTTAAATTTCACCCGAAATCCACAACAATTTGTCCAGATACTCCTGGATGAAAACAAAACTATCTGGAGTGTTGTGGCTATCTCAATCCCAGATCTTGCTACAGCCTCTGTGTTTGTTTGTGTTTTCTGGACATTCTCTATGGACTTTACGGTTTTGAATGCATTTTAGCATGTAAATTTTTGTTTTCAGCTGGCAAACGCTAATTGGTTCCACCTGGAGTCTAATACGCCACACATTCGAGTTTTCTAGGAAGAAAGCTTCAGAAACCTGAGAAAACATGATATTTCTTTCTGTAAACATGACATTGGATGCATTGCCGAACAGGAAGAATGTGCTTTTCTCCAAAACCACTTTCACCATGATTTTTGGTTAAATTTCACCCGAAATCCACAACATTTTGTCCAGATACTCTGGATGAAAACAAAACTATCTGGTGTGTTGTGGCTATCTCAATCCCAGATCTTGCTACAGCCTCTGTGTGTGTTTGTGTTTTCTGGACATTCTCTATGGACTTTACGGTTTTGAATGCATTTTAGCATGTACGTTTTTGTTTTCAGCTGGCAAACGCTAATTGGTTCCACCTGGAGTCTAATACGCCACACATTCGAGTTTTCTAGGAAGAAAGCTTCAGAAACCTGAGAAAACATGATATTTCTTTCTGTAAACATGCCATTGGATGCATTTGCCGAACAGGAAGATTGTGCTTATCTCCAAAACCACTTTCACGGTGATTTTGGTTAAATTTCACCGGGATACTACAACAATTTATGCAGATACTCTGGATGAAAACAAAACTATCTGGTGTGTTGTGGCTATCTCAATCCCAGATCTTGGTACAGCCTCTGTGTTTGTTTGTGTTTTCTGGACATTCTCTATGGACTTTACGGTTTTGAATGCATTTCAGCATGAACGTTTTTGTTTGCAGCTGGCAAACGCTAATTGGTTCCACCTGGAGTCTAATACGCCACACATTCGAGTTTTCTAGGAAGAAAGCTTCAGAAACCTGAGAAAACATGATATTTTTTTCTGTAAACATGACATTTGATGCATTTGCTGAATAGGAAGATTGTGCTTTTCTCCAAAACCACTTTCACGGTGATTTTTCCTTAAATTTTACCCGAAATCCAAACAATTTGTCCAGATACTCCTGGATGAAAACAAAACTATCTGGTGTGTTGTGGCTATCTCAATCCCAGATCTTGCTACAGCCTCTGTGTTTGTTTGTGTTTTGTGGACATTCTCTATGGACTTTACGGTTTTGAATGCATTTCAGCATGTAAGTTTTTGTTTTCAGCTGGCAAACGCTAATTGGTTCCACCTGGAGTCTAATACGCCACACATTCGAGTTTTCTAGGAAGAAAGCTTCAGAAACCTGAGAAAACATGATATTTCTTTCTGTAAACATGACATTGGATGCATTTGCCGAACAGGAAGATTGTGCTTTTCTCCAAAACCACATTCACGGTGATTTTTGGTTAAATTTCACCCGAAATCCACAATTTGTCCAGATACTCCTGGATGAAAACAAAACTATCTGGTGTGTTGTGGCTATCTCAAGCCCAGATCTTGCTACAGCCTCTGTGTTTGTTTGTGTTTTCTGGACATTCTCTATGGACTTTAAGTTTTGAATGCATTTCAGCGTGTAAGTTTTTGTTTTCAGCTGGCAAACGCTAATTGGTTCCACCTGGAGTCTAATACGCCACGCATTCGAGTTTTCTCGGAAGAAAGCTTCAGAAACCTGAGAAAACATGATATTTCTTTCTGTAAACATGACATTGGATGCATTTGCCAAACAGGAAGATTGTGCTTTTCTCCAAAACCACTTTCACGGTGATTTTGGTTAAATTTCACCGTGATACCACAAGAATTTGTCCAGATACTCTGGATGAAAACAAAACTATCTGGTGTGTTGTGGCTATCTCAAGCCCAGATCTTGCTACAGCCTCTGTGTTTGTTTGTGTTTTCTTGACATTCTCTATGGACTTTACGGTTTTGAATGCATTTCAGCATGTAAGTTTTTGTTTTCAGCTGGCAAACACTAATTGGTTCCACCTGGAGTCTAATACGCCACACATTCGAGTTTTCTAGGAAGAAAGCTTCAGAAACCTGAGAAAACATGATATTTCTTTCTGTAAACATGACATTGGATGCATTTGCCGAACAGGAAGATTGTGCTTTTCTCCAAAACCACTTTCACGGTGATTTTTGCTAAAATTTTACCCGAAATCCAAACAATTTGTCCAGATACTCCTGGATGAAAACAAAACTATCTGGTGTGTTGTGGCTATCTCAATCCCAGATCTTGCTACAGCCTCTGTGTTTGTTTGTGTTTTCTGGACATTCTCTATGGACTTTAAGTTTTGAATGCATTTCAGCGTGTAAGTTTTTGTTTTCAGCTGGCAAACACTAATTGGTTCCACCTGGAGTCTAATACGCCACACATTCGAGTTTTCTAGGAAGAAAGCTCCTGAAACCTGAGAAAACATGATATTTCTTTCTGTAAACATGCCATTGGATGCATTTGCCGAACAGGAAGATTGTGCTTTTCTCCAAAACCACTTTCACCGTGATTTTTAGTTAAATTTCACCCGAAATCCACAACAATTTGTCCAGATACTCCTGGATGAAAACAAAACTCTCTGGTGTGTTGTGGCTATCTCAATCCCAGATCTTGCTACAGCCTCTGTGTTTGTTTGTGTTTTCTTGACATTCTCTATGGACTTTACGGTTTTGAATGCATTTTAACATGTAAGTTTTTGTTTTCTGCTGGCAAACGCTAATTGGTTCCACCTGGAGTCTAATACGCCACACATTTGAATTTCCTAGGAAGAAAGCTTCAGAAACCTGAGAAAACATGATATTTCTTTCTGTAAACATGACATTGGATGCATTTGCTGAACAGGAAGATTGTGCTTCTCTCCAAAACCACTTTCACCGTGATTTTTAGTCAAATTTCACTCGAAATCCACAACAATTTGTCCAGATAATCTGGATGAAAACAAAACTATCTGGTGTGTTGTGGCTATCTGAATCCCAGATCCTGCTACAGCCTCTGAGTTTGTTTGTGTTTTCTGGACATTCTCTATGGACTTTACGGTTTTGAATGCATTTTAGCATGTAAGATTTTGTTTTCAGCTGGCAAACGCTAATTGGTTCCACCTGGAGTCTAATACGCCACACATTCGAGTTTTCTAGGAAGAAAGCTTCAGAATCCTGAGAAAACATGATATTTCTTTCTGTAAACATGACATTCGATGCATTTGCCAAACAGGAAGATTGTGCTTTTCTCCAAAACCACTTTCATGGTGATTTCTGGTTAAATTTCACCGGGATACTACAACATTTTGTGCAGATACTCTGGATGAAAACAAAACTATCTGGTGTGTTGTGGCTATCTCAATCCCAGATCTTGCTACAGCCTCTGAGTTTGTTTGTGTTTTCTGGACATTCTCTATGGACTTTACGGTTTTGAATGCATTTTAGCATGTACGTTTTTGTTTTCAGCTGGCAAACACTAATTGGTTCCACCTGGAGTCTAATACGCCACACATTCGAGTTTTCTAGGAAGAAAGCTTCAGAAACCTGAGAAAACATGATATTTCTTTCTGTAAACATGACTTTGGATGCATTTGCTGAACAGGAAGATTGTGCTTTTCTCCAAAACCACTTTCACCGTGATTTCTGGTTAAATTTCCCCGGGATACTACAACAATTTGTCCAGATACTCTGGATGAAAACAAAACTATCTGGTGTGTTGTGGCTATCTCAATCCCAGATCTTGCTACAGCCTCTGTGTTTGTTTGTGTTTTCTGGACATTCTCTATGGACTTTACGGTTTTGAATGCATTTCAGCATGTACGTTTTTGTTTTCAGCTGGCAAACGCTAATTGGTTCCACCTGGAGTCTAATACGCCACACATTCGAGTTTTCTAGGAAGAAAGCTTCAGAATCCTGAGAAAACATGACATTTCTTTCTGTAAACATGACATTGGATGCATTTGCCGAACAGGAAGATTGTGCTTTTCTCCAAAACCACTTTCACGGTGATTTTGGTTAAATTTCACCGGGATACTACAACAATTTATGCAGATACTCTGGATGAAAACAAAACTATCTGGTGTGTTGTGGCTATCTCAATCCCAGATCTTGGTACAGCCTCTGTGTTTGTTTGTGTTTTCTGGACATTCTCTATGGACTTTACGGTTTTGAATGCATTTTAGCATGTAAGTTTTTGTTTTCAGCTGGCAAACGCTAATTGGTTCCACCTGGAGTCTAATATGCCACACATTCGAGTTTTCTAGGAAGAAAGCCTCAGAAACCTGAGAAAACATGATATTTCTTTCTGTAAACATGACATTGGATACATTTGCCGAACAGGAAGATTGTGCTTTTCTCCAAAACCACTTTCACGGTGATTTTTGTTTAAATTTCACCCAAAATCCACAACAATTTGTCCAGATACTCCTGGATGAAAACAAAACTATCTGGTGTGTTGTGGCTATCTCAATCCCAGATCTTGCTACAGCCTCTGTGTTTGTTTGTGTTTTCTTGACATTCTCTATGGACTTTACGGTTTTGAATGCATTTCAGCATGTAAGTTTTTGTTTTCTGCTGGCAAACACTAATTGGTTCCACCTGGAGTCTAATACGCCACACATTCGAGTTTTCTAGGAAGAAAGCTTCAGAAACCTGAGAAAACATGATATTTCTTTCTGTAAACATGACATTGGATGCATTTGCCGAACAGGAAGATTGTGCTTTTCTCCAAAACCACTTTCACGGTGATTTTTGCTTAAATTTTACCCGAAATCCAAACAATTTGTCCAGATACTCCTGGATGAAAACAAAACTATCTGGTGTGTTGTGGCTATCTCAATCCCAGATCTTGCTACAGCCTCTGTGTTTGTTTGTGTTTTCTTGACATTCTCTATGGACTTTACGGTTTTGAATGCATTTCAGCATGTAAGTTTTTGTTTTCTGCTGGCAAACACTAATTGGTTCCACCTGGAGTCTAATACGCCACACATTCGAGTTTTTTAGGAAGAAAGCTTCAGAAACCTGAGAAAACATGATATTTCTTTCTGTAAACATGACATTGGATGCATTTGCCGAACAGGAAGATTGTGCTCATCTCCAAAACCACTTTCACGGTGATTTTGGTTAAATTTCACCGGGATACTACAACAATTTATGCAGATAATCTGGATGAAAACAAAACTATCTGGTGTGTTGTGGCTATCTCAATCCCAGATCTTGCTACAGCCTCTGTGTTTGTTTGTGTTTTCTGGACATTCTCTATGGACTTTACGGTTTTGAATGCATTTTAGCATGTAAGTTTTTGTTTTCAGCTGGCAAACGCTAATTGGTTCCACCTGGAGTCTAATATGCCACACATTCGAGTTTTCTAGGAAGAAAGCCTCAGAAACCTGAGAAAACATGATATTTCTTTCTGTAAACATGACATTGGATGCATTTGCCGAACAGGAAGATTGTGCTTTTCTCCAAAACCACTTTCACGGTGATTTTTGCTTAAATTTTACCCGAAATCCAAACAATTTGTCCAGATACTCCTGGATGAAAACAAAACTATCTGGTGTGTTGTGGCTATCTCAATCCCAGATCTTGCTACAGCCTCTGTGTTTGTTTGTGTTTTCTGGACATTCTCTATGGACTTTAAGTTTTGAATGCATTTCAGCGTGTAAGTTTTTGTTTTCAGCTGGCAAACGCTAATTGGTTCAACCTGGAGTCTAATACGCCACACATTCGAGTTTTCTAGGAAGAAAGCTTCAGAAACCTGAGAAAACATGATATTTCTTTCTGTAAACATGACATTGGATGCATTTGCCGAACAGGAAGATTGTTCTTTTCTCCAAAACCACTTTCACCGTGATTTTTAGTTAAATTTCACCCGAAATCCACAACAATTTGTCCAGATACTCCTGGATGAAAACAAAACTCTCTGGTGTGTTGTGGCTATCTCAATCCCAGATCTTGCTACAGCCTCTGTGTTTGTTTGTGTTTTCTGGACATTCTCTATGGACTTTACGGTTTTGAATGCATTTTAACATGTAAGTTTTTGTTTTCAGCTGGCAAACGCTAATTGGTTCCACCTGGAGTCTAATACGCCACACATTCGAGTTTTCTAGGAAGAAAGCTTCAGAAACCTGAGAAAACATGATATTTCTTTCTGTAAACATGACATTGGATGCATTTGCTGAACAGGAAGATTGTGCTTTTCTCCAAAACCACTTTCACCGTGATTTTTAGTTAAATGTCACTCGAAATCCACAATAATTTGTCCAGATAATCTGGATGAAAACAAAACTATCTGGTGTGTTGTGGCTATCTCAATCCCAGATCCTGCTACAGCCTCTGAGTTTGTTTGTGTTTTCTGGACATCCTCTATGGACTTCACGGTTTTGAATGCATTTTAGCATGTAAGATTTTGTTTTCAGCTGTCAAACGCTAATTGGTTCCACCTGGAGTCTAATACGCCACACATTCGAGTTTTCTCGGAAGAAAGCTTCAGAATCCTGAGAAAACATGATATTTCTTTCTGTAAACATGACATTCGATGCATTTGCCAAACAGGAAGATTGTGCTTTTCTCCAAAACCACTTTCATGGTGATTTTTGGTTAAATTTCACCGGGATACTACAACATTTTGTGCAGATACTCTGGATGAAAACAAAACTATCTGGTGTGTTGTGGCTATCTCAATCCCAGATCTTGCTACAGCCTCTGAGTTTGTTTGTGTTTTCTGGACATTCTCTATGGACTTTACGGTTTTGAATGCATTTTAGCATGTACGTTTTTGTTTTCAGCTGGCAAACGCTAATTGGTTCCACCTGGAGTCTAATATGCCACACATTCGAGTTTTCTAGGAAGAAAGCCTCAGAAACCTGAGAAAACATGATATTTCTTTCTGTAAACATGACATTGGATGCATTTGCCGAACAGGAAGATTGTGGTTTTCTCCAAAACCACTTTCACGGTGATTTTTGTTTAAATTTCACCCAAAATCCACAACAATTTGTCCAGATACTCCTGGATGAAAACAAAACTATCTGGTGTGTTGTGGCTATCTCAATCCCAGATCTTGCTACAGCCTCTGTGTTTGTTTGTGTTTTCTTGACATTCTCTATGGACTTTACGGTTTTGAATGCATTTCAGCATGTAAGTTTTTGTTTTCTGCTGGCAAACACTAATTGGTTCCACCTGGAGTCTAATACGCCACACATTCGAGTTTTCTAGGAAGAAAGCTTCAGAAACCTGAGAAAACATGATATTTCTTTCTGTAAACATGACATTGGATGCATTTGCCGAACAGGAAGATTGTGCTTTTCTCCAAAACCACTTTCATGGTGATTTTTGCTTAAATTTTACCCGAAATCCAAACAATTTGTCCAGATACTCCTGGATGAAAACAAAACTATCTGGTGTGTTGTGGCTATCTCAATCCCAGATCTTGCTACAGCCTCTGTGTTTGTTTGTGTTTTCTGGATATTCTCTATGGACTTTAGGTTTTGAATGCATTTCAGCGTGTAAGTTTTTGTTTTCAGCTGGCAAACGCTAATTGGTTCCACCTGGAGTCTAATACGCCACACATTCGAGTTTTCTAGGAAGAAAGCTTCAGAAACCTGAGAAAACATGATATTTCTTTCTGTAAACATGCCATTGGATGCATTTGCCGAACAGGAAGATTGTGCTTATCTCCAAAACCACTTTCACGGTGATTTTGGTTAAATTTCACCGGGATACTACAACAATTTATGCAGATACTCTGGATGAAAACAAAACTATCTGGTGTGTTGTGGCTATCTCAATCCCAGATCTTGCTACAGCCTCTGTGTTTGTTTGTGTTTTCTGGACATTCTCTATGGACTTTACGGTTTTGAATGCATTTTAGCATGTAAGTTTTTGTTTTCAGCTGTCAAACGCTAATTGGTTCCACCTGGAGTCTAATATGCCACACATTCGAGTTTTCTAGGAAGAAAGCCTCAGAAACCTGAGAAAACATGATATTTCTTTCTGTAAACATGACATTGGATGCATTTGCCGAACAGGAAGATTGTGCTTTTCTCCAAAACCACTTTCACGGTGATTTTTGTTTAAATTTCACCCAAAATCCACAACAATTTGTCCAGATACTCCTGGATGAAAACAAAACTCTCTGGTGTGTTGTGGCTATCTCAATCCCAGATCTTGCTACAGCCTCTGTGTTTGTTTGTGTTTTCTGGACATTCAGTATGGACTTTACGGTTTTGAATGCATTTCAGCATGTAAGTTTTTGTTTTCAGCTGGCAAACGCTAATTGGTTCCACCTGGAGTCTAATACGCCACACATTCGAGTTTTCTAGGAAGAAAGCTTCAGAAACCTGAGAAAACATGATATTTCTTTCTGTAAACATGACATTGGATGCATTTGCCGAACAGGAAGATTGTTCTTTTCTCCAAAACCGCTTTCACGGTGATTTTTAGTTAAATTTCACCCGAAATCCACAACAATTTGTCCAGATACTCCTGGATGAAAACAAAACTCTCTGGTGTGTTGTGGCTATCTCAATCCCAGATCTTGCTACAGCCTCTGTGTTTGTTTGTGTTTTCTGGACATTCTCTATGGACTTTACGGTTTTGAATGCATTTTAACATGTAAGTTTTTGTTTTAAGCTGGCAAACACTAATTGGTTCCACCTGGAGACTAATACGCCACACATTCGAGTTTTCTAGGAAGAAAGCTTCAGAAACCTGAGAAAACATGATATTTCTTTCTGTAAACATGACATTGGATGCATTTGCCGAACAGGAAGATTGTGCTTTTCTCCAAAACCACTTTCACCGTGATTTTTAGTTAAATTTCACCCGAAATCCACAACAATTTGTCCAGATACTCCTGGATGAAAACAAAACTATCTGGTGTGTTGTGGCTATCTCAATCCCAGATCTTGCTACAGCCTCTGTATTTGCTTGTGTTTTCTGGACATTCTCTATGGGCTTTACGGTTTTGAATGCATTTTAGCATGTAAGTTTTTGTTTTCAGCTGGCAAACGCTAATTGGTTCCACCTGGAGTCTAATACGCCACACATTCGAGTTTTCTAGGAAGAAAGCTTCAGAAACCTGAGAAAAACTGATATTTCTTTCTGTAAACATGACATTGGATGCATGTGCCGAACAGGAAGATTGTGCTTTTCTCCAAAACACTTTCATCGTGATTTTTAGTTAAATATCACCCAAAATCCACAACAATTTGTCCAGATACTCTGGATGAAAACAAAACTATCTGGTGTGTTTTGGCTATCTCAATCCCAGATCTTGCTACAGCCTCTGTGTGTGTTTGAGTTTTCTGGACATTCTCCATGGACTTTACGGTTTTGAATGCATTTTAGCATGTACGTTTTTGTTTTCAGCTGGCAAACGCTAATTGGTTCCACCTGGAGTCTAATACGCCACACATTCGAGTTTTCTAGGAAGAAAGCTTCAGAAACCTGAGAAAACATGATATTTCTTTCTGTAAACATGACATTGGATGCATTTGCCGAACAGGAAGATTGTGCTTTTCTCCAAAACCACTTTCACCGTGATTTTTAGTTAAATTTCACCCGAAATCCACAACAATTTGTCCAGATACTCCTGGATGAAAACAAAACTCTCTGGTGTGTTGTGGCTATCTCAATCCCAGATCTTGCTACAGCCTCTGTGTGTGTTTGTGTTTTCTGGACATTCTCTATGGACTTTAAGTTTTGAATGCATTTTAGCATGTACGTTTTTGTTTTCAGCTGGCAAACGCTAATTGGTTCCACCTGGAGTCTAATATGCCACACATTCGAGTTTTCTAGGAAGAAAGCTTCAGAAACCTGAGGAAACATGATATTTCTTTCTGTAAACATGACATTGGATGCATTTGCCGAACAGGAAGATTGTGCTTTTCTCCAAACCACTTTCATGGTGAATTTTGGTTAAATTTCACCGGGATACTACAACATTTTGTCCAGATACTCCTGCATGAAAACAAAACTATCTGGTGTGTTGTGGCTATCTCAATCCCAGATCTTGGTACAGCCTCTGTGTTTGTTTGTGTTTTCTGGACATTCTCTATGGACTTTAAGTTTTGAATGCATTTTAGCATGTACGTTTTTGTTTTCAGCTGGCAAACGCTAATTGGTTCCACCTGGAGTCTAATATGCCACACATTCGAGTTTTCTAGGAAGAAAGCTTCAGAAACCTGAGAAAACATGATATTTCTTTCTGTAAACATGACATTGGATGCATTTGCCGAACAGGAAGATTGTGCTTTTCTCCAAAACCACTTTCACCGTGATTTTTAGTTAAATTTCACCCGAAATCCACAACAATTTGTCCAGATACTCCTGGATGAAAACAAAACTCTCTGGTGTGTTGTGGATATCTCAATCCCAGATCTTGCTAGAGCCTCCGTGTTTGTTTGTGTTTTCTGGACATTCTCTATGGACTTTAAGTTTTGAATGCATTTTAGCATGTACGTTTTTGTTTTCAGCTGGCAAACGCTAATTGGTTCCACCTGGAGTGTAATACGCCACACATTCGAGTTTTCTCGGAAGAAAGCTTCAGAAACCTGAGAAAACATGATATTTCTTTCTGTAAACATGACATTGGATGCATTTGCCGAACAGGAAGATTGTGCTTTTCTCCAAAATCACTTTCACGGTGATTTCTGGTTAAATTTCCATGTGATACTACCACAATTTGTCCAGATACTCTGGATGAAAACAAAACTATCTGGTGTGTTGTGGCTATCTCAATCCCAGATCTTGCTACAGCCTCTGTGTTTGTTTGTGTTTTCTGGACATTCTCTATGGACTTTACGGTTTTGAATGCATTTTAGCATGTAAGTTTTTGTTTTCAGCTGGCAAACGCTAATTGGTTCCACCTGGAGTCTAATACGCCACACATTCGAGTTTTCTAGGAAGAAAGCTTCAGAAACCTGAGGAAACATGATATTTCTTTCTGTAAACATGACATTGGATGCATTTGCCGAACAGGAAGATTGTGCTTTTCTCCAAACCACTTTCATGGTGAATTTTGGTTAAATTTCACCGGGATACTACAACATTTTGTCCAGATACTCCTGCATGAAAACAAAACTATCTGGTGTGTTGTGGCTATCTCAATCCCAGATCTTGCTAGAGCCTCCGTGTTTGTTTGTGTTTTCTGGACATTCTCTATGGACTTTAAGTTTTGAATGCATTTCAGCGTGTAAGTTTTTGTTTTCAGCTGGCAAACGCCTATTGGTTCCACCTGTAGTGTAATACGCCACACATTCGAGTTTTCTCGGAAGAAAGCTTCAGAAACCTGAGAAAACATGATATTTCTTTCTGTAAACATGACATGGGATGCATTTGCCGAACAGGAAGATTGTGCTTTTCTCCAAAATCACTTTCACGGTGATTTCTGGTTAAATTTCCATGTGATACTACAACAATTTGTCCAGATACTCTGGATGAAAACAAAACTATCTGGTGTGTTGTGGCTATCTCAATCCCAGATCTTGCTACAGCCTCTGTGTGTGTTTGTGTTTTCTGGACATTCTCTATGGACTTTACGGTTTTGAATGCATTTTAGCAGGACCCTTTTTGTTTTCTGCTGCCAAACGCTAATTGGTTCCACCTGGAGTCAAATACTCCACACATTGGAGTTTTCTAGGAAGACAGCTTAAGAAACCTGAGAAAACTTGATATTTCTTTCTGTAAACATGACATTGGATGCATTTGCCGAACAGGAAGATTGTGCTTTTCTCCAAAACCACTTTCACCGTGATTTTTGGTTAAATTTCCCCCGAAATCCAAACAAATTGTCCAGATACTCCTGAATGAAAACAAAACTATCTGGTGATTTGTAGCTATCTCAATCCCAGATCTTGCTACAGCCTCTGTGTGTGTTTGTGTTTTCTAGATATTCTCTATGGACTTTAAGGTTTTGAATGCATTTTAGCAGGACCCTTTTTGTTTTCAGCTGGCAAACGCTAATTGGTTCCACCTGGAGTCTAATACGGCACACATTCGAGTTTTCTAGGAAGAAAGCTTCAGAAACCTGAGAAAACATGATATTTCTTTCTGTAAACATGACATTGGATTCATTTGCCGAACAGGAAGATTGTGCTTTTCTCCAAAACCACTTTCACGGTGATTTTTGGTTAAATTTCACCCAAAATCCACAACAATTTGTCCAGATACTCCTGGATGAAAACAAAACTATCTGGTGATTTGTAGCTATCTCAATCCCAGATCTTGCTACAGCCTCTGTGTGTGTTTGTGTTTTCTGGATATTCTCTATGGACTTTAAGGTTTTGAATGCATTTTAGCAGGACCCTTTTTGTTTTCTGCTGGCAAACGCTAATTGGTTCCACCTGGAGTCAAATCCTCCACACATTCGAGTTTTCTAGGAAGAAAGTTCAGAAACCTGAGAAAACATGATATTTGTATTTGTAAACATGACTTTGGATTCATTTGCTGAACAGAAAGATTGTGCTTTTCTCCAAAACCACTTTCACGGTGATTTTTGGTTAAATTTCACCCGAAATCCACAACAATTCGTCCATATACTCCTGGATGAAAACAAAACTATCTGGTGATTTGTAGCTATCTCAATCCCAGATCTTGATACAGCCTCTGTGTGTGTTTGTGTTTTCTGGATATTCTCTATGGACTTTAAAGTTTGGAATGCATTTTAGCAGGACCCTTTTTGTTTTCTGCTGGCTAACGCTAATTGGTTCCACCTGGAGTCAAATCCTCCACACATTGGAGTTTTCTATAAGACTGCTTAAGAAACCTGAGAAAACATGATATTTCTTTCTGTAAACATGACATTGGATGCATTTGCCGAACAGGAAGATTGTGGTTTTCTCCAAAACCACTTTCACGGTGATTTTTGGTTAAATTTCACCCGAAATCCACAACAATTCGTCCAGATACTCCTGGATGAAAACAAAACTATCTGGTGATTTGTAGCTATCTCAATCCCAGATCTTGCTACAGCCTCTGTGTGTGTTTGTGTTTTCTGGATATTCTCTATGGACTTTAAGGTTTGAATGCATTTTAGCAGAACCCTTTTTGTTTTCTGCTGGCAAACGTTAATTGGTTCCACCTGGAGTCAAATCCTCCACACATTGGAGTTTTCTAGGAAGACAGTTTAAGAAACCTCAGAAAACATGATATTTCTTTCTGTAAACATGACATTGGATGCATTTGCCGAACAGGAAGATTGTGCTTTTCTCCAAAACCACTTTCACGGTGATTTTTGCTTAAATTTCACCCGAAATCCACAACAATTTGTCCAGATACTCCTGGATGAAAACAAAACTATCTGGTGATTTGTAGCTATCTCAATCCCAGATCTTGCTACAGCCTCTGTGTGTGTTTGTGTTTTCTGGACATTCTCTATGGACTTTACGGTTTTGAATGCATTTTAGCAGGACCCTTTTTGTTTTCTGCTGGCAAACGCTAATTGGTTCCACCTGGAGTCAAATCCTCCACACATTCGAATTTTCTAGGAAGAAAGATTCAAAAACATGATAAAACATGATATTTCTTTCTGTAAACATGACATTGGATGCATTTGCTGAACAGGAAGATTGTGCTTTTCTCCAAAACCACTTTCACGGTGATTTTTGGTTAAATTTCACCCGAAATCCACAACAATTTGTCCAGATACTCCTGGATGAAAACAAAACTATCTGGTGATTTGTAGCTATCTCAATCCCAGATCTTGCTACAGCCTCTGTGTGTGTTTGTGTTTTCTGGACATTCTCTATGGACTTTACGGTTTTGAATGCATTTTAGCATGTAAGTTTTTGTTTTCAGCTGCCAAACGCTAATTGGTTCCACCTGGAGTCAAATACTCCACACATTCGAGTTTTCTAGGAAGAAAGCTTAAGAAACCTGAGAAAACATGATATTTCTTTCTGTAAACATGACATTGGATGCATTTGCCGAACAGGAAGATTGTGCTTTTCTCCAAAACCACTTTCCCGGTGATTTTTGCTTAAAGTTTACCCGAAATCCAAACAATTTGTCCAGATACTCCTGGATGAAAACAAAACTATCTGGTGATTTGTAGCTATCTCAATCCCAGATCTTGCTACAGCCTCTGTGTGTGTTTGTGTTTTCTGGACATTCTCTATGGACTTTACGGTTTTGAATGCATTTTAGCAGGACCCTTTTTGTTTTCTGCTGGCAAACGCTAATTGGTTCCACCTGGAGTCAAATCCTCCACACATTGGAGTTTTCTAGGAAGACTGCTTAAGAAACCTGAGAAAACATGATATTTCTTTCTGTAAACATGACATTGGATGCATGTGCCGAACAGGAAGATTGTGCTTTTCTCCAAAACCACTTTCACGGTGATTTTTGCTTAAATTTCACCCGAAATCCACAACAATTTGTCCAGATACTCCTGGATGAAAACAAAACTATCTGGTGATTTGTAGCTATCTCAATTCCAGATCTTGCTACAGCCTCTGTGTGTGTTTGTGTTTTCTGGACATTCTCTATGGACTTTAAGGTTTTGAATGCATTTTAGCAGGACCCTTTTTGTTTTCTGCTGGCAAACGCTAATTGGTTCCACCTGGAGTCAAATACTCCACACATTCGAGTTTTCTAGGAAGACTGCTTAAGAAACCTGAGAAAACATGATATTTCTTTCTGTAAACATGACATTGGATGCATTTGCCGAACAGGAAGATTGTGCTTTTCTCCAAAACCACTTTCACGGTGATTTTTGCTTAAAGTTTACCCGAAATCCAAACAATTTGTCCAGATACTCCTGGATGAAAACAAAACTATCTGGTGATTTGTAGCTATCTCAATCCCAGATCTTGCTACAGCCTCTGTGTGTGTTTGTGTTTTCTGGACATTCTCTATGGACTTTACGGTTTTGAATGCATTTTAGCATGTACGTTTTTGTTTTCTGCTGGCAAACGCTAATTGGTTCCACCTGGAGTCAAATCCTCCACACATTCGAATTTTCTAGGAAGAAAGCTTCAGAATCCTGAGAAAACATGATATTTCTTTCTGTAAACATGACATTGGATGCATTTGCCGAACAGGAAGATTGTGCTTTTCTGCAAAACCACTTTCACGGTGATTTTTGGTTAAATTTCACCCGAAATCCACAACAATTTGTCCAGATACTCCTGGATGAAAACAAAACTATCTGGTGATTTGTAGCTATCTCAATCCCAGTACTTGCTACAGCCTCTGTGTGTGTTTGTGTTTTCTGGATATTCTCTATGGACTTTAAGGTTTTGAATGCATTTTAGCAGGACCCTTTTTGTTTTCGGCTGGCTAACGCTAATTGGTTCCACCTGGAGTCAAATCCTCCACACATTCGAGCTTTCTTGGAAGAAAGCTTCAGAAACCTGAGAAAACATGATATTTCTTTCTGTAAACATGACATTGGATGCATTTGCCGAACAGGAAGATTGTGCTTTTCTCCAAAACCACTTTCACGGTGATTTTTGGTTAAATTTCACCCGAAATCCACAGCAATTTGTCCAGATACTCCTGGATGAAAACAAAACTATCTGGTGATTTGTAGCTATCTCAATCCCAGATCTTGCTACAGCCTCTGTGTGTGTTTGTGTTTTCTGGACATTCTCTATGGACTTTACGGTTTTGAATGCATTTTAGCAGGACCCTTTTTGTTTTCTGCTGGCAAACGCTAATTGGTTCCACCTGGAGTCAAATCCTCCACACATTCGAGTTTTCTAGGAAGAAAGCTCCAGAAACCTGAGAAAACATGATATTTGTATTCATAAACATGACTTTGGATTCATTTGCTGAACAGAAAGATTGTGCTTTTCTCCAAAACCACTTTCACGGTGATTTTTGGTTAAATTTCACCCGAAATCCACAACAATTGGTCCAGATACTCCTGGATGAAAACAAAACTATCTGGTGATTTGTAGCTATCTCAATCCCAGATCTTGCTACAGCCTCTGTGTGTGTTTGTGTTTTCTGGATATTCTCTATGGACTTTAAAGTTTTGAATGCATTTTAGCAGGACCCTTTTTGTTTTCTGCTGGCTAACGCTAATTGGTTCCACCTGGAGTCAAATACTCCACACAGTCGAGTTTTCTAAGAAGAAAGCTTCAGAAACCTGAGAAAACATGATATTTCTTTCTGTAAACATGACATTGGATGCATTTGCCGAACAGGAAGATTGTGCTTTTCTCCAAAACCACTTTCACGGTGATTTTTGGTTAAATTTCACCCGAAATCCACAACAATTGGTCCAGATACTCCTGGATGAAAACAAAACTATCTGGTGATTTGTAGCTATCTCAATCCCAGATCTTGCTACAGCCTCTGTGTGTGTTTGTGTTTTCTGGACATTCTCTATGGACTTTACGGTTTTGAATGCATTTTAGCATGTAAGTTTTTGTTTTCTGCTGGGAAACGCTAATTGGTTCCACCTGGAGTCAAATCCTCCACACATTCGAGTTTTCTAGGAAGACAGTTTAAGAAACCTGAGAAAACATGATATTTCTTTCTGTAAACATGACATTGGATGCATTTGCCGAACAGGAAGATTGTGCTTTTCTCCAAAACCACTTTCACGGTGATTTTTGGTTAAATTTCACCCGAAATCCACAACAATTGGTCCAGATACTCCTGGATGAAAACAAAACTATCTGGTGATTTGTAGCTATCTCAATCCCAGATCTTGCTACAGCCTCTGTGTGTGTTTGTGTTTTCTGGATAGTCTCTATGGACTTTAAAGTTTTGAATGCATTTTAGCAGGACCCTTTTTGTTTTCTGCTGGCAAACGCTAATTGGTTCCTCCTGGAGTCAAATACTCCACACATTCGAGATTTCTAGGAAGAAATTTCAAAAACTTGATAAAACATGATATTTCTTTCTGTAAACATGACATTGGATGCATTTGCCGAACAGGAAGATTGTGCTTTTCTCCAAAACCACTTTCACGGAGATTTTTGGTTAAATTTCACCCGAAATACACAACAATTTGTCCAGATACTCCTGGATGAAAACAAAACTATCTGGTGATTTGTAGCTATCTCAATCCCAGATCTTGCTACAGCCTCTGTGTGTGTTTGTGTTTTCTGGACATTCTCTATGGACTTTACGGTTTTGAATGCATTTTAGCATGTAAGTTTTTGTTTTTAGCTGCCAAACGCTAATTGGTTCCACCTGGAGTCAAATACTCCACACATTGGAGTTTTCTAGGAAGACAGCTTAAGAAACCTGAGAAAACATGATATTTCTTTCTGTAAACATGACATTGGATGCATTTGCCGAACAGGAAGATTGTGCTTTTCTCCAAAACCACTTTCACGGTGATTTTTAGTTAAATTTCACCCGAAATCCACAACAATTTGTCCAGATACTCCTGGATGAAAACAAAACTATCTGGTGATTTGTAGCTATCTCAATCCCAGATCTTGCTACAGCCTCTGTGTGTGTTTGTGTTTTCTGGACATTCTCTATGGACTTTACGGTTTTGAATGCATTTTAGCAGGACCCTTTTTGTTTTCTGCTGGCAAACGCTAATTGGTTCCTCCTGGAGTCAAATACTCCACACATTCGAGTTTTCTAGGAAGAAAGCTTCAGAAACCTGAGAAAACATGATATTTCTTTCTGTAAACATGACATTGGATGCATTTGCCGAACAGGAAGATTGTGCTTTTCTCCAAAACCACTTTCACGGAGATTTTTGGTTAAATTTCACCCGAAATCCACAACAATTTGTCCAGATACTCCTGGATGAAAACAAAACTATCTGGTGATTTGTAGCTATCTCAATCCCAGATCTTGCTACAGCCTCTGTGTGTGTTTGTGTTTTCTGGATAGTCTCTATGGACTTTAAAGTTTTGAATGCATTTTAGCGGGAGCCTTTTTGTTTTCTGCTGGCTAACGCTAATTGGTTCCACCTGGAGTCAAATACTCCACACATTCGAGTTTTCTAGGAAGAAAGATCCAGAAACCTGAGAAAACTTGATATTTGTATTTGTAAACATGACTTTGGATTCATTTGCTGAACAGAAAGATTGTGCTTTTCTCTAAAACCACTTTCACCGTGATTTTTGGTTAAATTTCACCCGAAATCCACAACAATTGGTCCAGATACTCCTGGATGAAAACAAAACTATCTGGTGATTTGTAGCTATCTCAATCCCAGATCTTGCTACAGCCTCTGTGTGTGTTTGTGTTTTCTGGATATTCTCTATGGACTTTAAGGTTTTGAATGCATTTTAGCATGTAAGTTTTTGTTTTTAGCTGCCAAACGCTAATTGGTTCCACCTGGAGTCAAATCCTCCACACATTCGAGTTTTCTAGGAAGAAAGCTCCAGAAACCTGAGAAAACATGATATTTCTTTCTGTAAACATGACATTGGATGCATTTGCTGAACAGGGAGATTGTGCTTTTCTCCAAAACCACTTTCACGGTGATTTTTGGTTAAATTTCACCCAAAATCCACAACAATTTGTCCAGATACTCCTGGATGAAAACAAAACTATCTGGTGATTTGTAGCTATCTCAATCCCAGTACCTGCTACAGCCTCTGTGTGTGTCTGTGTTTTCTGGATATTCTCTATGGACTTTAAGTTGTTGAATGCATTTTCGCAGGACCCTTTTTGTTTTCTGTTGGCTAACGCTAATTGGTTCCACCTGGAGTCAAATTCTCCACACATTCGAGTTTTCTAGGAAGAAAGCTTCAGAAACCTGAGAAAACATGGTATTTCTTTCTGTAAACATGACATTGGATGCATTTGCCCAACAGGAAGATTGTGCTTTTCTCCAAAACCACTTTCACGGTGATTTTTGTTTAAATTACACCTGAAATCCACAACAATTTGTCCAGATACTCCTGGATGAAAACAAAACTATCTGGTGATTTGTAGCTATCTCAATCCCAGATCTTGCTACAGCCTCTGTGTTGTTTGTGTTTTCTGGACATTCTCTATGGACTTTACGGTTTTGAATGCATTTTAGCAGGACCCTTTTTGTTTTCTGCTGGCAAACGCTAATTGGTTCCACCTGGAGTCAAATCCTCCACACATTCGAGTTTTCTAGGAAGAAAGCTTCAGAAACCTGAGAAAACATGATATTTGTATTTGTAAACATGACTTTGGATTCATTTGCTGAACAGAAAGATTGTGCTTTTCTCCAAAACCACTTTCACGGTGATTTTTGGTTAAATTTCACCCGAAATCCACAACAATTCGTCCAGATACTCCTGGATGAAAACAAAACTATCTGGTGATTTGTAGCTATCTCAATCCCAGATCTTGCTACAGCCTCTGTGTGTGTTTGTGTTTTCTGGATATTCTCTATGGACTTTAAAGTTTTGAATGCATTTTAGCAGGACCCTTTTTGTTTTCTGCTGGCTAACGCTAATTGGTTCCACCTGGAGTCAAATACTCCACACAGTCGAGTTTTCTAGGAAGAAAGCTCCAGAAACCTGAGAAAACATGATATTTCTTTCTGTAAACATGCCATTGGATGCATTTGCCGAACAGGAAGATTGTGCTTTTCTCTAAAACCACTTTCACGGTGATTTTTGGTTAAATTTCACCCGAAATCCACAACAATTTGTCCAGATACTCCTGGATGAAAACAAAACTATCTGGTGATTTGTAGCTATCTCAATCCCAGATCTTGCTACAGCCTCTGTGTGTGTTTGTGTTTTCTGGACATTCTCTATGGACTTTAAGGTTTTGAATGCATTTTCGCAGGACCCTTTTTGTTTTCTGCTGGCAAACGCTAATTGGTTCCACCTGGAGTCAAATCCTCCACACATTCGAGTTTTCTAGGAAGAAAGCTTCAGAATCCTGAGAAAACATGATATTTCTTTCTGTAAACATGACATTGGATGCATTTGCCGAACAGGAAGATTGTGCTTTTCTCCAAAACCACTTTCACGGTGATTTTTGGTTAAATTTCACCCGAAATCCACAACAGTTCGTCCATATACTCCTGGATGAAAACAAAACTATCTGGTGATTTGTAGCTATCTCAATCCCAGATCTTGCTACAGCCTCTGTGTGTGTTTGTGTTTTCTGGATAGTCTCTATGGACTTTAAAGTTTTGAATGCATTTTAGCAGGACCCTTTTTGTTTTCTGCTGGCAAACGCTAATTGGTTCCTCCTGGAGTCAAATACTCCACACATTCGAGTTTTCTAGGAAGAAAGATTCAAAAACTTGATAAAACATGATATTTCTTTCTGTAAACATGACATTGGATGCATTTGCCGAACAGGAAGATTGTGCTTTTCTCCAAAACCACTTTCACGGAGATTTTTGGTTAGATTTCACACGAAATCCAGAACAATTTGTCCAGATACTCCTGGATGAAAACAAAACTATCTGGTGATTTGTAGCTATCTTAATCCCAGATCTTGCTACAGCCTCTGTGTGTGTTTGTGTTTTCTGGATATTCTCTATGGACTTTAAGGTTTTGAATGCATTTTAGCAGGAGCCTTTTTGTTTTCTGCTGGCAAACGCTAATTGGTTCCACCTGGAGTCAAATACTCCACACATTCGAGTTTTCTAGGAAGAAAGATCCAGAAACCTGAGAAAACATGATATTTGTATTTGTAAACATGACTTTGGATTCATTTGCTGAACAGAAAGATTTTGCATTTCTCTAAAACCACTTTCACCGTGATTTTTGGTTAAATCTCACCCGAAATCCACAACAATTTGACCAGATACTCCTGGATGAAAACAAAACTATCTGGTGATTTGTAGCTATCTCAATCCCAGATCTTGCTACAGCCTCTGTGTGTGTTTGTGTTTTCTGGACATTCTCTATGGACTTTACGGTTTTGAATGCATTTTAGTAGGACCCTTTATGTTTTCTGCTGGCAAACGCTAATTGGTTCCACCTGGAGTCAAATCCTCCACACATTCGAGTTTTCTAGGAAGAAAGCTTCAGAAACCTGAGAAAACATGATATTTCTTTCTGTAAACATGACATTGGATGCATTTGCCGAACAGGAAGATTGTGCTTTTCTCCAAAACCACTTTCACGGTGATTTTTGTTAAATTTCACCCGAAATCCACAACAATTGGTCCAGATACTCCTGGATGAAAACAAAACTATCTGGTGATTTGTAGCTATCTCAATCCCAGATCTTGCTACAGCCTCTGTGTGTGTTTGTGTTTTCTGGACATTCTCTATGGACTTTACGGTTTTGAATGCATTTTAGCAGGACCCTTTTTGTTTTCTGCTGGCAAACGCTAATTGGTTCCACCTGGAGTCAAATCCTCCACACATTCGAGTTTTCTAGGAAGAAAGCTTCAGAAACCTGAGAAAACATGATATTTCTTTCTGTAAACATGACATTGGATGCATTTGCCGAACAGGAAGATTGTGCTTTTCTCCAAAACCACTTTCACGGTGATTTTTGGTTAAATTTTACCCGAAATTCAAACAATTTGTCCAGATACTCCTGGATGAAAACAAAACTATCTGATGATTTGTAGCTATCTCAATCCCAGATCTTGCTACAGCCTCTGTGTGTGTTTGTGTTTTCTGGAATTCTCTATGGACTTTACGGTTTTGAATGCATTTTAGCAGGACCCTTTTTGTTTTCTGCTGGCAAACGCTAATTGGTTCCACCTGGAGTCAAATCCTCCACACATTCGAGTTTTCTAGGAAGAAAGCTTCAGAAACCTGAGAAAAATGATATTTCTTTCTGTAAACATGACATTGGATGCATTTGCCGAACAGGAAGATTGTGCTTTTCTCCAAAACCACTTTCACGGTGATTTTTGCTTAAATTTCACCCGAAATCCACAACAATTTGTCCAGATACTCCTGGATGAAAACAAAACTATCTGGTGATTTGTAGCTATCTCAATCCCAGATCTTGCTACAGCCTCTGTGTGTGTTTGTGTTTTCTGGATATTCTCTATGGACTTTACGGTTTGGAATGCATTTTAGCAGGACCCTTTTTGTTTTCTGCTGGCAAACGCTAATTGGTTCCACCTGGAGTCAAATACTCCACACATTCGAGTTTTCTAGGAAGAAAGATCCAGAAACCTGAGAAAACTTGATATTTGTATTTGTAAACATGACTTTGGATTCATTTGCTGAACAGAAAGATTGTGCTTTTCTCTAAAACCACTTTCACCGTGATTTTTGGTTAAATTTCACCCGAAATCCACAACGATTGGTCCAGATACTCCTGGATGAAAACAAAACTATCTGGTGATTTGTAGCTATCTCAATCCCAGATCTTGCTACAGCCTCTGTGTGTGTTTGTGTTTTCTGGATATTCTCTATGGACTTTACGGTTTTGAATGCATTTTAGCATGTAAGTTTTTGTTTTTAGCTGCCAAACGCTAATTGGTTCCACCTGGAGTCAAATCCTCCACACATTCGAGTTTTCTAGGAAGAAAGCTCCAGAAACCTGAGAAAACATGATATTTCTTTCTGTAAACATGACATTGGATACATTTGACGAACAGGAAGATTGTGCTTTTCTCCAAAACCACTTTCACGGTGATTTTTGGTTAAATTTCACACGAAATCCACAACAATTGGTCCAGATATTCCTGGATGAAAACAAAACTATCTGGTGATTTGTAGCTATCTCAATCCCAGATCTTGCTACAGCCTCTGTGTGTGTTTGTGTTTTCTGGATATTCTCTATGGAATTTAAGGTTTTGAATGCATTTTAGCAGGACCCTTTTTGTTTTCTGCTGGCTAACGCTAATTGGTTCCACCTGGAGTCAAATACTCCACACATTCGAGTTTTCTAGGATGAAAGCTCCAGAAACCTGAGAAAACATGATATTTCTTTCTGTAAACATGACATTGGATGCATTTGCCGAACAGGAAGATTGTGCTTTTCTCCAAAACCACTTTCACGGTGATTTTTGGTTAAATTTCACCCGAAATCCACAACAATTGGTCCAGATACTCCTGGATGAAAACAAAACTATCTGGTGATTTGTAGCTATCTCAATCCCAGATCTTGCTACAGCCTCTGTGTGTGTTTGTGTTTTCTGGACATTCTCTATGGACTTTACGGTTTTGAATGCATTTTAGCAGGACCCTTTTTGTTTTCTGCTGGCAAACGCTAATTGGTTCCACCTGGAGTCAAATCCTCCACACATTCGAGTTTTCTAGGAAGAAAGCTTCAGAAACCTGAGAAAACATGATATTTCTTTCTGTAAACATGACATTGGATGCATTTGCCGAACAGGAAGATTGTGCTTTTCTCCAAAACCACTTTCACGGTGATTTTTGGTTAAATTTCACCCGAAATCCACAACAATTGGTGCAGATACTCCTGGATGAAAACAAAACTATCTGGTGATTTGTAGCTATCTCAATCCCAGATCTTGCTACAGCCTCTGTGTGTGTTTGTGTTTTCTGGACATTCTCTATGGACTTTACGGTTTTGAATGCATTTTAGCAGGACCCTTTTTGTTTTCTGCTGGCAAACGCTAATTGGTTCCACCTGGAGTCAAATACTGCACACAATCGAGTTTTCTAGGAAGAAAGCTTCAGAAACCTGATAAAACATGATATTTCTTTCTGTAAACATGACATTGGATGCATTTGCCGAACAGGAAGATTGTGCTTTTCTCCAAAACCACTTTGACGGTGATTTTTGGTTAAATTTTACCCGAAATTCAAACAATTTGTCCAGATACTCCTGGATGAAAACAAAACTATCTGGTGATTTGTAGCTATCTCAATCCCAGATCTTGCTACAGCCTCTGTGTGTGTTTGTGTTTTCTGGAATTCTCTATGGACTTTACGGTTTTGAATGCATTTTAGCAGGACCCTTTTTGTTTTCTGCTGGCAAACGCTAATTGGTTCCACCTGGAGTCAAATCCTCCACACATTCGAGTTTTCTAGGAAGAAAGCTTCAGAAACCTGAGAAAAATGATATTTCTTTCTGTAAACATGACATTGGATGCATTTGCCGAACAGGAAGATTGTGCTTTTCTCCAAAACCACTTTCACGGTGATTTTTGCTTAAATTTCACCCGAAATCCACAACGATTGGTCCAGATACTCCTGGATGAAAACAAAACTATCTGGTGATTTGTAGCTATCTCAATCCCAGATCTTGCTACAGCCTCTGTGTGTGTTTGTGTTTTCTGGATATTCTCTATGGACTTTACGGTTTGGAATGCATTTTAGCAGGACCCTTTTTGTTTTCTGCTGGCAAACGCTAATTGGTTCCACCTGGAGTCAAATCCTCCACACATTCGAGTTTTCTAGGAAGAAAGATCCAGAAACCTGAGAAAACTTGATATTTGTATTTGTAAACATGACTTTGGATTCATTTGCTGAACAGAAAGATTGTGCTTTTCTCTAAAACCACTTTCACCGTGATTTTTGGTTAAATTTCACCCGAAATCCACAACGATTGGTCCAGATACTCCTGGATGAAAACAAAACTATCTGGTGATTTGTAGCTATCTCAATCCCAGATCTTGCTACAGCCTCTGTGTGTGTTTGTGTTTTCTGGATATTCTCTATGGACTTTACGGTTTTGAATGCATTTTAGCATGTAAGTTTTTGTTTTTAGCTGGCTAACGCTAATTGGTTCCACCTGGAGTCAAATCCTCCACACATTCGAGTTTTCTAGGAAGAAAGCTCCAGAAACCTGAGAAAACATGATATTTCTTTCTGTAAACATGACATTGGATACATTTGACGAACAGGAAGATTGTGCTTTTCTCCAAAACCACTTTCACGGTGATTTTTGGTTAAATTTCACACGAAATCCACAACAATTGGTCCAGATATTCCTGGATGAAAACAAAACTATCTGGTGATTTGTAGCTATCTCAATCCCAGATCTTGCTACAGCCTCTGTGTGTGTTTGTGTTTTCTGGATATTCTCTATGGAATTTAAGGTTTTGAATGCATTTTAGCAGGACCCTTTTTGTTTTCTGCTGGCTAACGCTAATTGGTTCCACCTGGAGTCAAATACTCCACACATTCGAGTTTTCTAGGAAGAAAGCTCCAGAAACCTGAGAAAACATGATATTTCTTTCTGTAAACATGACATTGGATGCATTTGCCGAACAGGAAGATTGTGCTTTTCTCCAAAACCACTTTCACGGTGATTTTTGGTTAAATTTCACCCGAAATCCACAACAATTGGTCCAGATACTCCTGGATGAAAACAAAACTATCTGGTGATTTGTAGCTATCTCAATCCCAGATCTTGCTACAGCCTCTGTGTGTGTTTGTGTTTTCTGGACATTCTCTATGGACTTTACGGTTTTGAATGCATTTTAGCAGGACCCTTTTTGTTTTCGGCTGGCAAACGCTAATTGGTTCCACCTGGAGTCAAATCCTCCACACATTCGAGTTTTCTAGGAAGAAAGCTTCAGAAACCTGAGAAAACATGATATTTCTTTCTGTAAAGATGACATTGGATGCATTTGCCGAACAGGAAGATTGTGCTTTTCTCCAAAACCACTTTCACGGTGATTTTTGGTTAAATTTCACCCGAAATCCACAACAATTGGTGCAGATACTCCTGGATGAAAACAAAACTATCTGGTGATTTGTAGCTATCTCAATCCCAGATCTTGCTACAGCCTCTGTGTGTGTTTGTGTTTTCTGGACATTCTCTATGGACTTTACGGTTTTGAATGCATTTTAGCAGGACCCTTTTTGTTTTCTGCTGGCAAACGCTAATTGGTTCCACCTGGAGTCAAATACTGCACACAATCGAGTTTTCTAGGAAGAAAGCTTCAGAAACCTGATAAAACATGATATTTCTTTCTGTAAACATGACGTTGGATGCATTTGCCGAACAGGAAGATTGTGCTTTTCTCCAAAACCACTTTCACGGTGATTTTTGGTTAAATTTCACCCGAAATCCACAACAATTTGTCCAGATACTCCTGGATGAAAACAAAACTATCTGGTGATTTGTAGCTATCTCAATCCCAGATCTTGCTACAGCCTCTGTGTGTGTTTGTGTTTTCTGGAATTCTCTATGGACTTTACGGTTTTGAATGCATTTTAGCAGGACCCTTTTTGTTTTCTGCTGGCAAACGCTAATTGGTTCCACCTGGAGTCAAATCCTCCACACATTCGAGTTTTCTAGGAAGAAAGATCCAGAAACCTGAGAAAACATGATATTTCTTTCTGTAAACATGACATTGGATGCATTTGCCGAACAGGAAGATTGAGCTTTTCTCCAAAACCACTTTCACGGTGATTTTTTGGTTAAATTTCACCCGAAATCCACAACGATTGGTCCAGATACTCCTGGATGAAAACAAAACTATCTGGTGATTTGTAGCTATCTCAATCCCAGATCTTGCTACAGCCTCTGTGTGTGTTTGTGTTTTCTGGACATTCTCTATGGACTTTACGGTTTTGAATGCATTTTAGCATGTAAGTTTTTGTTTTTAGCTGCCAAACGCTAATTGGTTCCACCTGGAGTCAAATCCTCCACACATTCGAGTTTTCTAGGAAGAAAGCTCCAGAAACCTGAGAAAACATGATATTTCTTTCTGTAAACATGACATTGGATACATTTGACGAACAGGAAGATTGTGCTTTTCTCCAAAACCACTTTCACGGTGATTTTTGGTTAAATTTCACACGAAATCCACAACAATTGGTCCAGATATTCCTGGATGAAAACAAAACTATCTGGTGATTTGTAGCTATCTCAATCCCAGATCTTGCTACAGCCTCTGTGTGTGTTTGTGTTTTCTGGATATTCTCTATGGAATTTAAGGTTTTGAATGCATTTTAGCAGGACCCTTTTTGTTTTCTGCTGGCTAACGCTAATTGGTTCCACCTGGAGTCAAATACTCCACACATTCGAGTTTTCTAGGAAGAAAGCTCCAGAAACCTGAGAAAACATGATATTTCTTTCTGTAAACATGACATTGGATGCATTTGCCGAACAGGAAGATTGTGCTTTTCTCTAAAACCACTTTCACGGTGATTTTTGGTTAAATTTCACCCGAAATCCACAACAATTGGTCCAGATACTCCTGGATGAAAACAAAACTATCTGGTGATTTGTAGCTATCTCAATCCCAGATCTTGCTACAGCCTCTGTGTGTTTTTGTGTTTTCTGGACACTCTCTATGGACTTTACGGTTTTGAATGCATTTTAGCAGGACCCTTTTTGTTTTCGGCTGGCAAACGCTAATTGGTTCCACCTGGAGTCAAATCCTCCACACATTCGAGTTTTCTAGGAAGAAAGCTTCAGAAACCTGAGAAAACATGATATTTCTTTCTGTAAAAATGACATTGGATGCATTTGCCGAACAGGAAGATTGTGCTTTTCTCCAAAACCACTTTCACGGTGATTTTTGGTTAAATTTCACCCGAAATCCACAACAATTGGTGCAGATACTCCTGGATGAAAACAAAACTATCTGGTGATTTGTAGCTATCTCAATCCCAGATCTTGCTACAGCCTCTGTGTGTGTTTGTGTTTTCTGGACATTCTCTATGGACTTTACGGTTTTGAATGCATTTTAGCAGGACCCTTTTTGTTTTCTGCTGGCAAACGCTAATTGGTTCCACCTGGAGTCAAATACTCCACACATTCGAGTTTTCTAGGAAGAAAGCTTCAGAAACCTGATAAAACATGATATTTCTTTCTGTAAACATGACATTGGATGCATTTGCCGAACAGGAAGATTGTGCTTTTCTCCAAAACCACTTTCACGGTGATTTTTGGTTAAATTTTACCCGAAATTCAAACAATTTGTCCAGATACTCCTGGATGAAAACAAAACTATCTGGTGATTTGTAGCTATCTCAATCCCAGATCTTGCTACAGCCTCTGTGTGTGTTTGTGTTTTCTGGAATTCTCTATGGACTTTACGGTTTTGAATGCATTTTAGCAGGACCCTTTTTGTTTTCTGCTGGCAAACGCTAATTGGTTCCACCTGGAGTCAAATCCTCCACACATTCGAGTTTTCTAGGAAGAAAGCTTCAGAAACCTGAGAAAAATGATATTTCTTTCTGTAAACATGACATTGGATGCATTTGCCGAACAGGATGATTGTGCTTTTCTCCAAAACCACTTTCACGGTGATTTTTGCTTAAATTTCACCCGAAATCCACAACAATTTGTCCAGATACTCCTGGATGAAAACAAAACTATCTGGTGATTTGTAGCTATCTCAATCCCAGATCTTGCTACAGCCTCTGTGTGTGTTTGTGTTGTCTGGATATTCTCTATGGACTTTACGGTTTTGAATGCATTTTAGCATGTAAGTTTTTGTTTTTAGCTGCCAAACGCTAATTGGTTCCACCTGGAGTCAAATCCTCCACACATTCGAGTTTTCTAGGAAGAAAGATCCAGAAACCTGAGAAAACATGATATTTCTTTCTGTAAACATGACATTGGATGCATTTGCCGAACAGGAAGATTGAGCTTTTCTCCAAAACCACTTTCACGGTGATTTTTTGGTAAAATTTCACCCGAAATCCACAACAATTGGTCCAGATACTCCTGGATGAAAACAAAACTATCTGGTGATTTGTAGCTATCTCAATCCCAGATCTTGCTACAGCCTCTGTGTGTGTTTGTGTTTTCTGGACATTCTTTATGGACTTTACGGTTTTGAATGCATTTTAGCAGGACCCTTTTTGTTTTCTGCTGGCAAACGCTAATTGGTTCCACCTGGAGTCAAATACTCCACACATTCGAGTTTTCTAGGAAGAAAGATCCAGAAACCTGAGAAAACTTGATATTTGTATTTGTAAACATGACTTTGGATTCATTTGCTGAACAGAAAGATTGTGCTTTTCTCTAAAGCCACTTTCACCGTGATTTTTGGTTAAATTTCACCCGAAATCCACAACAATTGGTCCAGATACTCCTGGATGAAAACAAAACTATCTGGTGATTTGTAGCTATCTCAATCCCAGATCTTGCTACAGCCTCTGTGTGTGTTTGTGTTTTCTGGATATTCTCTATGGACTTTACGGTTTTGAATGCATTTTAGCATGTAAGTTTTTGTTTTCTGCTGCCAAACGCTAATTGGTTCCACCTGGAGTCAAATCCTCCACACATTCGAGTTTTCTAGGAAGAAAGCTCCAGAAACCTGAGAAAACATGATATTTCTTTCTGTAAACATGACATTGGATACATTTGACGAACAGGAAGATTGTGCTTTTCTCCAAAACCACTTTCACGGTGATTTTTGGTTAAATTTCACACGAAATCCACAACAATTGGTGCAGATATTCCTGGATGAAAACAAAACTATCTGGTGATTTGTAGCTATCTCAATCCCAGATCTTGCTACAGCCTCTGTGTGTGTTTGTGTTTTCTGGATATTCTCTATGGAATTTAAGGTTTTGAATGCATTTTAGCAGGACCCTTTTTGTTTTCTGCTGGCAAACGCTATTTGGTTCCACCTGGAGTCAAATACTCCACACATTCGAGTTTTCTAGGAAGAAAGCTCCAGAAACCTGAGAAAACATGATATTTCTTTCTGTAAACATGACATTGGATGCATTTGCCGAACAGGAAGATTGTGCTTTTCTCCAAAACCACTTTCACGGTGATTTTTGGTTAAATTTCACCCGAAATCCACAACAATTTGTCCAGATACTCCTGGATGAAAACAAAACTATCTGGTGATTTGTAGCTATCTCAATCCCAGATCTTGCTACAGCCTCTGTGTGTGTTTGTGTTTTCTGGACATTCTCTATGGACTTTACGGTTTTGAATGCATTTTAGCATGTAAGTTTTTGTTTTTAGCTGCCAAATGCTAATTGGTTCCACCTGGAGTCAAATACTCCACACATTCGAGTTTTCTAGGAATACAGCGTAATAAAGCTGAGAAAACATCATATTTCTTTCTGTAAACATGACATTGGATGCATTTGCCGAACAGGAAGATTGTGCTTTTCTCCAAAACCACTTTCACGGTGATTTTTGCTTAAATTTTACCCGAAATCCAAACAATTTGTCCAGATACTCCTGGATGAAAACAAAACTATCTGGTGATTTGTAGCTATCTCAATCCCAGATCTTGCTACAGCCTCTGTGTGTGTTTGTGTTTTCTGGATATTCTCTATGGACTTTACGGTTTTGAATGCATTTTAGCATGTAAGTTTTTGTTTTCGGCTGGCAAACGCTAATTGGTTCCACCTGGAGTCAAATCCTCCACACATTCGAGTTTTCTAGGAAGACCAGAAACCTGAGAAAACATGATATTTCTTTCTGTAAACATGACATTGGATGCATTTGCCGAACAGGAAGATTGAGCTTTTCTCCAAAACCACTTTCACGGTGATTTTTGGTTAAATTTCACCCGAAATCCACAACAATTGGTCCAGATACTCCTGGATGAAAACAAAACTATCTGGTGATTTGTAGCTATCTCAATCCCAGATCTTGCTACAGCCTCTGTGTGTGTTTGTGTTTTCTGGACATTCTTTATGGACTTTAAGGTTTTGAATGCATTTTAGCAGGACCCTTTTTGTTTTCTGCTGGCAAACGCTAATTGGTTCCACCTGGAGTCAAATACTCCACACATTCGAGTTTTCTAGGAAGAAAGATCCAGAAACCTGAGAAAACTTGATATTTGTATTTGTAAACATGACTTTGGATTCATTTGCTGAACAGAAAGATTGTGCTTTTCTCTAAAACCACTTTCACGGTGATTTTTGGTTAAATTTCACCCGAAATCCACAACAATTGGTCCAGATACTCCTGGATGAAAACAAAACTATCTGGTGATTTGTAGCTATCTCAATCCCAGATCTTGCTACAGCCTCTGTGTGTGTTTGTGTTTTCTGGATATTCTCTATGGACTTTACGGTTTTGAATGCATTTTAGCATGTAAGTTTTTGTTTTCGGCTGGCAAACGCTAATTGGTTCCACCTGGAGTCAAATCCTCCACACATTCGAGTTTTCTAGGAAGACCAGAAACCTGAGAAAACATGATATTTCTTTCTGTAAACATGACATTGGATGCATTTGACGAACAGGAAGATTGAGCTTTTCTCCAAAACCACTTTCACGGTGATTTTTGGTTAAATTTCACCCGAAATCCACAACAATTGGTCCAGATACTCCTGGATGAAAACAAAACTATCTGGTGATTTGTAGCTATCTCAATCCCAGATCTTGCTACAGCCTCTGTGTGTGTTTGTGTTTTCTGGACATTCTTTATGGACTTTAAGGTTTTGAATGCATTTTAGCAGGACCCTTTTTGTTTTCTGCTGGCAAACGCTAATTGGTTCCACCTGGAGTCAAATACTCCACACATTCGAGTTTTCTAGGAAGAAAGATCCAGAAACCTGAGAAAACTTGATATTTGTATTTGTAAACATGACTTTGGATTCATTTGCTGAACAGAAAGATTGTGCTTTTCTCTAAAACCACTTTCACGGTGATTTTTGGTTAAATTTCACCCGAAATCCACAACAATTGGTCCAGATACTCCTGGATGAAAACAAAACTATCTGGTGATTTGTAGCTATCTCAATCCCAGATCTTGCTACAGCCTCTGTGTGTGTTTGTGTTTTCTGGACATTCTCTATGGACTTTACGGTTTTGAATGCATTTTAGCATGTAAGTTTTTGTTTTTAGCTGCCAAACGCTAATTGGTTCCACCTGGAGTCAAATCTTCCACACATTCGAGTTTTCTAGGAAGAAAGCTCCAGAAACCTGAGAAAACAAGATATTTCTTTCTGTAAACATGACATTGGATGCAATTGCCGAACAGGAAGATTGTGCTTTTCTCCAAAACCACTTTCACGGTGATTTTTGGTTAAATTTCACCCGAAATCCACAACAATTAGTCCAGATACTCCTGGATGAAAACAAAACTATCTGGTGATTTGTAGCTATCTCAATCCCAGTACCTGCTACAGCCTCTGTGTGTGTCTGTGTTTTCTGGATATTCTCTATGGAATTTAAGGTTTTGAATGCATTTTAGTAGGACCCTTTTTGTTTTCTGCTGGCTAACGCTAATTGGTTCCACCTGGAGTCAAATACTCCACACATTCGAGTTTTCTAGGAAGAAAGCTCCAGAAACCTGAGAAAACATGATATTTCTTTCTGTAAACATGACATTGGATGCATTTGCCGAACAGGAAGATTGTGCTTTTCTCCAAAACCACTTTCACGGTGATTTTTGCTTAAATTTCACCCGAAATCCACAACAATTGGTCCAGATATTCCTGGATGAAAACAGAACTATCTGGTGATTTGTAGCTATCTCAATCCCAGATCTTGCTACAGCCTCTGTGTGTGTTTGTGTTTTCTGGACATTCTCTATGGACTTTACGGTTTTGAATGCATTTTAGCAGGACCCTTTTTGTTTTCGGCTGGCAAACGCTAATTGGTTCCACCTGGAGTCAAATCCTCCACACATTCGAGTTTTCTAGGAAGAAAGCTTCAGAAACCTGAGAAAACATGATATTTCTTTCTGTAAACATGACATTGGATGCATTTGCCGAACAGGAAGATTGTGCTTTTCTCCAAAACCACTTTCACGGTGATTTTTTGGTTAAATTTCATTTCAAAACTACAACAATTTGTCCAGATACTCCTGGATGAAAACAAAACTATCTGGTGATTTGTAGCTATCTCAATCCCAGATCTTGCTACAGCCTCTGTGTGTGTTTGTGTTTTCTGGACATTCTCTATGGACTTTACGGTTTTGAATGCATTTTAGCATGTAAGTTTTTGTTTTCAGCTGGCAAACGCTAATTGGTTCCACCTGGAGTCTAATACGCCACACATTCGAGTTTTCTAGGAAGAAAGCTTCAGAAACCTGAGAAAACATGATATTTCTTTCTGTAAACATGACATTGGATGCATTTGCCGAACAGGAAGATTGTGCTTTTCTCCAAAACCACTTTCACGGTGATTTTTGGTTAAATTTTACCCGAAATTCAAACAATTTGTCCAGATACTCCTGGATGAAAACAAAACTATCTGGTGATTTGTAGCTATCTCAATCCCAGATCTTGCTACAGCCTCTGTGTGTGTTTGTGTTTTCTGGAATTCTCCATGGACTTTACGCTTTTTGAATGCATTTTAGCAGGACCCTTTTTGTTTTCTGCTGGCAAACGCTAATTGGTTCCACCTGGAGTCAAATCCTCCACACATTCGAGTTTTCTAGGAAGAAAGCTTCAGAAACCTGAGAAAAATGATATTTCTTTCTGTAAACATGACATTGGATGCATTTGCCGAACAGGAAGATTGTGCTTTTCTCCAAAACCACTTTCACGGTGATTTTTGGTTAAATTTCACCCGAAATCCACAACAATTTGTCCAGATACTCCTGGATGAAAACAAAACTATCTGGTGATTTGTAGCTATCTCAATCCCAGATCTTGCTACAGCCTCTGTGTGTGTTTGTGTTTTCTGGACATTCTCTATGGACTTTACGGTTTTGAATGCATTTTAGCATGTAAGTTTTTGTTTTTAGCTGCCAAATGCTAATTGGTTCCACCTGGAGTCAAATACTCCACACATTCGAGTTTTCTAGGAATACAGCGTAATAAAGCTGAGAAAACATCATATTTCTTTCTGTAAACATGACATTGGATGCATTTGCCGAACAGGAAGATTGTGCTTTTCTCCAAAACCACTTTCACGGTGATTTCTTCTTAAATTTTACCCGAAATCCAAACAATTTGTCCAGATACTCCTGGATGAAAACAAAACTATCTGGTGATTTGTAGCTATCTCAATCCCAGATCTTGCTACAGCCTCTGTGTGTGTTTGTGTTTTCTGGATATTCTCTATGGACTTTAAGGTTTTGAATGCATTTTAGCAGGACCCTTTTTGTTTTCTGCTGGCAAACGCTAATTGGTTCCACCTGGAGTCAAATCCTCCACACATTCGAGTTTTCTAGGAAGAAAGCTTCAGAAACCTGAGAAAACATGATATTTCCTTCTGTAAACATGACATTGGATGCATTTGCCGAACAGGAAGATTGAGCTTTTCTCCAAAACCACTTTCACGGTGATTTTTGGTTAAATTTCACCTGAAATCCACAACAATTTGTCCAGATACTCCTGGATGAAAACAAAACTATCTGGTGTGTTGTGGCTATGTCAATCCCAGATCTTGCTAGAGCCTCTGTGTGTGTTTGTGTTTTCTGGACATTCTCTATGGACTTTAAGGTTTTGAATGCATTTTAGCAGGACCCTTTTTGTTTTCCGCTGGCATACGCTAATTGGTTCCACCTGGAGTCAAATCCTGCACACATTCGAGATTTCTAGGAAGAATGCTTCAGAAACCTGAGAAAACATGATATTTCTTTCTGTAAACATGACATTGGATGCATTTGCCAAACAGGAAGATTGTGCTTTTCTCCAAAACCACTCTCACGGTGATTTTTGCTTAAATTTTACCCGAAATCCAAACAATTTGTCCAGATACTCCTGGATGAAAACAAAACTATCTGGTGATTTGTAGCTATCTCAATCCCAGATCTTGCTACAGCCTCTGTGTGTGTTTGTGTTTTCTGGAATTCTCCATGGACTTTACGGTTTTGAATGCATTTTAGCAGGACCCTTTTTGTTTTCTGCTGGCAAACGCTAATTGGTTCCACCTGGAGTCAAATCCTCCACACATTCGAGTTTTCTAGGAAGAAAGCTTCAGAAACCTGAGAAAATATGATATTTCCTTCTGTAAACATGACATTGGATGCATTTGCCGAACAGGAAGATTGAGCTTTTCTCCAAAACCACTTTCACGGTGATTTTTGGTTAAATTTCACCCGAAATCCACAACAATTTGTCCAGATACTCCTGGATGAAAACAAAACTATCTGGTGATTTGTAGCTATCTCAATCCCAGATCTTGCTACAGCCTCTGTGTGTGTTTGTGTTTTCTGGATATTCTCTATGGACTTTACGGTTTTGAATGCATTTTAACAGGACCCTTTTTATTTTCTGCTGGCAAACGCTAATTGGTTCCACCTGGAGTCAAATCCTCCACACATTCGAGTTTTCTAGGAAGAAAGATCCAGAAACCTGAGAAAACATGATATTTCTTTCTGTAAACATGACATTGGATGCATTTGCCGAACAGGAAGATTGTGCTTTTCTCCAAAACCACTTTCACGGTGATTTTTGGTTAAATTTCACCTGAAATCCACAACAATTTGTCCAGATACTCCTGGATGAAAACAAAACTATCTGGTGTGTTGTGGCTATGTCAATCCCAGATCTTGCTAGAGCCTCTGTGTGTGTTTGTGTTTTCTGGACATTCTCTATGGACTTTAAGGTTTTGAATGCATTTTAGCAGGACCCTTTTTGTTTTCCGCTGGCATACGCTAATTGGTTCCACCTGGAGTCAAGTCCTGCACACATTCGAGATTTCTAGGAAGAATGCTTCAGAAACCTGAGAAAACATGATATTTCTTTCTGTAAACATGACATTGGATGCATTTGCCAAACAGGAAGATTGTGCTTTTCTCCAAAACCACTTTCACGGTGATTTTTGCTTAAATTTTACCCGAAATCCAAACAATTTGTCCAGATACTCCTGGATGAAAACAAAACTATCTGGTGATTTGTAGCTATCTCAATCCCAGATCTTGCTACAGCCTCTGTGTGTGTTTGTGTTTTCTGGAATTCTCCATGGACTTTACGGTTTTGAATGCATTTTAGCAGGACCCTTTTTGTTTTCTGCTGGCAAACGCTAATTGGTTCCACCTGGAGTCAAATCCTCCACACATTCGAGTTTTCTAGGAAGAAAGCTTCAGAAACCTGAGAAAAATGATATTTCTTTCTGTAAACATGACATTGGATGCATTTGCCGAACAGGAAGATTGTGCTTTTCTCCAAAACCACTTTCACGGTGATTTTTGGTTAAATTTCACCCGAAATCCACAACAATTTGTCCAGATACTCCTGGATGAAAACAAAACTATCTGGTGATTTGTAGCTATCTCAATCCCAGATCTTGCTACAGCCTCTGTGTGTGTTTGTGTTTTCTGGACATTCTCTATGGACTTTACGGTTTTGAATGCATTTTAGCATGTAAGTTTTTGTTTTTAGCTGCCAAATGCTAATTGGTTCCACCTGGAGTCAAATACTCCACACATTCGAGTTTTCTAGGAAGAAAGCTCCAGAAACCTGAGAAAACATGATATTTCTTTCTGTAAACATGACATTGGATGCATTTGCCGAACAGGAAGATTGTGCTTTTCTCCAAAACCACTTTCACGGTGATTTTTGGTTAAATTTCACCCGAAATCCACAACAATTTGTCCAGATACTCCTGGATGAAAACAAAACTATCTGGTGATTTGTAGCTATCTCAATCCCAGATCTTGCTACAGCCTCTGTGTGTGTTTGTGTTGTCTGGATATTCTCTATGGACTTTAATGTTTTGAATGCATTTTAGCAGGACCCTTTTTGTTTTCTGCTGGCAAACGCTATTTGGTTCCACCTGGAGTCAAATCCTCCACACATTCGAGTTTTCTAGGAAGAAAGCTACAGAAACCTGAGAAAACATGATATTTCTTTCTGTAAACATGACATTGGATACATTTGCCGAACAGGAAGATTGAGCTTTTCTCCAAAACCACTTTCACGGTGTTTTTTGGTTAAATTTCACCCGAAATCCACAACAATTGGTCCAGATACTCCTGGATGAAAACAAAACTATCTGGTGATTTGTAGCTATCTCAATCCCAGATCTTGCTACAGCCTCTGTGTGTGTTTGTGTTTTCTGGATATTCTCTATGGACTTTACGGTTTTGAATGCATTTTAGCATGTAAGTTTTTGTTTTTAGCTGCCAAACGCTAATTGGTTCCACCTGGAGTCAAATCCTCCACACATTCCAGTTTTCTAGGAAGAAAGCTCCAGAAACCTGAGAAAACATGATATTTCCTTCTGTAAACATGACATTGGATGCATTTGCCGAACAGGAAGATTGAGCTTTTCTCCAAAACCACTTTCACGGTGATTTTTGGTTAAATTTCACCCGAAATCCACAACAATTGGTCCAGATACTCCTGGATGAAAACAAAACTATCTGGTGATTTGTAGCTATCTCAATCCCAGATCTTGCTACAGCCTCTGTGTGTGTTTGTGTTTTCTGGACATTCTTTATGGACTTTAAGGTTTTGAATGCATTTTAGCAGGACCCTTTTTGTTTTCTGCTGGCAAACGCTAATTGGTTCCACCTGGAGTCAAATACTCCACACATTCGAGTTTTCTAGGAAGAAAGATCCAGAAACCTGAGAAAACTTGATATTTGTATTTGTAAACATGACTTTGGATTCATTTGCTGAACAGAAAGATTGTGCTTTTCTCTAAAACCACTTTCACCGTGATTTTTGGTTAAATTTCACCCGAAATCCACAACAATTGGTCCAGATACTCCTGGATGAAAACAAAACTATCTGGTGATTTGTAGCTATCTCAATCCCAGATCTTGCTACAGCCTCTGTGTGTGTTTGTGTTTTCTGGATATTCTCTATGGACTTTACGGTTTTGAATGCATTTTAGCATGTAAGTTTTTGTTTTTAGCTGCCAAACGCTAATTGGTTCCACCTGGAGTCAAATCCTCCACACATTCGAGTTTTCTAGGAAGAAAGCTCCAGAAACCTGAGAAAACATGATATTTCTTTCTGTAAACATGACATTGGATGCATTTGCCGAACAGGAAGATTGTGCTTTTCTCCAAAACCACTTTCACGGTGATTTTTGGTTAAATTTCACACGAAATCCGCAACAATTGTTCCAGATATTCCTGGATGAAAACAAAACTATCTGGTGATTTGTAGCTATCTCAATCCCAGATCTTGCTACAGCCTCTGTGTGTGTTTGTGTTTTCTGGATATTCTCTATGGAATTTAAGGTTTTGAATGCATTTTAGCAGGACCCTTTTTGTTTTCTGCTGGCTAACGCTAATTGGTTCCACCTGGAGTCAAATCCTCCACACATTCGAGTTTTCTAGGAAGAAAGCTCCAGAAACCTGAGAAAACATGATATTTCTTTCTGTAAACATGACATTGGATGCATTTGCCAAACAGGAAGATTGTGCTTTTCTCCAAAACCACTTTCACGGTGATTTTTGGTTAAATTTCACCCGAAATCCACAACAATTGGTCCAGATACTCCTGGATGAAAACAGAACTATCTGGTGATTTGTAGCTATCTCAATCCCAGATCTTGCTACAGCCTCTGTGTGTGTTGTGTTTTCTGGAATTCTCCATGGACTTTACGGTTTTGAATGCATTTTAGCAGGACCCTTTTTGTTTTCTGCTGGCAAACGCTAATTGGTTCCACCTGGAGTCAAAGCCTCCACACATTCCAGTTTTCTAGGAAGAAAGCTTCAGAAACCTGAGAAAACATGATATTTCTTTCTGTAAACATGACATTGGATGCATTTGCGGAACAGGAAGATTGTGCTTTTCTCCAAAACCACTTTCACGGTGATTTTTGGTTAAATTTCACCCGAAATCCACAACAATTGGTCCAGATACTCCTGGATGAAAACAAAACTATCTGGTGATTTGTAGCTATCTCAATCCCAGATCTTGCTACAGCCTCTGTGTGTGTTTGTGTTTTCTGGACATTCTCTATGGACTTTACGGTTTTGAATGCATTTTAGCAGGACCCTTTTTGTTTTCTGCTGGCAAACGCTAATTGGTTCCACCTGGAGTCAAATACTGCACACAATCGAGTTTTCTAGGAAGAAAGCTTCAGAAACCTGAGAAAACATGATATTTCTTTCTGTAAACATGACATTGGATGCATTTGCCGAACAGGAAGATTGTGCTTTTCTCCAAAACCACTTTCACGGTGATTTTTGGTTAAATTTTACCCGAAATTCAAACAATTTGTCCAGATACTCCTGGATGAAAACAAAACTATCTGGTGATTTGTAGCTATCTCAATCCCAGATCTTGCTACAGCCTCTGTGTGTGTTTGTGTTTTCTGGAATTCTCCATGGACTTTACGGTTTTGAATGCATTTTAGCAGGACCCTTTTTGTTTTCTGCTGGCAAACGCTAATTGGTTCCACCTGGAGTCAAATCCTCCACACATTCGAGTTTTCTAGGAAGAAAGCTTCAGAAACCTGAGAAAAATGATATTTCTTTCTGTAAACATGACATTGGATACATTTGCCGAACAGGAAGATTGTGCTTTTCTCCAAAACCACTTTCACGGTGATTTTTGGTTAAATTTCACCCGAAATCCACAACAATTTGTCCAGATACTCCTGGATGAAAACAAAACTATCTGGTGATTTGTAGCTATCTCAATCCCAGATCTTGCTACAGCCTCTGTGTGTGTTTGTGTTTTCTGGACATTCTCTATGGACTTTACGGTTTTGAATGCATTTTAGCATGTAAGTTTTTGTTTTTAGCTGCCAAATGCTAATTGGTTCCACCTGGAGTCAAATACTCCACACATTCGAGTTTTCTAGGAAGAAAGCTTCAGAAACCTGAGAAAACATGATATTTCTTTCTGTAAAGATGACATTGGATTCATTTGCTAAACAGAAAGATTGTGCTTTTCTCCAAAACCACTTTCACGGTGATTTTTGCTTAAATTTTACCCGAAATCCAAACAATTTGTCCAGATACTCCTGGATGAAAACAAAACTATCTGGTGATTTGTAGCTATCTCAATCCCAGATCTTGCTACAGCCTCTGTGTGTGTTTGTGTTTTCTGGATATTCTCTATGGACTTTACGGTTTTGAATGCATTTTAGCAGGACCCTTTTTGTTTTCTGCTGGCAAACGCTAATTGGTTCCACCTGGAGTCAAATCCTCCACACATTCGAGTTTTCTAGGAAGAAAGCTTCAGAAACCTGAGAAAACATGATATTTCTTTCTGTAAACATGACATTGGATGCATTTGCGGAACAGGAAGATTGAGCTTTTCTCCAAAACCACTTTCACGGTGATTTTTGGTTAAATTTCACCCGAAATCCACAACAATTTGTCCAGATACTCCTGGATGAAAACAAAACTATCTGGTGATTTGTAGCTATCTCAATCCCAGATCTTGCTACAGCCTCTGTGTGTGTTTGTGTTTTCTGGATATTCTCTATGGACTTTAAGGTTTTGAATGCATTTTAGCAGGACCCTTTTTGTTTTCTGCTGGCAAACGCTAATTGGTTCCACCTGGAGTCAAATCCTCCACACATTCGAGTTTTCTAGGAAGAAAGATCTAGAAACCTGAGAAAACATGATATTTCTTTCTGTAAACATGACATTGGATGCATTTGCCGAACAGGAAGATTGTGCTTTTCTCCAAAACCACTTTCACGGTGATTTTTGGTTAAATTTCACCTGAAATCCACAACAATTTGTCCAGATACTCCTGGATGAAAACAAAACTATCTGGTGTGTTGTGGCTATGTCAATCCCAGATCTTGCTAGAGCCTCTGTGTGTGTTTGTGTTTTCTGGACATTCCCTATGGACTTTAAGGTTTTGAATGCATTTTAGCAGGACCCTTTTTGTTTTCCGCTGGCATACGCTAATTGGTTCCACCTGGAGTCAAATCCTGCACACATTCGAGATTTCTAGGAAGAATGCTTCAGAAACCTGAGAAAACATGATATTTCTTTCTGTAAACATGACATTGGATGCATTTGCCAAACAGGAAGATTGTGCTTTTCTCCAAAACCACTTTCACGGTGATTTTTGGTTAAATTTTACCCGAAATCCACAACAATTTGTCCAGATACTCCTGGATGAAAACAAAACTATCTGGTGATGTGTAGCTATCTCAATCCCAGATCTTGCTACAGCCTCTGTGTGTGTTTGTGTTTTCTGGACATTCTCAATGGACTTTACGGTTTTGAATGCATTTTAGCATGTAAGTTTTTGTTTTTAGCTGCCAAACGCTAATTGGTTCCACCTGGAGTCAAATCCTCCACACATTCCAGTTTTCTAGGAAGAAAGCTCCAGAAACCTGAGAAAACATGATATTTCCTTCTGTGAACATGACATTGGATGCATTTGCCGAACAGGAAGATTGTGCTTTTCTCCAAAACCACTTTCACGGTGATTTTTGGTTAAATTTCACCCGAAATCCACAACAATTTGTCCAGATACTCCTGGATGAAAACAAAACTATCTGGTGGTTTGTAGCTATCTCAATCCCAGATCTTGCTACAGCCTCTGTGTGTGTGTTTTCTGGATATTCTCTATGGACTTTAAGGTTTTGAATGCATTTTAGCAGGACCCTTTTTGTTTTCTGCTGGCAAAGGCTAATTGGTTCCACCTGGAATCAAATACTACACACATTCGAGTTTTCTAGGAAGAAAGCTTCAGAAATCTGAGAAAACATGATATTTCTTTCTGTAAACATGACATTGGATGCATTTGCCGAACAGGAAGATTGTGCTTTTCTCCTAAACCACTTTCACGGTGATTTTTGGTTAAATTTCACCCAAAATCCACAACAATTTGTCCAGATACTCCTGGATGAAAACAAAACTATCTGGTGATTTGTAGCTATCTCAATCCCAGATCTTGCTACAGCCTCTGTGTGTTTTTGTGTTTTCTGGACATTCTCTATGGACTTTAAGGTTTTGAATGCATTTTAGCAGGACCCTTTTTGTTTTCTGCTGGCAAACGCTAATTGGTTCCACCTGGAGTCAAATACTCCACACATTCAAGTTTTCTAGGAAGACTGCTTAAGAAACCTGAGAAAACATGATATTTCTTTCTGTAAACATGACATTGGATGCATTTGCCAAACAGGAAGATTGTGCTTTTCTCCAAAACCACTTTCACGGTCATTTTTTGGTGAAATTTCACTACAAAACTACAACAATTTGTCCAGATACTCCTGGATGAAAACAAAACTATCTGGTGATTTGTAGCTCTCTCAATCCCAGATCTTGCTACAGTCTCTGTGTGTGTTTGTGTTTTCTGGATATTCTCTATGGACTTTAAGGTTTTCAATGCATTTTAGCAGGACACTTTTTGTTTTCTGCTGGCAAACGCTAATTGGTTCCACCTGGAGTCAAATCCTCCACACATTCGAGTTTTCTAGGAAGAAAGCTGCAGAAACCTGAGAAAACATGATATTTGTATTTGTAAACATGACATTGGATACATTGCCGAACAGGAAGATTGTGCTTTTCTCCAAAACCACTTTGCCGTTCATTTTTTGGTTAAATTTCACCCGGATACTACAAAATTTTGTACAGATAGTCTGGATGAAAACAAAACTATCTGGTGATTTGTAGCTATCTCGATCCCAGATCTTGCTATAGCCTCTGTGTGTGTTTGTGTTTTCTGGATATTCTCTATGGACTTTAAGGTTTTGAATGCATTTTAGCAGGACCCTTTTTGTTTTCTGCTGGCAAACGCTAATTGGTTCCACCTGGAGTCATATCCTCCACACATTCAAGTTTTCTAGGTAGAAAGCTTCAGAAACCTGAGAAAACATGATATTTGTATTTGTAAACATGACTTTGGCTACATTAGCTGAACAGGAAGATTGTGCTTTTCTCCAAAACCACTTTCACTGTGATTTTTTGGTTAAATTTCACTTCAAAACTACAACACTTTGTCCAGATACTCCTGGATGAAAACAAAACTATCTGGTGATTTGTAGCTATCTCAATCCCAGATCTTGCTACAGCCTCTGTGTGTGTTTGTGTTTTCTGGATATTCTCTATGGACTTTAAGGTTTTGAATGCATTTTAGCAGGATTCTTTTTGTTTTCTGCTGGCAAACGCTAATTGGTTCCACGTGGAGTCAAATCCTCCACACATTCGAGTTTTCTAGGAAGAAAGCTTCAGAAACCTGAGAAAACATGATATTTCTGAAAGGAGCCAAGAGCCACCATAAAAAAAATGGGGCTCCTGAGACAAACCGTTCCAGAGACGGCCTTGGGAAATGGGGAGTAAACCGGTTCACAGAGAAAGCAGTCAGCTACTAACCAGAGATACACAGAACACCTGCCTTGTAGATAAGCCCCTTCCCTACGCTTGCTCAAGGTTAACAAAGAAAGCTGCAAGGCACGTAGCAACCTATTCCTCTCTCCTAGAGACCCCCTCCCCTAATGTATCCCTTTGACCTAGTACTTTTCCACCGACATTACCACTTTTAGACTGCCATACAAGGCCCGCTACTGAAAATTATCCAATGAACTTATGCCAGCCTATAATATGTTAATTTTGTGGTTTTGCCCTTTAAAAGCTGTGTGAGATAGCTGCTCGGGGCTCCTCTCACTTGCTTGCTGCTTGCAGCAGTAGAGGGCCCATTTGTACAAATGAAATAAAGTTACCTCCTGTTCTATTGCATCGTCTGGTCCAGAGTCTGTGTTTCTGGGGTCGTAACAAGAGGACACCGCTTTTGGGGTCCTACAATTTCTTTCTGTAAACATGACATTGGATACATTTGCCGAACACGAAGATTATGCTTTTCTCCAAAACCACTTTCACGGTCATTTTTTGGTTAAATTTCACCCGGATACTACAATATTTTGTCCAGATAGTCTGGATGAAAACAAAACTATCTGGTGGTTTGTAGCTCTCTCAATCCCAGATCTTGCTACAGAGTCTGTGTGTGTGTGTGTTTTCTGGATATTCTCTATGGACTTTAAGGTTTGAATGCATTTTAGCAGGACCCTTTTTGTTTTCTGCTGGCAAACGCTAATTGGTTCCACCTGGAGTCAACTCCTCCACACATTCGAGTTTTCTAGGAAGAAAGCTTCAGAAACCTGAGAAAACATGATATTTCTTTCTGTAAACATGACATTGGATACACTTGCCAAACAGGAAGATTGCGCTTTTCTCCAAAACCACTTTCACGGTCATTTTTTGCTTAAATTTCATTTCAGAACTACAACAATTTGTCCAGATACTCCTGGATGAAAACAAAACTATCTGGTGATTTGTAGCTATCTCAATCCCAGATCTTGCTACAGCCTCTGTGTGTGTTTGTGTTTTCTGGATATTCTCTATGGACTTTAAGGTTTGGAATGCATTTTGGCATGTAAGTTTTTGTTTTCAGCGGGCAAACGCTAATTGGTTCCACCTGGAGTCAAATCTTCCACACATTCGAGTTTTCTAGGAAGAAAGCTTCAGAAACCTGAGAAAACATGATATTTCTTTCTGTAAACATGACATTGGATACATTTGCCGAACAGGAAGATTGTGCTTTTCTCCAAAACCACTTTCACGGTGATTTTTGGTTAAATTTCACCCGAAATCCACAACAATTTGTCCAGATACTCCTGGATGAAAACAAACTATCTGGTGATTTGTAGCTATCTCAATCCCAGATCTTGCTACAGCCTCTGTGTGTGTGTTTGTGTTTTCTGGATATTCTCTATGGACTTTAAGGTTTTGAATGCATTTTAGCAGGACCCTTTTTGTTTTCTGCTGGCAAACGCTAATTGGTTCCACCTGGAGTCAAATACTCCACACATTCGAGTTTTCCAGGAAGAAAGCTTCAGAAACCTGAGAAAACATGATATTTGTATTTGTAAACATGACATTGGATTCAGTTGCTGAACAGAAAGATTGTGCTTTCCTCCAAAACCACTTTCACGGTGATTTTTTGGTTAAATTTCACCCGAAATCCACAACAATTTGTCCAGATACTCCTGGATGAAAACAAAACTATCTGGTGATTTGTAGCTATCTCAATCCCAGATCTTGCTACAGCCTCTGTGTGTGTTTGTGTTTTCTGGATATTCTCTATGGACTTTAAGGTTTTGAATGCATTTTAGCAGGACCCTTTTTGATTTCTGCTGGCAAACGCTAATTGGTTCCACCTGGAGTCAAATACTCCACACATTCGAGTTTTCTAGGAAGAAAGCTCCAGAAATCTGAGAAAACATGATATTTGTATTTGTAAACATGACATTGGATTCATTTGTTGAACAGAAGGATTGTGATTTTCTCCAAAACCACATTCACGGTGATTTTTTGGTTAAATTTCACTTCAAAACTAAAACAATTTGTCCAGATATTCATGGATGAAAACATACTTATCTGGTGATTTGTAGCTATCTCAATCCCAGATCTTGCTACAGCCTCTGTGTGTGTTTGTGTTTTCTGGATATTCTCTATGGACTTTAAGGTTTTGAATGCATTTTAGCAGGACCCTTTTTGTTTTCTGCTGGCAAACGCTAATTGGTTCCACCTGGAGTCAAATCCTCCACACATTCGAGTTTTCTAGGAAGAAAGCTCCAGAAACCTGAGAAAACATGATATTTGTATTTGTAAACATGACATTGGATTCATTTGTTGAACAGAAAGATTGTGCTTTTCTCCAAAACCACTTTCACGGTGATTTTTGGTTAACCTTCACCCGAAATCCACAACAATTTGTCCAGATACTCCTGGATGAAAACAAAACTATCTGGTGATTTGTAGCTATCGCAATCCCAGATCTTGCTACAGCCTCTGTGTGTGTTTGTGTTTTCTGGATATTCTCTATGGACTTTAAGGTTTTTAATGCATTTTAGCAGGAGCCTTTTTGTTTTCTGCTGGCAAACGCTAATTGGTTCCACCTGGAGTCAAATACTCCACACATTCGAGTTTTCTAGGAAGAAAGCTTCAGAAACCTGAGAAAACATGTTATTTCTTTCTGTAAACATAACATTGGATGCATTTGCCAAATAGGAAGATTGTGCTTTTCTCCAAAACCACTTTCACGGTGATTTTTGGTTAAACTTCACCCGAAATACACAACAATTGGTCCAGATATTCCTGGATGAAAACAAAACTATCTGGTGATTTGTAGCTATCTCAATCCCAGATCTTGCTACAGCCTCTGTGTGTGTTTGTGTTTTCTGGATATTCTCTATGGACTTTACGGTTTTGAATGCATTTTAGCAGGACCCTTTTTGTTTTCTGCTGGCAAACGCTAATTGGTTCCACCTGGAGTCAAATCCTCCACACATTCGAGTTTTCTAGGAAGAAAGATCCAGAAACCTGAGAAAACATGATATTTCTTTCTGTAAACATGACATTGGATGCATTTGCCGAACAGGAAGATTGTGCTTTTCTCCAAAACCACTTTCACGGTGATTTTTGGTTAAATTTCACCTGAAATCCACAACAATTTGTCCAGATACTCCTGGATGAAAACAAAACTATCTGGTGTGTTGTGGCTATGTCAATCCCAGATCTTGCTAGAGCCTCTGTGTGTGTTTGTGTTTTCTGGACATTCTCTATGGACTTTAAGGTTTTGAATGCATTTTAGCAGGACCCTTTTTGTTTTCCGCTGGCATACGCTAATTGGTTCCACCTGGAGTCAAATCCTGCACACATTCGAGATTTCTAGGAAGAATGCTTCAGAAACCTGAGAAAACATGATATTTCTTTCTGTAAACATGACATTGGATGCATTTGCCAAACAGGAAGATTGTGCTTTTCTCCAAAACCACTCTCACGGTGATTTTTGCTTAAATTTTACCCGAAATCCAAACAATTTGTCCAGATACTCCTGGATGAAAACAAAACTATCTGGTGATTTGTAGCTATCTCAATCCCAGATCTTGCTACAGCCTCTGTGTGTGTTTGTGTTTTCTGGACATTCTCAATGGACTTTACGGTTTTGAATGCATTTTAGCATGCAAGTTTTTGTTTTTAGCTGCCAAACGCTAATTGGTTCCACCTGGAGTCAAATCCTCCACACATTCCAGTTTTCTAGGAAGAAAGCTCCAGAAACCTGAGAAAACATGATATTTCCTTCTGTAAACATGACATTGGATGCATTTGCCGAACAGGAAGATTGAGCTTTTCCCAAAACCACTTTCACGGTGATTTTTGGTTAAATTTCACCCGAAATCCACAACAATTTGTCCAGATACTCCTGGATGAAAACAAAACTATCTGGTGATTTGTAGCTATCTCAATCCCAGATCTTGCTACAGCCTCTGTGTGTGTTTGTGTTGTCTGGATATTCTCTATGGACTTTAATGTTTTGAATGCATTTTAGCAGGACCCTTTTTGTTTTCTGCTGGCAAACGCTATTTGGTTCCACCTGGAGTCAAATCCTCCACACATTCGAGTTTTCTAGGAAGAAAGCTCCAGAAACCTGAGAAAACATGATATTTCTTTCTGTAAACATGACATATGATACATTTGCCGAACAGGAAGATTGTGCTTTTCTCCAAAACCACTTTCACGGTGTTTTTTGGTTAAATTTCACCCGAAATCCACAACAATTGGTCCAGATACTCCTGGATGAAAACAAAACTATCTGGTGATTTGTAGCTATCTCAATCCCAGATCTTGCTACAGCCTCTGTGTGTGTTTGTGTTTTCTGGATATTCTCTATGGACTTTACGGTTTTGAATGCATTTTAGCATGTAAGTTTTTCTTTTTAGCTGCCAAACGCTAATTGGTTCCACCTGGAGTCAAATCCTCCACACATTCGAGTTTTCTAGGAAGAAAGCTTCAGAAACCTGAGAAAACATGATATTTCTTTCTGTAAACATGACATTGGATGCATTTGCCGAACAGGAAGATTGTGCTTTTCTCCAAAACCACTTTCACGGTGATTTTTGGTTAAATTTTACCCGAAATTCAAACAATTTGTCCAGATACTCCTGGATGAAAACAAAACTATCTGGTGATTTGTAGCTATCTCAATCCCAGATCTTGCTACAGCCTCTGTGTGTGTTTGTGTTTTCTGGAATTCTCCATGGACTTTACGGTTTTGAATGCATTTTAGCAGGACCCTTTTTGTTTTCTGCTGGCTAACGCTAATTGGTTCCACCTGGAGTCAAATCCTCCACACATTCGAGTTTTCTAGGAAGAAAGCTTCAGAAACCTGAGAAAAATGATATTTCTTTCTGTAAACATGACATTGGATGCATTTGCCGAACAGGAAGATTGTGCTTTTCTCCAAAATCACTTTCACGGTGATTTTTGGTTAAATTTCACCCGAAATCCACAACAATTGGTCCAGATACTCCTGGATGAAAACAAAACTATCTGGTGATTTGTAGCTATCTCAATCCCAGATCTTGCTACAGCCTCTGTGTGTGTTTGTGTTTTCTGGACATTCTCTATGGACTTTACGGTTTTGAATGCATTTTAGCATGTAAGTTTTTGTTTTTAGCTGCCAAATGCTAATTGGTTCCACCTGGAGTCAAATACTCCACACATTCGAGTTTTCTAGGAAGAAAGCTTCAGAAACCTGAGAAAACATGATATTTCTTTCTGTAAACATGACATTGGATGCATTTGCCGAACAGGAAGATTGTGCTTTTCTCCAAAACCACTTTCACGGTGATTTTTGGTTAAATTTTACCCGAAATTCAAACAATTTGTCCAGATACTCCTGGATGAAAACAAAACTATCTGGTGATTTGTAGCTATCTCAATCCCAGATCTTGCTACAGCCTCTGTGTGTGTTTGTGTTTTCTGGAATTCTCCATGGACTTTACGGTTTTGAATGCATTTTAGCAGGACCCTTTTTGTTTTCTGCTGGCAAACGCTAATTGGTTCCACCTGGAGTCAAATCCTCCACACATTCGAGTTTTCTAGGAAGAAAGCTTCAGAAACCTGAGAAAAATGATATTTCTTTCTGTAAACATGACATTGGATGCATTTGCCGAACAGGAAGATTGTGCTTTTCTCCAAAACCACTTTCACGGTGATTTTTGGTTAAATTTCACCCGAAATCCACAACAATTTGTCCAGATACTCCTGGATGAAAATTAAACTATCTGGTGATTTGTAGCTATCTCAATCCCAGATCTTGCTACAGCCTCTGTGTGTGTTTGTGTTTTCTGGATATTCTCTATGGACTTTACGGTTTTGAATGCATTTTAGCAGGACCCTTTTTGTTTTCTGCTGGCAAACGCTAATTGGTTCCACCTGGAGTCAAATCCTCCACACATTCGAGTTTTCTAGGAAGAAAGCTTCAGAAACCTGAGAAAACATGATATTTCTTTCTGTAAACATGACATTGGATGCATTTGCCGAACAGGAAGATTGAGCTTTTCTCCAAAACCACTTTCACGGTGATTTTTGGTTAAATTTCACCCGAAATCCACAACAATTTGTCCAGATACTCCTGGATGAAAACAAAACTATCTGGTGATTTGTAGCTATCTCAATCCCAGATCTTGCTACAGCCTCTGTGTGTGTTTGTGTTTTCTGGATATTCTCTATGGACTTTAAGGTTTTGAATGCATTTTAGCAGGACCCTTTTTGTTTTCTGCTGGCAAACGCTAATTGGTTCCACCTGGAGTCAAATCCTCCACACATTCGAGTTTTCTAGGAAGAAAGATCCAGAAACCTGAGAAAACATGATATTTCTTTCTGTAAACATGACATTGGATGCATTTGCCGAACAGGAAGATTGTGCTTTTCTCCAAAACCACTTTCACGGTGATTTTTGGTTAAATTTCACCTGAAATCCACAACAATTTGTCCAGATACTCCTGGATGAAAACAAAACTATCTGGTGTGTTGTGGCTATGTCAATCCCAGATCTTGCTAGAGCCTCTGTGTGTGTTTGTGTTTTCTGGATATTCCCTATGGACTTTAAGGTTTTGAATGCATTTTAGCAGGACCCTTTTTGTTTTCCGCTGGCATACGCTAATTGGTTCCACCTGGAGTCAAATCCTGCACACATTCGAGATTTCTAGGAAGAATGCTTCAGAAACCTGAGAAAACATGATATTTCTTTCTGTAAACATGACATTGGATGCATTTGCCAAACAGGAAGATTGTGCTTTTCTCCAAAACCACTTTCATGGTGATTTTTTGTTAAATTTCACCCGAAATCCACAACAATTTGTCCAGATACTCCTGGATGAAAACAAAACTATCTGGTGATTTGTAGCTCTCTCAATCCCAGATCTTGCTACAGTCTCTGTGTGTGTTTGTGTTTTCTGGATATTCTCTATGGACTTTAAGGTTTTGAATGCATTTTAGCAGGACCCTTTTTGTTTTCTGCTGGCAAACGCTAATTGGTTCCACCTGGAGTCAAATCCTCCACACATTCGAGTTTTCTAGGAAGAAAGCTGCAGAAACCTGAGAAAACATGATATTTCTTTCTGTAAACATGACATTGGATACATTGCCGAACAGGAAGATTGTGCTTTTCTACAAAACCACTTTGCCGTTCATTTTTTGGTTAAATTTCACCCGGATACTACAAAATTTTGTACAGATAGTCTGGATGAAAACAAAACTATCTGGTGATTTGTAGCTATCTCGATCCCAGATCTTGCTACAGCCTCTGTGTGTGTTTGTGTTTTCTGGATATTCTCTATGGACTTTAAGGTTTTGAATGCATTTTAGCAGGACCCTTTTTGTTTTCTGCTGGCAAACGCTAATTGGTTCCACCTGGAGTCATATCCTCCACACATTCAAGTTTTCTAGGTAGAAAGCTTCAGAAACCTGAGAAAACATGATATTTGTATTTGTAAACATGACTTTGGCTACATTAGCTGAACAGGAAGATTGTGCTTTTCTCCAAAACCACTTTCACTGTGATTTTTTGGTTAAATTTCACTTCAAAACTACAACACTTTGTCCAGATACTCCTGGATGAAAACAAAACTATCTGGTGATTTGTAGCTATCTCAATCCCAGATCTTGCTACAGCCTCTGTGTGTGTTTGTGTTTTCTGGATATTCTCTATGGACTTTAAGGTTTTGAATGCATTTTAGCAGGATTCTTTTTGTTTTCTGCTGGCAAACGCTAATTGGTTCCACGTGGAGTCAAATACTCCACACATTCGAGTTTTCTAGGAAGAAAGCTTCAGAAACCTGAGAAAACATGATATTTCTGAAAGGAGCCAAGAGCCACCATAAAAAAAATGGGGCTCCTGAGACAAACCGTTCCAGAGACGGCCTTGGGAAATGGGGAGTAAACCGGTTCACAGAGAAAGCAGTCAGCTACTAACCAGAGATACACAGAACACCTGCCTTGTAGATAAGCCCCTTCCCTACGCTTGCTCAAGGTTAACAAAGAAAGCTGCAAGGCACGTAGCAACCTATTCCTCTCTCCTAGAGACCCCCTCCCCTAATGTATCCCTTTGACCTAGTACTTTTCCACCGACATTACCACTTTTAGACTGCCATACAAGGCCCGCTACTGAAAATTATCCAATGAACTTACGCCAGCCTATAATATGTTAATTTTGTGGTTTTGCCCTTTAAAAGCTGTGTGAGATAGCTGCTCGGGGCTCCTCTCACTTGCTTGCTGCTTGCAGCAGTAGAGGGCCCATTTGTACAAATGAAATAAAGTTACCTCCTGTTCTATTGCATCGTCTGGTCCGGAGTCTGTGTTTCTGGGGTCGCCACAAGAGGACACCGCTTTTGGGGTCCTACAATTTCTTTCTGTAAACATGACATTGGATACATTTGCCGAAAACGAAGATTATGCTTTTCTCCAAAACCACTTTCACGGTCATTTTTTGGTTAAATTTCACCCGGATACTACAATATTTTGTCCAGATAGTCTGGATGAAAACAAAACTATCTGGTGGTTTGTAGCTCTCTCAATCCCAGATCTTGCTACAGAGTCTGTGTGTGTGTGTGTTTTCTGGATATTCTCTATGGACTTTAAGGTTTGAATGCATTTTAGCAGGACCCTTTTTGTTTTCTGCTGGCAAACGCTAATTGGTTCCACCTGGAGTCAAATACTCCACACATTCGAGTTTTCTAGGAAGAAAGCTTCAGAAACCTGAGAAAACATGATATTTCTTTCTGTAAACATGACATTGGATACACTTGCCAAAAAGGAAGATTGCGCTTTTCTCCAAAACCACTTTCACGGTCATTTTTTGCTTAAATTTCATTTCAGAACTACAACAATTTGTCCAGATACTCCTGGATGAAAACAAAACTATCTGGTGATTTGTAGCTATCTCAATCCCAGATCTTGCTACAGCCTCTGTGTGTGTTTGTGTTTTCTGGATATTCTCTATGGACTTTAAGGTTTGGAATGCATTTTGGCATGTAAGTTTTTGTTTTCAGCGGGCAAACGCTAATTGGTTCCACCTGGAGTCAAATCTTCCACACATTCGAGTTTTCTAGGAAGAAAGCTTCAGAAACCTGAGAAAACATGATATTTCTTTCTGTAAACATGACATTGGATACATTTGCCGAACAGGAAGATTGTGCTTTTCTCCAAAACCACTTTCACGGTGATTTTTGGTTAAATTTCACCCGAAATCCACAACAATTTGTCCAGATACTCCTGGATGAAAACAAACTATCTGGTGATTTGTAGCTATCTCAATCCCAGATCTTGCTACAGCCTCTGTGTGTGTGTTTGTGTTTTCTGGATATTCTCTATGGACTTTAAGGTTTTGAATGCATTTTAGCAGGACCCTTTTTGTTTTCTGCTGGCAAACGCTAATTGGTTCCACCTGGAGTCAAATACTCCACACATTCGAGTTTTCCAGGAAGAAAGCTTCAGAAACCTGAGAAAACATGATATTTGTATTTGTAAACATGACATTGGATTCAGTTGCTGAACAGAAAGATTGTGCTTTCCTCCAAAACCACTTTCACGGTGATTTTTTGGTTAAATTTCACCCGAAATCCACAACAATTTGTCCAGATACTCCTGGATGAAAACAAAACTATCTGGTGATTTGTAGCTATCTCAATCCCAGATCTTGCTACAGCCTCTGTGTGTGTTTGTGTTTTCTGGATATTCTCTATGGACTTTAAGGTTTTGAATGCATTTTAGCAGGACCCTTTTTGATTTCTGCTGGCAAACGCTAATTGGTTCCACCTGGAGTCAAATACTCCACACATTCGAGTTTTCTAGGAAGAAAGCTCCAGAAATCTGAGAAAACATGATATTTGTATTTGTAAGCATGACATTGGATTCATTTGTTGAACAGAAGGATTGTGATTTTCTCCAAAACCACATTCACGGTGATTTTTTGGTTAAATTTCACTTCAAAACTAAAACAATTTGTCCAGATATTCATGGATGAAAACATACTTATCTGGTGATTTGTAGCTATCTCAATCCCAGATCTTGCTACAGCCTCTGTGTGTGTTTGTGTTTTCTGGATATTCTCTATGGACTTTAAGGTTTTGAATGCATTTTAGCAGGACCCTATTTGTTTTCTGCTGGCAAACGCTAATTGGTTCCACCTGGAGTCAAATCCTCCACACATTCGAGTTTTCTAGGAAGAAAGCTCCAGAAACCTGAGAAAACATGATATTTGTATTTGTAAACATGACATTGGATTCATTTGTTGAACAGAAAGATTGTGCTTTTCTCCAAAACCACTTTCACGGTGATTTTTGGTTAACCTTCACCCGAAATCCACAACAATTTGTCCAGATACTCCTGGATGAAAACAAAACTATCTGGTGATTTGTAGCTATCGCAATCCCAGATCTTGCTACAGCCTCTGTGTGTGTTTGTGTTTTCTGGATATTCTCTATGGACTTTAAGGTTTTGAATGCATTTTAGCAGGAGCCTTTTTGTTTTCTGCTGGCAAACGCTAATTGGTTCCACCTGGAGTCAAATACTCCACACATTCGAGTTTTCTAGGAAGAAAGCTTCAGAAACCTGAGAAAACATGTTATTTCTTTCTGTAAACATAACATTGGATGCATTTGCCAAATAGGAAGATTGTGCTTTTCTCCAAAACCACTTTCACGGTGATTTTTGGTTAAACTTCACCCGAAATACACAACAATTGGTCCAGATATTCCTGGATGAAAACAAAACTATCTGGTGATTTGTAGCTATCTCAATCCCAGATCTTGCTACAGCCTCTGTGTGTGTTTGTGTTTTCTGGATATTCTCTATGGACTTTAAGGTTTGAATGCATTTTAGCAGGACCCTTTTTGTTTTCTGCTGGCAAACGCTAATTGGTTCCACCTGGAGTCAAATCCTCCACACATTCGAGTTTTCTAGGAAGAAAGCTTCAGAAACCTGAGAAAACATGATATTTCTTTCTGTAAACATGACATTGGATACATTTGCCGAACAGGAAGATTGTGCTTTTCTCCAAAACCACTTTCACGGTGATTTTTGGTTAAACTTCACCCGAAATCCACAACCATTTGTCCAGATACTCCTGGATGAAAACAAAACTATCTGGTGATTTGTAGCTATCTCAATCCCAGATCTTGCTATAGCCTCTGTGTGTGTTTGTGTTTTCTGGACAGTCTGTATGGACTTTAATGTTTTGAATGCATTTTAGCAGGACCCTTTTTGTTTTCTGCTCGCAAACGCTAATTGGATCCATCTGGAGTCAAATACTCCACACATTCGAGTTTTCTAAAGAAAGCTCCAGAAACCTGAGAAAACATAATATTTGTATTTGTAAACATGACATTGGATGTATTTGCCGAACAGGAAGATTGTGCTTTTCTCCAAAACCACTTTCACCGTGATTTTTGGTTAAACTTCACCCGAAATCCACAACCATTTGTCCAGATACTCCTGGATGAAAACAAAACTATCTGGTGATTTGTAGCTATCTCAATCCCAGATCTTGCTACAGCCTCTGTGTGTGTTTGTGTTTTCTGGACATTCTGTACAGACTTTAAGGTTTGGAATGCATTTTAGCAGGACCCTTTTTGTTTTGTGCTGGTAAACGCTAATTGGTTCCACCTGGAGTCAAATCCTCCACACATTCCAGTTTTCTAGGAAGAAAGCTCCAGAAACCTGAGAAAACATGTTATTTGTATTTGTAAACATGACATTGGATTCATTTGCTTAACAGAAAGATTGTGCTTTTCTCCAAAACCACTTTCCCGGTCATTTTTTGGTGAAATTTCACCCGGATACTACAACATTTTGTCCAGATATAATGGATGAAAACAAAACTATCTGGTGATTTCTTGCTATCTCAATCCCAGATCTTGCTACAGCCTCTGTGTGTGTTTGTGTTTTCTGGACATTCTGTATGGACTTTAAGGTTTTGAATGCATTTTAGCAGGACCCTTTTTGTTTTCTGCTGGTAAACGCTAATTGGATCCACCTGGAGTCAAATATTCCACACATTCGAGTTTTCTAAAGAAAGCTCCAGAAACCTGAGAAAAGATAATATTTGTATTTGTAAACATGACATTGGATTCATTTGCTGAACAGAAAGATTGTGCTTTTCTCCAAAACCACTTTCCCGGTCATTTTTTGGTTAAATTTCACCCGAAATCCACAACAATTTGTCCAGATACTCTTGGAGGAAAACAAAGCTTCCTTGTGTGTTGTGGCTATCTCAATCCCAGATCTTGCTCCAGCATCTATGTGTGTTTGTGTTTTCTGGATATTCTCTATGGACTTTATGGTTTTGAATGCATTTTAGCATTTCTTTTCTGCTGGCAAACGCTAATTGGTTCCACCTGGAGTCAAATCCTCCACATATTCGTGTTTTCTAGGAAGAAAGCTCCAGAAACCTGAGAAAACATGATATTTGTATTTGTAAACATGACATTGGATTCATTTGCTGAACAGAAAGATTGTGCTTTTCTCCAAAACCACTTTCACGGTGATTTTTGGTTAAATTTCACCCGAAATCCACAACGATTTGTCCAGATACTCCTGGATGAAAACAAAACTATCTGGTGATTTGTAGCTATCTCAATCCCAGATCTTGCTACAGCCTCTGTGTGTGTTTGTGTTTTCTGGACATTCTCTATGGACTTTACGGTTTTGAATGCATTTTAGCAGGACCCTTTTTGTTTTCTGTTGGCAAATGCTAATTGGTTCCACCTGAGGTCAAATACTCCCCACATTCAAGTTTTCTCGGAAGAAAGCTTCAGAAACCTGAGAAAACATGATATTTCTTTCTGTAAACATGACATTGGATACATTTGCAGAACAGGAAGATTGTGCTTTTCTCCAAAACCACTTTCACGGTCATTTTTTGGTGAAATTTCAATTCAAAACTACAACAATTTGTCCAGATTCTCCTGGATGAAAACAAAACTATCTGGCGAATTGTAGCTATCTCAATCCCAGATCTTGCTACAGCCTCTGTGTGTTTGTGTTTTCTGGATATTCTCTATGGACTTTAAGGTTTTCAATGCATTTTAGCAGGACCCTTTTTGTTTTCGGCTGGCAAACGCTAATTGGATCCACCTGGAGTCAAATACTCACACATTCGAGTTTTCTAGGAAGAAAGCTCCAGAAACCTGAGAAAACATGACATTTCTTTCTGTAAACATGACATTGGATGCATTTGCTGAACAGAAAGATTGTGCTTTTCTCCAAAACCACTTTCAGGGTGATTTTTGGTAAAATTTCACCCGAAATCCACAACAATTCGTCCAGATACTCCTGGATGAAAACAAAACTATCTGGGGATTTGTAGCTATCTCAATCCCAGATTTTGCTACAGCCTCTGTGTGTGTTTGTGTTTTCTGGATATTCTCTATGGATTTTAAGTTTTTGAATGCATTTTAGCAGGACCCTTTTTGTTTTCTGCTGGCAAACGCTAATTGGTTCCACCTGGATTCAAATCCTCCACACATTCGAGTTTTCTAGGAAGAAAGCTTCAGAAACCTGAGAAAACATGATATTTCTTTCTGTAAACATGACATTGGATGCACTTGCCGAACAGGAAGATTGTGCTTTTCTCCAAAACCACTTTCACAGTGATTTTTTGGTTAAAGTTCACTTCAAAACTACAACAATTTGTCGAGATACTCCTGGATGAAAACAAAACTATCTGGTGATTTGTAGCTATCTCAATCCCAGATCTTGCTACAGCCTCTGTGTGTGTTTGTGTTTTCTGGACATTCTCTATGGACTTTAAGGTTTGGAATGCATTTTAGCAGGACCCTTTTTGTTTTCTGCTGGCAAACGCTAATTGGTTCCACCTGGAGTCAAATCCTCCACACATTCGAGTTTTCTAGGAAGAAAGCTTCAGAAACCTGAGAAAACATGATATTTCTTTCTGTAAACATGACATTGGATACATTTGCGGAAGAGGAAGATTGTGCTTTTCTCCAAAACCACTTTCACGGTGATTTTTTGGTTAAATTTCACTTCAAAACTACAACAATTTGTCCAGATACTCCTGGATGAAAACAAAACTATCTGGTGATTTGTAGCTATCTCAATCCCAGATCTTGCTACAGCCTCTATGTGTGTTTGTGTTTTCTGGATATTCTCTATGGACTTTAATGTTTGGAATGCATTTTAGCAGGACCCTTTTTGTTTTCTGCTCGCAAACGCTAATTGGTTCCACCTGGAGTCAAATACTCCACACATTCGAGTTTTCTAGGAAGAAAGCTTCAGAAACCTGAGAAAACATGATATTTCTTTCTGTAAACATGACATTGGATGAACTTGCTGAACAGGAAGATTGTGCTTTTCTCCAAAACCACTTTCACGGTGATTTTTTGGTTAAAGTTCGCTTCAATACTACAACAATTTGTCCAGTTACTCCTGGATGAAAACAAAACTATCTGGTGATTTGTAGCTATCTCAATCCCAGATCTTGCTACAGCCTCTGTGTGTGTTTGTGCTTTGTGGACATTCTCTATGGACTTTCAGGTTTGGAATGCATTTTAGCAGGACCCTTTTTGTTTTCTGCTCGCAAACGCTAATTGGTTCCACCTGTAGTCAGATACTCCACACATTCCAGTTTTCTAGGAAGAAAGCTTCAGAAACCTGAGAAAACCTGATATTTGTATTTGTAAACATGACATTGGATACATTTGCCAAAGAGGAAGATTGCGCTTTTCTCCAAAACCACTTTCACGGTGATTTTTGGTTAAATTTTACCCGAAATCCACAACAATTTGTCCAGATACTCCTGAATGAAAACAAAACTATCTGGGGATTTGTAGCTATCTCAATCCCAGATCTTGCTACAGCCTCTGTGTGTGTTTGTGTTTTCTGGATATTCTCTATGGACTTTAAGGTTTTGAATGCATTTCAGCAGGACCTTTTTGTTTTCTGCTGGCAAACGCTAATTGGTTCCACCTGGAGCCAAATACTCCACACATTCGAGTTTTCTAGGAAGAAAGCTTCAGAAACCTGAGAAAACATGATATTTCTTTCTGTAAACATGACATTGGATGCACTTGCCGAACAGGAAGATTGTGCTTTTCTCCAAAACCACTTTCACGGTGATTTTTTGGTTAAAGTTCGCTTCAAAACTACAACAATTTGTCCAGATACTCCTGGATGAAAACAAAACTATCTGGTGATTTGTAGCTATCTCAATCCCAGATCTTGCTACAGCCTCTGTGTGTGTTTGTGTTTTCTGGACATTCTCTATGGACTTTACGGTTTGGAATGCATTTTAACAGGACCCTGTGTGTTTTCTGCTGGCAAACGCTAACTGGTTCCACCTGGAGCCAAATCCTCCACACATTCGAGTTTTCTAGAAAGAAAGCTTCAGAAACCTGAGAAAACATGATATTTCTTTCTGTAAACATGACATTGGATGCACTTGCTGAACAGGAAGATTGTGCTTTTCTCCAAAACCACTTTCACGGTGATTTTTTGGATAAGTTCGCTTCAAAACTGCAACAATTTGTCCAGATACTCCTGGATGAAAACAAAACTATCTGGTGATTTGTAGCTATCTCAATCCCAGATCTTGCAACAGCCTCTGTGTGTGTTTGTGTTTTCTGGATATTCTCTATGGACTTTAAGGTTTTGAATGCATTTTAGCAGGACCCTTTTTGTTTTCTGCTGGCAAACGCTAATTGGTTCCACCTGGAGTCAAATCCTCCACACATTCGAGTTTTCTAGGAAGAAAGCTTCAGAAACCTGAGAAAACATGATATTTGTATTTGTAAACATGACATTCAATAGATTTGCCGAACAGGAAGATTGTGCTTTTCTCGAAAATAACTTTCAAGGTGATTTTTGGTTAATTTTCACCCGAAATCCACAACAATTTGTCCAGATACTCCTGGATGAAAACAAAACTATCTGGTGATTTGTAGCTATCTCAATCCCAGATCTTGCTACAGCCTCTGTGTGTGTTTGTGTTTTCTGGATATTCTCTATGGACTTTAAGGTTTTGAATGCATTTTAGCAGGACCCTTTTTGTTCTCTGCTGGCAAACCAAAATTGGTTCCACCTGGAGTCAAATACTCCACACATTCGAGTTTTCTAGGAAGAAAGCTTCAGAAACCTGAGAAAACATGATATTTGTATTTGTAAACATGACATTGGATGCATTTTCCGAACAGGAAGATTGTGCTTTTCTCCAAAACCACTTTCACGGTGATTTTTTGGTTAAATTTCACTTCAAAACTACAACAATTTGTCTAGATACTCCTGGATGAAAACAAAACTATCTGGTGATTTGTAGCTATCTAAATCCCAGATCTTGCTACAGCCTCTGTGTGTGTTTGTGTTTTCTGGATATTCTCTATGGACTTTAAGGTTTTTCAATGCATTTTAGCAGGACCCTTTTTGTTTTCTGCTGGCAAACGCTAATTGCTTCCACCTGGAGTCAAATCCTCCACACATTCGAGTTTTCTAGGAAGAAAGCTCCAGAAACCTGAGAAAACATGATATTTGCATTTGTAAACATGACATTGGAATCATTTCCTGAACACAAAGATTGTGCTTTTCTCCAAAACCCCTTTCACGGTGATTTTTTGGTTAAAGTTCGCTTCAAAACTACAACAATATGTCCAGATACTCCTGGATGAAAACAAAACTATCTGGTGATTTGTAGCTATCTCAATCCCAGATCTTGAAACAGCCTCTGTGTGTGTTTGTGTTTTCTGGACATTCTCTATGGACTTTAAGGTTTTGAATGCATTTTAGCAGGACCCTGTTTGTTTTCTGCTGGCAAACGCTAATTGGTTCCACCTGGAGTCAAATCCTCCACACATTCGAGTTTTCTAGGAAGAAAGCTTCAGAAACCTGAGAAAACATGATATTTGTATTTGTAAACATGACATTGGATACATTTGCCGAACAGGAAGATTGTGCTTTTCTCCAAAACCACTTTCGAGGTGATTTTTGGTTAAATTTCACCCGAAATCCACAACAATTTGTCCAGATACTCCTGGATGAAAACAAAACTATCTGGTGATTTGTAGCTATCTCAATCCCAGATCTTGCTACAGCCTCTGTGTGTGTTTGTGTTTTCTGGATATTCTCTATGGACTTTACGGTTTTGAATGCATTTTAGCAGGACCCTTTTTGTTTTCTGCTGGCAAACGCTAATTGGTACCACCTGGAGTCAAATACTCCACACAGTCAAGTTTTCTAGAAAAAAAGCTCCAGAAACCTGAGAAAACATGATATTTCTTTCTGTAAACATGACGTTGGATGCATTTGCTGAACAGGAAGATTGTGCTTTTCTCCAAAACCACTTTCACGGTGATTTTTGGTTAAATTTCACCCGAAATCCACAACAATTTGTCCAGATACTCCTGGATGAAAACAAAACTATCTGGTGATTTGTAGCTATCTCAATCCCAGATCTTGCTACAGCCTCTGTGTGTGTTTGTGTTTTCTGGATATTCTCTATGGACTTTAAGGTTTTGAATGCATTTTAGCAGGACCCTTTTTGTTTTCTGCTGGCAAACGCTAATTGGTTCCACCTGGAGTCAAATCCTCCACACATTCGAGTTTTCTAGGAAGAAAGCTTCAGAAACCTGAGAAAATTGATATTTCTTTCTGTAAACATGACATTGGATTCATTTGCCGAACAGGAAGATTGTGCTTTTCTCCAAAACCACTTTCACGGTGATTTTTGGTTAAATTTCACCCGAAATCCACAACAATTTGTCCAGATACTCCTGGATGAAAACAAAACTATCTGGTGATTTGTAGCTATCTCAATCCCAGATCTTGCTACAGCCTCTGTGTGTGTTTCTGTTTTCTGGATATTCTCTATGGACTTTAAGGTTTCGAATGCATTTTAGCAGGACCCTTTTTGTTTTCTGCTGGCAAACGCTAATTGGTTCCACCTGGAGTCAAATCCTCCACACATTCGAGTTTTCTAGGAAGAAAGCTCCAGAAACCTGAGAAAACATGATATTTGTATTTGGAAACATGACATTGGATTCATTTGCTGAACAAAAAGATTGTGCTTTTCTCCAAAACCACTTTCACGGTGATTTTTTGGTTAAATTTCACTTCAAAACTACAACAATTTGTCCAGATACTCCTGGATGAAAACAAAACTATCTGGTGATTTGTAGCTATCTCAATCCCAGATCTTGCTACAGCTTCTGTGTGTGTTTGTGTTTCCTGGATATTCTCTATGGACTTTAAGATTTTGAATGCATTTTAGCAGGACCCTTTTTGTTTTCTGCTGGCAAACGCTAATTGGTTCCACCTGGAGTCAAATCCTCCACACATTCGAGTTTTCTAGGAAGAAAGCTCCAGCAACCTGAGAAAACATGATATTTGTATTTGTAAACATGACATTCAATAGATTTGCCGAACAGGAAGATTGTGCTTTTCTCGAAAATAACTTTCAAGGTGATTTTTGGTTAATTTTCACCCGAAATCCACAACAATTTGTCCAGATACTCCTGGATGAAAACAAAACTATCTGGTGATTTGTAGCTATCTCAATCCCAGATCTTGCTACAGCCTCTGTGTGTGTTTGTGTTTTCTGGATATTCTCTATGGACTTTAAGGTTTTGAATGCATTTTAGCAGGACCCTTTTTGTTCTCTGCTGGCAAACCAAAATTGGTTCCACCTGGAGTCAAATACTCCACACATTCGAGTTTTCTAGGAAGAAAGCTTCAGAAACCTGAGAAAACATGATATTTGTATTTGTAAACATGACATTGGATGCATTTTCCGAACAGGAAGATTGTGCTTTTCTCCAAAACCACTTTCACGGTGATTTTTTGGTTAAATTTCACTTAAAAACTACAACAATTTGTCTAGATACTCCAGGATGAAAACAAAACTATCTGGTGATTTGTAGCTATCTAAATCCCAGATCTTGCTACAGCCTCTGTGTGTGTTTGTGTTTTCTGGATATTCTCTATGGACTTTAAGGTTTTTCAATGCATTTTAGCAGGACCCTTTTTGTTTTCTGCTGGCAAACGCTAATTGGTTCCACCTGGAGTCAAATCCTCCACACATTCGAGTTTTCTAGGAAGAAAGCTCCAGAAACCTGAGAAAACATGATATTTGCATTTGTAAACATGACATTGGAATCATTTCCTGAACACAAAGATTGTGCTTTTCTCCAAAACCCCTTTCACGGTGATTTTTTGGTTAAAGTTCGCTTCAAAACTACAACAATATGTCCAGATACTCCTGGATGAAAACAAAACTATCTGGTGATTTGTAGCTATCTCAATCCCAGATCTTGAAACAGCCTCTGTGTGTGTTTGTGTTTTCTGGACATTCTCTATGGACTTTAAGGTTTTGAATGCATTTTAGCAGGACCCTTTTTGTTTTCTGCTGGCAAACGCTAATTGGTTCCACCTGGAGTCAAATCCTCCACACATTCGAGTTTTCTAGGAAGAAAGCTTCAGAAACCTGAGAAAACATGATATTTGTATTTGTAAACATGACATTGGATACATTTGCCGAACAGGAAGATTGTGCTTTTCTCCAAAACCACTTTCACGGTGATTTTTGGTTAAATTTCACCCGAAATCCACAACAATTTGTCCAGATACTCCTGGATGAAAACAAAACTATCTGGTGATTTGTAGCTATCTCAATCCCAGATCTTGCTACAGCCTCTGTGTGTGTTTGTGTTTTCTGGATATTCTCTATGGACTTTACGGTTTTGAATGCATTTTAGCAGGACCCTTTTTGTTTTCTGCTGGCAAACGCTAATTGGTACCACCTGGAGTCAAATACTCCACACAGTCAAGTTTTCTAGAAAAAAAGCTCCAGAAACCTGAGAAAACATGATATTTCTTTCTGTAAACATGACGTTGGATGCATTTGCTGAACAGGAAGATTGTGCTTTTCTCCAAAACCACTTTCACGGTGATTTTTGGTTAAATTTCACCCGAAATCCACAACAATTTGTCCAGATACTCCTGGATGAAAACAAAACTATCTGGTGATTTGTAGCTATCTCAATCCCAGATCTTGCTACAGCCTCTGTGTGTGTTTGTGTTTTCTGGATATTCTCTATGGACTTTAAGGTTTTGAATGCATTTTAGCAGGACCCTTTTTGTTTTCTGCTGGCAAACGCTAATTGGTTCCACCTGGAGTCAAATCCTCCACACATTCGAGTTTTCTAGGAAGAAAGCTTCAGAAACCTGAGAAAACATGATATTTCTTTCTGTAAACATGACATTGGATTCATTTGCCGAACAGGAAGATTGTGCTTTTCTCCAAAACCACTTTCACGGTGATTTTTGGTTAAATTTCACCCGAAATCCACAAAAATTTGTCCAGATACTCCTGGATGAAAACAAAACTATCTGGTGATTTGTAGCTATCTCAATCCCAGATCTTGCTACAGCCTCTGTGTGTGTTTCTGTTTTCTGGATATTCTCTATGGACTTTAAGGTTTCGAATGCATTTTAGCAGGACCCTTTTTGTTTTCTGCTGGCAAACGCTAATTGGTTCCACCTGGAGTCAAATCCTCCACACATTCGAGTTTTCTAGGAAGAAAGCTCCAGAAACCTGAGAAAACATGATATTTGTATTTGGAAACATGACATTGGATTCATTTGCTGAACAAAAAGATTGTGCTTTTCTCCAAAACCACTTTCACGGTGATTTTTTGGTTAAATTTCACTTCAAAACTACAACAATTTGTCCAGATACTCCTGGATGAAAACAAAACTATCTGGTGATTTGTAGCTATCTCAATCCCAGATCTTGCTACAGCTTCTGTGTGTGTTTGTGTTTCCTGGATATTCTCTATGGACTTTAAGATTTTGAATGCATTTTAGCAGGACCCTTTTTGTTTTCTGCTGGCAAACGCTAATTGGTTCCACCTGGAGTCAAATACTCCACACATTCGAGTTTTCTAGGAAGAAAGCTCCAGAAACCTGAGAAAACATGATATTTGTATTTGTAAACATGACATTGGATTCATTTGCTGAACAGAAAGATTGTGCTTTTCTCCAAAACCACTTTCACGGTGATTTTTTGGTTAAATTTCACTTCAAAACTACAACAATTTGTCCAGATACTCCTGGATGAAAACAAAACCATCTGGTGATTTGTAGCTATCTCAATCCCAGATCTTGCTACAGCCTCTGTGTGTGTTTGTGTTTTCTGGACATTCTCTATGGACTTTAAGGTTTTGAATGCATTTTAGCAGGACCGTTTTTGTTTTCTGCTTCAAACGCTAATTGGTTCCACCTGGAGTCAAATACTCCACACATTCAAGTTTTCTAGAAAAAAAGCTTCAGAAACCTGAGAAAACATGATATTTCTTTCTGTAAACATGACATTGGATGCATTTGCTGAACAGGAAGATTGTGCTTTTCTCCAAAACCACTTTCACGGTGATTTTTTGGTTAAATTTCACTTCAAAACTACAACAATTTTTCCAGATACTCCTGGATGAAAACAAAACTATCTGGTGATTTGTAGCTATCTCAATCCCGGATCTTGCTACAGCCTCTGTGTGTGTTTGTGTTTTCTGTATATTCTCTATGGACTTTAAGGTTTTGAATGCATTTTAGCAGGACCCTTTTTGTTCTCTGCTGGCAAACGCTAATTGGTTCCACCTGGAGTCAAATCCTCCACACATTCGAGTTTTCTAGGAAGAAAGTTCCAGAAACCTGAGAAAACATGATATTTGTATTTGTAAACATGACATTGGATTCATTTGCTGAACAGGAAGATTGTGCTTTTCTCCAAAACCACTTTCACGGTGATTTTTGGTTAAATTTCACCCGAAATCCACAACAATTTGTCCAGATACTCCTGGATGAAAACAAAACTATCTGGTGATTTGTAGCTATCTCAATCCCGGATCTTGCTACAGCCTCTGTGTGTGTTTGTGTTTTCTGGATATTCTCTATGGACTTTAAGGTTTTGAATGCATTTTAGCAGGACCCTTTTTGTTTTCTGCTGGCAAACGCTAATTGGTTCCACCTGGAGTCAAATCCTCCACACATTCGAGTTTTCTAGGAAGAAAGATCCAGAAACCTGAGAAAACATGATATTTCTTTCTGTAAACATGACATTGGATACATTTGCCGAACAGGAAGATTGTGCTTTTCTCCAAAACCACTTTCACGGTGATTTTGGGTTAAATTTCACCCGAAATCCACAACAATTTGTGTAGATACTCCAGGGTGAAAACAAAACTATCTGGTGATTTGTAGCTATCTCAATCCCAGATCTTGCTACAGCCTCTGTGTGTGTTTGTGTTTTCTGGATGTTCTCTATGGACTTTTAGGTTTCGAATGCATTTTAGCAGGACCCTTTTTGTTTTCTGCTGGCAAACACTAACTGGTTCCACCTGGAGTCAAATCCTCCACACATTCGAGTTTTCTAGGAAGAAAGCTCCAGAAACCTGAGAAAACATGATATTTGTATTTGTAAACATGACATTGGATTCATTTCCTGAACAGAAAGATTGTGCTTTTATCCAAACCAATTTCATTGTGATTTTTTGGTTAAATTTCACTTCAAAAGTACAACAATATATCCAGATACTCCTGGATGAAAACAAAACTATCTGGTGATTTGTAGCTATCTCAATCCCAGATCTTGCAACAGCCTCTGTTTGTGTTTGTGTTTTCTGGATATTCTCTATGGACTTTAAGGTTTTGAATGCATTTTAGCAGGACCCTTTTTGTTTTCTGCTGGCAAACGCTAATTGGTTCCACCTGGAGTCAAATCCTCCACACATTCGAGTTTTCTAGGAAGAAAGCTTCAGAAACCTGAGAAAACATGATATTTGTATTTGTAAACATGACATTCAATAGATTTGCCGAACAGGAAGATTGTGCTTTTCTCGAAAATAACTTTCAAGGTGATTTTTGGTTAATTTTCACCCGAAATCCACAACAATTTGTCCAGATACTCCTGGATGAAAACAAAACTATCTGGTGATTTGTAGCTATCTCAATCCCAGATCTTGCTACAGCCTCTGTGTGTGTTTGTGTTTTCTGGATATTCTCTATGGACTTTAAGGTTTTGAATGCATTTTAGCAGGACCCTTTTTGTTCTCTGCTGGCAAACCAAAATTGGTTCCACCTGGAGTCAAATACTCCACACATTCGAGTTTTCTAGGAAGAAAGCTTCAGAAACCTGAGAAAACATGATATTTGTATTTGTAAACATGACATTGGATGCATTTTCCGAACAGGAAGATTGTGCTTTTCTCCAAAACCACTTTCACGGTGATTTTTTGGTTAAATTTCACTTCAAAACTACAACAATTTGTCTAGATACTCCTGGATGAAAACAAAACTATCTGGTGATTTGTAGCTATCTAAATCCCAGATCTTGCTACAGCCTCTGTGTGTGTTTGTGTTTTCTGGATATTCTCTATGGACTTTAAGGTTTTTCAATGCATTTTAGCAGGACCCTTTTTGTTTTCTGCTGGCAAACGCTAATTGGTTCCACCTGGAGTCAAATCCTCCACACATTCGAGTTTTCTAGGAAGAAAGCTCCAGAAACCTGAGAAAACATGATATTTGCATTTGTAAACATGACATTGGAATCATTTCCTGAACACAAAGATTGTGCTTTTCTCCAAAACCCCTTTCACGGTGATTTTTTGGTTAAAGTTCGCTTCAAAACTACAACAATATGTCCAGATACTCCTGGATGAAAACAAAACTATCTGGTGATTTGTAGCTATCTCAATCCCAGATCTTGAAACAGCCTCTGTGTGTGTTTGTGTTTTCTGGACATTCTCTATGGACTTTAAGGTTTTGAATGCATTTTAGCAGGACCCTTTTTGTTTTCTGCTGGCAAACGCTAATTGGTTCCACCTGGAGTCAAATCCTCCACACATTCGAGTTTTCTAGGAAGAAAGCTTCAGAAACCTGAGAAAACATGATATTTGTATTTGTAAACATGACATTGGATACATTTGCCGAACAGGAAGATTGTGCTTTTCTCCAAAACCACTTTCACGGTGATTTTTGGTTAAATTTCACCCGAAATCCACAACAATTTGTCCAGATACTCCTGGATGAAAACAAAACTATCTGGTGATTTGTAGCTATCTCAATCCCAGATCTTGCTACAGCCTCTGTGTGTGTTTGTGTTTTCTGGATATTCTCTATGGACTTTACGGTTTTGAATGCATTTTAGCAGGACCCTTTTTGTTTTCTGCTGGCAAACGCTAATTGGTACCACCTGGAGTCAAATACTCCACACAGTCAAGTTTTCTAGAAAAAAAGCTCCAGAAACCTGAGAAAACATGATATTTCTTTCTGTAAACATGACGTTGGATGCATTTGCTGAACAGGAAGATTGTGCTTTTCTCCAAAACCACTTTCACGGTGATTTTTGGTTAAATTTCACCCGAAATCCACAACAATTTGTCCAGATACTCCTGGATGAAAACAAAACTATCTGGTGATTTGTAGCTATCTCAATCCCAGATCTTGCTACAGCCTCTGTGTGTGTTTGTGTTTTCTGGATATTCTCTATGGACTTTAAGGTTTTGAATGCATTTTAGCAGGACCCTTTTTGTTTTCTGCTGGCAAACGCTAATTGGTTCCACCTGGAGTCAAATCCTCCACACATTCGAGTTTTCTAGGAAGAAAGCTTCAGAAACCTGAGAAAACATGATATTTCTTTCTGTAAACATGACATTGGATTCATTTGCCGAACAGGAAGATTGTGCTTTTCTCCAAAACCACTTTCACGGTGATTTTTGGTTAAATTTCACCCGAAATCCACAAAAATTTGTCCAGATACCCCTGGATGAAAACAAAACTATCTGGTGATTTGTAGCTATCTCAATCCCAGATCTTGCTACAGCCTCTGTGTGTGTTTCTGTTTTCTGGATATTCTCTATGGACTTTAAGGTTTTGAATGCATTTTAGCAGGACCCTTTTTGTTTTCTGCTGGCAAACGCTAATTGGTTCCACCTGGAGTCAAATCCTCCACACATTCGAGTTTTCTAGGAAGAAAGCTCCAGAAACCTGAGAAAACATGATATTTGTATTTGTAAACATGACATTGGATACACTTGCCGAACAGGAAGATTGTGCTTTTCTCCAAAACCACTTTCACGGTGATTTTTTGGTTAAATTTCACTTCAAAACTACAACAATTTGTCCAGATACTCCTGGATGAAAACAAAACTATCTGGTGATTTGTAGCTATCTCAATCCCAGATCTTGCTACAGCTTCTGTGTGTGTTTGTGTTTCCTGGATATTCTCTATGGACTTTAAGATTTTGAATGCATTTTAGCAGGACCCTTTTTGTTTTCTGCTGGCAAACGCTAATTGGTTCCACGTGGAGTCAAATCCTCCACACATTCGAGTTTTCTAGGAAGAAAGCTTCAGAAACCTGAGAAAACATGATATTTGTATTTGTAAACATGACATTGGATTCATTTGCTGAACAGAAAGATTGTGCTTTTCTCCAAAACCACTTTCACGGTGATTTTTTGGTTAAATTTCACTTCAAAACTACAACAATTTGTCCAGATACTCCTGGATGAAAACAAAACCATCTGGTGATTTGTAGCTATCTCAATCCCAGATCTTGCTACAGCCTCTGTGTGTGTTTGTGTTTTCTGGACATTCTCTATGGACTTTAAGGTTTTGAATGCATTTTAGCAGGACCGTTTTTGTTTTCTGCTTCAAACGCTAATTGGTTCCACCTGGAGTCAAATACTCCACACATTCAAGTTTTCTAGAAAAAAAGCTTCAGAAACCTGAGAAAACATGATATTTCTTTCTGTAAACATGACATTGGATGCATTTGCTGAACAGGAAGATTGTGCTTTTCTCCAAAACCACTTTCACGGTGATTTTTTGGTTAAATTTCACTTCAAAACTACAACAATTTTTCCAGATACTCCTGGATGAAAACAAAACTATCTGGTGATTTGTAGCTATCTCAATCCCGGATCTTGCTACAGCCTCTGTGTGTGTTTGTGTTTTCTGGATATTCTCTATGGACTTTAAGGTTTTGAATGCATTTTAGCAGGACCCTTTTTGTTCTCTGCTGGCAAACGCTAATTGGTTCCACCTGGAGTCAAATCCTCCACACATTCGAGTTTTCTAGGAAGAAAGTTCCAGAAACCTGAGAAAACATGATATTTGTATTTGTAAACATGACATTGGATTCATTTGCTGAACAGGAAGATTGTGCTTTTCTCCAAAACCACTTTCACGGTGATTTTTGGTTAAATTTCACCCGAAATCCACAACAATTTGTCCAGATACTCCTGGATGAAAACAAAACTATCTGGTGATTTGTAGCTATCTCAATCCCGGATCTTGCTACAGCCTCTGTGTGTGTTTGTGTTTTCTGGATATTCTCTATGGACTTTAAGGTTTTGAATGCATTTTAGCAGGACCCTTTTTGTTCTCTGCTGGCAAACGCTAATTGGTTCCACCTGGAGTCAAATCCTCCACACATTCGAGTTTTCTAGGAAGAAAGTTCCAGAAACCTGAGAAAACATGATATTTGTATTTGTAAACATGACATTGGATTCATTTGCTGAACAGGAAGATTGTGCTTTTCTCCAAAACCACTTTCACGGTGATTTTGGGTTAAATTTCTCCCGAAATCCACAACAATTTGTCCAGATACTCCAGGGTGAAAACAAAACTATCTGGTGATTTGTAGCTATCTCAATCCCGGATCTTGCTACAGCCTCTGTGTGTGTTTGTGTTTTCTGGATATTCTCTATGGACTTTAAGGTTTTGAATGCATTTTAGCAGGACCCTTTTTGTTTTCTGCTGGCAAACGCTAATTGGTTCCACCTGGAGTCAAATCCTCCACACATTCGAGTTTTCTAGGAAGAAAGCTCCAGAAACCTGAGAAAACATGATATTTCTTTCTGTAAACATGACATTGGATACATTTGCCGAACAGGAAGATTGTGCTTTTCTCCAAAACCACTTTCACGGTGATTTTGGGTTAAATTTCTCCCGAAATCCACAACAATTTGTGTAGATACTCCAGGGTGAAAACAAAACTATCTGGTGATTTGTAGCTATCTCAATCCCAGATCTTGCTACAGCCTCTGTGTGTGTTTGTGTTTTCTGGATGTTCTCTATGGACTTTTAGGTTTCGAATGCATTTTAGCAGGACCCTTTTTGTTTTCTGCTGGCAAACACTAACTGGTTCCACCTGGAGTCAAATCCTCCACACATTCGAGTTTTCTAGGAAGAAAGCTCCAGAAACCTGAGAAAACATGATATTTGTATTTGTAAACATGACATTGGATTCATTTGCTGAACAGAAAGATTGTGCTTTTCTCCAAAACCACTTTCACGGTGATTTTTTGATTAAATTTCATTTCAAAACTACAACAATTTGTCCAGAAACTCTTGGATGAAAACAAAACTATCTGGTGATTTGTAGCTATCTCAATCCCAGATCTTGCTACAGCTTCTGTGTGTGTTTGTGTTTCCTGGATATTCTCTATGGACTTTAAGGTTTTGAATGCATTTTAGCAGGACCCTTTTTGTTTTCTGCTGGCAAGCGCTAATTGGTTCCACCTGGAGTCAAATCCTCCACAAATTCGAGTTTTCTAGGAAGAAAGCTCCAGAAACCTGAGAAAACATGATATTTGTATTTGTAAACATGACATTGGATTCATTTGCTGAACAGAAAGATTGTGCTTTTCTCCAAAACCACTTTCACGGTGATTTTTTGGTTAAATTTCACTTCAAAACTACAACAATTTGTCCAGATACTCCTGGATGAAAACAAAACTATCTGGTGATTTGTAGCTATCTCAATCCCAGATCTTGCTACAGCCTCTGTGTGTGTTTGTGTTTTCTGGACATTCTCTATGGACTTTAAGCTTTTGAATGCATTTTAGCAGGACCCTTTTTGTTTTCTGCTGGCAAATGCTAATTGGTTCCACCTGGAATCAAATACTCCACACATTCGAGTTTTCTAGTGAGAAAGCTCCAGAAACCTGAGAAAACATGATATTTGCATTTGTAAACATGACATTGGATTCATTTCCTGAACAGAAAGATTGTGCTTTTCTCCAAACCAATTTCACGGTGATTTTTGGTTAAATTTCACTTCAAAACTACAACAATTTTTCCAGATACTCCTGGATGAAAACAAAAGTATCTGGTGATTTGTGGCTATGTCAATCCCAGATAGTGCTACAGCCTCTGTGTGTGTTTGTGTTTTCTGGAGATTCTCTATGGACTTTAAGGTTTTGAATGCATTTTAGCAGGACCCTTTTTGTTTTCTGCTGGCAAACGCTAATTGGTTCCACCTGGAGTCAAATCCTCCACACATTCGAGTTTTCTAGGAAGAAAGCTCCAGCAACCTGAGAAAACATGATATTTGTATTTGTAAACATGACATTGGATACATTTGCTGAACAGGAAGATTGTGATTTTCTCCAAAACCACTTTCACGGTGATTTTTGGTTAAATTTCACCCGAAATCCACAACAATTTGTCCAGATACTCCTGGATGAAAACAAAACTATCTGGTGATTTGTAGCTATCTCAATCCCAGATCTTGCTACAGCCTCTGTGTGTGTTTGTGTTTTCTGGATATTCTCTATGGACTTTTAGGTTTTGAATGCATTTTAGCAGGACCCTTTATGTTTTCGGCTGGCAAACGCTAATTGGTTCCACCTGGAGTCAAATCCTGCACACATTCGAGTTTTCTAGGAAGAAAGTTCCAGAAACCTGAGAAAACATGATATTTGTATTTGTAAACATGACATTCAATAGATTTGCCGAACAGGAAGATTGTGCTTTTCTCGAAAATAACTTTCAAGGTGATTTTTGGTTAAATTTCACCCGAAATCCACAACAATTTGTCCAGATACTCCTGGATGAAAACAAAACTATCTGGTGATTTGTAGCTATCTCAATCCCAGATCTTGCTACAGCCTCTGTGTGTGTTTGTGTTTTCTGGATATTCTCTATGGACTTTAAGGTTTTGAATGCATTTTAGCAGGACCCTTTTTGTTCTCTGCTGGCAAACCAAAATTGGTTCCACCTGGAGTCAAATACTCCACACATTCGAGTTTTCTAGGAAGAAAGCTTCAGAAACCTGAGAAAACATGATATTTGTATTTGTAAACATGACATTGGATGCATTTTCCGAACAGGAAGATTGTGCTTTTCTCCAAAACCACTTTCACGGTGATTTTTTGGTTAAATTTCACTTCAAAACTACAACAATTTGTCTAGATACTCCTGGATGAAAACAAAACTATCTGGTGATTTGTAGCTATCTAAATCCCAGATCTTGCTACAGCCTCTGTGTGTGTTTGTGTTTTCTGGATATTCTCTATGGACTTTAAGGTTTTTCAATGCATTTTAGCAGGACCCTTTTTGTTTTCTGCTGGCAAACGCTAATTGGTTCCACCTGGAGTCAAATCCTCCACACATTCGAGTTTTCTAGGAAGAAAGCTCCAGAAACCTGAGAAAACATGATATTTGCATTTGTAAACATGACATTGGATTCATTTCCTGAACACAAAGATTGTGCTTTTCTCCAAAACCCCTTTCACGGTGATTTTTTGGTTAAAGTTCGCTTCAAAACTACAACAATATGTCCAGATACTCCTGGATGAAAACAAAACTATCTGGTGATTTGTAGCTATCTCAATCCCAGATCTTGCAACAGCCTCTATGTGTGTTTGTGTTTTCTGGAGATTCTCTATGGACTTTAAGGTTTTGAATGCATTTTAGCAGGACCCTTTTTGTTTTCTGCTGGCAAACGCTAATTGGTTCCACCTGGAGTCAAATCCTCCACACATTCGAGTTTTCTAGGAAGAAAGCTTCAGAAACCTGAGAAAACATGATATTTGTATTTGTAAACATGACATTGGATACATTTGCCGAACAGGAAGATTGTGCTTTTCTCCAAAACCACTTTCACGGTGATTTTTGGTTAAATTTTACCCGAAATTCAAACAATTTGTCCAGATACTCCTGGGTGAAAACAAAACTATCTGGTGATTTGTAGCTATCTCAATCCCAGATCTTGCTACAGCCTCTGTGTGTGTTTGTGTTTTCTGGATATTCTCTATGGACTTTTAGGTTTCGAATGCATTTTAGCAGGACCCTTTTTGTTTTCTGCTGGCAAACGCTAATTGGTTCCACCTGGAGTCAAATCCTGCACACATTCGAGTTTTCTAGGAAGAAAGTTCCAGAAACCTGAGAAAACATGATATTTGTATTTGTAAACATGACATTGGATTCATTTGCTGAACAGGAAGATTGTGCTTTTCTCCAAAACCACTTTCACGGTGATTTTTGGTTAAATTTCACCCGAAATCCACAACAATTTGTCCAGATACTCCTGGATGAAAACAAAACTATCTGGTGATTTGTAGCTATGTCAATCCCAGATCTTGCTACAGATCTGTGTGTGTTTGTGTTTTCTGGATATTCTCCATGGACTTTAAGGTTTGGAATGCATTTTAGCAGGACCCTTTTTGTTTTCTGCTGGCCAACGCTAACTGGTTCCACCTGGAGTCAAATACTCCACACATTCGAGTTTTCTAGGAAGAAAGCTTCAGAAACCTGAGAAAACATGATATTTGTATTTGTAAACATGACATTGGATAGATTTGCTGAACAGGAAGATTGTGCTTTTCTCGAAAACCACTTTCACGGTGATTTTTGGTTTAATTTCACATGAAATACACAACAATTTGTCGAGATACTCCTGGATGAAAACAAAACTATCTGGTGATTTGTAGCGATCTCAATCCCAGATCTTGCTACAGCCTCTGTGTGTGTTTGTGTTTTCTGGATATTCTCTATGCACTTTAAGGTTTGGAATGCATTTTAGCAGGACCCTTTTTGTTTTCTGCTGGCAAACGCTAATTGGTTCCACCTGGAGTCAAATCCTCCACACATTCGAGTTTTCTAGGAAGAAAGCTTCAGAAACCTGAGAAAACATGGTATTTCTTTCTGTAAACATGACATTGGATACATTTGCCAAGAAGGAATATTGCGATTTTCTCAAAAACCACTTTCACGGTGATTTTTGGTTAAATTTCACCCGAAATCCACAACAATTTGTCCAGATACTCCTGGATGAAAACAAAACTATCTGGTGATTTGTAGCTATCTCAATCCCAGATCTTGCTACAGCCTCTGTGTGCGTTTGTGTTTTCTGGATATTCTCTATGGATTTAAGGTTTTGAATGCATTTTAGCAGGACCCTTTTTGTTTTCTGCTGGCAAACGCTAATTGGTTCCACCTGGAGTCAAATCCTCCACACATTCGAGTTTTCTAGGAAGAAAGCTCCAGCAACCTGAGAAAACATGATATTTGTATTTGTAAACATGACATTGGATACATTTGCTGAACAGGAAGATTGTGATTTTCTCCAAAACCACTTTCACGGTGATTTTTGGGTAAATTTCACCCGAAATCCACAACAATTTGTCCAGATACTCCTGGATGAAAACAAAACTATCTGGTGATTTGTAGCTATCTCAATCCCAGATCTTGCTACAGCCTCTGTGTGTGTTTGTGTTTTCTGGATATTCTCTATGGACTTTTAGGTTTTGAATGCATTTTAGCAGGACCCTTTATGTTTTCGGCTGGCAAACGCTAATTGGTTCCACCTGGAGTCAAATCCTGCACACATTCGAGTTTTCTAGGAAGAAAGTTCCAGAAACCTGAGAAAACATGATATTTGTATTTGTAAACATGACATTCAATAGATTTGCCGAACAGGAAGATTGTGCTTTTCTCGAAAATAACTTTCAAGGTGATTTTTGGTTAAATTTCACCCGAAATCCACAACAATTTGTCCAGATACTCCTGGATGAAAACAAAACTATCTGGTGATTTGTAGCTATCTCAATCCCAGATCTTGCTACAGCCTCTGTGTGTGTTTGTGTTTTCTGGATATTCTCTATGGACTTTAAGGTTTTGAATGCATTTTAGCAGGACCCTTTTTGTTCTCTGCTGGCAAACCAAAATTGGTTCCACCTGGAGTCAAATACTCCACACATTCGAGTTTTCTAGGAAGAAAGCTTCAGAAACCTGAGAAAACATGATATTTGTATTTGTAAACATGACATTGGATGCATTTTCCGAACAGGAAGATTGTGCTTTTCTCCAAAACCACTTTCACGGTGATTTTTTGGTTAAATTTCACTTCAAAACTACAACAATTTGTCTAGATACTCCTGGATGAAAACAAAACTATCTGGTGATTTGTAGCTATCTAAATCCCAGATCTTGCTACAGCCTCTGTGTGTGTTTGTGTTTTCTGGATATTCTCTATGGACTTTAAGGTTTTTCAATGCATTTTAGCAGGACCCTTTTTGTTTTCTGCTGGCAAACGCTAATTGGTTCCACCTGGAGTCAAATCCTCCACACATTCGAGTTTTCTAGGAAGAAAGCTCCAGAAACCTGAGAAAACATGATATTTGCATTTGTAAACATGACATTGGATTCATTTCCTGAACACAAAGATTGTGCTTTTCTCCAAAACCCCTTTCACGGTGATTTTTTGGTTAAAGTTCGCTTCAAAACTACAACAATATGTCCAGATACTCCTGGATGAAAACAAAACTATCTGGTGATTTGTAGCTATCTCAATCCCAGATCTTGCAACAGCCTCTATGTGTGTTTGTGTTTTCTGGAGATTCTCTATGGACTTTAAGGTTTTGAATGCATTTTAGCAGGACCCTTTTTGTTTTCTGCTGGCAAACGCTAATTGGTTCCACCTGGAGTCAAATCCTCCACACATTCGAGTTTTCTAGGAAGAAAGCTTCAGAAACCTGAGAAAACATGATATTTGTATTTGTAAACATGACATTGGATACATTTGCCGAACAGGAAGATTGTGCTTTTCTCCAAAACCACTTTCACGGTGATTTTTGGTTAAATTTTACCCGAAATTCAAACAATTTGTCCAGATACTCCTGGGTGAAAACAAAACTATCTGGTGATTTGTAGCTATCTCAATCCCAGATCTTGCTACAGCCTCTGTGTGTGTTTGTGTTTTCTGGATATTCTCTATGGACTTTTAGGTTTCGAATGCATTTTAGCAGGACCCTTTTTGTTTTCTGCTGGCAAACGCTAATTGGTTCCACCTGGAGTCAAATCCTGCACACATTCGACTTTTCTAGGAAGAAAGTTCCAGAAACCTGAGAAAACATGATATTTGTATTTGTAAACATGACATTGGATTCATTTGCTGAACAGGAAGATTGTGCTTTTCTCCAAAACCACTTTCACGGTGATTTTTGGTTAAATTTCACCCGAAATCCACAACAATTTGTCCAGATACTCCTGGATGAAAACAAAACTATCTGGTGATTTGTAGCTATCTCAATCCCAGATCTTGCTACAGATCTGTGTGTGTTTGTGTTTTCTGGATATTCTCCATGGACTTTAAGGTTTGGAATGCATTTTAGCAGGACCCTTTTTGTTTTCTGCTGGCCAACGCTAACTGGTTCCACCTGGAGTCAAATACTCCACACATTCGAGTTTTCTAGGAAGAAAGCTTCAGAAACCTGAGAAAACATGATATTTGTATTTGTAAACATGACATTGGATAGATTTGCTGAACAGGAAGATTGTGCTTTTCTCGAAAACCACTTTCACGGTGATTTTTGGTTTAATTTCACATGAAATACACAACAATTTGTCGAGATACTCCTGGATGAAAACAAAACTATCTGGTGATTTGTAGCGATCTCAATCCCAGATCTTGCTACAGCCTCTGTGTGTGTTTGTGTTTTCTGGATATTCTCTATGCACTTTAAGGTTTGGAATGCATTTTAGCAGGACCCTTTTTGTTTTCTGCTGGCAAACGCTAATTGGTTCCACCTGGAGTCAAATCCTCCACACATTCGAGTTTTCTAGGAAGAAAGCTTCAGAAACCTGAGAAAACATGGTATTTCTTTCTGTAAACATGACATTGGATACATTTGCCAAGAAGGAATATTGTGATTTTCTCAAAAACCACTTTCACGGTGATTTTTGGTTAAATTTCACCCGAAATCCACAACAATTTGTCCAGATACTCCTGGATGAAAACAAAACTATCTGGTGATTTGTAGCTATCTCAATCCCAGATATTGCTACAGCCTCTGTGTGCGTTTGTGTTTTCTGGATATTCTCTATGGATTTAAGGTTTGGAATGCATTTTAGCAGGACCCTTTTTGTTCTCTGCTGGCAAACCAAAATTGGTTCCACCTGGAGTCAAATCCTCCACACATTCGAGTTTTCTAGGAAGAAAGCTCCAGAAACCTGAGAAAACATGATATTTGTATTTGTAAACATGACATTGGATGCATTTTCAGAACAGGAAGATTGTGCTTTTCTCCAAAACCACTTTCACGGTGATTTTTGGTTAAATTTCGCCCGAAATCCACAACAATTTGTCCAGATACTCCTGGGTGAAAACAAAACTATCTGGTGATTTGTAGCTATCTCAATCCCAGATCTTGCTACAGCCTCTGTGTGTGTTTGTGTTTTCTGGATATTCTCTATGGACTTTAAGGATTTGAATGCATTTTAGCAGGACCCTTTTTGTTTTCGGCTGGCAAACGCTAATTGGTTCCACCTGGAGTCAAATACTACACACATTCGAGTTTTCTAGGAAGAAAGCTGCAGAAACCTGAGAAAACATGATATTTGTATTTGTAAACATGACATTGGATTCATTTGCTGAACAGAAAGATTGTGCTTCTCTCCAAAACCACTTTCACGGTGATTTTTTGGTTAAATTTCACTTCAAAAGTACAACAATTTGCCAGATAGTCCTGGATGAAAACAAAACTATCTGGTGATTTGTAGCTATCTCAATCCCAGATCTTGCTACAGCCTCTGTGTGTGTTTGTGTTTTCTTTATATTCTCTATGGACTTTAAGGTTTTGAATGCATTTTAGCAGGACCCTTTTTGTTTTCTGCTGGCAAACGCTAATTGGTTCCACGTGGAGTCAAATCCTCCACACATTCGAGTTTTCTAGGAAGAAAGCTTCAGAAACCTGAGAAAACATGATATTTGTATTTGTAAACATGACATTGGATTCATTTGCCGAACAGGAAGATTGTGCTTTTCTCCAAAACCACTTTCACGGTGATTTTTCGTTAAATTTCACCCGAAATCCACAACATTTTGTCCAGATACTCCTGGATGAAAACAAAACTATCTGGTGATTTGTAGTTATCTCAATCCCAGATCTTGCTACAGCCTCTGTGTGTTTGTGTTTTCTGGATATTCTCTATGGACTTTAAGGTTTTGAATGCATTTTAGCAGGACCCTTTATGTTTTCGGCTGGCAAACGCTAATTGGTTCCACCTGGAGTCAAATCCTCCACACATTCGAGTTTTCTAGGAAGAAAGCTTCAGAAACCTGAGAAAACATGATATTTCTTTCTGTAAACATGACATTGGATGCATTTGCCGAAAAGGAAGATTGTACTTCTCTCCAAACCACTTTCACGGTGATTTTAGGTTAAATTTCTCCCGAAATCCACAACATTTTGTCCAGATACTACTGGGTGAAAACAAAACTATCTGGTGATTTGTAGCTATCTCAATCCCAGATCTTGCTACAGCCTCTGTGTGTGTTTGTGTTTTCTGGACATTCTCTATGGACTTTACGGTTTTGAATGCATTTTAGCAGGACCCTTTTTGTTTTCTGCTGGCAAACGCTAATTGGTTCCACGTGGAGTCAAATCCTCCACACATTCGAGTTTTCTAGGAAGAAAGCTTCAGAAACCTGAGAAAACATGATATTTCTTTCTGTAAACATGACATTGGATGCATTTGTCGAACAGGAAGATTGTGCTTTTCTCCAAAACCACTTTCACGGTGATTTTAGGTTAAATTTCTCCCGAAATCCACAACAATTTGTCCAGATACTCCTGGATGAAAACAAAACTATCTGGTGATTTGTAGTTATCTCAATCCCAGATCTTGCTACAGCCTCTGTGTGTGTTTGTGTTTTCTGGAGATTCTCTATGGACTTTAAGGTTTTGAATGCATTTTAGCAGGACCCTTTTTGTTTTCTGCTGGCAAACGCTAATTGGTTCCACGTGGAGTCAAATCCTCCACACATTCGAGTTTTCTAGGAAGAAAGCTTCAGAAACCTGAGAAAACATGATATTTGTATTTGTAAACATGACATTGGATACACTTGCCGAACAGGAAGATTGTGCATTTCTCCAAAACCACTTTCACGGTGATTTTTGGTTAAATTTCACCCGAAATCCACAATAATTGGTCCAGATACTCCTGAATGCAAACAAAACTATCTGGTGATTTGTAGCTATCTCAATCCCAGATCTTGCTACAGCCTCTGTGTGTGTTTGTGTTTTCTGGATATTCTCTATGGACTTTAAGGTTTGGAATGCATTTTAGCAGGACCCTTTTTGATTTCTGCTGGCAAACGCTAATTGGTTCCACCTGGAGTCAAATCCTCCACACATTCGAGTTTTCTAGGAAGAAAGCTTCAGAAACCTGAGAAAACATGATATTTCTTTCTGTAAACATGACATTGGATAAATTTCCCAAACTGGAAGATTGTGCTTTTCTCCAAAACCACTTTCACGGTGATTTTTGGTTAAATTTCACCCGAAATCCACAACAATTTGTCCAGATACTCCTGGGTGAAAACAAAACTATCTGGTGATTTGTAGCTATCTCAATCCCAGATCTTGCTACAGCCTCTGTGTGTGTTTGTGTTTTCTGGATATTCTCTATGGACTTTACGGTTTTGAATGCATTTTAGCAGGACCCTTTTTGTTTTCGGCTGGCAAACGCTAATTGGTTCCACCTGGAGTCAAATACTACACACATTCGAGTTTTCTAGGAAGAAAGCTCCAGAAACCTGAGAAAACATGATATTTGTATTTGTAAACATGACATTGGATTCATTTGCTGAACAGAAAGATTGTGCTTCTCTCCAAAACCACTTTCACGGTGATTTTTTGGTTAAATTTCACTTCAAAACTACAACAATTTGCCAGATAGTCCTGGATGAAAACAAAACTATCTGGTGATTTGTAGCTATCTCAATCCCAGATCTTGCTACAGCCTCTGTGTGTGTTTGTGTTTTCTGGATATTCTCTATGGACTTTAAGGTTTTGAATGCATTTTAGCAGGATCCTTTTTGTTTTCGGCTGGCAAACGCTAATTGGTTCCACCTGGAGTCAAATCCTCCACACATTCGAGTTTTCTAGGAAGAAAGCTCCAGAAACCTGAGAAAACATGACATTCCTTCTGTAAACATGACATTGGATGCATTTGCTGAACAGAAAGATTGTGCTTTTCTCCAAAACCACTTTCACGGTGATTTTTGGTTAAATTTCACCCGAAATCCACAACAATTTGTCCAGATACTCCTGGATGAAAACAAAACTATCTGGTGATTTGTAGCTATCTCAATCCCAGATCTTGCTACAGCCTCTGTGTGTTTGTGTTTTCTGGATATTCTCTATGGACTTTAAGGTTTTGAATGCATTTTAGCAGGACCCTTTATGTTTTCGGCTGGCAAACGCTAATTGGTTCCACCTGGAGTCAAATCCTCCACACATTCGAGTTTTCTAGGAAGAAAGCTTCAGAAACCTGAGAAAACATGATATTTCTTTCTGTAAACATGACATTGGATACACTTGCCGAACAGGAAGATTGTGCTTTTCTCCAAAACCACTTTCACGGTCATTTTTGGTTAAATTTCACCCGAAATCCACAATAATTTGTCCAGATACTCCTGGATGAAAACAAAACTATGTGGTGATTTGTAGCTATCACAATCCCAGATCTTGCTACAGCCTCTGTGTGTGTTTGTGTTTTCTGGAGATTCTCTATGGACTTTAAGGTTTTGAATGCATTTTAGCAGGACCCTTTTTGTTTTCTGCTGGCAAACGCTAATTGGTTCTACCTGGAGTCAAATCCTCCACACATTCGAGTTTTATAGGAAGAAAGCTTCAGAAACCTGAGAAAACATGATATTTCTTTCTGTAAACATGGCATTGGATACATTTGCCGAACAGGAAGATTGTGCTTTTCTCTAAAACCACTTTCACGGTGATTTTTGGTTAAATTTCACCCGAAATCCACAACAATTTGTCCAGATACTCCTGGATGAAAACAAAACTATCTGGTGATTTGTAGCTATCTCAATCCCAGATCTTGCTACAGCCTCTGTGTGTGTTTGTGTTTTCTGGATATTCTCTATGGACTTTAAGGTTTTGAATGCATTTTAGCAGGACCCTTTTTGTTTTCGGCTGGCAAACGCCAATTGGTTCCACCTGGAGTCAAATCCTCCACACATTCGAGTTTTCTAGGAAGAAAGCTTCAGAAACCTGAGAAAACATGATATTTCTTTCTGTAAACATGACATTGTATACACTTGCCGAACAGGAAGATTGCGCTTTTCTCCAAAACCACTTTCACGGTGATTTTTGGTTAAATTTCACCCGAAATCCACAATAATTTGTCCAGATACTCCTGGATGAAAACAAAACTATCTGGTGATTTGTAGTTATCTCAATCCCAGATTTTGCTACAGCCTCTGTGTGTTTGTGTTTTCTGGATATTCTCTATGGACTTTAAGGTTTTGAATGCATTTTAGCAGGACCCTTTTTGTTTTCTGCTGGCAAACGCTAATTGGTTCCACCTGGAGTCAAATCCTCCACACATTCGAGTTTTCTAGGAAGAAAGCTTCAGAAACCTGAGAAAACATGATATTTGTATTTGTAAACATGACATTGGATACATTTGCCGAACAGGAAGATTGTGCTTTTCTCCAAAACCACTTTCACGGTGATTTTTGGTTAAATTTCACCCGAAATCCACAACAATTTGTCCAGATACTCCTGGATGAAAACAAAACTATCTGGTGATTTGTAGTTATCTCAATCCCAGATCTTGCTACACCCTCTGTGTGTTTGTTTTTTCTGGATATTCTCTATGGACTTTAAGGTTTTGAATGCATTTTAGCAGGACCCTTTTTGTTTTCGGCTGGCGAACGTTAATTGGTTCCACCTGGAGTCAAATCCTCCACACATTCGAGTTTTCTAGGAAGAAGCCTTCAGAAACCTGAGAAAACATGATATTTCTTTCTGTAAACATGACATTGGATGCATTTGTCGAAAAGGAAGATTGTACTTCTCTCCAAAACCACTTTCATGGTGATTTTAGGTTAAATTTCTCCCGAAATCCACAACATTTTGTCCAGATACTCCTGGGTGAAAACAAAACTATCTGGTGATTTGTAGCTATCTCAATCCCAGATCTTGCTACAGCCTCTGTGTGTGTTTGTGTTTTCTGGATATTCTCTATGGACTTTAAGGTTTTGAATGCATTTTAGCAGGACCCTTTTTGTTTTCTGCTGGCAAACGCAAATTGGTTCCACCTGGAGTCAAATCCTCCACACATTCGAGTTTTCTAGGAAGAAAGCTCCAGAAACCTGAGAAAACATGATATTTCTTTCTGTAAACATGACATTGGATACACTTGCCGAACTGGAAGATTTTGCTTTTCTCCAAAACCACTTTCACGGTGATTTTTGCTTAAATTTCACCCGAAATCCACAACAATTTGTCCAGATACTCCTGAATGAAAACAAAACTATCTGGTGATTTGTAGCTATCTCAATCCCAGATCTTGCTACAGCCTCTGTGTGTGTTTGTGTTTTCTGGATATTCTCTATGGACTTTAAGGTTTTGAATGCATTTTAGAAGGATCCTTTTTGTTTTCCGCTGGCAAAAGCTAATTGGTTCCACCTGGAGTCAAATCCTCCACACATTCGAGTTTTCTAGGAAGAAAGCTTCAGAAACCTGAGAAAACATGATATTTCTTTCTGTAAACATGACATTGGATGCATTTGTCGAACAGGAAGATTGTGCTTTTCTCCAAAACCACTTTCACGGTGATTTTAGGTTAAATTTCTCCCGAAATCCACAAGAATTTGTCCAGATACTCCTGGATGAAAACAAAACTATCTGGTGATTTGTAGCTATCTCAATCCCAGATCTTGCTACAGCCTCTGTGTGTGTTTGTGTTTCTGGATATTCTCTATGGACTTTAAGGTTTTGAATGCATTTTAGCAGGACCCTTTTTGTTTTCTGCTGGGAAACGCTAATTGGTTCCACCTGGAGTCAAATCCTCCACACATTCGAGTTTTCTAGGAAGAAAGCTCCAGAAACCTGAGAAAACATGATATTTCTTTCTGTAAACATGATATTGGATACATTTGCCGAACAGGAAGATTGTGCTTTTCTCCAAAACCACTTTCACGGTGATTTTTGGTTAAATTTCACCCGAAATCCACAACAATTTGTCCAGATACTCCTGGATGAAAACAAAACTATCTGGTGATTTGTAGTTATCTCAATCCCAGGTCTTGCTACAGCCTCTGTGTGTTTGTGTTTTCTGGATATTCTCTATGGACTTTAAGGTTTTGAATGCATTTTAGCAGGACCCTTTTTGTTCTCTGCTGGCAAACCAAAATTGGTTCCACCTGGAGTCAAATCCTCCACACATTCGAGTTTTCTAGGAAGAAAGCTCCAGAAACCTGAGAAAACATGATATTTCTTTCTGTAAACATGACATTGGATACATTTGCCGAACAGGAAGATTGTGCTTTTCTCCAAAACCACTTTCACGGTGATTTTAGGTTAAATTTCTCCCGAAATCCACAAGAATTTGTCCAGATACTCCTGGATGAAAACAAAACTATCTGGTGATTTGTAGCTATCTCAATCCCAGATCTTGCTACAGCCTCTGTGTGTGTTTGTGTTTTCTGGATATTCTCTATGGACTTTAAGGTTTTGAATGCATTTTAGCAGGACCCTTTTTGTTTTCTGCTGGGAAACGCTAATTGGTTAAACCTGGAGTCAAATCCTCCACACATTCGAGTTTTCTAGGAAGAAAGCTTCAGAAACCTGAGAAAACATGATATTTCTTTCTGTCAACATGACATTGTATACACTTGTCGAACAGGAAGATTGTGCTTTTCTCCAAAACCACTTTCACGGTGATTTTTGGTTAAATTTCACCCGAAATCCACAACAATTTGTCCAGATACTCCTGGATGAAAACAAAACTATCTGGTGATTTGTAGCTATCTCAATCCCAGATCTTGCTGCAGCCTCTGTGTGTGTTTGTGTTTTCTGGATATTCTCTATGGACTTTAAGGTTTTGAATGCATTTTAGCAGGACCCTTTTTGTTTTCTGCTGGCAAACGCTAATTGGTTCCACCTGGAGTCAAATCCTCCACACATTCGAGTTTTCTAGGAAGAAAGCTTCAGAAACCTGAGAAAACATGATATTTCTTTCTGTAAACATGACATTGGATGCATTTGTCGAAAAGGAAGATTGTACTTCTCTCCAAACAACTTTCACGGTGATTTTAGGTTAAATTTCTCCCGAAATCCACAACAATTTGTCCAGATACTCCTGGATGAAAACAAAACTATCTGGTGATTTGTAGCTATCTCAATCCCAGATCTTGCTACAGCCTCTGTGTGTGTTTGTGTTTTCTGGATATTCTCTATGGACTTTAAGGTTTTGAATGCATTTTAGCAGGATCCTTTTTGTTTTCCGCTGGCAAAAGCTAATTGGTTCCACCTGGAGTCAAATCCTCCACACATTCGAGTTTTCTAGGAAGAAAGCTTCAGAAACCTGAGAAAACATGATATTTCTTTCTGTAAACATGACATTGGATGCATTTGTCGAACAGGAAGATTGTGCTTTTCTCCAAAACCACTTTCACGGTGATTTTTGGTTAAATTTCACCCGAAATCCACAACAATTTGTCCAGATACTCCTGGATGAAAACAAAACTATCTGGTGATTTGTAGCTATCTCAATCCCAGATCTTGCTACAGCCTCTGTGTGTGTTTGTGTTTCTGGATATTCTCTATGGACTTTAAGGTTTTGAATGCATTTTAGCAGGACCCTTTTTGTTTTCTGCTGGCAAACGCTAATTGGTTCCACCTGGAGTCAAATCCTCCACACATTCGAGTTTTCTAGGAAGAAAGCTCCAGAAACCTGAGAAAACATGATATTTCTTTCTGTAAACATGATATTGGATACATTTGCCGAACAGGAAGATTGTGCTTTTCTCCAAAACCACTTTCACGGTGATTTTTGGTTAAATTTCACCCGAAATCCACAACAATTTGTCCAGATACTCCTGGATGAAAACAAAACTATCTGGTGATTTGTAGCTATCTCAATCCCAGATCTTGCTACAGCCTCTGTGTGTTTGTGTTTTCTGGATATTCTCTATGGACTTTAAGGTTTTGAATGCATTTTAGCAGGACCCTTTTTGTTTTCGGCTGGCAAACGCTAATTGGTTCCACCTGGAGTCAAATCCTCCACACATTCGAGTTTTCTAGGAAGAAAGCTTCAGAAACCTTTGAAAACATGATATTTCCTTCTGTAACCATCACATTGGATACATTTGCCAAACAGGAAGATTGTGCTTTTCTCCAAAACCACTTTCACGGAGATTTTTGGTTAAATTTCACCCGAAATCCACAACAATTTGTCCAGATACTCCTGGATGAAAACAAAACTATCTGGTGATTTGTAGCTATCTCAATCCCAGATCTTGCTACAGCCTCTGTGTGTGTTTGTGTTTCTGGATATTCTCTATGGACTTTAAGGTTTTGAATGCATTTTAGCAGGACCCTTTTTGTTTTCTGCTGGGAAACGCTAATTGGTTCCACCTGGAGTCAAATCCTCCACACATTCGAGTTTTCTAGGAAGAAAGCTCCAGAAACCTGAGAAAACATGATATTTCTTTCTGTAAACATGATATTGGATACATTTGCCGAACAGGAAGATTGTGCTTTTCTCCAAAACCACTTTCACGGTGATTTTTGGTTAAATTTCACCCGAAATCCACAACAATTTGTCCAGATACTCCTGGATGAAAACAAAACTATCTGGTGATTTGTAGTTATCTCAATCCCAGGTCTTGCTACAGCCTCTGTGTGTTTGTGTTTTCTGGATATTCTCTATGGACTTTAAGGTTTTGAATGCATTTTAGCAGGACCCTTTTTGTTCTCTGCTGGCAAACCAAAATTGGTTCCACCTGGAGTCAAATCCTCCACACATTCGAGTTTTCTAGGAAGAAAGCTCCAGAAACCTGAGAAAACATGATATTTCTTTCTGTAAACATGACATTGGATACATTTGCCGAACAGGAAGATTGTGCTTTTCTCCAAAACCACTTTCACGGTGATTTTAGGTTAAATTTCTCCCGAAATCCACAAGAATTTGTCCAGATACTCCTGGATGAAAACAAAACTATCTGGTGATTTGTAGCTATCTCAATCCCAGATCTTGCTACAGCCTCTGTGTGTGTTTGTGTTTTCTGGATATTCTCTATGGACTTTAAGGTTTTGAATGCATTTTAGCAGGACCCTTTTTGTTTTCTGCTGGGAAACGCTAATTGGTTAAACCTGGAGTCAAATCCTCCACACATTCGAGTTTTCTAGGAAGAAAGCTTCAGAAACCTGAGAAAACATGATATTTCTTTCTGTCAACATGACATTGTATACACTTGTCGAACAGGAAGATTGTGCTTTTCTCCAAAACCACTTTCACGGTGATTTTTGGTTAAATTTCACCCGAAATCCACAACAATTTGTCCAGATACTCCTGGATGAAAACAAAACTATCTGGTGATTTGTAGCTATCTCAATCCCAGATCTTGCTGCAGCCTCTGTGTGTGTTTGTGTTTTCTGGATATTCTCTATGGACTTTAAGGTTTTGAATGCATTTTAGCAGGACCCTTTTTGTTTTCTGCTGGCAAACGCTAATTGGTTCCACCTGGAGTCAAATCCTCCACACATTCGAGTTTTCTAGGAAGAAAGCTTCAGAAACCTGAGAAAACATGATATTTCTTTCTGTAAACATGACATTGGATGCATTTGTCGAAAAGGAAGATTGTACTTCTCTCCAAACAACTTTCACGGTGATTTTAGGTTAAATTTCTCCCGAAATCCACAACAATTTGTCCAGATACTCCTGGATGAAAACAAAACTATCTGGTGATTTGTAGCTATCTCAATCCCAGATCTTGCTACAGCCTCTGTGTGTGTTTGTGTTTTCTGGATATTCTCTATGGACTTTAAGGTTTTGAATGCATTTTAGCAGGATCCTTTTTGTTTTCCGCTGGCAAAAGCTAATTGGTTCCACCTGGAGTCAAATCCTCCACACATTCGAGTTTTCTAGGAAGAAAGCTTCAGAAACCTGAGAAAACATGATATTTCTTTCTGTAAACATGACATTGGATGCATTTGTCGAACAGGAAGATTGTGCTTTTCTCCAAAACCACTTTCACGGTGATTTTTGGTTAAATTTCACCCGAAATCCACAACAATTTGTCCAGATACTCCTGGATGAAAACAAAACTATCTGGTGATTTGTAGCTATCTCAATCCCAGATCTTGCTACAGCCTCTGTGTGTGTTTGTGTTTCTGGATATTCTCTATGGACTTTAAGGTTTTGAATGCATTTTAGCAGGACCCTTTTTGTTTTCTGCTGGCAAACGCTAATTGGTTCCACCTGGAGTCAAATCCTCCACACATTCGAGTTTTCTAGGAAGAAAGCTCCAGAAACCTGAGAAAACATGATATTTCTTTCTGTAAACATGATATTGGATACATTTGCCGAACAGGAAGATTGTGCTTTTCTCCAAAACCACTTTCACGGTGATTTTTGGTTAAATTTCACCCGAAATCCACAACAATTTGTCCAGATACTCCTGGATGAAAACAAAACTATCTGGTGATTTGTAGCTATCTCAATCCCAGATCTTGCTACAGCCTCTGTGTGTTTGTGTTTTCTGGATATTCTCTATGGACTTTAAGGTTTTGAATGCATTTTAGCAGGACCCTTTTTGTTTTCGGCTGGCAAACGCTAATTGGTTCCACCTGGAGTCAAATCCTCCACACAATCGAGTTTTCTAGGAAGAAAGCTTCAGAAACCTGAGAAAACATGATATTTCCTTCTGTAACCATCACATTGGATACATTTGCCAAACAGGAAGATTGTGCTTTTCTCCAAAACCACTTTCACGGTGATTTTTGGTTAAATTTCACCCGAAATCCACAACAATTTGTCCAGATACTCCTGGATGAAAACAAAACTATCTGGTGATTTGTAGCTATCTCAATCCCAGATCTTGCTACAGCCTCTGTGTGTGTTTGTGTTTTCTGGATATTCTCTATGGACTTTAAGGTTTTGAATGCATTTTAGCAGGATCCTTTTTGTTTTCTGCTGTCAAAAGCTAATTGGTTCAACCTGGAGTCAAATCCTCCACACATTCGAGTTTTCTAGGAAGAAAGCTTCAGAAACCTGAGAAAACATGATATTTCTTTCTGTAAACATGACATTGGTTGCAATTGTCGAACAGGAAGATTGTGCTTTTCTCCAAAACCACTTTCACGGTGATTTTAGGATAAATTTCTCCCGAAATCCACAACAATTTGTCCAGATACTCTTGGATGAAAACAAAACTATCTGGTGATTTGTAGCTATCTCAATCCCAGATCTTGCTACAGCCTCTGTGTGTGTTTGTGTTTTCTGGATATTCTCTATGGACTTTAAGGTTTTGAATGCATTTTAGCAGGACCCTTTTTGTTTTCTGCTTTCAAACGCTAATTGGTTCCACCTGCAGTCAAATCCTCCACACATTCGAGTTTTCTAGGAAGAAAGCTCCAGAAACCTGAGAAAACATGATATTTCTTTCTGTAAACATGACATTGGATACATTTGCCGAACAGGAAGATTGTGCTTTTCTCCAAAACCACGTTCACGGTGATTTTTGGTTAAATTTCACCCGAAATCCACAACAATTTGTCCAGATACTCCTGGATGAAAACAAAACTATCTGGTGATTTGTAGCTATCTCAATCCCAGATCTTGCTACAGCCTCTGTGTGTGTTTGTGTTTTCTGGATATTCTCTATGGACTTTAAGGTTTTGAATGCATTTTAGCAGGATCCTTTTTGTTTTCTGCTGGCAAACGCTAATTGGTTCCACCTGGAGTCAAATCCTCCACACATTCGAGTTTTCTAGGAAGAAAGCTTCAGAAACCTGAGAAAACGTGATATTTCTTTCTGTAAACATGACATTGGATGCATTTGTCGAACAGGAAGATTGTGCTTTTCTCCAAAACCATTTTCACGGGGATTTTTGGTTAAATTTCACCCGAAATCCACAACAATTTGTCCAGATACTCCTGGATGAAAACAAAACTATCTGGTGATTTGTAGCTATCTCAATCACAGATCTGGCTACAGCCTCTGTGTGTGTTTGTGTTTTCTGGATATTCTCTATGGACTTTAAGGTTTTGAATGCATTTTAGCCGGATCCTTTTTGTTTTCTGCTGTCAAAAGCTAATTGGTTCCACCTGGAGTCAAATCCTCCACACATTCGAGTTTTCTAGGAAGAAAGCTTCAGAAACCTGAGACAACATGATATTTCTTTCTGTAAACATGACATTGGATGCATTTGTCGAACAGGAAGATTGTGCTTCTCTCCAAAACCACTTTCACGGTGATTTTTGGTTAAATTTCTCCCGAAATTAACAACATTTTGTCCAGATACTCCTGGGTGAAAACAAAACTATCTGGTGATTTGTAGCTATCTCAATCACAGATCTGGCTACAGCCTCTGTGTGTGTTTGTGTTTTCTGGATATTCTCTATGGACTTTAAGGTTTGGAATGCATTTTAGCAGGACCCTTTTTGTTTTCTGCTGGCAAACGCTAATTGGTTCCACCTGGAGTCAAATCCTCCACACATTCGAGTTTCCTAGGAAGAAAGCTTCAGAAACCTGAGAAAACATGATATTTGTATTTGTAAAGATTACATTGGATACACTAGCCAAACATGAAGATTGTGCTTTTCTCCAAAACCACTTTCACGGAGATTTTTGGTTAAATTTCTCCCGAAATCCACAACAATTTGTCCAGATACTCCTGGGTGAAAACAAAACTATCTGGTGATTTGTAGCTATCTCAATCCCAGATCTTGCTACAGCCTCTGTGTGTGTTTGTGTTTTCTGGACATTCTCTATGGACTTTAAGGTTTTGAATGCATTTTAGCAGGACCCTTTTTGTTTTCTGCTGGGAAACGCTAATTGGTTCCACCTGGAGTCAAATCCTCCACACATTCGAGTTTTCTAGGAAGAAAGCTCCAGAAACCTGAGAAAACATGATATTTCTTTCTGTAAACATGATATTGGATACATTTGCCGAACAGGAAGATTGTGCTTTTCTCCAAAACCACTTTCACGGTGATTTTTGGTTAAATTTCACCCGAAATCCACAACAATTTGTCCAGATACTCCTGGATGAAAACAAAACTATCTGGTGATTTGTAGTTATCTCAATCCCAGATCTTGCTACAGCCTCTGTGTGTTTGTGTTTTCTGGATATTCTCTATGGACTTTAAGGTTTTGAATGCATTTTAGCAGGACCCTTTTTGTTTTCGGCTGGCAAACGCTAGTTGGTTCCACCTGGAGTCAAATCCTCCACACAATCGAGTTTTCTAGGAAGAAAGCTTCAGAAACCTGAGAAAACATGATATTTCTTTCTGTCAACATGACATTGTATACACTTGTCGAACAGGAAGATTGTGCTTTTCTCCAAAACCACTTTCACGGTGATTTTTGGTTAAATTTCACCCGAAATCCACAACAATTTGTCCAGATACTCCTGGATGAAAACAAAAAACTATCTGGTGATTTGTAGCTATCTCAATCCCAGATCTTGCTACAGCCTCTGTGTGTGTTTGTGTTTTCTGGATATTCTCTATGGACTTTAAGGTTTTGAATGCATTTTAGCAGGACCCTTTTTGTTTTCTGCTGGCAAACGCTAATTGGTTCCACCTGGAGTCAAATCCTCCACACATTCGAGTTTTATAGGAAGAAAGCTTCAGAAACCTGAGAAAACATGATATTTCTTTCTGTAAACATGACATTGGATACATTTGCCGAACAGGAAGATTGTGCTTTTCTCTAAAACCACTTTCACGGTGATTTTTGGTTAAATTTCACCCGAAATCCACAACAATTTGTCCAGATACTCCTGGATGAAAACAAAACTATCTGGTGATTTGTAGCTATCTCAATCCCAGATCTTGCTACAGCCTCTGTGTGTGTTTGTGTTTTCTGGATATTCTCTATGGACTTTAAGGTTTTGAATGCATTTTAGCAGGACCCTTTTTGTTTTCTGCTGGCAAACGCTAATTGGTTCCACCTGGAGTCAAATCCTCCACACATTCGAGTTTTCTAGGAAGAAAGCTTCAGAAACCTGAGAAAACATGATATTTGTATTTGTAAACATGACATTGGATACACTTGCCGAACAGGAAGATTGTGCTTTTCTCCAAAACCACTTTCACGGTGATTTTTGGTTAAATTTCACCCGAAATCCACAACAATTTGTCCAGATACTCTTGGATGAAAACAAAACTATCTGGTGATTTGTAGCTATCTCAATCACAGATCTTGCTACAGCCTCTGTGTGTGTTTGTGTTTTCTGGATATTCTCTATGGACTTTTAGGTTTTGAATGCATTTTAGCAGGACCCTTTTTGTTTTCTGCTGGCAAACGCTAATTGGTTCCACCTGGAGTCAAATCCTCCACACATTCGAGTTTCCTAGGAAGAAAGCTTCAGAAACCTGAGAAAACATGATATTTGTATTTGTAAACATGACATTGGATACACTTGCCGAACAGGAAGATTGTGCTTTTCTCCAAAACCACTTTCACGGTGATTTTTGGTTAAATTTCACCCGAAATCCACAACAATTTGTCCAGATATTCCTGGATGAAAACAAAACTATCTGGTGATTTGTAGCTATCTCAATCCCAGATCTTGCTACAGCCTCTGTGTGTGTTTGTGTTTTCTGGATATTCTCTATGGACTTTAAGGTTTTGAATGCATTTTAGCAGGACCCTTTTTGTTTTCTGCTGGCAAACGCTAATTGGTTCCACGTGGAGTCAAATCCTCCACACATTCGAGTTTTCTAGGAAGAAAGCTTCAGAAACCTGAGAAAACATGATATTTGTATTTGTAAACATGACATTGGATACACTTGCCGAACAGGAAGATTGTGCTTTTCTCCAAAACCACTTTCACGGTGATTTTTGGTTAAATTTCACCCGAAATCCACAACAATTTGTCCAGATACTCCTGGATGAAAACAAAACTATCTGGTGATTTGTAGCTATCTCAATCACAGATCTGGCTACAGCCTCTGTGTGTGTTTGTGTTTTCTGGATATTCTCTATGGACTTTAAGGTTTTGAATGCATTTTAGCAGGACCCTTTTTGTTTTCTGCTGGCAAACGCTAATTGGTTCCACCTGGAGTCAAATCCTCCACACATTCGAGTTTTCTAGGAAGAAAGCTTCAGAAACCTGAGAAAACATGATATTTGTATTTGTAAACATGACATTGGATACACTTGCCGAACAGGAAGATTGTGCTTTTCTCCAAAACCACTTTCACGGTGATTTTTGGTTAAATTTCACCCGAAATCCACAACAATTTGTCCAGATACTCCTGGATGAAAACAAAACTATCTGGTGATTTGTAGCTATCTCAATCCCAGATCTTGCTACAGCCTCTGTGTGTGTTTGTGTTTTCTGGATATTCTCTATGGACTTTAAGGTTTTGAATGCATTTTAGCAGGATCCTTTTTGTTTTCTGCTGTCAAAAGCTAATTGGTTCAACTGGAGTCAAATCCTCCACACATTCGAGTTTTCTAGGAAGAAAGCTTCAGAAACCTGAGAAAACATGATATTTCTTTCTGTAAACATGACATTGGATGCATTTGCCGAACAGGAAGATTGTGCTTTTCTCCAAAACCACTTTCACGGTGATTTTAGGATAAATGTCTCCCGAAATCCACAACAATTTGTCCAGATACTCTTGGATGAAAACAAAACTATCTGGTGATTTGTAGCTATCTCAATCCCAGATCTTGCTACAGCCTCTGTGTGTGTTTGTGTTTTCTGGATATTCTCTATGGACTTTAAGGTTTTGAATGCATTTTAGCAGGACCCTTTTTGTTTTCTGCTTTCAAACGCTAATTGGTTCCACCTGCAGTCAAATCCTCCACACATTCGAGTTTTCTAGGAAGAAAGCTCCAGAAACCTGAGAAACCATGATATTTCTTTCTGTAAACATGATATTGGATACATTTGCCGAACAGGAAGATTGTGCTTTTCTCCAAAACCACGTTCACGGTGATTTTTGGTTAAATTTCACCCGAAATCCACAACAATTTGTCCAGATACTCCTGGATGAAAACAAAACTATCTGGTGATTTGTAGTTATCTCAATCCCAGATCTTGCTACAGCCTCTGTGTGTGTTTGTGTTTTCTGGATATTCTCTATGGACTTTAAGGTTTTGAATGCATTTTAGCAGGACCCTTTTTGTTTTCTGCTGGCAAACGCTAATTCGTTCCACCTGGAGTCAAATACTCCACACATTCGAGTTTTCTAGGAAGAAAGCTTCAGAAACCTGAGAAAACATGGTATTTCTTTCTTTAAAATGACATTGGATACATTTGCCGAACAGGAAGATTGTGCTTTTCTCTAAAACCACTTTCACGGTGATTTTTGGTTAAATTTCACCCGAAATCCACAACAATTTGTCCAGATACTCCTGGATGAAAACAAAACTATCAGGTGATTTGTAGCTATCTCAATCCCAGATCTGGCTACAGCCTCTGTGTGTGTTTGTGTTTTCTGGATATTCTCTATGGACTTTACGGTTTTGAATGCATTTTAGCAGGACCCTTTTTGATTTCTGCTGGCAAACGCTAATTGGTTCCACCTGGAGTCAAATCCTCCACACATTCGAGTTTTCTAGGAAGAAAGCTTCAGAAACCTTTGAAAACATGATATTTGTATTTGTAAACATGACATTGGATGCATTTGCTGAACAGGAAGATTGTGCTTTTCTCCAAAACCACTTTCACGGTGATTTTTGGTTAAATTTCACCCAAAATCCACAACAATTTGTCCAGATACTCTTGGATGAAAACAAAACTATCTGGTGATTTGTAGCTATCTCAATCACAGATCTGGCTACAGCCTCTGTGTGTGTTAGTGTTTCCTGGATATTCTCTATGGACTTTAAGGTTTTGAATGCATTTTAGCAGGATCCTTTTTGTTTTCTGCTGTCAAAAGCTAATTGGTTCCACCTGGAGTCAAATCCTCCACACATTCGAGTTTTCTAGGAAGAAAGCTTCAGAAACCTGAGAAAACATGATATTTCTTTCTGTAAAGATGACATTGGATGCATTGGTCGAACAGGAAGATTGTGCTTCTCTCCAAAACCACTTACACGGTGATTTTAGGTTAAATTTCTCCCGAAATCCACAACATTTTGTCCAGATACTCCTGGGTGAAAACAAAACTATCTGGTGATTTGTAGCTATCTCAATCCCAGATCTTGCTACAGCCTCTGTGTGTGTTTGTGTTTTCTGGATATTCTCTATGGACTTTAAGGTTTGGAATGCATTTTAGCAGGACCCTTTTTGTTTTCTGCTGGCAAACGCTAATTGGTTCCACCTGGAGTCAAATCCTCCACACATTCGAGTTTTCTAGGAAGAAAGCTTCAGAAACCTGAGAAAACATGATATTTGTATTTGTAAACATGACATTGGATACACTTGCCGAACAGGAAGATTGTGCTTTTCTCCAAAACCACTTTCACGGTGATTTTTGGTTAAATTTCACCCGAAATCCACAACAATTTGTCCAGATACTCCTGGAGGAAAACAAAACTATCTGGTGATTTGTAGCTATCTCAATCCCAGATCTTGCTACAGCCTCTGTGTGTGTTTGTGTTTTCTGGATATTCTCTATGGACTTTAAGGTTTTGAATGCATTTTAGCAGGATCCTTTTTGTTTTCTGCTGGCAAACGCTAATTGGTTCCACCTGGAGTCAAATCCTCCACACATTCGAGTTTTCTAGGAAGAAAGCTTCAGAAACCTGAGAAAACGTGATATTTCTTTCTGTAAACATGACATTGGATGCATTTTTCGAACAGGAAGATTGTGCTTTTCTCCAAAACCACTTTCACGGGGATTTTTGGTTAAATTTCACCCGAAATCCACAACAATTTGTCCAGATACTCCTGGATGAAAACAAAACTATCTGGTGATTTGTAGCTATCTCAATCACAGATCTGGCTACAGCCTCTGTGTGTGTTTGTGTTTTCTGGATATTCTCTATGGACTTTAAGGTTTTGAATGCATTTTAGCCGGATCCTTTTTGTTTTCTGCTGTAAAAAGCTAATTGGTTCCACCTGGAGTCAAATCCTCCACACATTCGAGTTTTCTAGGAAGAAAGCTTCAGAAACCTGAGAAAACATGATATTTCTTTCTGTAAACATGACATTGGATGCATTTGTCGAACAGGAAGATTGTGCTTCTCTCCAAAACCACTTTCACGGTGATTTTTGGTTAAATTTCTCCCGAAATCCACAACATTTTGTCCAGATACTCCTGGGTGAAAACAAAACTATCTGGTGATTTGTAGCTATCTCAATCCCAGATCTTGCTACAGCCTCTGTGTGTGTTTGTGTTTTCTGGATATTCTCTATGGACTTTAAGGTTTTGAATGCATTTTAGCAGGACCCTTTTTGTTTTCTGCTGGCAAACGCTAATTGGTTCCACCTGGAGTCAAATCCTCCACACATTCGAGTTTTCTAGGAAGAAAGCTTCAGAAACCTGAGAAAACATGATATTTGTATTTGTAAAGATTACATTGGATACACTAGCCAAACATGAAGATTGTGCTTTTCTCCAAAACCACTTTCACGGTGATTTTTGGTTAAATTTCTCCCGAAATCCACAACAATTTGTCCAGATACTCCTGGGTGAAAACAAAACTATCTGGTGATTTGTAGCTATCTCAATCCCAGATCTTGCTACAGCCTCTGTGTGTTTGTGTTTTCTGGATATTCTCTATGGACTTTAAGGTTTTGAATGCATTTTAGCAGGACCCTTTTTGTTTTCTGCTGGCAAACGCTAATTGGTTCCACCTGGAGTCAAATCCTCCACACATTCGAGTTTTCTAGGAAGAAAGCTCCAGAAACCTGAGAAAACATGATATTTCTTTCTGTAAACATGACATTGGATGCATTTTTCGAACAGGAAGATTGTGCTTTTCTCCAAAACCACTTTCACGGTGATTTTTGGTTAAATTTCACCCGAAATCCACAACAATTTGTCCAGATACTCCTGGATGAAAACAAAACTATCTGGTGATTTGTAGCTATCACAATCCCAGATCTTGCTACAGCCTCTGTGTGTGTTTGTGTTTTCTGGATATTCTCTATGGACTTTAAGGTTTTGAATGCATTTTAGCATGTAAGTTTTTGTTTTCTGCTGGCAAACGCTAATTGGTTCCACCTGGAGTCTAATACTCCACACATTCGAGATTTCTAGGAAGAAAGCTTCAGAAACCTTTGAAAACATGATATTTGTATTTGTAAACATGACATTGGATACACTTGCCAAACAGGAAGATTGTGCTTTTCTCCAAAACCACTTTCACGGTGATTTTTGGTTAAATTTCACCCGAAATCCACAACAATTTGTCCAGATACTCCTGGATGAAAACAAAACTATCTGGTGATTTGTAGCTATCTCAATCCCAGATCTTGCTACAGCCTCTGTGTGTGTTTGTGTTTTCTGGATATTCTCTATGGACTTTAAGGTTTGGAATGCATTTTAGCAGGACCCTTTTTGATTTCTGCTGGCAAACGCTAATTGGTTCCACCTGGAGTCAAATCCTCCACACATTCGAGTTTTCTAGGAAGAAAGCTTCAGAAACCTGAGAAAACTTGATATTTCTTTCTGTAAACATGACATTGGATGCATTTGTCGAACAGGAAGATTGTGCTTTTCTCCAAAACCACTTTCACGGTGATTTTAGGTTAAATTTCTCCCGAAATCCACAACAATTTGTCCAGATACTCCTGGATGAAAACAAAACTATCTGGTGATTTGTAGCTATCTCAATCCCAGATCTTGCTACAGCCCCTGTGTGTGTTTGTGTTTTCTGGATATTCTCTATGGACTTTAAGGTTTTGAATGCATTTTAGCAGGACCCTTTTTGTTTTCTGCTGGCAAACGCTAATTGGTTCCACCTGGAGTCAACTCCTCCACACATTCGAGTTTTCTAGGAAGAAAGCTTCAGAAACCTGAGAAAACATGATATTTGTATTTGTAAAGATTACATTGGATACACTAGCCAAACATGAAGATTGTGCTTTTCTCCAAAACCACTTTCACGGTGATTTTTGGTTAAATTTCTCCCGAAATCCACAACAATTTGTCCAGATACTCCTGGATGAAAACAAAACTATCTGGTGATTTGTAGCTATCTCAATCCCAGATCTTGCTACAGCCTCTGTGTGTGTTTGTGTTTTCTGGATATTCTCTATGGACTTTAAGGTTTTGAATGCATTTTAGCAGGACCCTTTTTGTTTTCTGCTGGCAAACGCTAATTGGTTCCACCTGGAGTCTAATACTCCACACATTCGAGATTTCTAGGAAGAAAGCTTCAGAAACCTTTGAAAACATGATATTTGTATTTGTAAACATGACATTGGATACACTTGCCAAACAGGAAGATTGTGCTTTTCTCCAAAACCACTTTCACGGTGATTTTTGGTTAAATTTCACCCGAAATCCACAACAATTTGTCCAGATACTCCTGGATGAAAACAAAACTATCTGGTGATTTGTAGCTATCTCAATCCCAGATCTTGCTACAGCCTCTGTGTGTGTTTGTGTTTTCTGGATATTCTCTATGGACTTTAAGGTTTTGAATGCATTTTAGCAGGACCCTTTTTGTGTTCTGCTGGCAAACGCTAATTGGTTCCACCTGGAGTCAAATCCTCCACACATTCGAGTTTTCTAGGAAGAAAGCTTCAGAAACCTGAGAAAACATGATATTTCTTTCTGTAAACATGACATTGGATACATTTGCCGAACAGGAAGATTGTGCTTTTCTCCAAAACCACTTTCACGGTGATTTTTGGTTAAATTTCAACCGATATCCACAACAATTTGTCCAGATACTCCTGGATGAAAACAGAACTATCTGGTGATTTGTAGCTATCTCAATCCCAGATCTTGCTACAGCCTCTGTGTGTGTTTGTGTTTTCTGGATATTCTCTATGGACTTTAAGGTTTTGAATGCATTTTAGCAGGACCCTTTTTGTTTTCTGCTGGCAAACGCTAATTGGTTCCACCTGGATACAAATACTCCACACATTCGAGTTTTCTAGGAAGAAAGCTTCAGAAACCTGAGAAAACATGATATTTCTTTCTGGAAACATGACATTGGATACATTTGCCGAACAGGAAGATTGTGCTTTTCTCCAAAACCACTTTCACGGTGATTTTTGGTTAAATTTCACCCGAAATCCACAACAATTTGTCCAGATACTCCTGGATGAAAACAAAACTATCTGGTGATTTGTAGCTATCTCAATCCCAGATCTTGCTACAGCCTCTGTGTGTGTTTGTGTTTTCTGGATATTCTCTATGGACTTTAAGGTTTGGAATGCATTTTAGCAGGACCCTTTTTGTTTTCTGCTGGCAAACGCTAATTGGTTCCACCTGGAGTCAAATCCTCCACACATTCGAGTTTTCTAGGAAGAAAGCTTCAGAAACCTGAGAAAACATGATATTTCTTTCTGTAAACATGACATTGGATACACTTGCCGAACAGGAAGATAGTGCTTTTCTCCAAAACCACTTTCACGGTGATTTTTGGTTAAATTTCACCCGAAATCCACAACAATTTGTCCAGATACTCCTGGATGAAAACAAAACTATCTGGTGATTTGTAGCTATCACAATCCCAGATCTTGCTACAGCCTCTGTGTGTGTTTGTGTTTTCTGGATATTCTCTATGGACTTTAAGGTTTTGAATGCATTTTAGCATGTAAGTTTTTGTTTTCTGCTGGCAAACGCTAATTGGTTCCACCTGGAGTCAAATACTCCACACATTCGAGTTTTCTAGGAAGAAAGCTTCAGAAACCTGAGAAAACGTGATATTTCTTTCTGTAAACATGATAGTGGATACATTTGCTGAACAGGAAGATTGTGCTTTTCTCTGAAACCACTTTCACGGTGATTTTTGGTTAAATTTCACCTGAAATCCACAACAATTTGTCCAGATACTCCTGGATGAAAACAAAACTATCTGGTGATTTGTAGCTATCTCAATCCCAGATCTTGCTACAGCCTCTGTGTGTGTTTGTGTTTTCTGGATATTCTCTATGGACTTTAAGGTTTTGAATGCATTTTAGCAGGACCCTTTTTGTTTTCTGCTGGCAAACGCTAATTGGTTCCACCTGGAGTCAAATCCTCCACACATTCGAGTTTTATAGGAAGAAAGCTTCAGAAACCTGAGAAAACATGATATTTCTTTCTGTAAACATGACATTGGATGCATTTGTCGAACAGGAAGATTGTGCTTCTCTCCAAAACCACTTTCACGGTGATTTTTGGTTAAATTTCTCCCGAAATCCACAACATTTTGTCCAGATACTCCTGGGTGAAAACAAAACTATCTGGTGATTTGTAGCTATCTCAATCCCAGATCTTGCTACAGCCTCTGTGTGGGTTTGTGTTTTCTGGATATTCTCTATGGACTTTAAGGTTTTGAATGCATTTTAGCAGGACCCTTTTTGTTTTCGGCTGGCAAACGCTAATTGGTTCCACCTGGAGTCAAATCCTCCACACATTCGAGTTTTCTAGGAAGAAAGCTTCAGAAACCTGAGAAAACATGATATTTGCATTTGGAAACATGACATTGGATACACTAGCCAAACATGAAGATTGTGCTTTTCTCCAAAACCACTTTCACGGTGATTTTTGGTTAAATTTCTCCCGAAATCCACAACATTTTGTCCAGATACTCCTGGGTGAAAACAAAACTATAGGTGATTTGTAGCTATCTCAATCCCAGATCTTGCTACAGCCTCTGTGTGTTTGTGTTTTCAGGATATTCTCTATGGACTTTAAGGTTTTGAATGCATTTTAGCAGGACCCTTTTTGTTTTCTGCTGGCAAACGCTAATTGGTTCCACCTGGAGTCAAATCCTCCACACATTCGAGTTTTCTAGGAAGAAAGCTTCAGAAACCTGAGAAAACATGATATTTGTATTTGTAAACATGACATTGGATACACTTGCCGAACAGGAAGATTGTGCTTTTCTCCAAAACCACTTTCACGGTGATTTTTGGTTAAATTTCACCCGAAATCCACAACAATTTGTCCAGATACTCCTGGATGAAAACAAAACTATCTGGTGATTTGTAGTTATCTCAATCCCAGATCTTGCTACAGCCTCTGTGTGTTTGTGTTTTCTGGATATTCTCTATGGACTTTAAGGTTTTGAATGCATTTTAGCAGGACCCTTTTTGTTTTCTGCTGGCAAACGCTAATTGGTTCCACCTGGAGTCAAATCCTCCACACATTCGAGTTTTCTAGGAAGAAAGCTCCAGAAACCTGAGAAAACATGATATTTCTTTCTGTAAACATGACATTGGATGCATTTTTCGAACAGGAAGATTGTGCTTTTCTCCAAAACCACTTTCACGGTGATTTTTGGTTAAATTTCACCCGAAATCCACAACAATTTGTCCAGATACTCCTGGATGAAAACAAAACTATCTGGTGATTTGTAGCTATCTCAATCCCAGATCTTGCTACAGCCTCTGTGTGTGTTTGTGTTTTCTGGATATTCTCTATGGACTTTAAGGTTTTGAATGCATTTTAGCATGTAAGTTTTTGTTTTCTGCTGGCAAACGCTAATTGGTTCCACCTGGAGTCTAATACTCCACACATTCGAGATTTCTAGGAAGAAAGCTTCAGAAACCTTTGAAAACATGATATTTGTATTTGTAAACATGACATTGGATACACTTGCCAAACAGGAAGATTGTGCTTTTCTCCAAAACCACTTTCACGGTGATTTTTGGTTAAATTTCACCCGAAATCCACAACAATTTGTCCAGATACTCCTGGATGAAAACAAAACTATCTGGTGATTTGTAGCTATCTCAATCCCAGATCTTGCTACAGCCTCTGTGTGTGTTTGTGTTTTCTGGATATTCTCTATGGACTTTAAGGTTTGGAATGCATTTTAGCAGGACCCTTTTTGATTTCTGCTGGCAAACGCTAATTGGTTCCACCTGGAGTCAAATCCTCCACACATTCGAGTTTTCTAGGAAGAAAGCTTCAGAAACCTGAGAAAACATGATATTTCTTTCTGTAAACATGACATTGGATGCATTTGTCGAACAGGAAGATTGTGCTTTTCTCCAAAACCACTTTCACGGTGATTTTAGGTTAAATTTCTCCCGAAATCCACAACAATTTGTCCAGATACTCCTGGATGAAAACAAAACTATCTGGTGATTTGTAGCTATCTCAATCCCAGATCTTGCTACAGCCTCTGTGTGTGTTTGTGTTTTCTGGATATTCTCTATGGACTTTAAGGTTTTGAATGCATTTTAGCAGGACCCTTTTTGTTTTCTGCTGGCAAACGCTAATTGGTTCCACCTGGAGTCAAATCCTCCACACATTCGAGTTTTCTAGGAAGAAAGCTCCAGAAACCTGAGAAAACATGATATTTCTTTCTGTAAACATGACATTGGATGCATTTTTCGAACAGGAAGATTGTGCTTTTCTCCAAAACCACTTTCACGGTGATTTTTGGTTAAATTTCACCCGAAATCCACAACAATTTGTCCAGATACTCCTGGATGAAAACAAAACTATCTGGTGATTTGTAGCTATCTCAATCCCAGATCTTGCTACAGCCTCTGTGTGTGTTTGTGTTTTCTGGATATTCTCTATGGACTTTAAGGTTTTGAATGCATTTTAGCATGTAAGTTTTTGTTTTCTGCTGGCAAACGCTAATTGGTTCCACCTGGAGTCTAATACTCCACACATTCGAGATTTCTAGGAAGAAAGCTTCAGAAACCTTTGAAAACATGATATTTGTATTTGTAAACATGACATTGGATACACTTGCCAAACAGGAAGATTGTGCTTTTCTCCAAAACCACTTTCACGGTGATTTTTGGTTAAATTTCACCCGAAATCCACAACAATTTGTCCAGATACTCCTGGATGAAAACAAAACTATCTGGTGATTTGTAGCTATCTCAATCCCAGATCTTGCTACAGCCTCTGTGTGTGTTTGTGTTTTCTGGATATTCTCTATGGACTTTAAGGTTTGGAATGCATTTTAGCAGGACCCTTTTTGATTTCTGCTGGCAAACGCTAATTGGTTCCACCTGGAGTCAAATCCTCCACACATTCGAGTTTTCTAGGAAGAAAGCTTCAGAAACCTGAGAAAACATGATATTTCTTTCTGTAAACATGACATTGGATGCATTTGTCGAACAGGAAGATTGTGCTTTTCTCCAAAACCACTTTCACGGTGATTTTAGGTTAAATTTCTCCCGAAATCCACAACAATTTGTCCAGATACTCCTGGATGAAAACAAAACTATCTGGTGATTTGTAGCTATCTCAATCCCAGATCTTGCTACAGCCTCTGTGTGTGTTTGTGTTTTCTGGATATTCTCTATGGACTTTAAGGTTTTGAATGCATTTTAGCAGGACCCTTTTTGTTTTCTGCTGGCAAACGCTAATTGGTTCCACCTGGAGTAAAATCCTCCACACATTCGAGTTTTCTAGGAAGAAAGCTTCAGAAACCTGAGAAAACATGATATTTCTTTCTGTAAACATGACATTGGATACATTTGCCAAACAGGAAGATTGTGCTTTTCTCCAAAACCACTTTCACGGTGATTTTTGGTTAAATTTCACCCGAAATCCACAACAATTTGTCCAGATACTCCTGGATGAAAACAAAACTATCTGGTGATTTGTAGCTATCTCAATCCCAGATCTTGCTACAGCCTCTGTGTGTGTTTGTGTTTTCTGGATATTCTCTATGGACTTTAAGGTTTTGAATGCATTTTAGCAGGACCCTTTTTGTTTTCTGCTGGCAAACGCTAATTGGTTCCACCTGGAGTCAAATCCTCCACACATTCGAGTTTTCTAGGAAGAAAGCTTCAGAAACCTGAGAAAACATGATATTTCTTTCTGTAAACATGACATTGGATACACTTGCCGAACAGGAAGATAGTGCTTTTCTCCAAAACCACTTTCACGGTGATTTTTGGTTAAATTTCACCCGAAATCCACAACAATTTGTCCAGATACTCCTGGATGAAAACAAAACTATCTGGTGATTTGTAGCTATCACAATCCCAGATCTTGCTACAGCCTCTGTGTGTGTTTGTGTTTTCTGGATATTCTCTATGGACTTTAAGGTTTTGAATGCATTTTAGCATGTAAGTTTTTGTTTTCTGCTGGCAAACGCTAATTGGTTCCACCTGGAGCCAAATACTCCACACATTCGAGTTTTCTAGGAAGAAAGCTTCAGAAACCTGAGAAAACGTGATATTTCTTTCTGTAAACATGATAGTGGATACATTTGCTGAACAGGAAGATTGTGCTTTTCTCTGAAACCACTTTCACGGTGATTTTTGGTTAAATTTCACCTGAAATCCACAACAATTTGTCCAGATACTCCTGGATGAAAACAAAACTATCTGGTGATTTGTAGCTATCTCAATCCCAGATCTTGCTACAGCCTCTGTGTGTGTTTGTGTTTTCTGGATATTCTCTATGGACTTTAAGGTTTTGAATGCATTTTAGCAGGACCCTTTTTGTTTTCTGCTGGCAAACGCTAATTGGTTCCACCTGGAGTCAAATCCTCCACACATTCGAGTTTTATAGGAAGAAAGCTTCAGAAACCTGAGAAAACATGATATTTCTTTCTGTAAACATGACATTGGATGCATTTGTCGAACAGGAAGATTGTGCTTCTCTCCAAAACCACTTTCACGGTGATTTTTGGTTAAATTTCTCCCGAAATTCACAACATTTTGTCCAGATACTCCTGGGTGAAAACAAAACTATCTGGTGATTTGTAGCGATCTCAATCCCAGATCTTGCTACAGCCTCTGTGTGTGTTTGTGTTTTCTGGATATTCTCTATGGACTTTAAGGTTTTGAATGCATTTTAGCAGGACCCTTTTTGTTTTCGGCTGGAAAACGCTAATTGGTTCCACCTGGAGTCAAATCCTCCACACATTCGAGTTTTCTAGGAAGAAAGCTTCAGAAACCTGAGAAAACATGATATTTGCATTTGGAAACATGACATTGGATACACTAGCCAAACATGAAGATTGTGCTTTTCTCCAAAACCACTTTCACGGTGATTTTTGGTTAAATTTCTCCCGAAATCCACAACATTTTGTCCAGATACTCCTGGGTGAAAACAAAACTATCTGGTGATTTGTAGCTATCTCAATCCCAGATCTTGCTACAGCCTCTGTGTGTTTGTGTTTTCAGGATATTCTCTATGGACTTTAAGGTTTTGAATGCATTTTAGCAGGACCCTTTTTGTTTTCTGCTGGCAAACGCTAATTGGTTCCACCTGGAGTCAAATCCTCCACACATTCGAGTTTTCTAGGAAGAAAGCTTCAGAAACCTGAGAAAACATGATATTTGTATTTGTAAACATGACATTGGATACACTTGCCGAACAGGAAGATTGTGCTTTTCTCCAAAACCACTTTCACGGTGATTTTTGTTAAATTTCACCCGAAATCCACAATAATTGGTCCAGATACTCCTGGATGAAAACAAAACTATCTGTTGATTTGTAGCTATCTCAATCCCAGATCTTGCTACAGCCTCTGTGTGTGTTTGTGTTTTCTGGATATTCTCTATGGACTTTAAGGTTTTGAATGCATTTTAGCAGGATCCTTTTTGTTTTCTGCTGTCAAAAGCTAATTGGTTCCACCTGGAGTCAAATCCTCCACACATTCGAGTTTTCTAGGAAGAAAGCTTCAGAAACTTGAGAAAACATGATATTTCTTTCTGTAAACATGACATTGGGTGCATTTGCCGAACAGGAAGATTGTGCTTTTCTCCAAAACCACTTTCACGGTGATTTTAGGATAAATTTCTCCCGAAATCCACAACAATTTGTCCAGATACTCCTGGATGAAAACAAAACTATCTGGTGATTTGTAGCTATCTCAATCCCAGATCTTGCTACAGCCTCTGTGTGTGTTTGTGTTTTCTGGATATTCTCTATGGACTTTAAGGTTTTGAATGCATTTTAGCAGGACCCTTTTTGTTTTCTGCTGGCAAACGCTAATTGGTTCCACCTGGAGTCAAATCCTCCACACATTCGAGTTTTCTAGGAAGAAAGCTCCAGAAACCTGAGAAAACATGATATTTCTTTCTGTAAACATGATATTGGATACATTTGCCGAACAGGAAGATTGTGCTTTTCTCCAAAACCACGTTCACGGTGATTTTTGGTTAAATTTCACCCGAAATCCACAACAATTTGTGCAGATACTCCTGGATGAAAACAAAACTATCTGGTGATTTGTAGCTATCTCAATCCCAGATCTTGCTACAGCCTCTGTGTGTTTGTGTTTTCTGGATATTCTCTATGGACTTTAAGGTTTTGAATGCATTTTAGCAGGACCCTTTTTGTTTTCTGCTGGCAAACGCTAATTGGTTCCACCTGGAGTCAAATCCTCCACACATTCGAGTTTTCTAGGAAGAAAGCTTCAGAAACCTGAGAAAACATGATATTTGTATTTGTAAACATGACATTGGATACACTTGCCAAACAGGAAGATTGTGCTTTTCTCCAAAACCACTTTCACGGTGATTTTTGGTTAAATTTCACCCAAAATCCACAACAATTTGTCCAGATACTCCTGGATGAAAACAAAACTATCTGGTGATTTGTAGCTATCTCAATCCCAGATCTTGCTACAGCCTCTGTGTGTGTTTGTGTTTTCTGGATATTCTCTATGGACTTTAAGGTTTTGAATGCATTTTAGCAGGATCCTTTTTGTTTTCTGCTGTCAAAAGCTAATTGGTTCCACCTGGAGTCAAATCCTCCACACATTCGAGTTTTCTAGGAAGAAAGCTTCAGAAACCTGAGAAAACATGATATTTCTTTCTGTAAACATGACATTGGGTGCATTTGTCGAACAGGAAGATTGTGCTTTTCTCTAAAACCACTTTCACGGTGATTTTAGGATAAATTTCTCCCGAAATCCACAACAATTTGTCCAGATACTCCTGGATGAAAACAAAACTATCTGGTGATTTGTAGCTATCTCAATCCCAGATCTTGCTACAGCCTCTGTGTGTGTTTGTGTTTTCTGGATATTCTCTATGGACTTTAAGGTTTGGAATGCATTTTAGCAGGACCCTTTTTGTTTTCTGCTGGCAAACGCTAATTGATTCCACCTGGAGTCAAATACTCCACACATTCGAGTTTTCTAGGAAGAAAGCTCCAGAAACATGAGAAAACTTGATATTTCTTTCTGTAAACATGATATTGGATACATTTGCCGAACAGGAAGATTGTGCTTTTCTCCAAAACCACTTTCACAGTGATTTTTGGTTAAATTTCACCCGAAATCCACAACAATTGGTCCAGATACTCCTGGATGAAAACAAAACTATCTGGTGATTTGTAGTTATCTCAATCCCAGATCTTGCTACAGCCTCTGTGTGTTTGTGTTTTCTGGATATTCTCTATGGACTTTAAGGTTTTGAATGCATTTTAGCAGGACCCTTTTTGTTTTCTGCTGGCAAACGCTAATTGGTTCCACCTGGAGTCAAATCCTCCACACATTCGAGTTTTCTAGGAAGAAAGCTCCAGAAACCTGAGAAAACATGATATTTCTTTCTGTAAACATGACATTGGATGCATTTGTCGAACAGGAAGATTGTGCTTTTCTCCAAAACCACTTTCACGGTGATTTTTGGTTAAATTTCACCTGAAATCCACAACAATTTGTCCAGATACTCCTGGATGAAAACAAAACTATCTGGTGATTTGTAGCTATCACAATCCCAGATCTTGCTACAGCCTCTGTGTGTGTTTGTGTTTTCTGGATATTCTCTATGGACTTTAAGGTTTTGAATGCATTTTAGCATGTAAATTTTTGTTTTCTGCTGGCAAACGTTAATTGGTTCCACCTGGAGTCTAATACTCCACACATTCGAGATTTCTAGGAAGAAAGCTTCAGAAACCTTTGAAAACATGATATTTGTATTTGTAAACATGACATTGGATACACTTGCCAAACAGGAAGATTGTGCTTTTCTCCAAAACCACTTTCACGGTGATTTTTGGTTAAATTTCACCCGAAATCCACAACAATTTGTCCAGATACTCCTGGATGAAAACAAAACTATCTGGTGATTTGTAGCTATCTCAATCCCAGATCTTGCTACAGCCTCTGTGTGTGTTTGTGTTTTCTGGATATTCTCTATGGACTTTAAGGTTTTGAATGCATTTTAGCAGGACCCTTTTTGTGTTCTGCTGGCAAACGCTAATTGGTTCCACCTGGAGTCAAATCCTCCACACATTCGAGTTTTCTAGGAAGAAAGCTTCAGAAACCTGAGAAAACATGATATTTCTTTCTGTAAACATGACATTGGATACATTTGCCGAACAGGAAGATTGTGCTTTTCTCCAAAACCACTTTCACGGTGATTTTTGGTTAAATTTCAACCGATATCCACAACAATTTGTCCAGATACTCCTGGATGAAAACAGAACTATCTGGTGATTTGTAGCTATCTCAATCCCAGATCTTGCTACAGCCTCTGTGTGTGTTTGTGTTTTCTGGATATTCTCTATGGACTTTAAGGTTTTGAATGCATTTTAGCAGGACCCTTTTTGTTTTCTGCTGGCAAACGCTAATTGGTTCCACCTGGATACAAATACTCCACACATTCGAGTTTTCTAGGAAGAAAGCTTCAGAAACCTGAGAAAACATGATATTTCTTTCTGGAAACATGACATTGGATACATTTGCCGAACAGGAAGATTGTGCTTTTCTCCAAAACCACTTTCACGGTGATTTTAGGTTAAATTTCTCCCGAAATCCACAACAATTTGTCCCGATACTCCTGGATGAAAACAAAACTATCTGGTGATTTGTAGCTATCTCAATCCCAGATCTTGCTACAGCCTCTGTGTGTGTTTGTGTTTTCTGGATATTCTCTATGGACTTTAAGGTTTGGAATGCATTTTAGCAGGACCCTTTTTGTTTTCTGCTGGCAAACGCTAATTGGTTCCACCTGGAGTCAAATCCTCCACACATTCGAGTTTTCTAGGAAGAAAGCTTCAGAAACCTGAGAAAACATGATATTTCTTTCTGTAAACATGACATTGGATACACTTGCCGAACAGGAAGATTGTGCTTTTCTCCAAAACCACTTTCACGGTGATTTTTGGTTAAATTTCACCCGAAATCCACAACAATTTGTCCAGATACTCCTGGATGAAAACAAAACTATCTGGTGATTTGTAGCTATCACAATCCCAGATCTTGCTACAGCCTCTGTGTGTGTTTGTGTTTTCTGGATATTCTCTATGGACTTTAAGGTTTTGAATGCATTTTAGCATGTAAGTTTTTGTTTTCTGCTGGCAAACGCTAATTGGTTCCACCTGGAGTCAAATACTCCACACATTCGAGTTTTCTAGGAAGAAAGCTTCAGAAACCTGAGAATACATGATATTTCTTTCTCTAAACGTGATAGTGGATACATTTGCTGAACAGGAAGATTGTGCTTTTCTCTGAAACCACTTTCACGGTGATTTTTGGTTAAATTTCACCTGAAATCCACAACAATTTGTCCAGATACTCCTGGATGAATACAAAACTATCTGGTGATTTGTAGCTCTCTCAATCCCAGATCTTGCTACAGCCTCTGTGTGTGTTTGTGTTTTCTGGATATTCTCTATGGACTTTAAGGTTTTGAATGCATTTTAGCAGGACCCTTTTTGTTTTCTGCTGGCAAACGCTAATTGGTTCCACCTGGAGTCAAATACTCCACACATTCAAGTTTTCTAGGAAGAAAGCTTCAGAAACCTGAGAAAACATGATATTTCTTTCTGTAAACATGACATTGGATACATTTGCCGAACAGGAAGATTGTGCTTTTCTCCAAAACCACTTTCACGGTGATTTTTGGTTAAATTTCACCCACAATACACAACAATTTGTCCAGATACTCCTGGATGAAAACAAAAAACTATCTGGTGATTTGTAGCTATCTCAATCCCAGATCTTGCTACAGCCTCTGTGTGTGTTTGTGTTTTCTGGATATTCTCTATGGACTTTAAGGTTTTGAATGCATTTTAGCAGGACCCTTTTTGTTTTCTGCTGGGAAACGCTAATTGGTTCCACCTGGATACAAATACTCCACACATTCGAGTTTTCTAGGAAGAAAGCTTCAGAAACCTGAGAAAACATGATATTTCTTTCTGGAAACATGACATTGGATACATTTGCCGAACAGGAAGATTGTGCTTTTCTCCAAAACCACTTTCACGGTGATTTTTGGTTAAATTTCACCCGAAATCCACAACAATTTGTCCAGATACTCCTGGATGAAAACAAAACTATCTGGTGATTTGTAGCTATCTCAATCCCAGATCTTGCTACAGCCTCTGTGTGTGTTTGTGTTTTCTGGATATTCTCTATGGACTTTAAGGTTTGGAATGCATTTTAGCAGGACCCTTTTTGTTTTCTGCTGGCAAACGCTAATTGGTTCCACCTGGAGTCAAATCCTCCACACATTCGAGTTTTCTAGGAAGAAAGCTTCAGAAACCTGAGAAAACATGACATTTCTTTCTGTAAACATGACATTGGATACACTTGCCGAACAGGAAGATAGTGCTTTTCTCCAAAACCACTTTCACGGTGATTTTTGGTTAAATTTCACCCGAAATCCACAACAATTTGTCCAGATACTCCTGGATGAAAACAAAACTATCTGGTGATTTGTAGCTATCACAATCCCAGATCTTGCTACAGCCTCTGTGTGTGTTTGTGTTTTCTGGATATTCTCTATGGACTTTAAGGTTTTGAATGCATTTTAGCAGGACCCTTTTTGTTTTCTGCTGGCAAACGCTAATTGGTTCCACCTGGAGTCAAATACTCCACACATTCGAGTTTTCTAGGAAGAAAGCTTCAGAAACCTGAGAAAACATGATATTTCTTTCTGTAAACATGATAGTGGATACATTTGCTGAACAGGAAGATTGTGCTTTTCTCTGAAACCACTTTCACGGTGATTTTTGGTTAAATTTCACCTGAAATCCACAACAATTTGTCCAGATACTCCTGGGTGAAAACAAAACTATCTGGTGATTTGTAGCTATCTCAATCCCAGGTCTTGCTACAGCCTCTGTGTGTGTTTGTGTTTTCTGGATATTCTCTATGGACTTTAAGGTTTTGAATGCATTTTAGCATGTAAATTTTTGTTTTCTGCTGGCAAACGTTAATTGGTTCCACCTGGAGTCTAATACTCCACACATTCGAGATTTCTAGGAAGAAAGCTTCAGAAACCTTTGAAAACATGATATTTGTATTTGTAAACATGACATTGGATACACTTGCCAAACAGGAAGATTGTGCTTTTCTCCAAAACCACTTTCACGGTGATTTTTGGTTAAATTTCACCCGAAATCCACAACAATTTGTCCAGATACTCCTGGATGAAAACAAAACTATCTGGTGATTTGTAGCTATCTCAATCCCAGATCTTGCTACAGCCTCTGTGTGTGTTTGTGTTTTCTGGATATTCTCTATGGACTTTAAGGTTTTGAATGCATTTTAGCAGGACCCTTTTTGTGTTCTGCTGGCAAACGCTAATTGGTTCCACCTGGAGTCAAATCCTCCACACATTCGAGTTTTCTAGGAAGAAAGCTTCAGAAACCTGAGAAAACATGATATTTCTTTCTGTAAACATGACATTGGATACATTTGCCGAACAGGAAGATTGTGCTTTTCTCCAAAACCACTTTCACGGTGATTTTTGGTTAAATTTCAACCGATATCCACAACAATTTGTCCAGATACTCCTGGATGAAAACAGAACTATCTGGTGATTTGTAGCTATCTCAATCCCAGATCTTGCTACAGCCTCTGTGTGTGTTTGTGTTTTCTGGATATTCTCTATGGACTTTAAGGTTTTGAATGCATTTTAGCAGGACCCTTTTTGTTTTCTGCTGGCAAACGCTAATTGGTTCCACCTGGATACAAATACTCCACACATTCGAGTTTTCTAGGAAGAAAGCTTCAGAAACCTGAGAAAACATGATATTTCTTTCTGGAAACATGACATTGGATACATTTGCCGAACAGGAAGATTGTGCTTTTCTCCAAAACCACTTTCACGGTGATTTTAGGTTAAATTTCTCCCGAAATCCACAACAATTTGTCCCGATACTCCTGGATGAAAACAAAACTATCTGGTGATTTGTAGCTATCTCAATCCCAGATCTTGCTACAGCCTCTGTGTGTGTTTGTGTTTTCTGGATATTCTCTATGGACTTTAAGGTTTGGAATGCATTTTAGCAGGACCCTTTTTGTTTTCTGCTGGCAAACGCTAATTGGTTCCACCTGGAGTCAAATCCTCCACACATTCGAGTTTTCTAGGAAGAAAGCTTCAGAAACCTGAGAAAACATGATATTTCTTTCTGTAAACATGACATTGGATACACTTGCCGAACAGGAAGATTGTGCTTTTCTCCAAAACCACTTTCACGGTGATTTTTGGTTAAATTTCACCCGAAATCCACAACAATTTGTCCAGATACTCCTGGATGAAAACAAAACTATCTGGTGATTTGTAGCTATCACAATCCCAGATCTTGCTACAGCCTCTGTGTGTGTTTGTGTTTTCTGGATATTCTCTATGGACTTTAAGGTTTTGAATGCATTTTAGCATGTAAGTTTTTGTTTTCTGCTGGCAAACGCTAATTGGTTCCACCTGGAGTCAAATACTCCACACATTCGAGTTTTCTAGGAAGAAAGCTTCAGAAACCTGAGAATACATGATATTTCTTTCTCTAAACGTGATAGTGGATACATTTGCTGAACAGGAAGATTGTGCTTTTCTCTGAAACCACTTTCACGGTGATTTTTGGTTAAATTTCACCTGAAATCCACAACAATTTGTCCAGATACTCCTGGATGAATACAAAACTATCTGGTGATTTGTAGCTCTCTCAATCCCAGATCTTGCTACAGCCTCTGTGTGTGTTTGTGTTTTCTGGATATTCTCTATGGACTTTAAGGTTTTGAATGCATTTTAGCAGGACCCTTTTTGTTTTCTGCTGGCAAACGCTAATTGGTTCCACCTGGAGTCAAATACTCCACACATTCAAGTTTTCTAGGAAGAAAGCTTCAGAAACCTGAGAAAACATGATATTTCTTTCTGTAAACATGACATTGGATACATTTGCCGAACAGGAAGATTGTGCTTTTCTCCAAAACCACTTTCACGGTGATTTTTGGTTAAATTTCACCCACAATACACAACAATTTGTCCAGATACTCCTGGATGAAAACAAAAAACTATCTGGTGATTTGTAGCTATCTCAATCCCAGATCTTGCTACAGCCTCTGTGTGTGTTTGTGTTTTCTGGATATTCTCTATGGACTTTAAGGTTTTGAATGCATTTTAGCAGGACCCTTTTTGTTTTCTGCTGGGAAACGCTAATTGGTTCCACCTGGATACAAATACTCCACACATTCGAGTTTTCTAGGAAGAAAGCTTCAGAAACCTGAGAAAACATGATATTTCTTTCTGGAAACATGACATTGGATACATTTGCCGAACAGGAAGATTGTGCTTTTCTCCAAAACCACTTTCACGGTGATTTTTGGTTAAATTTCACCCGAAATCCACAACAATTTGTCCAGATACTCCTGGATGAAAACAAAACTATCTGGTGATTTGTAGCTATCTCAATCCCAGATCTTGCTACAGCCTCTGTGTGTGTTTGTGTTTTCTGGATATTCTCTATGGACTTTAAGGTTTGGAATGCATTTTAGCAGGACCCTTTTTGTTTTCTGCTGGCAAACGCTAATTGGTTCCACCTGGAGTCAAATCCTCCACACATTCGAGTTTTCTAGGAAGAAAGCTTCAGAAACCTGAGAAAACATGACATTTCTTTCTGTAAACATGACATTGGATACACTTGCCGAACAGGAAGATAGTGCTTTTCTCCAAAACCACTTTCACGGTGATTTTTGGTTAAATTTCACCCGAAATCCACAACAATTTGTCCAGATACTCCTGGATGAAAACAAAACTATCTGGTGATTTGTAGCTATCACAATCCCAGATCTTGCTACAGCCTCTGTGTGTGTTTGTGTTTTCTGGATATTCTCTATGGACTTTAAGGTTTTGAATGCATTTTAGCAGGACCCTTTTTGTTTTCTGCTGGCAAACGCTAATTGGTTCCACCTGGAGTCAAATACTCCACACATTCGAGTTTTCTAGGAAGAAAGCTTCAGAAACCTGAGAAAACATGATATTTCTTTCTGTAAACATGATAGTGGATACATTTGCTGAACAGGAAGATTGTGCTTTTCTCTGAAACCACTTTCACGGTGATTTTTGGTTAAATTTCACCTGAAATCCACAACAATTTGTCCAGATACTCCTGGGTGAAAACAAAACTATCTGGTGATTTGTAGCTATCTCAATCCCAGGTCTTGCTACAGCCTCTGTGTGTGTTTGTGTTTTCTGGATATTCTCTATGGACTTTAAGGTTTTGAATGCATTTTAGCAGGACCCTTTTTGTTTTCTGCTGGCAAACGCTAATTGGTTCCACCTGGATACAAATACTCCACACATTCGAGTTTTCTAGGAAGAAAGCTTCAGAAACCTGAGAAAACATGATATTTCTTTCTGGAAACATGACATTGGATACATTTGCAGAACAGGAAGATTGTGCTTATCTCCAAAACCACTTTCACGGTGATTTTTGGTTAAATTTCACCTGAAATACACAACAATTTGTCCAGGTACACCTAGATGAAAACAAAACTATCTGGTGATTTGTAGCTATCTCAATCCCAGATCTTGCTACAGCCTCTGTGTGTGTTTGTGTTTTCTGGATATTCTCTATGGACTTTAAGGTTTGGAATGCATTTTAGCAGGACCCTTCTTGTTTTCTGCTGGCAAACGCTAATTGGTTCCACCTGGAGTCAAATACTCCACACATTCGAGATTTCTAGGAAGAAAGCTTCAGAAACCTGAGAAAACATGATATTTCTTTCTGTAAACATGATAGCGGATACATTTGCTGAACAGGAAGATTGTGCTTTTCCCCAAAACCACTTTCACGGTGATTTTTGGTTAAATTTCACCTGAAATCCACAACAATTGGTCCAGATACTCCTGGATAAAAACAAAACTATCTGGTGATTTGTAGCTATCTCAATCCCAGATCTTGCTACAGCCTCTGTGTGTGTTTGTGTTTTCTGGATATTCTCTATGGACTTTAAGGTTTTGAATGCATTTTAGCAGGACTGGTTTTGTGTTCTGCTGCCAAATGCTAATTGGTTCCACCTGGAGTCAAATACTCCACACATTCAAGTTTTCTAGGAAGAAAACTTCAGAAACCTGAGAAAACATGATATTTTTATTTGTAAACATGACATTGGATACATTTGCCGAACAGGAAGATTGTGCTTTTCTCCAAAACCACTTTCACGGTGATTTTTGGTTAAATTTCACCCAAAATCCACAACAATTTGTCCAGATACTCCTGGATGAAAACAAAAAACTATCTGGTGATTTGTAGCTATCTCAATCCCAGATCTTGCTACAGCCTCTGTGTGTGTTTGTGTTTTCTGGATATTCTCTATGGACTTTAAGATTTTGAATGCATTTTAGCAGGACCCTTTTTGTGTTCTGCTGGCAAACGCTAATTTGTTCCACCTGGAGTCAAATCCTCCACACATTCGAGTTTTCTAGGTAGAAAGCTTCAGAAACCTGAGAAAACATGATATTTCTTTATGTAAACATGACATTGGATACATTTGCCGAACAGGAAGATTGTGCTTTTCTCCAAAACCACTTTCACGGTGATTTTTGGTTAAATTTCACCCGAAATCCACAGCAATTTGTCCAGATACTCCTGGATGAAAACAAAACTATCTGGTGATTTGTAGCTATCTCAATCCCAGATCTTGCTACAGCCTCTGTGTGTGTTTTTGTATCTGGATATTCTCTATGGACTTTAAGGTTTTGAATGCATTTTAGCAGGACTCTTTTTGTTTTCTGCTGGCAAACGGTAATTGGTTCCACCTGGAGTCAAATCCTCCACACATTCGAGTTTTCTAGGAAGAAAGCTTCAGAAACCTGAGAAAACATGATATTTCTTTCTGTAAACATGACATTGGATACATTTGCCGAACAGGAAGATTGTGCTTTTCTCCAAAACTACTTTCACGGTGATTTTTGGTTAAATTTCACCCGAAATCCACAACAATTTGTCCAGATACTCCTGGATGAAAACAAAACTATCTGGTGATTTGTAGCTATCTCAATCCCAGATCTTGCTACAGCCTCTGTGTGTGTTTGTGTTTTCTGGATATTCTCTATGGACTTTAAGTTTGTGAATGCATTTTATCAGGACCCTTTTTGTTTTCTGTTGGCAAACGCTATTTGGTTCCACCTGGAGTCAAATCCTCCACACATTCGAGTTTTCTAGGAAGAAAGCTCCAGAAACCTGAGAAAACATGATATTTCTTTCTGTAAACATGACATTGGATACATTTGCCGAACAGGAAGATTGTGCTTTTCTCCAAAACCACTTTCACGGTGATTTTTGGTTAAATTTCACCCGAAATCCACAACAATTTGTCCAGATACTCCTAGATGAAAACAAAACTATCTGGTGATTTGTAGCTATCTCAATCCCAGATCTTGCTACAGCCTCTGTGTGTGTTTGTGTTTTCTGGATATTCTCTATGGACTTTAAGGTTTTGAATGCATTTTAGCATGTAAGTTTTTGTTTTAAGCTGGCAAACGCTAATTGGTTCCACCTGGAGTCAAATCCTCCACACATTCGAGTTTTCTAGGAAGAAAGCTTCAGAAACCTGAGAAAACATGATATTTCTTTCTGGAAACATGACATTGGATACATTTGCAGAACAGGAAGATTGTGCTTATCTCCAAAACCACTTTCACGGTGATTTTTGGTTAAATTTCACCTGAAATACACAACAATTTGTCCAGGTACACCTAGATGAAAACAAAACTATCTGGTGATTTGTAGCTATCTCAATCCCAGATCTTGCTACAGCCTCTGTGTGTGTTTGTGTTTTCTGGATATTCTCTATGGACTTTAAGGTTTGGAATGCATTTTAGCAGGACCCTTCTTGTTTTCTGCTGGCAAACGCTAATTGGTTCCACCTGGAGTCAAATACTCCACACATTCGAGATTTCTAGGAAGAAAGCTTCAGAAACCTGAGAAAACATGATATTTCTTTCTGTAAACATGATAGCGGATACATTTGCTGAACAGGAAGATTGTGCTTTTCCCCAAAACCACTTTCACGGTGATTTTTGGTTAAATTTCACCTGAAATCCACAACAATTGGTCCAGATACTCCTGGATAAAAACAAAACTATCTGGTGATTTGTAGCTATCTCAATCCCAGATCTTGCTACAGCCTCTGTGTGTGTTTGTGTTTTCTGGATATTCTCTATGGACTTTAAGGTTTTGAATGCATTTTAGCAGGACTGGTTTTGTGTTCTGCTGCCAAATGCTAATTGGTTCCACCTGGAGTCAAATACTCCACACATTCAAGTTTTCTAGGAAGAAAACTTCAGAAACCTGAGAAAACATGATATTTTTATTTGTAAACATGACATTGGATACATTTGCCGAACAGGAAGATTGTGCTTTTCTCCAAAACCACTTTCACGGTGATTTTTGGTTAAATTTCACCCAAAATCCACAACAATTTGTCCAGATACTCCTGGATGAAAACAAAAAACTATCTGGTGATTTGTAGCTATCTCAATCCCAGATCTTGCTACAGCCTCTGTGTGTGTTTGTGTTTTCTGGATATTCTCTATGGACTTTAAGATTTTGAATGCATTTTAGCAGGACCCTTTTTGTGTTCTGCTGGCAAACGCTAATTTGTTCCACCTGGAGTCAAATCCTCCACACATTCGAGTTTTCTAGGTAGAAAGCTTCAGAAACCTGAGAAAACATGATATTTCTTTATGTAAACATGACATTGGATACATTTGCCGAACAGGAAGATTGTGCTTTTCTCCAAAACCACTTTCACGGTGATTTTTGGTTAAATTTCACCCGAAATCCACAGCAATTTGTCCAGATACTCCTGGATGAAAACAAAACTATCTGGTGATTTGTAGCTATCTCAATCCCAGATCTTGCTACAGCCTCTGTGTGTGTTTTTGTATCTGGATATTCTCTATGGACTTTAAGGTTTTGAATGCATTTTAGCAGGACTCTTTTTGTTTTCTGCTGGCAAACGGTAATTGGTTCCACCTGGAGTCAAATCCTCCACACATTCGAGTTTTCTAGGAAGAAAGCTTCAGAAACCTGAGAAAACATGATATTTCTTTCTGTAAACATGACATTGGATACATTTGCCGAACAGGAAGATTGTGCTTTTCTCCAAAACTACTTTCACGGTGATTTTTGGTTAAATTTCACCCGAAATCCACAACAATTTGTCCAGATACTCCTGGATGAAAACAAAACTATCTGGTGATTTGTAGCTATCTCAATCCCAGATCTTGCTACAGCCTCTGTGTGTGTTTGTGTTTTCTGGATATTCTCTATGGACTTTAAGTTTGTGAATGCATTTTATCAGGACCCTTTTTGTTTTCTGTTGGCAAACGCTATTTGGTTCCACCTGGAGTCAAATCCTCCACACATTCGAGTTTTCTAGGAAGAAAGCTCCAGAAACCTGAGAAAACATGATATTTCTTTCTGTAAACATGTAATTGGATACATTTGCCGAACAGGAAGATTGTGCTTTTCTCCACAACCACTTTCACAGTGATTTTTGGTTAAATTTCACCCGAAATCCACAACAATTTGTCCAGATACTCCTGGATGAAAACGAAACTATCTGTTTTTTTGTAGCTATCTCAATTCTAGATCTTGCTACAATCTCTGTGTGTGTTTGTGTTTTCTGGACATTCTCTATGGACTTTAACGTTTTGAATGCATTTTAGCAGGACCCTTTTTGGTTTCTGCTGGCAAACGCTAATTGGTTCCCCTGGAGTCAAATACTCCACACATTCGAATTTTCTAGGAAGAAAGCTCCAGAAACCTGAGAAAACATGATATTTCTTTCTGTAAACATGACATTGGATGCATTTGCCGAGCAGGAAGATTGTGGTTTTCCCCAAAACCACTTTCACGGTGATTTTTGATTAAATTTCACCCGAAATCCACAACAGTTTGTCCAGATACTCCTGGATGAAAACAAAAAACTATCTGGTGATTTGTAGCTATCTCAATCCCAGATCTTGCTACAGCCTCTGTGAGTGTTTGTGTTTTCTGGACATTCTCTATGGATTTTAAGGTTTTGAATGCATTTTAGCAGGACCCTTTTTGTTTTCTGCTGGCAAACGCTAATTGGTTCCACCTGGAGTCAAATCCTCCAAACAATCGAGTTTTCTAGGAAGAAAGCTACGAAATACCTGAAAAAACATGATATTTCTTTCTGTAAACATGATATTAGATTCATTTGCTGAACAGGAAGATTGCGCTTTTCTCTAAAACCACTTTCACAGTGAATTTGGTTAAATTTCACCCAAAATCCACAACAATTTGTCCAGATACTCCTGGATGAAAACAAAACTATCTGGTGATTTGTAGCTATCTAAATCCCAGATCTTGCTACAGCCTCTGTGTGTGTTTGTGTTTTCTGGACATTCTCTATGGACTTTACGGTTTTGAATGCATTTTAGCATGTAAGCTTTTGTTTTTAGCTGCCAAACGCTAATTGGTTACACCTAGAATCAAATCCTCCACACATTAGAGTTTTCTAGGAAGAAAGCTTCAGAAACCTGAGAAAACATGATATTTGTATTTGTAAACATGACATTGCATTCATTTGCCGTACAGGAAGATTGTGCTTTTCTCCAAAACCACTTTCACGGTGATTTTTTGGTTAAATTTCACTTCAAAACTACAACAATTTGTCCAGATACTCCTGCATGAAAACCAAAACCTATCTGGTGATTTGTAGCTATCTCAATCCCAGATCTTGCTACAGCCTCTGTGTGTGTTTGTGTTTTCTGGATATTCTCTATGGACTTTAAGGTTTTGAATGCACTTTAGCAGGACCCTTTTTGTTTTCTGCTGGCAAACGCTAATTGGTTCCACCTGGAGTCAAATCCTCCACACATTCGAGTTTTCTAGGAAGAAAGCTTCAGAAACCTGAGAAAACGTGATATTTCTTTCTGTAAACATGACATTGGATACATTTGCCGAACAGGAAGATTGTGCTTTTCCCCAAAAGCACTTTCACGGTGATTTTTGGTGAAATTTCAGCCGAAATCCACAACAATTTGTAAACATACTACTGGATGAAAACAAAAACCTATCTGGTGATTTGTAGCTATCTCAATCCCAGATCTTGCTACAGCCTCTGTGTGTGTTTGTGTTTTCTGGATATTCTCTATGGACTTTAAGGTTTTGAATTCATTTGAGGAGGACTGGTTTTGTGTTCTGCTGGCAAACGCTAATTGGTTCCACCTGGAGTCAAATCCTCCACACATTCGAGTTTTCTAGGAAGAAAGCTCCAGAAACCTGAGAAAACATGATATTTCATTCTGTAAACATGACATTGGATGCATTTGCTGAACAGGAAGATTGTGCTTTTCTCCAAAACCACTTTCACGGTGATTTTTGGTTAAATTTCACCCGAAATCCACAACAATTTGTCCAGATACTCCTGGAGGAAAACAAAACTATCTGGTGATTTGTAGCTATCTCAATCCCAGATCTTGCTACAGCCTCTGTGTGTGTTTGTGTTTTCTGGACATTCTCTATGGACTTTAAGGTTTTGAATGCATTTTAGCAGGACTGGTTTTGTGTTCTGCTGCCAAACGGTAATTGGTTCCACCTGGAGTCAAATCCTCCACACATTCGAGTTTTCTAGGAAGAAAGCTTCAGAAACCTGAGAAAACATGATATTTGTTTCTGTAAACATGACATTGGATACATTTGCCGAACAGGAAGATTGTGCTTTTCTCCAAAACCACTTTCACGGTGATTTTTGGTTAAATTTCACCGGAAATCCACAACAATTTGTCCAGAAACCCCTGGATGAAAACAAAAAACTATCTGGTGATTTGTAGCTATCTCAATCCCAGATCTTTCTACAGCCTCTGTGTGTGTTTGTGTTTTCTGGATATCCACTATGGACTTTAAGGTTTTGAATGTACTTTAGCAGGACCCTTTTTGTTTTCTGCTGGCAAACGCTAACTGGTTCCACCTGGAGTCAAATCCTCCACACATTCGAGTTTTCTAGGAAGAAAGCTGCAGAAACCTGAGAAAACATGATATTTCATTCTGTAAACATGACATTGGATGCTTTTGCCGAACAGGAAGATTGTGCTTTTCTCCAAAACCACTTTCACGGTGATTTTTGGTTAAATTTCACCCGAAATCCACAACAATTTGTCCAGATACTCCTGGATGAAAACAAAAACCTATCTGGTGATTTGTAGCTATCTCAATCCCAGATCTTGCTACAGCCTCTGTGTGTGTTTTGTATCTGGATATTCTCTATGGACTTTAAGGTTTTGAATGCATTTTAGCAGGACTCTTTTTGTTTTCTGCTGGCAAACGCTAATTGGTTCCACCTGGAGTCAAATACTCCACACATTTGAGTTTTCTAGGAAGAAAGCTTCAGAAACCTGTGATAACATGATATTTCTTTCTGTAAACATGACATTGGATAAATTTGCCGAACAGGAAGATTGTGCTTTTCTCCAAAACCACTTTCACGGTGATTTTTGGTTAAATTTCACCCGAAATCCACAACAATTTGTCCAGATACTCCGGGATGAAAACAAAACTATCTGGTGATTTGTAGCTATCTCAATCCCAGATCTTGCTACAGCCTCTGTGTGTGTTTGTGTTTTCTGGATATTCTCTATGGACTTTAAGTTTGTGAATGCATTTTATCAGGACCCTTTTTGTTTTCTGCTCCAAAGGCTATTTGGTTCCACCTGGAGTCAAATCCTCCACACACTCGATTTTTCTTGGAAGAAAGCTCCAGAAACCTGAGAAAACTTGATATTTCTTTCTGTAAACATGTAATTGGATACATTTGCCGAACAGGAAGATTGTGCTTTTCTCCACAACCACTATCACAGTGATTTTTGGTTAAATGTCACCTGAAATCCACAACAATTTGTCCAGATACTCCTGGATGAAACAAAACTATCTGGTGATTTGTAGCTATCTCAATCCCAGATCTTGCTACAGCCTCTGTGTGTGTTTGTGTTTTCTGGATATTCTCTATGGACTTTAAGGTTTTGAATGTATTTTAGCAGGACCCTTTTTGTTTTCGGCTGGCAAACGCTAATTGGTTCCACCTGGAGTCAAATCCTCCACACAATCGAGTTTTCTAGGAAGAAAGCTTCAGAAACCTGAGAAAACATGATATTTGTATTTGTAAACATGACATTGGATGCATTTGCCGAACAGGAAGATTGTGCTTTTCTCCAAAACCACGTTCACGGTGATTTTTTGGTTAAATTTCACTTCAAAACTACAACAATTTGTCCAGATACTCCTGGATGAAAACAAAACTATCTGGTGATTTGTAGCTATCTAAATCCCAGATCTTGCTACAGCCTCTGTGTGTGTTTGTGTTTTCTGGACATTCTCTATGGACTTTACGGTTTTGAATGCATTTTAGCATGTAAGCTTTTGTTTTTAGCTGCCAAACGCTAATCGGTTACACCTAGAATCAAATCCTCCACACATTAGAGTTTTCTAGGAAGAAAGCTTCAGAAACCTGAGAAAACATGATATTTGTATTTGTAAACATGACATTGCATTCATTTGCCGTACAGGAAGATTGTGCTTTTCTCCAAAACCACTTTCACGGTGATTTTTTGGTTAAATTTCACTTCAAAGCTACAACAATTTGTCCAGATACTCCTGCATGAAAACCAAAACCTATCTGGTGATTTGTAGCTATCTCAATCCCAGATCTTGCTACAGCCTCTGTGTGTGTTTGTGTTTTCTGGATATTCTCTATGGACTTTAAGGTTTTGAATGCACTTTAGCAGGACCCTTTTTGTGTTCTGCTGGCAAACGCTAATTGGTTCCACCTGGAGTCAAATCCTCCACACATTCGAGTTTTCTAGGAAGAAAGCTTCAGAAACCTGAGAAAACATGATATTTCTTTCTGTGAACATTAAATTGGATACATTTGCCGAACAGGAAGATTGTGCTTTTCCCCAAAACCACTTTCACGGTGATTTTTGGTGAAATTTCACCCGAAATCCACAACAATTTGTAAACATACTACTGGATGAAAACAAAAACCTATCTGGTGATTTGTAGCTATCTCAATCCCAGATCTTGCTACAGCCTCTGTGTGTGTTTGTGTTTTCTGGATATTCTCTATGGACTTTAAGGTTTTGAATTCATATGAGGAGGACTGGTTTTGTGTTCTGCTGGCAAACGCTAATTGGTTACACCTGCAGTCAAATCCTCCACACATTCGAGTTTTCTAGGAAGAAAGCTCCAGAAACCTGAGAAAACATGATATTTCATTCTGTAAACATGACATTGGATGCATTTGCCGAACAGGAAGATTGTGCTTTTCTCCAAAACCACTTTCACGGTGATTTTTGGTTAAATTTCAGCCTAAATCCACAACAATTTGTCCAGATACTCCTGGAGGAAAACAAAACTATCTGGTGATTTGTAGCTATCTCAATTCCAGATCTTGCTACAGTCTCTGTGTGTGTTTGTGTTTTCTGGACATTCTCTATGGACTTTAAGGTTTTGAATGCATTTTTTGCAGGACTGGTTTTGTGTTCTGCTGGCAAACGCTAATTGGTTCCACCTGGAGTCAAATCCTCCACACATTTGAGTTTTCTAGGAAGAAAGCTTCAGAAACCTGAGAAAACATGATAATTGTTTCTGTAAACATGACATTGGATACATTTGCCGAACAGGAAGATTGTGCTTTTCTCCAAAACCACTTTCACGGTGATTTTTGGTTAAATTTCACCGGAAATCCACAACAATTTGTCCAGAAACCCCTGGATGAAAACAAAAAACTATCTGGTGATTTGTAGCTATCTCAATCCCAGATCTTTCTACAGCCTCTGTGTGTGTTTGTGTTTTCTGGATATCCACTATGGACTTTAAGGTTTTGAATGCACTTTAGCAGGACCCTTTTTGTTTTCTGCTGGCAAACGCTAACTGGTTCCACCTGGAGTCAAATCCTCCACACATTCGAGTTTTCTAGGAAGAAAGCTGCAGAAACCTGAGAAAACATGATATTTCTTTCTGTGAACATGACATTGGATACATTTGCCGAACAGGAAGATTGTGCTTTTCCCCAAAACCACTTTCACGGTGATTTTTGGTGAAATTTCACCCGAAATCCACAACAATTTGTAAACATACTACTGGATGAAAACAAAAAACTATCTGGTGATTTGTAGCTATCTCAATCCCAGATCTTGCTACAGCCTCTGTGTGTGTTTGTGTTTTCTGGATATTCTCTATGGACTTTAAGGTTTTGAATTCATATGAGGAGGACTGGTTTTGTGTTCTGCTGGCAAACGCTAATTGGTTACACCTGCAATCAAATCCTCCACACATTCGAGTTTTCTAGGAAGAAAGCTCCAGAAACCTGAGAAAACATGATATTTCATTCTGTAAACATGACATTGGATGCATTTGCCGAACAGGAAGATTGTGCTTTTCTCCAAAACCACTTTCACGGTGATTTTTGGTTAAATTTCAGCCTAAATCAACAGCAATTTGTCCAGATACTCCTGGAGGAAAACAAAACTATCTGGTGATTTGTAGCTATCTCAATCCCAGATCTTGCTACAGCCTCTGTGTGTGTTTGTGTTTTCTGGACATTCTCTATGGACTTTAAGGTTTTGAATGCATTTTAGCAGGACTGGTTTTGTGTTCTGCTGGCAAACGCTAATTGGTTCCACCTGGAGTCAAATCCTCCACACATTCGAGTTTTCTAGGAAGAAAGCTTCAGAAACCTGAGAAAACATGATATTTGTTTCTGTAAACATGACATTGGATACATTTGCCGAACAGGAAGATTGTGCTTTTCTCCAAAACCACTTTCACGGTGATTTTTGGTTAAATTTCACCGGAAATCCACAACAATTTGTCCAGAAACCCCTGGATGAAAACAAAAAACTATCTGGTGATTTGTAGCTATCTCAATCCCAGATCTTTCTACAGCCTCTGTGTGTGTTTGTGTTTTCTGGATATCCACTATGGACTTTAAGGTTTTGAATGCATTTTAGCAGGACCCTTTTTGTTTTCTGCTGGCAAACGCTAACTGGTTCCACCTGGAGTCAAATCCTCCACACATTCGAGTTTTCTAGGAAGAAAGCTCCAGAAACCTGAGAAAACATGATATTTCATTCTGTAAACATGACATTGGATGCTTTTGCCGTACAGGAAGATTGTGCTTTTCTCCAAAACCACTTTCACGGTGATTTTTGGTTAAATTTCACCCGAAATCCACAACAATTTGTCCAGATACTCCTGGATGAAAACAAAAACCTATCTGGTGATTTGTAGCTATCTCAATCCCAGATCTTGCTACAGCCTCTGTGTGTGTTTTGTATCTGGATATTCTCTATGGACTTTAAGGTTTTGAATGCATTTTAGCAGGACTCTTTTTGTTTTCTGCTGGCAAACGCTAATTGGTTCCACCTGGAGTCAAATACTCCACACATTCGAGTTTTCTAGGAAGAAAGCTTCAGAAACCTGTGATAACATGATATTTCTTTCTGTAAACATGACATTGGATAAATTTGCCGAACAGGAAGATTGTGCTTTTCTCCAAAACCACTTTCACGGTGATTTTTGGTTAAATTTCACCCGAAATCCACAACAATTTGTCCAGATACTCCTGGATGAAAACAAAATTATCTGGTGATTTGTAGCTATCTCAATCCCAGATCTTGCTACAGCCTCTGTGTGTGTTTGTGTTTTCTGGATATTCTCTATGGACTTTAAGTTTGTGAATGCATTTTATCAGGACCCTTTTTGTTTTCTGCTCCAAAGGCTATTTGGTTCCACCTGGAGTCAAATCCTCCACACACTCGATTTTTCTTGGAAGAAAGCTCCAGAAACCTGAGAAAACATGATATTTCTTTCTGTAAACATGTAATTGGATACATTTGCCGAACAGGAAGATTGTGCTTTTCTCCACAACCACTATCACAGTGAGTTTTGGTTAAATGTCACCTGAAATCCACAACAATTTGTCCAGATACTCCTGGATGAAACAAAACTATCTGGTGATTTGTAGCTATCTCAATCCCAGATCTTGCTACAGCCTCTGTGTGTGTTTGTGTTTTCTGGATATTCTCTATGGACTTTAAGGTTTTGAATGTATTTTAGCAGGACTGGTTTTGATTTCTGCTGGCAAACGCTAATTGGTTCCACCTGGAGTCAAATCCTCCACACATTCGAGTTTTCTAGGAAGAAAGCTTCAGAAACCTGAGAAAACATGATATTTGTATTTGTAAACATGACATTGGATGCATTTGCCGAACAGGAAGATTGTGCTTTTCTCCAAAACCACTTTCACGGTGATTTTTGGTTAAATTTCAGCCTAAATCCACAACAATTTGTCCAGATACTCCTGGAGGAAAACAAAACTATCTGGTGATTTGTAGCTATCTCAATCCCAGATCTTGCTACAGCCTCTGTGTGTGTTTGTGTTTTCTGGACATTCTCTATGGACTTTAAGGTTTTGAATGCATTTTAGCAGGACTGGTTTTGTGTTCTGCTGGCAAACGCTAATTGGTTCCACCTGGAGTCAAATCCTCCACACATTTGAGTTTTCTAGGAAGAAAGCTTCAGAAACCTGAGAAAACATGATAATTGTTTCTGTAAACATGACATTGGATACATTTGCCGAACAGGAAGATTGTGCTTTTCTCCAAAACCACTTTCACGGTGATTTTTGGTTAAATTTCACCGGAAATCCACAACAATTTGTCCAGAAACCCCTGGATGAAAACAAAAAACTATCTGGTGATTTGTAGCTATCTCAATCCCAGATCTTTCTACAGCCTCTGTGTGTGTTTGTGTTTTCTGGATATCCACTATGGACTTTAAGGTTTTGAATGCATTTTAGCAGGACCCTTTTTGTTTTCTGCTGGCAAACGCTAACTGGTTCCACCTGGAGTCAAATCCTCCACACATTCGAGTTTTCTAGGAAGAAAGCTCCAGAAACCTGAGAAAACATGATATTTCTTTCTGTGAACATGACATTGGATACATTTGCCGAACAGGAAGATTGTGCTTTTCCCCAAAACCACTTTCACGGTGATTTTTGGTGAAATTTCACCCGAAATCCACAACAATTTGTAAACATACTACTGGATGAAAACACAAAACTATCTGGTGATTTGTAGCTATCTCAATCCCAGATCTTGCTACAGCCTCTGTGTGTGTTTGTGTTTTCTGGATATTCTCTATGGACTTTAAGGTTTTGAATTCATATGAGGAGGACTGGTTTTGTGTTCTGCTGGCAAACGCTAATTGGTTACACCTGCAGTCAAATCCTCCACACATTCGAGTTTTCTAGGAAGAAAGCTCCAGAAACCTGAGAAAACATGATATTTCATTCTGTAAACATGACATTGGATGCATTTGCCGAACAGGAAGATTGTGCTTTTCTCCAAAACCACTTTCACGGTGATTTTTGGTTAAATTTCAGCCTAAATCCACAACAATTTGTCCAGATACTCCTGGAGGAAAACAAAACTATCTGGTGATTTGTAGCTATCTCAATCCCAGATCTTGCTACAGCCTCTGTGTGTGTTTGTGTTTTCTGGACATTCTCTATGGACTTTAAGGTTTTGAATGCATTTTAGCAGGACTGGTTTTGTGTTCTGCTGGCAAACGCTAATTGGTTCCACCTGGAGTCAAATCCTCCACACATTTGAGTTTTCTAGGAAGAAAGCTTCAGAAACCTGAGAAAACATGATATTTGTTTCTGTAAACATGACATTGGATACATTTGCCGAACAGGAAGATTGTGCTTTTCTCCAAAACCACTTTCACGGTGATTTTTGGTTAAATTTCACCGGAAATCCACAAGAATTTGTCCAGAAACCCCTGGATGAAAACAAAAAACTATCTGGTGATTTGTAGCTATCTCAATCCCAGATCTTTCTACAGCCTCTGTGTGTGTTTGTGTTTTCTGGATATCCACTATGGACTTTAAGGTTTTGAATGCATTTTAGCAGGACCCTTTTTGTTTTCTGCTGGCAAACGCTAACTGGTTCCACCTGGAGTCAAATCCTCCACACATTCGAGTTTTCTAGGAAGAAAGCTCCAGAAACCTGAGAAAACATGATATTTCATTCTGTAAACATGACATTGGATGCTTTTGCCGAACAGGAAGATTGTGCTTTTCTCCAAAACCACTTTCACGGTGATTTTTGGTTAAATTTCACCCGAAATCCACAACAATTTGTCCAGATACTCCTGGATGAAAACAAAAACCTATCTGGTGATTTGTAGCTATCTCAATCCCAGATCTTGCTACAGCCTCTGTGTGTGTTTTGTATCTGGATATTCTCTATGGACTTTAAGGTTTTGAATGCATTTTAGCAGGACTCTTTTTGTTTTCTGCTGGCAAACGCTAATTGGTTCCACCTGGAGTCAAATACTCCACACATTCGAGTTTTCTAGGAAGAAAGCTTCAGAAACCTGTGATAACATGATATTTCTTTCTGTAAACATGACATTGGATTCATTTGCTGAACAGGAAGATTGTGCTTTTCTCCAAAACCACTTTCACGGTGATTTTTGGTTAAATTTCACCCGAAATCCACAACAATTTGTCCAGATACTCCTGGATGAAAACAAAATTATCTGGTGATTTGTAGCTATCTCAATCCCAGATCTTGCTACAGCCTCTGTTTGTGTTTGTGTTTTCTGGATATTCTCTATGGACTTTAAGTTTGTGAATGCATTTTATCAGGACCCTTTTTGTTTTCTGCTCCAAAGGCTATTTGGTTCCACCTGGAGTCAAATCCTCCACACACTCGATTTTTCTTGGGAGAAAGCTCCAGAAACCTGAGAAAACATGATATTTCTTTCTGTAAACATGTAATTGGATACATTTGCCGAACAGGAAGATTGTGCTTTTCTCCACAAGCACTATCACAGTGATTTTTCGTTAAATGTCACCTGAAATCCACAACAATTTGTCCAGATACTCCTGGATGAAACAAAACTATCTGGTGATTTGTAGCTATCTCAATCCCAGATCTTGCTACAGCCTCTGTGTGTGTTTGTGTTTTCTGGATATTCTCTATGGACTTTAAGGTTTTGAATGTATTTTAGCAGGACTGGTTTTGATTTCTGCTGGCAAACGCTAATTGGTTCCACCTGGAGTCAAATCCTCCACACATTCGAGTTTTCTAGGAAGAAAGCTTCAGAAACCTGAGAAAACATGATATTTGTATTTGTAAACATGACATTGGATGCATTTGCCGAACAGGAAGATTGTGCTTTTCTCCAAAACCACGTTCACGGTGATTTTTTGGTTAAATTTCACTTCAAAACTACAACAATTTGTCCAGATACTCCTGGATGAAAACAAAACTATCTGGTGATTTGTAGCTATCTAAATCCCAGATCTTGCTACAGCCTCTGTGTGTGTTTGTGTTTTCTGGACATTCTCTATGGACTTTACGGTTTTGAATGCATTTTAGCATGTAAGCTTTTGTTTTTAGCTGCCAAACGCTAATCGGTTACACCTAGAATCAAATCCTCCACACATTAGAGTTTTCTAGGAAGAAAGCTTCAGAAACCTGAGAAAACATGATATTTGTATTTGTAAACATGACATTGCATTCATTTGCCGTACAGGAAGATTGTGCTTTTCTCCAAAACCACTTTCACGGTGATTTTTTGGTTAAATTTCACTTCAAAGCTACAACAATTTGTCCAGATACTCCTGCATGAAAACCAAAACCTATCTGGTGATTTGTAGCTATCTCAATCCCAGATCTTGCTACAGCCTCTGTGTGTGTTTGTGTTTTCTGGATATTCTCTATGGACTTTAAGGTTTTGAATGCACTTTAGCAGGACCCTTTTTGTTTTCTGCTGGCAAACGCTAATTGGTTCCACCTGGAGTCAAATCCTCCACACATTCGAGTTTTCTAGGAAGAAAGCTTCAGAAACCTGAGAAAACATGATATTTCTTTCTGTGAACATGACATTGGATACATTTGCCGAACAGGAAGATTGTGCTTTTCCCCAAAACCACTTTCACGGTGATTTTTGGTTAAATTTCACCCGAAATCCACAACAATTTGTAAACATACTACTGGATGAAAACAAAAAACTATCTGGTGATTTGTAGCTATCTCAATCCCAGATCTTGCTACAGCCTCTGTGTGTGTTTGTGTTTTGTGGATATTCTCTATGGACTTTAAGGTTTTGAATTCATATGAGGAGGACTGGTTTTGTGTTCTGCTGGCAAACGCTAATTGGTTCCACCTGCAGTCAAATCCTCCACACATTCGAGTTTTCTAGGAAGAAAGCTCCAGAAACCTGAGAAAACATGATATTTCATTCTGTAAACATGACATTGGATGCATTTGCCGAACAGGAAGATTGTGCTTTTCTCCAAAACCACTTTCACGGTGATTTTTGGTTAAATTTCAGCCTAAATCCACAACAATTTGTCCAGATACTCCTGGAGGAAAACAAAACTATCTGGTGATTTGTAGCTATCTCAATCCCAGATCTTGCTACAGCCTCTGTGTGTGTTTGTGTTTTCTGGACATTCTCTATGGACTTTAAGGTTTTGAATGCATTTTAGCAGGACTGGTTTTGTGTTCTGCTGCCAAACGCTAATTGGTTCCACCTGGAGTCAAATCCTCCACACATTCGAGTTTTCTAGGAAGAAAGCTTCAGAAACCTGAGAAAACATGATATTTGTTTCTGTAAACATGACATTGGATACATTTGCCGAACAGGAAGATTGTGCTTTTCTCCAAAACCACTTTCACGGTGATTTTTGGTTAAATTTCACCGGAAATCCACAACAATTTGTCCAGAAACCCCTGGATGAAAACAAAAAACTATCTGGTGATTTGTAGCTATCTCAATCCCAGATCTTTCTACAGCCTCTGTGTGTGTTTGTGTTTTCTGGATATCCACTATGGACTTTAAGGTTTTGAATGCATTTTAGCAGGACCCTTTTTGTTTTCTGCTGGCAAACGCTAACTGGTTCCACCTGGAGTCAAATCCTCCACACATTCGAGTTTTCTAGGAAGAAAGCTCCAGAAACCTGAGAAAACATGATATTTCATTCTGTAAACATGACATTGGATGCATTTGCCGAACAGGAAGATTGTGCTTTTCTCCAAAACCACTTTCACGGTGATTTTTGGTTAAATTTCACCCGAAATCCACAACAATTTGTCCAGATACTCCTGGATGAAAACAAAAACCTATCTGGTGATTTGTAGCTATCTCAATCCCAGATCTTGCTACAGCCTCTGTGTGTGTTTTGTATCTGGATATTCTCTATGGACTTTAAGGTTTTGAATGCATTTTAGCAGGACTCTTTTTGTTTTCTGCTGGCAAACGCTAATTGGTTCCACCTGGAGTCAAATACTCCACACATTCGAGTTTTCTAGGAAGAAAGCTTCAGAAACCTGTGATAACATGATATTTCTTTCTGTAAACATGACATTGGATTCATTTGCTGAACAGGAAGATTGTGCTTTTCTCCAAAACCACTTTCACGGTGATTTTTGGTTAAATTTCACCCGAAATCCACAACAATTTGTCCAGATACTCCTGGATGAAAACAAAATTATCTGGTGATTTGTAGCTATCTCAGTCCCAGATCTTGCTACAGTCTCTGTGTGTGTTTATGTATCTGGATATTCTCTATGGACTTTACGGTTTTGAATGCATTTTAGTATTTGTTTTCTACTGGCAAATGCTAATTGGTTCCACCTCGAGTCAAATAATCCACACATTCAAGTTTTCTAGGAAAAAAGCTCTAGAAACCTGAGAAAACATGATATTTCTTTCTATAAATATGACATTGGATGCATTTGCCGAACAGGAAGATTGTGCTTTTCTTCAAAACCACTTTCACGGTGATTTTTTGGTTAAATTTCCCTTCAAAACTACAACAATTTGTCCAGATACTCCTGTATGAAAACAAAAATATCTGGTGTGTTGCGGATATCACAATCCCAGATCTTGCTACAGCCTCTGTGTGTGTTTGTGTTTTCTGGGCATTCTCAATTTACTTTAAAGTTTTGAATGTATTTTAGCATTTGTTTTCTACTGGGAAATGCTAATTGGTTCCAACTGGAGTCAAATACTCCACACATTGGAGTTTTCTAGGAAGAAATCTTCAGAAACCTGAGAAAACATGATATTTCTTTCTGTAAACATGACATTGGATGCATTTGCCGAACAGGAAGATTGTGCTTTTCTCCAAAACCACTTTCACGGTGATTTTTGGTTAAATTTCACCCGAAATACAACAATTTGTCCAGATACTCCTGGATGAAAACAAAACTATCTGGTGATTTGTAGCTATCTCAATCCCAGATCTTGCTACAGCCTCTGTGTGTGTTTGTGTTTTCTGGATATTCTCTACGGACTTTAAGGTTTTGAATGCATTTTAGCAGGACCCTTTTTGTTTTCTGCTGGCAAACGCTAATTGGTTCCACCTGGAGTCAAATCCTCCACACATTCGAGTTTTCTAGGAAGAAAGCTCCAGAAACCTGAGAAAACATGATATTTCTTTCTGTAAACATGACATTGGATGCATTTGCCGAACAGGAAGATTGTGCTTTTCTCCAAAACCACTTTCACAGTGATTTTTGGTTAAATTTCACCCGAAATCCACAGCAATTTGTCCAGATACTCCTGGATGAAAACAAAACTATCTGGTGATTTGTAGCTATCTCAATCCCAGATCTTGCTACAGCCTCGGTGTGTGTTTGTGTTTTCTGGATATTCTCTATGGACTTTAAGGTTTTGAATGCATTTTAGCAGGACCCTTTTTGTTTTCAGCTGGCAAACGCTAATTGGTTCCACCTGGAGTCAAATCCTCCACACATTCGAGTTTTCTGGGAAGAAAGCTCCAGAAACCTGAGAAAACATGATATTTCTTTCCGTAAACATGACATTGGATACATTTGCCGAACAGGAAGATTGTGCTTTTCTCCAAAACCACTTTCACGGTGATTTTTTGGTTAAATTTCACCCGAAATCCACAACAATTGGTCCAGATACTCCTGGATGAAAACAAAACTATCTGGTGATTTGTAGCTATCTCAATCCCAGATCTTGCTACAGCCTCTGTGTGTGTTTGTGTTTTCTGGACATTCTCTATGGACATTAAGGTTTTGAATGCATTTTAGCAGGACCCTTTTTGTTTTCTGCTGGCAAACGCCAATTGGTTCCACCTGGAGTCAAATCCTCCACACATTCGAGTTTTCTAGGAAGAAAGCTCCAGAAACCTGTGAAAACATGATATTTGTATTTGTAAACATGATATTGGATGCATTTGCTGAACAGGAAGATTGTGCTTTTCTCCAAAACCACTTTCACGGTGATTTTTTGGTTAAATTTCACTTCAAAACTACAACAATTTGTCCATATAATCCTGGATGAAAACAAAATTATCTGGTGATTTGTAGCTATCTCAATCCCAGATCTTGCTACAGCCTCTGTGTGTGTTTGTGTTTTCTGGACACTCTCCATGGACTTTAAGGTTTTGCATGCATTTTAGCAGCACCCTTTTTGTTTTCTGCTGGCAAACGCTAATTGGTTCCACCTGGAGTCAAATCCTCCACACATTCGAGTTTTCTAGGAAGAAAGCTCCAGAAACCTGAGAAAACATGATATTTGTATTTGTAAACATGACATTGGATTCATTTGCTGAACAGAAAAATTGTGCTTTACTCCAAAACCACTTTCACGGTGATTTTTGGTTAAATTTCACCTGAAATCCACAAAGATTTGTCCAGATACTCCGGGATGAAAACAAAACAATCTGGTGATTTGTAGCTATCTCAATCCCAGATCTTGCTACAGCCTCTGTGTGTGTTTGTGTTTTCTGGATATTCTCTATGGACTTTAAGGTTTTGAATGTATTTTAGTATTTGTTTTCTGCTAGCAAACGATAATTGGTTCCACCTGGAGTCCAATACTCCACACATTCGAGTTTTCTAGGAAGAAAGCTTCAGAAACCTGAGAAAACATGATATTTCTTTCTGTAAACATGACATTGGATGCATTTGCCGAACAGGAAGATTTTGCTTTTCTCCAAAACCTCTTTCACAGTGATTTTTTGGTTAAATTTCACTTCAAAACTACAACAATTTGTCCAGATACTCCCGGATGGAAAGAAAACTATCTGGTGATTTGTAGCTATGTCAATCCCAGATCGTGCTACAGCCTCTGTGTGTGTTTGTGTTTTCTGGATATTCTCTATGGACTTTAAGTTTTTGAATGCATTTTAGCAGGACCCTTTTTGTTTTCTGCTTGCAAACGCTAAATGGTTCCACCAGGATTCAAATCCTCCACACATTCGAGTTTTCTAGGAAGAAAGTTCCAGAAACCTGAGAAAACATGATATTTGTATTTGTAAACATGACATTGGATGCATTTCCCGAACAGGAAGATTGTGCTTTTCTCCAAAACCACTTTCACGGTGATTTCTTGGTTAAATTTCACCCGAAATCCACAACAATTGGTCCAGATACTCCTGGATGAAAACAAAACTATCTGGTGATTTGTAGCTATCTCAATCCCAGATCTTGCTACAGCCTCTGTGTGTGTTTGTGTTTTCTGGACATTCTCTATGGACTTTAAGGTTTTGAATGCATTTTAGCAGGACCCTTTTTGTTTTCTGCTGCCAAACGCCAATTGGTTCCACCTGGAGTCAAATCCTCCACACATTGGAGTTTTCTAGGAAGAAAGCTCCAGAAACCTGTGAAAACATGATATTTGTATTTGTAAACATGACATTGGATGCATTTGCTGAACAGGAAGATTGTGCTTTTCTCCAAAACTACTTTCACCGTGATTTTTTTGGTTAAATTTCACTTCAAAACTACAACAATTTGTCCAGATAATCCTGGATGAAAACAAAATTATCTGGTGATTTGTAGCTATCTCAATCCCAGATCTTGCTACAGCCTCTGTGTGTGTTTGTGTTTTCTGGACACTCTCCATGGACTTTAAGGTTTTGCATGCATTTTAGCAGGACCCTTTTTGTTTTCTGCTGGGAAACGCTAATTGGTTCCACCTGAAGTCAAATCCTCCACACATTCGAGTTTTCTAGCATGAAAGCTCCAGAAACCTGAGAAAACATGATATTTCTTTCTGTAAACATGACATTGGATTCATTTGCTGAACAGAAAGATTGTGCTTTTCTCCAAAACTACTTTCACGGTGATTTTTGGTTAAATTTCACTTCAAAACTTAAACAATTTGTCCAGATACTCCTGGATGAAAACAAAACTATCTGGTGATTTGTAGCTTTGTCAATCCCAGATCTTGCTACATCCTATGTGTGTGTTTGTGTTTTCTGGACATTCTCTATGGACTTTAAGGTTTTGAATGCATTTTAGCAGGACCCTTTTTGTTTTCTGCTGGCCAACGCTAATTGGTTCCACCTGGAGTAAAATACTCCACACATTCGAGTTGTCTAGGAAGAAAGCTCCATAAACCTGAGAATACATGATATTTGTATTTGTAAACATGACATTGGATTCATTTGCTGAATAGAAAAATTGTGCTTTACTCCAAAACCACTTTCACGGTGATTTTTGGTTAAATTTCACCCAAAATCCACAAAGATTTGTCCAGATACTCCTGGATGAAAACAAAACTATCTGGTGATTTGTAGCTATCTCAATCCCAGATCTTGCTACAGCCTCTGTGTTTACTTGTGTTTTCTGGACACTCTCTATGGACTTTAAGGTTTTGCATGCATTTTAGTAGGACAATATTTGTTTTCTGCTGGCAAAAGCTAATTGGTTCCACCTGGAGTGAAATTCTCCACACATTCGAGTTTTCTGGGAAGAAAGCTCCAGAAACCTGAGAAAACATGATATTTGTATTTGTAAACATGACATTGGATTCATTTGCAGAACAGAAAGATTGTGCTTTTCTCCAAAACCACTTTCACGGTGATTTTTGGTTAAATTTCACCCAAAATCCACAACAATTTCTCCAGATCCTCCTGGATGAAAACAAAACTATCTGGTGATTTGTAGCTATCTCAATCCCAGATCTTGCTGCAGCCTGTATGTGTGTTTGTGTTTTCCGGATATTCTCTATGGACTTTAAGGTTTTGAATGCATATTAGCAGGACCCTTTTTGTTTTCTGCTGGCAAAGGCTAATTGGATCCACCTGGAGTCAAATACTCCACACATTCGAGATTTCTAGGAAGAAAGCTCCAGAAACCTGAGAAAACATGATACTTCTTTCTGTAAAGATTACATTGGATGCATTTGCCGAACAGGAAGATTGTGCTTTTCTCCAAAACCACTTTCACGGTGATTTTTGGTTAAATTTCACCTGAAATCCACAACAATTTGTCCAGATACTCCTGGATGAAAACAAAACTATCTGGTGATTTGTAGCTATCTCAATCCCAGATCTTGCTACAGCCTCTGTGTTTGTTTGTGTTTTCTGGATATTCTCTATGGACTTTAAGGTTTTGAACGCATTTTAGCAGGACCCTTTTTGTTTTCTGCTGGAAAACGCTAATTGGTTCCACCTGGAGTCAAATACTCCACACATTCGAGTTTTCTAGCATGAAAGCTCCAGAAACCTGAGAAAACATGATATTTCTTTCTGTAAACATGACATTGGATTCATTTGCTGAACAGAAAGATTGTGCTTTTCTCCAAAACTACTTTCACGGTGATTTTTGGTTAAATTTCACTTCAAAACTTAAACAATTTGTCCAGATACTCCTGGATGAAAACAAAACTATCTGGTGATTTGTAGCTTTGTCAATCCCAGATCTTGCTACATCCTATGTGTGTGTTTGTGTTTTCTGGACATTCTCTATGGACTTTAAGGTTTTGAATGCATTTTAGCAGGACCCTTTTTGTTTTCTGCTGGCCAACGCTAATTGGTTCCACCTGGAGTAAAATACTCCACACATTCGAGTTGTCTAGGAAGAAAGCTCCATAAACCTGAGAATACATGATATTTGTATTTGTAAACATGACATTGGATTCATTTGCTGAATAGAAAAATTGTGCTTTACTCCAAAACCACTTTCACGGTGATTTTTGGTTAAATTTCACCCAAAATCCACAAAGATTTGTCCAGATACTCCTGGATGAAAACAAAACTATCTGGTGATTTGTAGCTATCTCAATCCCAGATCTTGCTACAGCCTCTGTGTTTACTTGTGTTTTCTGGACACTCTCTATGGACTTTAAGGTTTTGCATGCATTTTAGTAGGACAATATTTGTTTTCTGCTGGCAAAAGCTAATTGGTTCCACCTGGAGTGAAATTCTCCACACATTCGAGTTTTCTGGGAAGAAAGCTCCAGAAACCTGAGAAAACATGATATTTGTATTTGTAAACATGACATTGGATTCATTTGCAGAACAGAAAGATTGTGCTTTTCTCCAAAACCACTTTCACGGTGATTTTTGGTTAAATTTCACCCAAAATCCACAACAATTTCTCCAGATCCTCCTGGATGAAAACAAAACTATCTGGTGATTTGTAGCTATCTCAATCCCAGATCTTGCTGCAGCCTGTATGTGTGTTTGTGTTTTCCGGATATTCTCTATGGACTTTAAGGTTTTGAATGCATATTAGCAGGACCCTTTTTGTTTTCTGCTGGCAAAGGCTAATTGGATCCACCTGGAGTCAAATACTCCACACATTCGAGATTTCTAGGAAGAAAGCTCCAGAAACCTGAGAAAACATGATACTTCTTTCTGTAAAGATTACATTGGATGCATTTGCCGAACAGGAAGATTGTGCTTTTCTCCAAAACCACTTTCACGGTGATTTTTGGTTAAATTTCACCTGAAATCCACAACAATTTGTCCAGATACTCCTGGATGAAAACAAAACTATCTGGTGATTTGTAGCTATCTCAATCCCAGATCTTGCTACAGCCTCTGTGTTTGTTTGTGTTTTCTGGATATTCTCTATGGACTTTAAGGTTTTGAACGCATTTTAGCAGGACCCTTTTTGTTTTCTGCTGGAAAACGCTAATTGGTTCCACCTGGAGTCAAATACTCCACACATTCGGGTTTTCTAGGAAGAAAGCTTCAGAAACCTGAGAAAACATGATATTTCTTTCTGTAAACATGACATTGGATGCATTTGCCGAACAGGAAGATTGTGCTTTTCTCCAAAACCACTTTCACGGTGATTTTTGGTTAAATTTCACCCAAAATCGAGAACAATTTGTTCAGATACTCCTGGATTGGGCCGGCGCCGTGGCTCAATAGGCTAATCCTCCACCTTGCGGCGCCGGCACACCGGGTTCTAGTCCCGGTTGGGGCGCCGGATTCTGTCCCGGTTGCCCCTCTTCCAGGCCAGCTCTCTGCTATGGCCAGGGAGTGCAGTGGAGGATGGCCCAGGTGCTTGGGCCCTACACCCCATGGGAGACCAGGAAAAGCACCTGGCTCCTGCCATCGGATCAGCGCGGTGCGCCGGCTGCAGCAGCGGCCATTGGAGGGTGAACCAACGGAAAAGGAAGACCTTTCTCTCTCTGTCTCTCTCACTCACTGTCCACTCTGCCTGTAAAAAAAAAAAAAAAAAAAAAAAAAAAAAAAAAAAAAGCAGATACTCCTGGATGAAAACAAAACTATCTGGTGATTTGTAGCTATCTCAATCCCAGATTTTGGTACAGCCTCTGTGTGTGTTTGTGTTTTCTGGATATTCTCTATGGACTTTAAGGTTTTGAATGCATTTTAGTAGGTAAGTTTTTGTTTTTAGCTGCCAAAAGCTAATTAGTTCCACCTGGAGTCAAATACTCCACACATTGGAGTTTTCTAGGAAGAAAGTTCCAGAAACCTGAGAAAACATGATATTTGTATTTGTAAACATGACATTGACTTCATTTGCTGAACAGAAAGATTGTGCTTTTCTCCAAAACCACTTTCACGGTGATTTTTGGAGAAATTTCACCCGAAATCCACAACAATTTGTCCAGATACTCCTGGATGAAAACAAACCTATCTGGTGATTTGTAGCTATCTCAATCCCAGATCTTGCTACAGCCTCTGTGTGTGTTTGTGTTTTCCTGACATTCTCTTTGGACTTTAAGGTTTTGAATGCATTTTAGCGTTTGTTTTCTGCTGTCAAACGCTAATTGGTTCCACCTGGACTCAAATACTCCACACATTCGAGTTTTCTAGGAAGAAAGCTCCAGAAACCTGAGAAAACATGATATTTCTTTCTGTAAACATGACATTGGATGCATTTGCCGAACAGGAAGATTGTGCTTTTCTCCAAAACCACTTTCACGGTGATTTTTGGTTAAATTTCACCCAAAATCCAGAACAATTTGTTCAGATACTCCTGGATGAAAACAAGATTATCTGGTGATTTGTAGCTATCTCAATCCCAGATCTTGCTACATCCTCTGTGTGTGTTTGTGTTTTCTGGACATTCTCTATGGACTTTAAGGTTTTGAATGTGTTTTAGCATTTGTTTTCTGCTGGCAAATGCTAATTGGTTCCACCTGGAGTCAAATACTCCACACATTCGAGTTTTCTGGGAAGAAAGCTCCAGAAACCTGAGAAAACATGATATTTGTATTTGTAAATATGACATTGGATTCATTTGCAGAACAGAAAGATTGTGCTTTTCTCCAAAACCACTTTCACGGTGATTTTATGGTTAAATTTCATTTCCAAACTACAACAATTTGTCCAGATACTCCTGGATGAAAACAAAACTATCTGGTGATTTGTAGCTATCTCAATCCCAGATCTTGCTACAGCCTCTGTGTGTGTTTGTGTTTTCTGGACATTCTCTATGGACTTTAAGGTTTTGAATGTGTTTTAGCATTTGTTTTCTGCTGGCAAATGCTAATTGGTTCCACCTGGAGTCAAATACTCCACACATTCGAGTTTTCTGGGAAGAAAGCTCCAGAAACCTGAGAAAGCATGATATTTGTATTTGTAAATATGACATTGGATTCATTTGCAGAACAGAAAGATTGTGCTTTTCTCCAAAACCACTTTCACGGAGATTTTTGGTTAAATTTCATTTCCAAACTACAACAATTTGTCCAGATACTCCTGGATGAAAACAAAACTATCTGGTGATTTGTAGCTATCTCAATCCCAGATCTTGCTACAGCCTCTGTGTGTGTTTGTGTTTTCTGGATATTCTCTATGGACTTTAAGGTTTTGAATGCATTTTAGCAGGACCCTTTTTGTTTTCTGCTGGCAAAGGCTAATTGGATCCACCTGGAGTCAAATACTCCACACATTCGAGTTTCTAGGAAGAAAGCTCCAGAAACCTGAGAAAACATGATACTTCTTTCTGTAAAGATGACATTGGATGCATTTGCGAAACAGAAACATTGTGCTTTTCTCCAAAACCACTTTCACGGTGATTTTTGGTTAAATTTCACCCGAAATCCAGAACAATTTGTCCAGAAAATCCTGGATGAAAACAAAACTATATGGTGATTTGTAGCTATCTCAGTCCCAGATCTTGCTACAGCCTCTGTGTGTGTTTGTGTTTTCTGGACATTCTCTATGGACTTTAAGGTTTTGAATGCATTTTAGCAGGACCCTTTTTGTTTTCTGCTGGCAAACGCTAATTGGTTCCACCTGCAGTCAAATCCTCCACACATTCGAGTTTTCTAGGAAGAAAGCTCCAGAAACCTGAGAAAACATGATATTTGTATTTGTAAACATGACATTGCATTCATTTGCTGAACAGAAAGATTGTGCTTTTCTCCAAAACCACTTTCCCGGTGATTTTTTGGTTAAATATCACCCGAAATCCACAACAATTTGTCCAGATACTCCTGGATGAAAACAAAATTATCTGGTGATTTGTAGCTATCTAAATCCCAGATCTTGCTACAGCCTCTGTGTGTGTTTGTGTTTTCTGGACATTCTCTATGGACTTTAAGGTTTTGAATGTGTTTTAGCATTTGTTTTCTGCTGGCAAACGCTAATTGGTTCCACCTGGAGTCAAATACTCCACACATTCGAGTTTTCTAGGAAGAAAGTTCCAGAAACCTGAGAAAACATGATATTTGTATTTGTAAACATGACATTGGCTTCATTTGCTGAACAGAAAGATTGTGCTTTTCTCCAAAACCACTTTCACGGTGATTTTATGGTTAAATTTCATTTCCAAACTACAACAATTTGTCCAGATACTCCTGGATGAAAACAAAACTATCTGGTATTTGTAGCTATCTCAACCCAGATCTTGCTACAGCCTCTGTGTGTGTTTGTGTTTTCCTGACATTCTCTATGGACTTTAAGGTTTTGAATGCATTTTAGCATTTGTTTTCTGCTGGCAAACGCTAATTGGTTCCACCTGGAGTCAAATCCTCCACACATTCAAGTTTTCTGGGACGAAAGCTTCAGAAACCTGAGAAAACATGATATTTCTTTCTGTAAACATGACATTGGATGCATTTGCCAAACAGGAAGATTGTGCATTTCTCCAAAACCACTTTCACGGTGATTTTAGGGTTAAATTTCATTTCCAAACTACAACAATTTGTCCAGATACTCCTGGATGAAAACAAAACTATCTGGTGATTTGTAGCTATCTCAATCCCAGATCTTGCTACAGCCTCTGTGTGTGTTTGTGTTTTCTGGATATTCTCTATGGACTTTAAGGTTTTGAATGCATTTTAGCAGGACCCTTTTTGTTTTCTGCTGGCAATGGCTAATTGGATCCACCTGGAGTCAAATACTCCACACATTCGAGTGTCTAGGAAGAAAGCTCCAGAAACCTGAGAAAACATGATACTTCTTTCTGTAAAGATGACATTGGATGCATTTGCGAAACAGGAAGATTGTGCTTTTCTCCAAAACCACTTTCACGGTGATTTTTGGTTAAATTTCACCCGAAATCCACAACAATTTGTCCAGACAATCCTGGATGAAAACAAAACTATCTGGTGATTTGTAGCTATCTCAGTCCCAGATCTTGCTACAGCCTCTGTGTGTGTTTGTGTTTTCTGGACATTCTCTATGGACTTTAAGGTTTTGAATGTGTTTTAGCAGGACCCTTTTTGTTTTCTGCTGGCAAACGCTAATTGGTTCCACCTGCAGTCAAATCCTCCACACATTCGAGGTTTCTAGGAAGAAAGCTCCAGAAACCTGAGAAAACATGATATTTGTATTTGTAAACATGACATTGGATTCATTTGCTGAAGAGAAAGATTGTGCTTTTCCCCAAAACCACTTTCCCGGTGATTTTTTGGTTAAATATCACCCGAAATCCACAACAATTTGTCCAGATACTCCTGGATGAAAACAAAATTATCTGGTGATTTGTAGCTATCTAAATCCCAGATCTTGCTACAGCCTCTGTGTGTGTTTGTGTTTTCTGGACATTCTCTATGGACTTTAAGGTTTTGAATGTGTTTTAGCATTTGTTTTCTGCTGGCAAATGCTAATTGGTTCCACCTGGAGTCAAATACTGCACACATTCGAGTTTTCTGGGAAGAAAGCTCCAGAAACCTGAGAAAACATGATATTTGTATTTGTAAATATGACATTGGATTCATTTGCAGAACAGAAAGATTGTGCTTTTCTCCAAAACCACTTTCACGGTGATTTTATGGTTAAATTTCATTTCCAAACTACAACAATTTGTCTAGATACTCCTGGATGAAAACAAAACTATCTGGTGATTTGTAGCTATCTCAATCCCAGATCTTGCTACAGCCTCTGTGTGTGTTTGTGTTTTCTGGATATTCTCTATGGACTTTAAGGTTTTGAATGCATTTTAGCAGGACCCTTTTTGTTTTCTGCTGGCAAAGGCTAATTGGTTCCACCTGGAGTCAAATACTCCACACATTCGAGTTTTCTAGGAAGAAAGTTCCAGAAACCTGAGAAAACATGATATTTGTATTTGTAAACATGACATTGGCTTCATTTGCTGAACAGAAAGATTGTGCTTTTCTCCAAAACCACTTTCCCGGTGATTTTTGGTTAAATTTCACTTCAAAACTTAAACAATTTGTCCAGATACTCCTGGATGAAAACAAAACTATCTGGTGATTTGTAGCTATCTCAACCCAGATCTTGCTACAGCCTCTGTGTGTGTTTGTGTTTTCCTGACATTCTCTATGGACTTTAAGGTTTTGAATGCATTTTAGCATTTGTTATCTGCTGGCAAACGCTAATTGGTTCCACCTGGAGTCAAATCCTCCACACATTCAAGTTTTCTGGGACGAAAGCTTCAGAAACCTGAGAAAACATGATATTTCTTTCTGTAAACATGACATTGGATGCATTTGCCGAACAGGAAGATTGTGCATTTCTCCAAAACCACTTTCACGGTAATTTTTGGTTAAATTTCACCCGAAATCCACAACAATTTGTCCAGAAACTCCTGGATGAAAACAAAATTATCTGGTGATTTGTAGCTATCTCAATCCCAGATCTTGCTACAGCCTCTGTGTGTGTTTGTGTTTTCTGGATATTCTCTATGGACTTTAAGGTTTTGAATGCATTTTAGCAGGACCCTTTTTGTTTTCTGCTGGCAAAGGCTAATTGGATCCACCTGGAGTCAAATACTCCACACATTCGAGTTTCTAGGAAGAAAGCTCCAGAAACCTGAGAAAACATGATACTTCTTTCTGTAAAGATGACATTGGATGCATTTGCGAAACAGGAAGATTGTGCTTTTCTCCAAAACCACTTTCACGGTGATTTTTGGTTAAATTTCACCGGAAATCCACAACAATTTGTCCAGATACTCCTGGATGAAAACAAAATTATCTGGTGATTTGTAGCTATCTCAGTCCCAGATCTTGCTACAGCCTATGTGTGTGTTTGTGTTTTCTGGACATTCTCTATGGACTTTAAGGTTTTGAATGCATTTTAGCAGGACCCTTTTTGTTTTCTGCTGGCAAACGCTAATTGGTTCCACCTGCAGTCAAATCCTCCACACATTCGAGGTTTCTAGGAAGAAAGCTCCAGGAACCTGAGAAAACATGATATTTGTATTTGTAAACATGACATTGGATTCATTTGCTGAACAGAAAGATTGTGCTTTTCTCCAAAACCACTTTCACGGTGATTTTTGGTTAAATTTCAGCCGAAATCCACAACAATTTGTCCAGATACTCCTGGATGAAAACAAAACTATCTGGTGATTTGTAGCTATCTCAATCCCAGATCTTGCTACAGCCTCTGTGTGTGTTTGTGTTTTCTGGATATTCTCTATGGACTTTAATGTTTTGAATGCATTTTAGTAGGTAAGTTTTTGTTTTCTGCTGGCAAACGCTAATTGGTTCCACCTGGAGTCAAATCCTCCACACATTCGAGTTTTCTAGGAAGAAAGTTCCAGAAACCTGAGAAAACATGATATTTGTATTTGTAAACATGACATTGGCTTCATTTGCTGAACAGAAAGATTGTGCTTTTCTCCAAAACCACTTTCCCGGTGATTTTTGGTTAGATTTCCCTTCAAAACTTAAACAATTTGTCCAGATACTCCTGGATGAAAACAAAACTATCTGGTGATTTGTAGCTATCTCAACCCAGATCTTGCTACAGCCTCTGTGTGTGTTTGTGTTTTCCTGACATTCTCTATGGACTTTAAGGTTTTGAATGCATTTTAGCATTTGTTTTCTGCTGGCAAACGCTAATTGGTTCCACCTGGAGTCAAATCCTCCACACATTCAAGTTTTCTGGGACGAAAGCTTCAGAAACCTGAGAAAACATGATATTTGTATTTGTAAACATGACATTGGATGCATTTGCCAAACAGGAAGATTGTGCATTTCTCCAAAACCACTTTCACGGTTATTTTTGGTTAAATTTCACCCGAAATCCACAACAATTTGTCCAGATACTCCTGGATGAAAACAAAATTATCTGGTGATTGGTAGCTATCTCAATCCCAGATCTTGCTACAGCCTCTGTGTGTGTTTGTGTTTTCTGGATATTCTCTATGGACTTTAAGGTTTTGAATGCATTTTAGCAGGACCCTTTTTGTTTTCTGCTGGCAAAGGCTAATTGGATCCACCTGGAGTCAAATACTCCACACATTCGAGTTTCTAGGAAGAAAGCTCCAGAAACCTGAGAAAACATGATACTTCTTTCTGTAAAGATGACATTGTATGCATTTGCGAAACAGGAAGATTGTGCTTTTCTCCAAAACCACTTTCACGGTGATTTTTGGTTAAATTTCACCCGAAATCCACAACAATTTGTCCAGATACTCCTGGATGAAAACAAAACTATCTGGTGATTTGTAGCTATCTCAATCCCAGATCTTGCTACAGCCTCTGTGTGTGTTTGTGTTTTCTGGACATTCTCTATGGAATTTAAGCTTTTGAATGCATTTTAGCAGGACCCTTTTTGTTTTCTGCTGGCAAACGCTAATTCGTTAAGCCTGGAGTCAAATACTCCACACATTCGAGTTTTCTAGGAAGAAAGCTTCAGAAACCTGAGAAGACATGATATTTCCTTCTGTAAACATGACATTGGATGCATTTGCCAAACAGGAAGATTGTGGTTTTCTACAAAACCACTTTCACGGTGATTTTTTGGTTAAATTTCACTTCAAAACTGAAACAATTTGTCCAGATACTCCTGGATGAAAACAAAACTATCTGGTGATTTGTAGCTATCTCAATCCCAGATCTTGCTACAGCCTCTGTGTGTGTTTGTGTTTTCTGGATATTCATTATGGACTTTAAGGTTTTGAATGCATTTTAGCAGGACCCTTTTTGTTTTCTGCTGGCAAACGCTAATTGGTTCCACCTGGAGTCAAATACTCCACACATTCGAGATTTCTAGGAAGAAAGCTCCAGAAACCTGAGAAAACATGATATTTGTATTTGTAAACATGACATTGGATACATTTGCTGAACAGGAAGATTGTGCTTTTCTCCAAAACCACTTTCACAGTGATTTTTGGTTAAATTTCACCCGAAATCCACAACAATTTGTCCAGATACTCCTGGATGAAAACAAAACTATCTGGTGATTTGTAGCTATCTCAATCCCAGATCTTGCTACAGCCTCTGTGTGTGTTTGTGTTTTCTGGACATTCTCTATGGACTTTAAGGTTTTGAATGCATTTTAGCAGGACCCTTTTTGTTTTCTGCTGGCAAACGCTAATTGGTTCCACCTGGAATCAAATACTCCACACATTCGAGTTTTCTGGGAAGAAAGCTTCAGAAACCTGAGAAAACATGATGTTTCCTTCTGTAAACATGACATTGGATGCATTTGCCAAACAGGAAGATTGTGGTTTTCTACAAAACCACTTTCACGGTGATTTTTTGGTTAAATTTCACTTCAAAACTACACTAATTTGTCCAGAAACTCCTGGATGAAAACAAAACTATCTGGTGATTTGTAGCTATCTCAATCCCAGATCTTGCAACAGCCTCTGTGTGTGCTTGTGTTTTCTGGACATTCTCTATGGACTTTAAGCTTTTGAATGCATTTTAGCATGTAAGTTTTTGTTTTCTGCTGGCAAACGCTAATTGGTTCCACCTGGAGTCAAATACTCCACACATTCGAGTTTTCTAGGAAGAAATCTCCAGAAACCTGAGAAAACATGATATTTGTATTTGTAAACATGACATTGGATTCATTTGCTGAACAGGAAGATTGTGCTTTTCTCCAAAACCACTTTCACGGTGATTTTTTGGATAATTTCACCCGAAATCCACAACAATTTGTCCAGATACTCCTGGATGAAAACAAAACTATCTGGTGATTTGTAGCTATCTCAATCTGAGATCTTGCTACAGCCTCTGTGTGTGTTTGTGTTTTCCTGACATTCTCTATGGACTTTAAGGTTTTGAATGCATTTTAGCATTTGTTTTCTGCTGGCAAACGCTAATTGGTTCCACCTGGAGTCAAATCCTCCACACATTCAAATTTTCTGGGACGAAAGCTTCAGAAACCTGAGAAAACATGATATTTGTATTTGTAAACATGACATTGGATGCATTTGCCAAACAGGAAGATTGTGCATTTCTCCAAAACCACTTTCACGGTAATTTTTGGTTAAATTTCACCCGAAATCCACAACAATTTGTCCAGATACTCCTGGATGAAAACAAAATTATCTGGTGATTTGTAGCTATCTCAATCCCAGATCTTGCTACAGCCTCTGTGTGTGTTTGTGTTTTCTGGATATTCTCTATGGACTTTAAGGTTTTGAATGCATTTTAGCAGGACCCTTTTTGTTTTCTGCTGGCAAAGGCTAATTGGATCCACCTGGAGTCAAATACTCCACACATTCGAGTTTCCAGGAAGAAAGCTCCAGAAACCTGAGAAAACATGATACTTCTTTCTGTAAAGATGACATTGTATGCATTTGCGAAACAGGAAGATTGTGCTTTTCTCCAAAACCACTTTCACGGTGATTTTTGGTTAAATTTCACCCGAAAACCACAACAATTTGTCCAGATACTCCTGGATGAAAACAAAACTATCTGGTGATTTGTAGCTATCTCAATCCCAGATCTTGCTACAGCCTCTGTGTGTGTTTGTGTTTTCTGGACATTCTCTATGGACTTTAAGCTTTTGAATGCATTTTAGCAGGACCCTTTTTGTTTTCTGCTGGCAAACGCTAATTCGTTAAGCCTGGAGTCAAATACTCCACACATTCGAGTTTTCTAGGAAGAAAGCTTCAGAAACCTGAGAAAACATGATATTTCCTTCTGTAAACATGACATTGGATGCATTTGCCAAACAGGAAGATTGTGGTTTTCTACAAAACCACTTTCACGGTGATTTTTTGGTTAAATTTCACTTCAAAACTACAACAATTTGTCCAGATACTCCTGGATGAAAACAAAACTATCTGGTGATTTGTAGCTATCTCAATCCCAGATCTTGCTACAGCCTCTGTGTGTGTTTGTGTTTTCTGGATATTCATTATGGACTTTAAGGTTTTGAATGCATTTTAGCAGGACCCTTTTTGTTTTCTGCTGGCAAACGCTAATTGGTTCCACCTGGAGTCAAATACTCCACACATTCGAGATTTCTAGGAAGAAAGCTCCAGAAACCTGAGAAAACATGATATTTGTATTTGTAAACATGACATTGGATACATTTGCTGAACAGGAAGATTGTGCTTTTCTCCAAAACCACTTTCACAGTGATTTTTGGTTAAATTTCACCCGAAATCCACAACAATTTGTCCAGATACTCCTGGATGAAAACAAAACTATCTGTTGATTTGTAGCTATCTCAATCCCAGATCTTGCTACAGCCTCTGTGTGTGTTTGTGTTTTCTGGATATTCTCTATGGACTTTAAGTTTTGAATGCATTTTAGCAGGACCCTTTTTGTTTTCTGCTGGCAAACGCTAATTGGTTCCACCTGGAGTCAAATACTCCACACATTCGAGTTTTCTAGGAAGAAAGCACCAGAAACCTGAGAAAACATGATATTTGTAGTTGTCAACATGACATTGGATTCATTTGCTGAACAGAAAGATTGTGCTTTTCTCCAAAACCACTTTCACTGTGATTTTTGGTTAAATTTCACTTCAAAACTACAACAATTTTTCCAGATACTCCTGGATGAAAACAAAACTATCTGGTGATTTGTAGCTATCTCAATCCCAGATCTTGCTACAGCCTCTGTGTGTGTTTGTGTTTTTGGGACATTCTCTATGGACTTTAAGGTTTTGAATGCATTTTAGCAGGAGCCTTTTTGTTTTCTGCTGGCAAACGCTAATTGGTTCCACCTGGAGTCAAATCCTCCACACATTCGAGTTTTCTAGGAAGAAAGCTCCAGAAACCTGAGAAAACATGATATTTGTATTTGTAAACATGACCTTGGATTCATTTACTAAACAGAAAGATTGTGCTTTTCTTCAAAACCACTTTCACGGTGATTTTTGGTTAAATTTCACCTGAAATCCACAACAATTTTTCCAGATACTCCTGGATGAAAACCAAACTATCTGGTGATTTGTAGCTATCTCAATCCCAGATCTTGCTACAGCCTCTGTGTGTGTTTGTGTTTTCTGGATATTCTCTATGGACTTTAAGGTTTTGAATGCATTTTAGCAGGACCCTTTTTGTTTTCTGCTGGCAAACGCTAATTGGTTCCACCTGGAGTCAAATACTCCACACATTCGAGTTTTCTAGGAAGAAAGATTCAGAAACCTGAGAAAACATGATATTTCTTTCTGTAAACATGACCTTGGATACATTTGCCTAACAGGAAGATTGTGCTTTTCTCCAAAACCACTTTCACGGTGATTTTTGGTTAAATTTCACTTCAAAACTACAACAATTTGTCCAGATACTCCTGGATGAAAACAAAACTATCTGGTGATTTGTAGCTATCTCAATCCCAGATCTTGCTATAGCCTCTGTGTGTGTTTGTGTGTTCTGGATATTCTCTATGGACTTTAAGGTTTTGAATGCATTTTAGCAGGACCCTTTTTGTTTTCTGATGGCAAACCCTAATTGGTTCTACCTGGAGTCAAATACGCCACACATTCGAGTTTTCTAGGAAGAAAGCTTCAGAAACCTGAGAAAACATGGAATTTCTTTCTGTAAACATGACATTGGATACATTTCCCGAACAGGAAGATTGTGCTTTTCTCCAAAACCACTTTCACGGTGATTTTTGGTTAAATTTCACCCGAAATCCACAACAATTTGTTCAGATACTCCTGGATGAAAACAAAACTATCTGGTGATTTGTAGCCATCTCAATCCCAGATATTGCTACAGCCTCTGTGTGTGTTTGTGTTTTCTGGACATTCTCTATGTACTTTACTGTTTTGAATGCATTTTAGCAGGATCCTTTTTGTTTTTAGCTGCCAAAAGCTAATTTGTTCCACCTGGAGTCAAATACTCCACACATTCGAGTTTTCTAGGAAGAAAGCTTCAGAAACCTGAGAAAACATAATATTTGTATTTGTAAACATGAGATTGGATTCATTTTTGGAACAGAAAGATTGTGATTTTCTCCAAAACCACTTTCACTGTGATTTTTTGGTTAAATTTCACTTCAAAACTACAACAATTTTTCCAGATACTCCTGGATGAAAACCAAACTATCTGGTGATTTGTAGCTATCTCAATCCCAGATCTTGATACAGCCTCTGTGTGTGTTTGTGTTTTCTGGACGTTCTCAATGGACTTTAAGTTTTTGAATGCATTTTAGCATGTAAGTTTTTGCTTTTTGCTGCAAAATCTAATTGGTTCCACCTGGAGTCAAATACTCCACACATTCGAGTTTTCTAGGAAGAAAGCTTCAGAAACCTGAGAAAACATGATATTTCTTTCTGTAAACATGACATTGGATGCATTTTCCGAACAGGAAGATTGTGCTTTTCCTCCAAAACCACTTTCACAGTGATTTTTTGGTTAAATTTCACTTCAAAACTACAGCAATTTGTCCAGATACTCCTGGATGAAAACAAAACTATCTGGTGATTTGTAGCTATCTCAATCCCAGATCTTGCTACAGCCTCTGTGTGTGTTTGTGTTTTCTGGATATTCTCTATGGACTTTAAGGTTTTGAATGCATTTTAGCATGTAAGTTTTTCTTTTCAGCTGGCAAACGCTAACTGGTTCCACCTGGAGTCAAATGCTCCACACATTCGAGTTTTCCAGGAAGAAAGCTCCAGAAACCTGAGAAAACATGATATTTCTTTCTGCAAACATGACATTGGATACATTTGCCGAACAGGAAGCATGTGCTTTTCTCCAAAACCACTCTCACGGTGATTTTTTGGTTAAATTTCACTTCAAAACTACAACAATTTGTCCAGATGCTGCTGGATGAAAACAAAACTCTCTGGTGATTTATAGCTATCTCAATCCCAGATCTTGCTACAGCCTCTGTGTGTGTTTGTGTTTTCTGGATATTCTCTATGGACTTTAAGGTTTTGAATGTATTTTAGCAGGACCCTTTTTGTTTTCTGCTGGCAAACGCTAATTGGTTCCACCTGGAGTCAAATACACCACACATTCGAGTTTTCTAGGAAGAAAGCTCCAGAAACCTGAGAAAACATGATATTTGTATTTGTAAACATGACATTGGATGCATTTGCTGAACAGAAAGATTGTGCTTTTCTCCAAAACAACTTTCACGGTGATTTTTTGTTGAAATTTCACTTCAAAACTACAACAATTTGTCCAGATACTCCTGGATGAAAACAAAACTATCTGGTGATTTGTAGCTATCTCAATCCCAGATCTTGCTACAGCCTCTGTGTGTGTTTGTGTTTTCTGGATATTCTCTATGGACTTTAAGTTTTGAATGCATTGTAGTAGGACGCTTTTTGTTTTCTGCTGGCAAAAGGTAATTGGTTCCACCTGGAGTCAAATACTCCACACATTCGAGTTTTCTAGGAAGAAAGCTCCAGAAACCTGAGAAAACATGATATTTGTATTTGTAATCATGAACTTGGATTCATTTGCTGTACAGAAAGATTGTGCTTTTCTCCAAAACCACTTTCACCTTGATTTCTGGTTAAATTTCACTTCAAAACTACAACAATTTGTCCAGATACTCCTGGATGAAAACAAAACTATGTGGTGGTTTGTAGCTGTCTCAATCCCAGATCTTCATACAGCCTCTGTGTGTGTTTGTGTTTTCTGGATATTCTCTATGGACTTTAAGGTTTTGAATGCATTTTAGCAGGACCCTTTTTGTTTTCTGCTGGCAAACGCTAATTCTTTCCACCTGGAGTCAAATCCTCCACACATTCGAGTTTTCTAGGAAGAAAGCTTCAGAAACCTGAGAAAACATGATATTTGTAGTTGTCAACATGACCTTGGATTCATTTGCTGAACAGGAAGATTCTGCTTTTCTCCAAAACCACTTTCATGGTGATTTTTGGTTAAATTTCACTTCAAAACTACAACAATTTGTCCAGATACTCCTGGATGAAAACAAAACTATGTGGTGGTTTGTAGCTAGCTCAATCTCAGATCTTGCTGCAGTCTCTGTGTGTGTTTGTGTTTTCTGGATATTCTCTATGGACTTTAAGGTTTTGAATGCATTTTAGCAGGACCCTTTTTGTTTTCTGCTGGCAAACGCTAATTGGTTCCACCTGGAGTCAAATACTCCACACATTCGAGTTTTCTAGGAAGAAAGCTCCAGAAACCTGAGAAAACATGATATTTGTATTTGTAATCATGAACTTGGATTCATTTGCTGTACAGAAAGATTGTGCTTTTCTCCAAAACCACTTGCACGGTGATTTTTTGGTTAAATTTCACTTCAAAACTACAACAATTTGTCCAGATACTCCTGGATGAAAAGAAAACTATGCGGTGATTTGTAGCTATCTCAATCCCAGATCTTGCTACAGCCTCTGTGTGTGTTTGTGTTTTCTGGATATTCTCTATGGACTTTAAGGTTTTGAATGCATTTTAGCAGGACGCTTTTTGTTTTCTGCTGGCAAACGCTAATTGGTTCCACCTGGAGTCAAATCCTCCACACATTCGAGTTTTCTAGGAAGAAAGCTTCAGAAACCTGAGAAAACATGATATTTGTAGTTGTCAACATGACCTTGGATTCATTTACTAAACAGAAAGATGGTTAAATTTCACCCAAAATCCACAACAATTTATCCAGATACTCCTGGATGAAAACAAAACTATCTGGTGATTTGTAGCTATCTCAATCCCAGATCTTGCTACAGCCTCTGTGTGTGTTTGTGTTTTCTGGATATTCTCTATGGACTTTAAGTTTTGAATGCATTTTAGCAGGACCCTTTTTGTTTTCTGCTGGCAAACGCTAATTGGTTCCACCTGGAGTCAAATACTCCACACATTCGAGTTTTCTAGGAAGAAAGCACCAGAAACCTGAGAAAACATGATATTTGTAGTTGTCAACATGACATTGGATTCATTTGCTGAACAGAAAGATTGTGCTTTTCTCCAAAACCACTTTCACTGTGATTTTTGGTTAAATTTCACTTCAAAACTACAACAATTTTTCCAGATACTCCTGGATGAAAACAAAACTATCTGGTGATTTGTAGCTATGTCAATCCCACATCTAGCTACAGCCTCTGTGTGTTTTTGTGTTTTTGGGACATTCTCTATGGACTTTAAGGTTTTGAATGCATTTTAGCAGGACCCTTTTTGTTTTCTGCTGGCAAACGCTAATTGGTTCCACCTGGAGTCAAATCCTCCACACATTCGAGTTTTCTAGGAAGAAAGCTCCAGAAACCTGAGAAAACATGATATTTGTATTTGTAAACATGACCTTGGATTCATTTACTAAACAGAAAGATTGTGCTTTTCTTCAAAACCACTTTCACGGTGATTTTTGGTTAAATTTCACCTGAAATCCACAACAATTTGTCCAGATACTCCTGGATGAAAACAAAACTATCTGGTGATTTGTAGCTATCTCAATCCCAGATCTTGCTACAGCCTCTGTGTGTGTTTGTGTTTTCTGGATATTCTCTATGGACTTTAAGGTTTTGAATGCATTTTAGCAGGACCCTTTTTGTTTTCTGCTGGCAAACGCTAATTGGTTCCACCTGGAGTCAAATACTCCACACATTCGAGTTTTCTAGGAAGAAAGATTCAGAAACCTGAGAAAACATGATATTTCTTTCTGTAAACATGACCTTGGATACATTTGCCTAACAGGAAGATTGTGCTTTTCTCCAAAACCACTTTCACGGTGATTTTTGGTTAAATTTCACTTCAAAACTACAACAATTTGTCCAGATACTCCTGGATGAAAACAAAACTATCTGGTGATTTGTAGCTATCTCAATCCCAGATCTTGCTACAGCCTCTGTGTGTGTTTGTGTGTTCTGGATATTCTCTATGGACTTTAAGGTTTTGAATGCATTTTAGCAGGACCCTTTTTGTTTTCTGATGGCAAACCCTAATTGGTTCTACCTGGAGTCAAATACGCCACACATTCGAGTTTTCTAGGAAGAAAGCTTCAGAAACCTGAGAAAACATGGAATTTCTTTCTGTAAACATGACATTGGATACATTTCCCGAACAGGAAGATTGTGCTTTTCTCCAAAACCACTTTCACGGTGATTTTTGGTTAAATTTCACCCGAAATCCACAACAATTTGTTCAGATACTCCTGGATGAAAACAAAACTATCTGGTGATTTGTAGCCATCTCAATCCCAGATATTGCTACAGCCTCTGTGTGTGTTTGTGTTTTCTGGACATTCTCTATGTACTTTACTGTTTTGAATGCATTTTAGCAGGATCCTTTTTGTTTTTAGCTGCCAAAAGCTAATTTGTTCCACCTGGAGTCAAATACTCCACACATTCGAGTTTTCTAGGAAGAAAGCTTCAGAAACCTGAGAAAACATAATATTTGTATTTGTAAACATGAGATTGGATTCATTTTTGGAACAGAAAGATTGTGATTTTCTCCAAAACCACTTTCACTGTGATTTTTTGGTTAAATTTCACTTCAAAACTACAACAATTTTTCCAGATACTCCTGGATGAAAACCAAACTATCTGGTGATTTGTAGCTATCTCAATCCCAGATCTTGATACAGCCTCTGTGTGTGTTTGTGTTTTCTGGATATTCTCTATGGACTTTAAGGTTTTGAATGCATTTTAGCAGGACCCTTTTTGTTTTCTGCTGGCAAACGCTAATTCTTTCCACCTGGAGTCAAATCCTCCACACATTCGAGTTTTCTAGGAAGAAAGCTTCAGAAACCTGAGAAAACATGATATTTGTAGTTGTCAACATGACCTTGGATTCATTTGCTGAACAGGAAGATTCTGCTTTTCTCCAAAACCACTTTCATGGTGATTTTTGGTTAAATTTCACTTCAAAACTACAACAATTTGTCCAGATACTCCTGGATGAAAACAAAACTATGTGGTGGTTTGTAGCTAGCTCAATCTCAGATCTTGCTGCAGTCTCTGTGTGTGTTTGTGTTTTCTGGATATTCTCTATGGACTTTAAGGTTTTGAATGCATTTTAGCAGGACCCTTTTTGTTTTCTGCTGGCAAACGCTAATTGGTTCCACCTGGAGTCAAATACTCCACACATTCGAGTTTTCTAGGAAGAAAGCTCCAGAAACCTGAGAAAACATGATATTTGTATTTGTAATCATGAACTTGGATTCATTTGCTGTACAGAAAGATTGTGCTTTTCTCCAAAACCACTTGCACGGTGATTTTTTGGTTAAATTTCACTTCAAAACTACAACAATTTGTCCAGATACTCCTGGATGAAAAGAAAACTATGCGGTGATTTGTAGCTATCTCAATCCCAGATCTTGCTACAGCCTCTGTGTGTGTTTGTGTTTTCTGGATATTCTCTATGGACTTTAAGGTTTTGAATGCATTTTAGCAGGACGCTTTTTGTTTTCTGCTGGCAAACGCTAATTGGTTCCACCTGGAGTCAAATCCTCCACACATTCGAGTTTTCTAGGAAGAAAGCTTCAGAAACCTGAGAAAACATGATATTTGTAGTTGTCAACATGACCTTGGATTCATTTACTAAACAGAAAGATGGTTAAATTTCACCCAAAATCCACAACAATTTATCCAGATACTCCTGGATGAAAACAAAACTATCTGGTGATTTGTAGCTATCTCAATCCCAGATCTTGCTACAGCCTCTGTGTGTGTTTGTGTTTTCTGGATATTCTCTATGGACTTTAAGTTTTGAATGCATTTTAGCAGGACCCTTTTTGTTTTCTGCTGGCAAACGCTAATTGGTTCCACCTGGAGTCAAATACTCCACACATTCGAGTTTTCTAGGAAGAAAGCACCAGAAACCTGAGAAAACATGATATTTGTAGTTGTCAACATGACATTGGATTCATTTGCTGAACAGAAAGATTGTGCTTTTCTCCAAAACCACTTTCACTGTGATTTTTGGTTAAATTTCACTTCAAAACTACAACAATTTTTCCAGATACTCCTGGATGAAAACAAAACTATCTGGTGATTTGTAGCTATGTCAATCCCACATCTAGCTACAGCCTCTGTGTGTTTTTGTGTTTTTGGGACATTCTCTATGGACTTTAAGGTTTTGAATGCATTTTAGCAGGACCCTTTTTGTTTTCTGCTGGCAAACGCTAATTGGTTCCACCTGGAGTCAAATCCTCCACACATTCGAGTTTTCTAGGAAGAAAGCTCCAGAAACCTGAGAAAACATGATATTTGTATTTGTAAACATGACCTTGGATTCATTTACTAAACAGAAAGATTGTGCTTTTCTTCAAAACCACTTTCACGGTGATTTTTGGTTAAATTTCACCTGAAATCCACAACAATTTGTCCAGATACTCCTGGATGAAAACAAAACTATCTGGTGATTTGTAGCTATCTCAATCCCAGATCTTGCTACAGCCTCTGTGTGTGTTTGTGTTTTCTGGATATTCTCTATGGACTTTAAGGTTTTGAATGCATTTTAGCAGGACCCTTTTTGTTTTCTGCTGGCAAACGCTAATTGGTTCCACCTGGAGTCAAATACTCCACACATTCGAGTTTTCTAGGAAGAAAGATTCAGAAACCTGAGAAAACATGATATTTCTTTCTGTAAACATGACCTTGGATACATTTGCCTAACAGGAAGATTGTGCTTTTCTCCAAAACCACTTTCACGGTGATTTTTGGTTAAATTTCACTTCAAAACTACAACAATTTGTCCAGATACTCCTGGATGAAAACAAAACTATCTGGTGATTTGTAGCTATCTCAATCCCAGATCTTGCTACAGCCTCTGTGTGTGTTTGTGTGTTCTGGATATTCTCTATGGACTTTAAGGTTTTGAATGCATTTTAGCAGGACCCTTTTTGTTTTCTGATGGCAAACCCTAATTGGTTCTACCTGGAGTCAAATACGCCACACATTCGAGTTTTCTAGGAAGAAAGCTTCAGAAACCTGAGAAAACATGGAATTTCTTTCTGTAAACATGACATTGGATACATTTCCCGAACAGGAAGATTGTGCTTTTCTCCAAAACCACTTTCACGGTGATTTTTGGTTAAATTTCACCCGAAATCCACAACAATTTGTTCAGATACTCCTGGATGAAAACAAAACTATCTGGTGATTTGTAGCCATCTCAATCCCAGATATTGCTACAGCCTCTGTGTGTGTTTGTGTTTTCTGGACATTCTCTATGTACTTTACTGTTTTGAATGCATTTTAGCAGGATCCTTTTTGTTTTTAGCTGCCAAAAGCTAATTTGTTCCACCTGGAGTCAAATACTCCACACATTCGAGTTTTCTAGGAAGAAAGCTTCAGAAACCTGAGAAAACATAATATTTGTATTTGTAAACATGAGATTGGATTCATTTTTGGAACAGAAAGATTGTGATTTTCTCCAAAACCACTTTCACTGTGATTTTTTGGTTAAATTTCACTTCAAAACTACAACAATTTTTCCAGATACTCCTGGATGAAAACCAAACTATCTGGTGATTTGTAGCTATCTCAATCCCAGATCTTGATACAGCCTCTGTGTGTGTTTGTGTTTTCTGGACGTTCTCAATGGACTTTAAGTTTTTGAATGGATTTTAGCATGTAAGTTTTTGCTTTTTGCTGCAAAATCTAATTGGTTCCACCTGGAGTCAAATACTCCACACATTTGAGTTTTCTAGGAAGAAAGCTTCAGAAACCTGAGAAAACATGATATTTCTTTCTGTAAACATGACATTGGATGCATTTTCCGAACAGGAAGATTGTGCTTTTCCTCCAAAACCACTTTCACAGTGATTTTTTGGTTAAATTTCACTTCAAAACTACAGCAATTTGTCCAGATACTCCTGGATGAAAACAAAACTATCTGGTGATTTGTAGCTATCTCAATCCCAGATCTTGCTACAGCCTCTGTGTGTGTTTGTGTTTTCTGGATATTCTCTATGGACTTTAAGGTTTTGAATGCATTTTAGCATGTAAGTTTTTGTTTTCAGCTGGCAAACGCTAACTGGTTCCACCTGGAGTCAAATGCTCCACACATTCGAGTTTTCCAGGAAGAAAGCTCCAGAAACCTGAGAAAACATGATATTTCTTTCTGCAAACATGACATTGGATACATTTGCCGAACAGGAAGCATGTGCTTTTCTCCAAAACCACTCTCACGGTGATTTTTTGGTTAAATTTCACTTCAAAACTACAACAATTTGTCCAGATGCTGCTGGATGAAAACAAAACTATCTGGTGATTTATAGCTATCTCAATCCCAGATCTTGCTACAGCCTCTGTGTGTGTTTGTGTTTTCTGGATATTCTCTATGGACTTTAAGGTTTTGAATGTATTTTAGCAGGACCCTTTTTGTTTTCTGCTGGCAAACGCTAATTGGTTCCACCTGGAGTCAAATACACCACACATTCGAGTTTTCTAGGAAGAAAGCTCCAGAAACCTGAGAAAACATGATATTTGTATTTGTAAAAATGACATTGGATGCATTTGCTGAACAGAAAGATTGTGCTTTTCTCCAAAACAACTTTCACGGTGATTTTTTGTTGAAATTTCACTTCAAAACTACAGCAATTTGTCCAGATATTCCTGAATGAAAACAAAACTATCAGGTGATTTTTAGCTATCTCAATCCCAGATCTTGCTACAGCCTCTGTGTGTGTTTGTGTTTTCTGGAAATTCTCTATGGACTTTAAGGTTTGGAATGCATTTTAGCAGGACCCTTTTTGTTTTCTGCTGGCAAACGCTAATTGGTTCCACCTGGAGTCAAATACTCCACACATTCGAGTTTTCTAGGAAGAAAGCTTCAGAAACCTGAGAAAACATGATATTTGTATTTGTAAACATGACATTGGATACATTTGCTGAACAGGAAGATTGTGCTTTTCTCCAAAACCTCTTTCACAATGATTTTTGGTTAAATTTTACCCGAAATCCACAACAATTTGTCCAGATACTCCCGGATGAAAACAAAACTATCTGGTGATTTGTAGCTATCTCAATCCCAGATCTTGCTACAGCCTCTGTGTGTGTTTGTGTTTTCTGGATATTCTCTATGGAATTAAGGTTTTGAATGCATTTTAGTAGTACCCATTTTGCTTTCTGCTGGCAAACGCTAATTGGTTCCACCTGGAGTCAAATACACCACACATTCGAGATTTCTAGGAAGAAAGCTTTAGAAACCTGAGAAAACATGATATTTCTTTCTGTAAACAGGACATGGGATGCATTTGCCGAACAGGAAGATTGTGCTTTTCTCCAAAACCACTTTCACGGTGATTTTTGGTTAAATTTCACTTCAAAACTACAACAATTTTTCCAGATACTCCTGGATGAACAGAAAACTATCTGGTGATTTGTAGCTATCTCAATCCCAGATCTTGCTACAGCCTCTGTGTGTGTTTGTGTTTTCAGGATATTCTCTATGGACTTTAAGGTTTGGAATGCATTTTAGCAGGACCCTTTTTGTTTTCTGCTGGCTAACGCTAATTGGTTCCACCTGGAGTCAAATACTCCACACATTCGAGTTTTCTAGGAAGAAAGCTCCAGAAACCTGAGAAAACATATTTCTTTCAGTAAACATGACATTGGATTCATTTGCTAAACAGAAAGATTGTGCTTTTCTCCAAAACCACTTTCACGGTGATTTTTGGTTAAATTTCACTTCTAAACTACAACAAATTGTCCAGATACTCCTGGATGAAAACAAAATTATCTGGTGATTTGTAGCTATCTCAATCCCAGATCTTGCTACAGCCTCTGTGTGTGTTTGTGTTTTCTGGACATTCTCTATCGACATTTAGTTTTTGAATGCATGTTAGCATGCAGGTTTTTGTTTTTAGCTGCCAAAAGCTTATTGGTTCCACCTGGAGTCAAATACTCCACACATTCGAGTTTTCTAGGAAGAAAGCTTCAGAAACCTGAAAAAACATGATAGTTCTTTCTGTAAACATGACCTTGGAAGCCTTTTCCGAAAAGGAAGATTGTGCTTTTCTCCAAAACCTCTTTCACGGTGATTTATTGGTTAAATTTCACTTCTAAACTACAACAATTTGTCCAGATACTCCTGGATGAAAACAAAACTATCTGGTGATTTGTAGCTATCTCAATCCCAGATCTTGCTACAGCCTCTGTGTGTGTTTGTGTTTTCTGGATATTCTCTATGGACTTTAAGGTTTTGAATGCATTTTAGCAGGACCCTTTTTGTTTTCTGCTGCAAAACGCTAATTGGTTCCACCTGGAGTCAAATACTCCACACATTCGAGTTTTCTAGGAAGAAAGCTTCAGAAACCTGAGAAAACATGATAATTCTTTCTGTAAATATGACATTGCATTCCTTTGCCGAACAGGAAGATTGTGCTTTTCTCCAAAACCACTTTCACGGTGATTTTTGGTTAAATTTCAACCGAAATCCACAACAATTGGTCCAGATACTCCTGGATGAAAACAAAACTATCTGGTGATTTGTAGCTATCTCAATCCAGATCTTGCTACAGCCTCTGTGTGTGTTTGTGTTTTCTGGATATGCTCTATGGACTTTAAGGTTTTGAATGAATTTTAGCAGGACCCTTTTTGTTTTCTGCTGGCAAATGCTAATTGGTTCCACCTGGAGTCAAATACTCCACACCTTCAAGTTTTCTAGGAAGAAAGCTTCAGAAACCTGAGAAAACATGATATTTCTTTCTGTAAACATGACATTGGATACATTTGCTGAACAGAAAGACTTTGCATTCCTCCAAAACCACTTTCACGGTGATTTTTGGTTAAATTTCACCCAAAATCCACAACAATTTGTCCAGATACTCCTGGATGAAAACAAAACTATCTGGTGATTTGTAGCTATCTCAATCCCAGATCTTGCTACAGCCTCTGTGTGTGTTTGTGTTTTCTGGATATTCTCTATGGACTTTAAGGTTTTGAATGCATTTTAGCAGGACCCTTTTTGTTTTCTGCTGGAAAACACTAACTGGTTCCACCTGGAGTCAAATACTCCACCCATTCGAGTTTTCTAGGAAGAAAGCTTCAGAAACCTGAGATAACATGATATTTGCATTTGTAAACATGACCTTAGATGCATTTGCGGAAAAGGAAGATTGTGCTTTCCTCCATAACCACTTTCACGGTGATTTTTGGTTAAATTTCACAAGAAATCCACAACAATTTGTCCAGATACTCCTGGATGAAAACAAAACTATCTGGTGATTTGTAGCTATCTCAATCCCAGATCTTGCTACAGCCTCTGTGTGTGTTTGTGTTTTCTGGATATTCTCTATGGACTTTACGGTTTTGAATGCATTTTAGCAGGACCCTTTTTGTTTTCTGCTGGCAAACGCTAATTGGTTCCACCTGGAGTCAAATACTCCACACATTCGAGTTTTCTAGGAAGAAAGCTCCAAAAACCTGAGAAAACATGATATTTGTATTTGTAAACATGACATTGGATTCATTTGCTGAACAGAAAGATTGTGCTTCTCTCCAAAACCACTTTCACGGTGATTTTTTGGTTAAATTTCACTTCAAACCTAAAACAATTGGTCCAGATACACCTGGATGAAAACAAAACTATCTGGTGATTTGTAGCTATCTCAATCCCAGATCTTGCTACAGCCTCTGTATGTGTTTGTGTTTTCTGGATATTCTCTATGGACTTTAAGGTTTTGAATGCATTTTAGCAGGACCCTTTTTGTTTTCTGCTGGCAAACGCTAACTGGTTCCACCTGGAGTCAAATACTCCACACATTCGAGTTTTCTTGGATGGAAGCTCCAGAAACTTGAGAAAACATGATATTTTTGTTTATAAACATAACATTGGATTCATTTGCTGAACAGAAATATTGTGCTTTCTCCGAAACCACTTTCACGATGATTTTTTGGTTAAATTTCACTTCAAAACTACAACAATTTGTCCAGATACTCCTGGATGAAAACAAAACTATCTGGTGATTTGTAGCTATCTCAATCCCAGATCTTGCTACAGCCTCTGTGTGTGTTTGTGTTTTCTGGATATTCTCTATGGACTTTAAGGTTTTGAATGCATTTTAGCAGGACCCTTTTTGTTTTCGGCTGGCAAACGCTAATTGGTTCCACCTGGAGTCAAATCCTCCACACATTCGAGTTTTCTAGGAAGAAAGCTCCAGAAACCTGAGAAAACATGATATTTGTATTTGTAAACATGACATTGCATTCATTTGCTGAACAGAAAGATTGTGCTTTTCTCCAAAACCACTTTCCCGGTGATTTTTTGGTTAAATATCACCCGAAATCCACAACAATTTGTCCAGATACTCCTGGATGAAAACAAAACTATCTGGTGATTTGTAGCTATCTCAATCCCAGATCTTGCTACAGCCTCTGTGTGTGTTTGTGTTTTCTGGATATTCTCTATGGACTTTAAGGTTTTGAATGCATTTTAGCATGTAAGTTTTTGTTTTCTGCTGGCAAAGGCTAATTGGTTCCACCTGGAGTCAAATACTCCACACATTCGAGTTTTCTAGGAAGAAAGCTCCAGAAACCTGAGAAAACATGATATTTGTATTTGTAAACATGACATTGGATACACTTGCCGAACAGGAAGATTGTGCTTTTCTCCAAAACCACTTTCACGGTGATTTTAGGTTAAATTTCACCCGAAATCCACAACAATTGGTCCAGATACTCCTGGATGAAAACAAAACTATCTGGTGATTTATAGCTATCTCAATCCCAGATCTTGCTACAGCCTCTGTGTGTGTTTGTGTTTTCTGGATATTCTCTATGGACTTTAAGGTTTTGAATGCATTTTAGCAGGACCCTTTTTGTTTTCTGCTGGCAAACGCTAATTGATTCCACCTGGAGTCAAATACTCCACACATTCGAGTTTTCTAGGAAGAAAGCTCCAGAAACCTGAGTATACATGATATTTCTTTCTGTAAACATGACATTGGATGCATTTGCTGAACAGAAAGACTGTGCTTTTCTCCAAAACCACTTTCACGGTGAATTTTTGATTCAATTTCACTTCAAAACTACAACAATTTGTCCAGATACTCCTGGATGAAAACAAAACTATCTGGTGATGTGTAGCTATCTCAATCCCAGATCTTGCTACAGCCTCTGTGTGCATTTGTGTTTTCTGGATATTCTCTATTGACTTTAGGTTTTTGAATGCATTTTAGCAGGACCCTTTTTGTTTTCTGTAGGAAAACGCTAATTGGTTCCACCTGGAATCAAATCCTCCACACATTCGAGTTTTCTAGGAAGAAAGATTCAGAAACCTGAGAAAACATGATATTTCTATTTGTAAACATGACATTGGATACATTTACCGAAAAGTAAGATTGTGCGTTTCTCTACAACCAATTTCACGGTGATTTTTGGTTAAATTTCACCCGAAATCCATAACAATTTGTCCAGATACTCCTGGATGAAAACAAAACTATCTGGTGATTTGTAGCTATCTCAATCCCAGATCTTGCTACAGCCTCTGTGTGTGTTTGTGTTTTCTGGATATTCTCTATGGACTTTAAGGTTTTGAAGGCATTTTAAAAGGACCCTTTTTGTTTTCTGCTGGCAAACGCTAATTGGTTCCACCTGGAGTCAAATACTCCGCACATTCAAGTTTTCTAGGAAGAAAGCTTCAGAAACCTGAGAAAACATGATATTTCTTTCTGTAAACATGACATTGGATACATTTGCCGAACAGGAAGATTGTGCTTTTCTCCAAAACCACTTTCACGGTGAGTTTTGGTTAAATTTCACCCGAAATCCACAACAATTGGTCCAGATACTCCTGGATGAAAACAAAACTATCTGGTGATTTGTAGCTATCTCAATCCCAGATCTTGCTACAGCCTCTGTGTGTGTTTGTGTTTTCTGGATATTCTCTATGGACTTGAAGGTTTTGAATGCATTTTAGCAGGACCCATTTTGATTTCTGCTGGCAAAGGCTAATCGGTTCCACCTGGAGTCAAATACTCCACACATTCGAGTTTTCTAGGAAGAAAGCTCCAGAAACCTGAGTAAACATGATATTTCTTTCTGTAAACATGACATTGGATGCATTTGCTGAACAGAAAGACTGTGCTTTTCTCCAAAACCACTTTCACGGTGATTTTTTGGTTAAATTTCACTTCAAAACTACAACAATTTGTCCAGATACTCCTGGATGAAAACAAAACTATATGGTGATTTGTAGCTATCTCAATCCCAGATCTTGCTACAGCCTCTGTGTGTGTTTGTGTTTTCTGGATATTCTCTATGGACTTTAAGGTTTTGAATGCATTTTAGCAGGACCCTTTTTGTTTTCTGCTGGCAAACGCTAATTGGTTCCACCTGGAGTCAAATCCTCCACACATTCGAGTTTTCTAGGAAGAAAGCTTCATAAACCTGAGAAAACATGATATTTGTATTTGTAAACATGACATTGGATTCCTTTGCCGAACAGGAAGATTGTGCTTTCCTCCAAAACCACTTTCACGGTGATTTTTGGTTAAATTTCACCCGAAATCCACAACAATTTATCCAGATACTCCTGGATGAAAACAAAACTATATGGTGATTTGTAGCTATCTCAATCGCAGATCTTGCTACAGCCTCTGTGTGTGTTTGTGTTTTCTGGATATTCTCTATGGACTTTAAAATTTTGAATGCATTTTAGCAGGACCCTTTTTGTTTTCTGCTGCAAAACGCTAATTGGTTCCACCTGGAGTCAAATCCTCCACACATTCGAGTTTTCTAGGAAGAAAGCTTCAGAAACCTGAGATAACATGATATTTGCGTTTTGAAACATGACCTTGGATGTATTTGCTGAAAAGGAAGATTGTGCTTTCCTCCATAACCACTTTCACGGTGATTTTTGGTTAAATTTCACCCGAAATCCACAACAATTGGTCCAGATACTCCTGGATGAAAACAAAACAATCTGGTGATTTGTAGCTATCTCAATCCCAGATCTTGCTACAGCCTCTGTGTGTGTTTGTGTTTTCTGGATATTCTCTATGGACTTTAAGGTTTTGAATGCATTTTAGCAGGACCCTTTTTGTTTTCTGCTGGCAAACGCTAATTGGTTCCACCTGGAGTCAAATCCTCCACACATTCGAGTTTTCTAGGAAGAAAGCTTCAGGAACCTGAAAAAACAGGATATTTCTTTCTGTGAACATGACATTGGATTCATTTGCTGAACAGGAAGATTGTGCTTTCCTCCAAAACCACTTTCACGGTGATTTTTGGTTAAATTACACCCGAAATCCACAACAATTTGTCCAGATACTCCTGGATGAAAACAAAACTATCAGTTGATTTGTAGCTATCTCAATCCAGATCTTGCTACAGCCTCTGTGTGTGTTTGTGTTTTCTGGATATGCTCTATGGACTTTAAGGTTTTGAATGCATTTTAGCAGGACCCTTTTTGTTTTCTGCTGGCAAACGCTAATTGGTTCCACCTGGAGTCAAATACTCCACATATTCGAGTTTTCTAGGAAGAAAGCTTCAGAAACCTGAAAAAACATGATAGTTCTTTCTGTAAACATGACCTTGGAAGCCTTTTCCGAAAAGGAAGATTGTGCTTTTCTCCAAAACCTCTTTCACGGTGATTTATTGGTTAAATTTCACTTCTAAACTACAACAATTTGTCCAGATACTCCTGGATGAAAACAAAACTATCTGGTGATTTGTAGCTATCTCAATCCCAGATCTTGCTACAGCCTCTGTGTGTGTTTGTGTTTTCTGGATATTCTCTATGGACTTTAAGGTTTTGAATGCATTTTAGCAGGACCCTTTTTGTTTTCTGCTGCAAAACGCTAATTGGTTCCACCTGGAGTCAAATACTCCACACATTCGAGTTTTCTAGGAAGAAAGCTTCAGAAACCTGAGAAAACATGATAATTCTTTCTGTAAATATGACATTGCATTCCTTTGCCGAACAGGAAGATTGTGCTTTTCTCCAAAACCACTTTCACGGTGATTTTTGGTTAAATTTCAACCGAAATCCACAACAATTGGTCCAGATACTCCTGGATGAAAACAAAACTATCTGGTGATTTGTAGCTATCTCAATCCAGATCTTGCTACAGCCTCTGTGTGTGTTTGTGTTTTCTGGATATGCTCTATGGACTTTAAGGTTTTGAATGAATTTTAGCAGGACCCTTTTTGTTTTCTGCTGGCAAATGCTAATTGGTTCCACCTGGAGTCAAATACTCCACACCTTCAAGTTTTCTAGGAAGAAAGCTTCAGAAACCTGAGAAAACATGATATTTCTTTCTGTAAACATGACATTGGATGCATTTGCTGAACAGAAAGACTTTGCATTCCTCCAAAACCACTTTCACGGTGATTTTTGGTTAAATTTCACCCAAAATCCACAACAATTTGTCCAGATACTCCTGGATGAAAACAAAACTATCTGGTGATTTGTAGCTATCTCAATCCCAGATCTTGCTACAGCCTCTGTGTGTGTTTGTGTTTTCTGGATATTCTCTATGGACTTTAAGGTTTTGAATGCATTTTAGCAGGACCCTTTTTGTTTTCTGCTGGAAAACACTAACTGGTTCCACCTGGAGTCAAATACTCCACCCATTCGAGTTTTCTAGGAAGAAAGCTTCAGAAACCTGAGATAACATGATATTTGCATTTGTAAACATGACCTTGGATGCATTTGCGGAAAAGGAAGATTGTGCTTTCCTCCATAACCACTTTCACGGTGATTTTTGGTTAAATTTCACAAGAAATCCACAACAATTTGTCCAGATACTCCTGGATGAAAACAAAACTATCTGGTGATTTGTAGCTATCTCAATCCCAGATCTTGCTACAGCCTCTGTGTGTGTTTGTGTTTTCTGGATATTCTCTATGGACTTTAAGGTTTTGAATGCATTTTAGCAGGACCCTTTTTGTTTTCTGCTGGCAAACGCTAATTGGTTCCACCTAGAGTCAAATCCTCCACACATTCGAGTTTTCTAGGAAGAAAGCTTCAGAAACCTTAGAAAACATGATATTTGTATTTGTAAACATGACATTGGATACATTTGCCGAACAGGAAGATTGTGCTTTTCTCCCAAACCACTTTCACGGTGATTTTAGGTTAAATTTCACTTCAAATCCACAACAATTTGTCCAGATACTCCTGGATGAAAACAAAACTATCTGGTGATTTGTAGCTATCTCAATCCCAGATCTTGCTACAGCCTCTGTGTGTGTTTGTGTTTTCTGGATATTCTCTATGGACTTTACGGTTTTGAATGCATTTTAGCAGGACCCTTTTTGTTTTCTGCTGGCAAACGCTAATTGGTTCCACCTGGAGTCAAATACTCCACACATTCGAGTTTTCTAGGAAGAAAGCTCCAAAAACCTGAGAAAACATGATATTTGTATTTGTAAACATGACATTGGATTCATTTGCTGAACAGAAAGATTGTGCTTCTCTCCAAAACCACTTTCACGGTGATTTTTTGGTTAAATTTCACTTCAAACCTAAAACAATTGGTCCAGATACACCTGGATGAAAACAAAACTATCTGGTGATTTGTAGCTATCTCAATCCCAGATCTTGCTACAGCCTCTGTATGTGTTTGTGTTTTCTGGATATTCTCTATGGACTTTAAGGTTTTGAATTCATTTTAGCAGGACCCTTTTTGTTTTCTGCTGGCAAACGCTAACTGGTTCCACCTGGAGTCAAATACTCCACACATTCGAGTTTTCTTGGATGGAAGCTCCAGAAACTTGAGAAAACATGATATTTGTGTTTATAAACATAACATTGGATTCATTTGCTGAACAGAAATATTGTGCTTTCTCCGAAACCACTTTCACGATGATTTTTTGGTTAAATTTCACTTCAAAACTACAACAATTTGTACAGATACTCCTGGATGAAAATAAAACTATCTGGTGATTTGTAGCTATCTCAATCCCAGATCTTGCTACAGCCTCTGTGTGTGTTTGTGTTTTCTGGATATTCTCTATGGACTTTAAGGTTTTGAATGCATTTTAGCAGGAACCTTTTTGTTTTCGGCTGGCAAACGCTAATTGGTTCCACCTGGAGTCAAATCCTCCACACATTCGAGTTTTCTAGGAAGAAAGCTCCAGAAACCTGAGAAAACATGATATTTGTATTTGTAAACATGACATTGGATGCATTTGCTGAACAGAAAGATTGTGCTTTTCTCCAAAACCGCTTTCAAGTTGATTTTTGTTTAAATTTCACCCGAAATCCACAACAATTTGTCCAGATACTCCTGGATGAAAACAAAACTATCTGGTGATTTGTAGCTATCTCAATCCCAGATCTTGCTACAGCCTCTGTGTGTGTTTGTGTTTTCTGGATATTCTCTATGGACTTTAAGGTTTTGAATGCATTTTAGCATGTAAGTTTTTGTTTTCTGCTGGCAAAGGCTAATTGGTTCCACCTGGAGTCAAATACTCCACACATTCGAGTTTTCTAGGAAGAAAGCTCCAGAAACCTGAGAAAACATGATATTTGTATTTGTAAACATGACATTGGATACACTTGCCGAACAGGAAGGTTGTGCTTTTCTCCAAAACCACTTTCACGGTGATTTTAGGTTAAATTTCACCCGAAATCCACAACAATTGGTCCAGATACTCCTGGATGAAAACAAAACTATCTGGTGATTTATAGCTATCTCAATCCCAGATCTTGCTACAGCCTCTGTGTGTGTTTGTGTTTTCTGGATATTCTCTATGGACTTTAAGGTTTTGAATGCATTTTAGCAGGACCCTTTTTGTTTTCTGCTGGCAAACGCTAATTGATTCCACCTGGAGTCAAATACTCCACACATTCGAGTTTTCTAGGAAGAAAGCTCCAGAAACCTGAGTATACATGATATTTCTTTCTGTAAACATGACATTGGATGCATTTGCTGAACAGAAAGACTGTGCTTTTCTCCAAAACCACTTTCACGGTGAATTTTTGATTCAATTTCACTTCAAAACTACAACAATTTGTCCAGATACTCCTGGATGAAAACAAAACTATCTGGTGATGTGTAGCTATCTCAATCCCAGATCTTGCTACAGCCTCTGTGTGCATTTGTGTTTTCTGGATATTCTCTATTGACTTTAGGTTTTTGAATGCATTTTAGCAGGACCCTTTTTGTTTTCTGTAGGAAAACGCTAATTGGTTCCACCTGGAATCAAATCCTCCACACATTCAAGTTTTCTAGGAAGAAAGCTTCAGAAACCTGAGAAAACATGATATTTCTTTCTGTAAACATGACATTGGATACATTTGCCGAACAGGAAGATTGTGCTTTTCTCCAAAACCACTTTCACGGTGAGTTTTGTTTAAATTTCACCCGAAATCCACAACAATTTGTCCAGATACTCCTGGATGAAAACAAAACTATCTGGTGATTTGTAGCTATCTAATCCCAGATCTTGCTACAGCCTCTGTGTGTGTTTGTGTTTTCTGGATATTCTCTATGGACTTTAATGTTTTGAATGCATTTTAGCAGGACCCATTTAGTTTTCTGCTGGCAAACGCTAATTGGTTCCACCTGGAGTCAAATCCTCCACACATTCCAGTTTTCTAGGAAGAAAGCTTCAGAAACCTGAGAAAACATGATATTTGTATTTGTAAACATGACATTGGATACACTTGCCAAACAGGAAGATTGTGCTATTCTCCAAAACCACTTTCACGGTGATTTTTGGTTAAATTTCACCCGAAATCCACAACAATTGGTCCAGATACTCCTGGATGAAAACAAAACTATCTGGTGATTTGTAGCTATCTCAATCCCAGATCTTGCTACAGCCTCTGTGTGTGTTTGTGTTTTCTGGATATTCTCTATGGACTTGAAGGTTTTGAATGCATTTTAGCAGGACCCATTTTGATTTCTGCTGGCAAAGGCTAATCGGTTCCACCTGGAGTCAAATACTCCACACATTCGAGTTTTCTAGGAAGAAAGCTCCAGAAACCTGAGTAAACATGATATTTCTTTCTGTAAACATGACATTGGATGCATTTGCTGAACAGAAAGACTGTGCTTTTCTCCAAAACCACTTTCACGGTGAGTTTTTGGTTAAATTTCACTTCAAAACTACAACAATTTGTCCAGATACTCCTGGATGAAAACAAAACTATATGGTGATTTGTAGCTATCTCAATCCCAGATCTTGCTACAGCCTCTGTGTGTGTTTGTGTTTTCTGGATATTCTCTATGGACTTTAAGGTTTTGAATGCATTTTAGCAGGACCCTTTTTGTTTTCTGCTGGCAAACGCTAATTGGTTCCACCTGGAGTCAAATCCTCCACACATTCGAGTTTTCTAGGAAGAAAGCTTCATAAACCTGAGAAAACATGATATTTGTATTTGTAAACATGACATTGGATTCTTTGCCGAACAGGAAGATTGTGCTTTTCTCCAAAACCACTTTCACGGTGATTTTTGGTTAAATTTCACCCGAAATCCACAACAATTTATCCAGATACACCTGGATGAAAACAAAACTATCTGGTGATTTGTAGCTATCTCAATCCCAGATCTTGCTACAGCCTCTCTGTGTGTTTGTGTTTTCTGGATATTCTCTATGAACTTTAAGGTTTTGAATGCATTTTAGCAGGACCCTTTTTGATTTCTGCTGGCAAACGCTAATTCGTTCCACCTGGAGTCAAATCCTCCACACATTCCAGTTTTCGAGGAAGAAAGCTTCAGAAACCTGAGAAAACATGATATGTGTATTTATAAACATAACATTGGATTCATTTGCTGAACAGAAAGATTGTGCTATTCTCCAAAACCACTTTCACGGTGATTTTAGTTTAAATTTCTCCCGAAATCCACAACAATTGGTCCAGATACTCCTGGATGAAAACAAAACTATCTGGTGATTTGTAGCTATCTCAATCCGAGATCTTGCTACAGCCTCTGTGTGTGTTTGTGTTTTCTGGATATTCTCTATGGACTTTAAGGTTTTGAATGCATTTTAGCAGGACCCTTTTTATTTTCTGCTGGCAACCGCTAATTGGTTCCACCTGGAGTCAAATCCTCCACACATTCGAGTTTTATAGGAAGAAAGCTTCAGAAACCTGAGAAAACATGATATTTCTTTCTGTAAACATGATATTGGATACCTTTGCCGAACAGGAAGATTGTGCTTTTCTCCAAAACCACTTTCACTGTGATTTTTGGTTAAATTTCACCCGAAATCCACAACAATTTGTCCAGATACTCCTGGATGAAAACAAAACTATCTGGTGATTTGTAGCTATCTCAATCCCAGATCTTGCTACAGCCTCTCTGTGTGTTTGTGTTTTCTGGATATTCTCTATGGACTTTAAGGTTTTGAATGTATTTTAGCAGGACCCTTTTTGTTTTCTGCTGGCAAACGCTAATTGGTTCCACCTTGAGTCAAATCTTCCACACATTCGAGTTTTCTAGGAAGAAAGCATCAAAAACCTGAGAAAAGATGATATTTATTTCTGTAAATATGACATTGCATTCCTTTGCCGAACAGGAAGATTGTGCTTTTCTCCAAAACCACTTTCACGGTCATTTTTTTAAATTTCACCCGAAATCCACAACAATTGGTCCAGATACTCCTGGATGAAAACAAAACTATCTGGTGATTTGTAGCTATCTCAATCCCAGATCTTGCTACAGCCTCTGTGTGTGTTTGTGTTTTCTGGATATTCTCTATGGACTTTAAGGTTTTGAATGCATTTTAGCAGGACCCTTTTTATTTTCTGCTGGCAAACGCTAATTGGTTCCACCTGGAGTCAAATCCTCCACACATTCCAGTTTTCGAGGAAGAAAGCTTCAGAAACCTGAGAAAACATGATATTTCTTTCTGTAAACATGATATTGGATACCTTTGCCGAACAGGAAGATTGTGCTTTTCTCCAAAACCACTTTCACGGTGATTTTTGGTTAAATTTCACCCGAAATCCACAACAATTTGTCCAGATACTCCTGGATGAAAACAAAACTATCTGGTGATTTGTAGCTATCTCAATCCCAGATCTTGCTACAGCCTCTCTGTGTGTTTGTGTTTTCTGGATATTCTCTATGGACTTTAACGTTTTGAATGCATTTTAGCATGTAAGTTTTTGTTTTCTGCTGGCAAACACTAATTGGTTCCACCTGGAGTCAAATCCTCCACACATTCCAGTTTTCGAGGAAGAAAGCTTCAGAAACCTGAGAAAACATGATATGTGTATTTATAAACAGAACATTGGATTCATTTGCTGAACAGAAAGATTGTGCTATTCTCCAAAACCACTTTCACGGTGATTTTAGTTTAAATTTCTCCCGAAATCCACAACAATTGGTCCAGATACTCCTGGATGAAAACAAAACTATCTGGTGATTTGTAGCTATCTCAATCCCAGATCTTGCTACAGCCTCTGTGTGTGTTTGTGTTTTCTGGATATTCTCTATGGACTTGAAGGTTTTGAATGCATTTTAGCAGGACCCTTTTTGTTTTCTGCTGGCAACCGCTAATTGGTTCCACCTGGAGTCAAATCCTCCACACATTCGAGTTTTATAGGAAGAAAGCTTCAGAAACCTGAGAAAACATGATATTTCTTTCTGTAAACATGACATTGGATACATTTGCCGATCAGGAAGATTGTGCTTTCTCCAAAACCACTTTGACGGGGATTTTTGGTTAAATTTCACCCGAAATCCACAACAATTAGTCCAGATACTCCTGGATGAAAACAAAACTATCTGGTGATTTGTAGCTATCTCAATCCCAGATCTTGCTACAGCCTCTGTGTGTGTTTGTGTTTTCTGGATATTCTCTATGGACTTTAAGGTTTTGAATGCATTTTAGCAGGACCCTTTTTGTTTTCTGCTGGCAAACGCTAATTGGTTCCACCTGGAGTCAAATCCTCCACACATTCGAGTTTTCTAGGAAGAAAGCATCAAAAACCTTAGAAAACATGATATTTCTTTCTGTAAATATGACATTGCATTCATTTGCCGAACAGGAAGATTGTGCTTTTCTCCAAAACCACTTTCACGGTGATTTTTGGTTAAATTTCACCCGAAATCCACAACAATTGGTCCAGATACTCCTGGATGAAAACAAAACTATCTGGTGATTTGTAGCTATCTCAATCCCAGATCTTGCTACAGCCTCTGTGTGTGTTTGTGTTTTCTGGATATTCTCTATGGACTTTAAGGTTTTGAATGCATTTTAGCAGGAACCTTTTTATTTTCTGCTGGCAAACACTAATTGGTTCCACCTGGAATCAAATCCTCCACACATTCCAGTTTTCGAGGAAGAAAGCTTAAGAAACCTGAGAAAACATGATATTTCTTTCTGTAAACATGATATTGGATACCTTTGCCGAACAGGAAGATTGTGCTTTTCTCCAAAACCACTTTCACGGTGATTTTTGGTTAAATTTCACCCGAAATCCACAACAATTTGTCCAGATACTCCTGGATGAAAACAAAACTATCTGGTGATTTGTAGCTATCTCAATCCCAGATCTTGCTACAGCCTCTGTGTGTGTTTGTGTTTTCTGGATATTCTCTATGGACTTTAAGGTTTTGAATGCATTTTGGCAGGACCCTTTTTGTTTTCTGCTGGCAAACGCTAATTGCTTCCACCTGGAGTCAAATCCTCCACACATTCCAGTTTTCTAGGAAGAAAGCTCCAGAAACCTGAGAAAACATGATATTTGTATTTATAAACATAACACTGGATTCATTTGCCGAAGAGAAAGATTGTGCTTTTCTCCAAAACCACTTTCACGGTGATTTTTGGTTAAATTTCACCCGAAATCCACAACAATTTGTCCAGATACTCCTGGATGAAAACAAAACTACCTGGTGATTAGTAGCTATCTCAATCCCAGATCTTGCTACAGCCTCTGTGTGTGTTTGTGTTTGCTGGATATTCTCTATGGACTTTAAGGTTTTGAATGCATTTTAGCAGGACCCTTTTTGTTTTCTGCTGGCAAACGCTAATTGGTTCCACCTGGAGTCAAATCCTCCACACATTCCAGTTTTCTAGGAAGAAAGCTCCAGAAACCTGAGAAAACATGATATTTGTATTTATAAACATAACATTGGATTCATTTGGCGAAGAGAAAGATTGTGCTTTTCTCCAAAACCACTTTCACGGTGATTTTTGGTTAAATTTCACCCGAAATCCACAACAATTTGTCCAGATACTCCTGGATGAAAACAAAACTATCTGGTGATTAGTAGCTATCTCAATCCCAGATATTGCTACAGCCTCTGTGTGTGTTTGTGTTTTCTGGATATTCTCTATGGACTTTAAGGTTTTGAATGCATTTTAGCATGTAAGTTTTTGTTTTCTGCTGGCAAACGCTAATTGGTTCCACCTGGAGTCAAATCCTCCACACATTCCGGTTTTCTAGGAAGAAAGCTTCAGAAACCTGAGAAAACATGATATTTCTTTCTGTAAACATGACATTGGATACATTTGCCGAACAGGAAGATTGTGCTTTTCTCCAAAACCACTTTCACGGTGATTTTTGGTTAAATTTCTCCCAAAATCCACAACAATTTGTCCAGATACTCCTGGATGAAAACAAAACTATCTGGTGATGTGTAACTATCTCAATCCCAGATCTTGCTACAGCCTCTGTGTGTTTGTGTTTTCTGGATATTCTCTATGGACTTTAAGGTTTTGAATGCATTTTAGCATGTAAGTTTTTGTTTTCTGCTGGCAAACGCTAATTGGTTCCACCTGGAGTCAAATACTCCACACATTCGAGTTTTCTAGGAAGAAAGCTCCAGAAACCTGAGAAAACATGATATTTGTTTTTGTAAACATGACATTGGATTCATTTGATGATCAGAAAGATTGTGCTTCTCTCCAAACCCACTTTAATGGTGATTTTTTGGTTAAATTTCACTTCAAAACTACAAAAATTTGTCCAGATACTCCTGGATGAAAACAAAACTATCTGGAGATTTGTAGCTATCTCAATCCCAGATCTTGCTACAGCCTCTGTGTGTGTTTGTGTTTTCTGGATATTCTCTATGGACTTTAAGATTTTGAATGCATTTTAGCAGGACCGTTTTTGTGTTCTGCTTGCAAACGCTAATTGGTTCCACCTGGAGTCAAATCCTCCACACATTCGAGTTTTCTAGGAAGAAAGCTTCAGAAACCTGAGAAAACATGATATTTCTTTCTGTAAACATGACATTGGATACATTAGCTGAACAGGAAGATTGTGCTATTCTCGAAAACCACTTTCACGGTGATTTTTGGTTAAATTTCACCCGAAATCCACAACAATTTCCTCCACACATTCGAGTTTTCTAGGAAGAAAGCTTCAGAAACCTGAGAAAACATGATTTTTCTTTCTGTAAACATGACATTGGATACATTTGCCGAACAGGAAGATTGTGCTTTTCTCCAAAACCACTTTCACGGTCATTTTTGGTTAAATTTCACCCGAAATCCACAACAATTTGTCCAGATACTCCTGGATGAAAACAAAACTATCTGGTGATTTGTAGCTATCTCAATCCCAGATCTTGCTACAGCCTCTGTGTGTGTTTGTGTTTTCTGGATATTCTCTATGGACTTTAAGGTTTTGAATGCATTTTGGCAGGACCCTTTTTGTTTTCTGCTGTCAAACGCTAATTGGTTCCACCTGGAGTCAAATCCTCCACACATTCCAGTTTTCTAGGAAGAAAGTTCCAGAAACCTGAGAAAACATGATATTTGTATTTATAAACATAACACTGGATTCATTTGGCGAAGAGAAAGATTGTGCTTTTCTCCAAAACCACTTTCACGGTGATTTTTGGTTAAATTTCACCCGAAATCCACAACAATTTGTCCAGATACTCCTGGATGAAAACAAAACTATCTGGTGATTAGTAGCTATCTCAGTCCCAGATATTGCTTCAGCCTCTGTGTGTGTTTGTGTTTTCTGGATATTCTCTATGGACTTTAAGGTTTTGAATGCATTTTTGCAGGACCCTTTTTGTTTTCTGCTGGCAAACGCTAATTGGTTCCACCTGGAGTCAAATCCTCCACACATTCCAGTTTTCTAGGAAGAAAGCTTCAGAAACCTGAGAAAACATGATATTTCTTTCTGTAAACATGACATTGGATACATTTGCCGAACAGGAAGATTGTGCTTTTCTCCAAAACCACTTTCACGGTGATTTTTGGTTAAATTTCACCCGAAATCCACAACAATTTGTCCAGATACTCCTGGATGAAAACAAAACTATCTGGTGATTAGTAGCTATCTCAATCCCAGATATTGCTACAGCCTCTGTGTGTGTTTGTGTTTTCTGGATATTCTCTATGGACTTTAAGGTTTTGAATGCATTTTAGCAGGACCCTTTTTTGTTTTCTGCTGGCAAACGCTAATTGGTTCCACCTGAAGTCAAATACTCCACACATTCGAGTTTTCTAGGATGAAAGCTCCAGAAACCTGAGAAAACATGATATTTGTTTTTGTAAACATGACATTGGATTCATTTGCTGATCAGAAAGATTGTGCTTCTCTCCAAACCCACTTTAATGGTGATTTTTTGGTTAAATTTCACTTCAAAACTACAACAATTTGTCCAGATACTCCTGGATGAAAACAAAACTATCTGGTGATTTGTAGCTATCTCAATCCCAGATCTTGCTACAGCCTCTGTGTGTGTTTGTGTTTTCTGGATATTCTCTATGGACTTTAAGATTTTGAATGCATTTTAGCAGGACCCTTTTTGTTTTCTGCTGGGAAACGCTAATTGGTTCCACCTGGAGTCAAATCCTCCACACATTCGAGTTTTCTAGGAAGAAAGCTTCAGAAACCTGAGAAAACATGATATTTGTATTTGTAAACATGACATTGGATACATTTGCTGAACAGGAAGATTGTGCTATTCTCGAAAACCACTTTCACGGTGATTTTTGGTTAAATTTCACCCGAAATCCACAACAATTTCCTCCACACATTCGAGTTTTCTAGGAAGAAAGCTTCAGAAACCTGAGAAAACATGATTTTTCTTTCTGTAAACATGACATTGGATACATTTGCCGAACAGGAAGATTGTGCTTTTCTCCAAAACCACTTTCACGGTGATTTTTGGTTAAATTTCACCCGAAATCCACAACAATTGGTCCAGATACTCCTGGATGAAAACAAAACTATCTGGTGATTAGTAGCTATCTCAATCCCAGATCTTGCTACAGCCTCTGTGTGTGTTTGTGTTTTCTGGATATTCTCTATGGACTTTAAGGTTTTGAATGCATTTTAGCAGGACCCTTTTTGTTTTCTGCTGGCAAACGCTAATTGGTTCCACCTGGAGTCAAATCCTCCACACATTCGAGTTTTCTAGGAAGAAAGCTTCAGAAACCTGAGAAAACATGATATTTGTATTTGTAAACATGACATTGGATTCATTTGCTGAACAGAAAGATTGTGCTTTTCTCCAAAACCACTTTCACGGTGATTTTTTGGTTAAATTTCACTTCAAAACTACAATTTGTCCAGATACTCCTGGATGAAAACAAAACTATCTGGTGATTTGTAGCTATCTCAATCCCAGATCTTGCTACAGCCTCTGTGTGTGTTTGTGTTTTCTGGATATTCTCTATGGACTTTAAGGTTTTGAATGCACTTTAGCAGGACCCTTTTTGTTTTCTGCTGGCAAACGCTAATTGGTTCCACCTGGATTCAAATCCTCCACACATTCCAGTTTTCTAGGAAGAAAGCTTCAGAAACCTGAGAAAACATGATATTTGTATTTGTAAACATGACATTGGATTCATTTGCTGAACAGAAAGATTGTGCTTTTCTCCAAAACCACTTTCACGGTGATTTTTTGGTTAAATTTCACTTCAAAACTACAACAATTTGTCCAGATACTCCTGGATGCAAACAAAACTATCTGGTGATTAGTAGCTATCTCAATCCCAGATATTGCTACAGCCTCTGTGTGTGTTTGTGTTTTCTGGATATTCTCTATGGACTTTAAGGTTTTGAATGCATTTTAGCAGGACCCTTTTTGTTTTCTGCTGGCAAACGCTAATTGGTTCCACCTAGAGTCAAATCCTCCACACATTCGAGTTTTCTAGGAAGAAAGCTTCAGAAACCTTAGAAAACATGATATTTGTATTTGTAAACATGACATTGGATACATTTGCCGAACAGGAAGATTGTGCTTTTCTCCCAAACCACTTTCACGGTGATTTTAGGTTAAATTTCACTTCAAATCCACAACAATTTGTCCAGATACTCCTGGATGAAAACAAAACTATCTGGTGATTTGTAGCTATCTCAATCCCAGATCTTGCTACAGCCTCTGTGTGTGTTTGTGTTTTCTGGATATTCTCTATGGACTTTACGGTTTTGAATGCATTTTAGCAGGACCCTTTTTGTTTTCTGCTGGCAAACGCTAATTGGTTCCACCTGGAGTCAAATACTCCACACATTCGAGTTTTCTAGGAAGAAAGCTCCAAAAACCTGAGAAAACATGATATTTGTATTTGTAAACATGACATTGGATTCATTTGCTGAACAGAAAGATTGTGCTTCTCTCCAAAACCACTTTCACGGTGATTTTTTGGTTAAATTTCACTTCAAACCTAAAACAATTGGTCCAGATACACCTGGATGAAAACAAAACTATCTGGTGATTTGTAGCTATCTCAATCCCAGATCTTGCTACAGCCTCTGTATGTGTTTGTGTTTTCTGGATATTCTCTATGGACTTTAAGGTTTTGAATTCATTTTAGCAGGACCCTTTTTGTTTTCTGCTGGCAAACGCTAACTGGTTCCACCTGGAGTCAAGTACTCCACACATTCGAGTTTTCTTGGATGGAAGCTCCAGAAACTTGAGAAAACATGATATTTGTGTTTATAAACATAACATTGGATTCATTTGCTGAACAGAAATATTGTGCTTTCTCCGAAACCACTTTCACGATGATTTTTTGGTTAAATTTCACTTCAAAACTACAACAATTTGTACAGATACTCCTGGATGAAAACAAAACTATCTGGTGATTTGTAGCTATCTCAATCCCAGATCTTGCTACAGCCTCTGTGTGTGTTTGTGTTTTCTGGATATTCTCTATGGACTTTAAGGTTTTGAATGCATTTTAGCAGGAACCTTTTTGTTTTCGGCTGGCAAACGCTAATTGGTTCCACCTGGAGTCAAATCCTCCACACATTCGAGTTTTCTAGGAAGAAAGCTCCAGAAACCTGAGAAAACATGATATTTGTATTTGTAAACATGACATTGGATGCATTTGCCGAAGAGAAAGATTGTGCTTTTCTCCAAAACCGCTTTCAAGTTGATTTTTGTTTAAATTTCACCCGAAATCCACAATTTGTCCAGATACTCCTGGATGAAAACAAAACTATCTGGTGATTTGTAGCTATCTCAATCCCAGATCTTGCTACAGCCTCTGTGTGTGTTTGTGTTTTCTGGATATTCTCTATGGACTTTAAGGTTTTGAATGCATTTTAGCATGTAAGTTTTTGTTTTCTGCTGGCAAAGGCTAATTGGTTCCACCTGGAGTCAAATACTCCACACATTCGAGTTTTCTAGGAAGAAAGCTCCAGAAACCTGAGAAAACATGATATTTGTATTTGTAAACATGACATTGGATACACTTGCCGAACAGGAAGGTTGTGCTTTTCTCCAAAACCACTTTCACGGTGATTTTAGGTTAAATTTCACCCGAAATCCACAACAATTGGTCCAGATACTCCTGGATGAAAACAAAACTATCTGGTGATTTATAGCTATCTCAATCCCAGATCTTGCTACAGCCTCTGTGTGTGTTTGTGTTTTCTGGATATTCTCTATGGACTTTAAGGTTTTGAATGCATTTTAGCAGGACCCTTTTTGTTTTCTGCTGGCAAACGCTAATTGATTCCACCTGGAGTCAAATACTCCACACATTCGAGTTTTCTAGGAAGAAAGCTCCAGAAACCTGAGTATACATGATATTTCTTTCTGTAAACATGACATTGGATGCATTTGCTGAACAGAAAGACTGTGCTTTTCTCCAAAACCACTTTCACGGTGAATTTTTGATTCAATTTCACTTCAAAACTACAACAATTTGTCCAGATACTCCTGGATGAAAACAAAACTATCTGGTGATGTGTAGCTATCTCAATCCCAGATCTTGCTACAGCCTCTGTGTGCATTTGTGTTTTCTGGATATTCTCTATTGACTTTAGGTTTTTGAATGCATTTTAGCAGGACCCTTTTTGTTTTCTGTAGGAAAACGCTAATTGGTTCCACCTGGAATCAAATCCTCCACACATTCGAGTTTTCTAGGAAGAAAGATTCAGAAACCTGAGAAAACATGATATTTCTATTTGTAAACATGACATTGGATACATTTACCGAAAAGTAAGATTGTGCGTTTCTATACAACCAATTTCACGGTGATTTTTGGTTAAATTTCACCCGAAATCCATAACAATTTGTCCAGATACTCCTGGATGAAAACAAAACTATCTGGTGATTTGTAGCTATCTCAATCCCAGATCTTGCTACAGCCTCTGTGTGTGTTTGTGTTTTCTGGATATTCTCTATGGACTTTAAGGTTTTGAAGGCATTTTAAAAGGACCCTTTTTGTTTTCTGCTGGCAAACGCTAATTGGTTCCACCTGGAGTCAAATACTCCGCACATTCAAGTTTTCTAGGAAGAAAGCTTCAGAAACCTGAGAAAACATGATATTTCTTTCTGTAAACATGACATTGGATACATTTGCCGAACAGGAAGATTGTGCTTTTCTCCAAAACCACTTTCACTGTGAGTTTTGTTTAAATTTCACCCGAAATCCACAACAATTTGTCCAGATACTCCTGGATGAAAACAATACTATCTGGTGATTTGTAGCTATCTAATCCCAGATCTTGCTACAGCCTCTGTGTGTGTTTGTGTTTTCTGGATATTCTCTATGGACTTTAATGTTTTGAATGCATTTTAGCAGGACCCATTTAGTTTTCTGCTGGCAAACGCTAATTGGTTCCACCTGGAGTCAAATCCTCCACACATTCCAGTTTTCTAGGAAGAAAGCTTCAGAAACCTGAGAAAACATGATATTTGTATTTGTAAACATGACATTGGATACACTTGCCAAACAGGAAGATTGTGCTATTCTCCAAAACCACTTTCACGGTGATTTTTGGTTAAATTTCACCCGAAATCCACAACAATTGGTCCAGATACTCCTGGATGAAAACAAAACTATCTGGTGATTTGTAGCTATCTCAATCCCAGATCTTGCTACAGCCTCTGTGTGTGTTTGTGTTTTCTGGATATTCTCTATGGACTTGAAGGTTTTGAATGCATTTTAGCAGGACCCATTTTGATTTCTGCTGGCAAAGGCTAATCGGTTCCACCTGGAGTCAAATACTCCACACATTCGAGTTTTCTAGGAAGAAAGCTCCAGAAACCTGAGTAAACATGATATTTCTTTCTGTAAACATGACATTGGATGCATTTGCTGAACAGAAAGACTGTGCTTTTCTCCAAAACCACTTTCACGGTGAGTTTTTGGTTAAATTTCACTTCAAAACTACAACAATTTGTCCAGATACTCCTGGATGAAAACAAAACTATATGGTGATTTGTAGCTATCTCAATCCCAGATCTTGCTACAGCCTCTGTGTGTGTTTGTGTTTTCTGGATATTCTCTATGGACTTTAAGGTTTTGAATGCATTTTAGCAGGACCCTTTTTGTTTTCTGCTGGCAAACGCTAATTGGTTCCACCTGGAGTCAAATCCTCCACACATTCGAGTTTTCTAGGAAGAAAGCTTCATAAACCTGAGAAAACATGATATTTGTATTTGTAAACATGACATTGGATTCTTTGCCGAACAGGAAGATTGTGCTTTTCTCCAAAACCACTTTCACGGTGATTTTTGGTTAAATTTCACCCGAAATCCACAACAATTTATCCAGATACACCTGGATGAAAACAAAACTATCTGGTGATTTGTAGCTATCTCAATCCCAGATCTTGCTACAGCCTCTCTGTGTGTTTGTGTTTTCTGGATATTCTCTATGAACTTTAAGGTTTTGAATGCATTTTAGCAGGACCCTTTTTGATTTCTGCTGGCAAACGCTAATTCGTTCCACCTGGAGTCAAATCCTCCACACATTCCAGTTTTCGAGGAAGAAAGCTTCAGAAACCTGAGAAAACATGATATGTGTATTTATAAACATAACATTGGATTCATTTGCTGAACAGAAAGATTGTGCTATTCTCCAAAACCACTTTCACGGTGATTTTAGTTTAAATTTCTCCCGAAATCCACAACAATTGGTCCAGATACTCCTGGATGAAAACAAAACTATCTGGTGATTTGTAGCTATCTCAATCCCAGATCTTGCTACAGCCTCTGTGTGTGTTTGTGTTTTCTGGATATTCTCTATGGACTTTAAGGTTTTGAATGCATTTTAGCAGGACCCTTTTTATTTTCTGCTGGCAACCGCTAATTGGTTCCACCTGGAGTCAAATCCTCCACACATTCGAGTTTTATAGGAAGAAAGCTTCAGAAACCTGAGAAAACATGATATTTCTTTCTGTAAACATGATATTGGATACCTTTGCCGAACAGGAAGATTGTGCTTTTCTCCAAAACCACTTTCACTGTGATTTTTGGTTAAATTTCACCCGAAATCCACAACAATTTGTCCAGATACTCCTGGATGAAAACAAAACTATCTGGTGATTTGTAGCTATCTCAATCCCAGATCTTGCTACAGCCTCTCTGTGTGTTTGTGTTTTCTGGATATTCTCTATGGACTTTAAGGTTTTGAATGTATTTTAGCAGGACCCTTTTTGTTTTCTGCTGGCAAACGCTAATTGGTTCCACCTTGAGTCAAATCTTCCACACATTCGAGTTTTCTAGGAAGAAAGCATCAAAAACCTGAGAAAAGATGATATTTATTTCTGTAAATATGACATTGCATTCCTTTGCCGAACAGGAAGATTGTGCTTTTCTCCAAAACCACTTTCACGGTCATTTTTGTTAAATTTCACCCGAAATCCACAACAATTGGTCCAGATACTCCTGGATGAAAACAAAACTATCTGGTGATTTGTAGCTATCTCAATCCCAGATCTTGCTACAGCCTCTGTGTGTGTTTGTGTTTTCTGGATATTCTCTATGGACTTTAAGGTTTTGAATGCATTTTAGCAGGACCCTTTTTATTTTCTGCTGGCAAACGCTAATTGGTTCCACCTGGAGTCAAATCCTCCACACATTCCAGTTTTCGAGGAAGAAAGCTTCAGAAACCTGAGAAAACATGATATTTCTTTCTGTAAACATGATATTGGATACCTTTGCCGAACAGGAAGATTGTGCTTTTCTCCAAAACCACTTTCACGGTGATTTTTGGTTAAATTTCACCCGAAATCCACAACAATTGGTCCAGATACTCCTGGATGAAAACAAAACTATCTGGTGATTTGTAGCTATCTCAATCCCAGATCTTGCTACAGCCTCTCTGTGTGTTTGTGTTTTCTGGATATTCTCTATGGACTTTAACGTTTTGAATGCATTTTAGCATGTAAGTTTTTGTTTTCTGCTGGCAAACACTAATTGGTTCCACCTGGAGTCAAATCCTCCACACATTCCAGTTTTCGAGGAAGAAAGCTTCAGAAACCTGAGAAAACATGATATGTGTATTTATAAACAGAACATTGGATTCATTTGCTGAACAGAAAGATTGTGCTATTCTCCAAAACCACTTTCACGGTGATTTTAGTTTAAATTTCTCCCGAAATCCACAACAATTGGTCCAGATACTCCTGGATGAAAACAAAACTATCTGGTGATTTGTAGCTATCTCAATCCCAGATCTTGCTACAGCCTCTGTGTGTGTTTGTGTTTTCTGGATATTCTCTATGGACTTGAAGGTTTTGAATGCATTTTAGCAGGACCCTTTTTGTTTTCTGCTGGCAACCGCTAATTGGTTCCACCTGGAGTCAAATCCTCCACACATTCGAGTTTTATAGGAAGAAAGCTTCAGAAACCTGAGAAAACATGATATTTCTTTCTGTAAACATGACATTGGATACATTTGCCGATCAGGAAGATTGTGCTTTCTCCAAAACCACTTTCACGGGGATTTTTGGTTAAATTTCACCCGAAATCCACAACAATTAGTCCAGATACTCCTGGATGAAAACAAAACTATCTGGTGATTTGTAGCTATCTCAATCCCAGATCTTGCTACAGCCTCTGTGTGTGTTTGTGTTTTCTGGATATTCTCTATGGACTTTAAGGTTTTGAATGCATTTTAGCAGGACCCTTTTTGTTTTCTGCTGGCAAACGCTAATTGGTTCCACCTGGAGTCAAATCCTCCACACATTCGAGTTTTCTAGGAAGAAAGCATCAAAAACCTTAGAAAACATGATATTTCTTTCTGTAAATATGACATTGCATTCATTTGCCGAACAGGAAGATTGTGCTTTTCTCCAAAACCACTTTCACGGTGATTTTTGGTTAAATTTCACCCGAAATCCACAACAATTGGTCCAGATACTCCTGGATGAAAACAAAACTATCTGGTGATTTGTAGCTATCTCAATCCCAGATCTTGCTACAGCCTCTGTGTGTGTTTGTGTTTTCTGGATATTCTCTATGGACTTTAAGGTTTTGAATGCATTTTAGCAGGAACCTTTTTATTTTCTGCTGGCAAACACTAATTGGTTCCACCTGGAATCAAATCCTCCACACATTCCAGTTTTCGAGGAAGAAAGCTTAAGAAACCTGAGAAAACATGATATTTCTTTCTGTAAACATGATATTGGATACCTTTGCCGAACAGGAAGATTGTGCTTTTCTCCAAAACCACTTTCACGGTGATTTTTGGTTAAATTTCACCCGAAATCCACAACAATTTGTCCAGATACTCCTGGATGAAAACAAAACTATCTGGTGATTTGTAGCTATCTCAATCCCAGATCTTGCTACAGCCTCTGTGTGTGTTTGTGTTTTCTGGATATTCTCTATGGACTTTAAGGTTTTGAATGCATTTTGGCAGGACCCTTTTTGTTTTCTGCTGGCAAACGCTAATTGCTTCCACCTGGAGTCAAATCCTCCACACATTCCAGTTTTCTAGGAAGAAAGCTCCAGAAACCTGAGAAAACATGATATTTGTATTTATAAACATAACACTGGATTCATTTGCCGAAGAGAAAGATTGTGCTTTTCTCCAAAACCACTTTCACGGTGATTTTTGGTTAAATTTCACCCGAAATCCACAACAATTTGTCCAGATACTCCTGGATGAAAACAAAACTACCTGGTGATTAGTAGCTATCTCAATCCCAGATCTTGCTACAGCCTCTGTGTGTGTTTGTGTTTGCTGGATATTCTCTATGGACTTTAAGGTTTTGAATGCATTTTAGCAGGACCCTTTTTGTTTTCTGCTGGCAAACGCTAATTGGTTCCACCTGGAGTCAAATCCTCCACACATTCCGGTTTTCTAGGAAGAAAGCTTCAGAAACCTGAGAAAACATGATATTTCTTTCTGTAAACATGACATTGGATACATTTGCCGAACAGGAAGATTGTGCTTTTCTCCAAAACCACTTTCACGGTGATTTTTGGTTAAATTTCTCCCGAAATCCACAACAATTTGTCCAGATACTCCTGGATGAAAACAAAACTATCTGGTGATGTGTAACTATCTCAATCCCAGATCTTGCTACAGCCTCTGTGTGTTTGTGTTTTCTGGATATTCTCTATGGACTTTAAGGTTTTGAATGCATTTTAGCATGTAAGTTTTTGTTTTCTGCTGGCAAACGCTAATTGGTTCCACCTGGAGTCAAATACTCCACACATTCGAGTTTTCTAGGAAGAAAGCTCCAGAAACCTGAGAAAACATGATATTTGTTTTTGTAAACATGACATTGGATTCATTTGATGATCAGAAAGATTGTGCTTCTCTCCAAACCCACTTTAATGGTGATTTTTTGGTTAAATTTCACTTCAAAACTACAAAAATTTGTCCAGATACTCCTGGATGAAAACAAAACTATCTGGAGATTTGTAGCTATCTCAATCCTAGATCTTGCTACAGCCTCTGTGTGTGTTTGTGTTTTCTGGATATTCTCTATGGACTTTAAGATTTTGAATGCATTTTAGCAGGACCGTTTTTGTGTTCTGCTTGCAAACGCTAATTGGTTCCACCTGGAGTCAAATCCTCCACACATTCGAGTTTTCTAGGAAGAAAGCTTCAGAAACCTGAGAAAACATGATATTTCTTTCTGTAAACATGACATTGGATACATTAGCTGAACAGGAAGATTGTGCTATTCTCGAAAACCACTTTCACGGTGATTTTTGGTTAAATTTCACCCGAAATCCACAACAATTTCCTCCACACATTCGAGTTTTCTAGGAAGAAAGCTTCAGAAACCTGAGAAAACATGATTTTTCTTTCTGTAAACATGACATTGGATACATTTGCCGAACAGGAAGATTGTGCTTTTCTCCAAAACCACTTTCACGGTCATTTTTGGTTAAATTTCACCCGAAATCCACAACAATTTGTCCAGATACTCCTGGATGAAAACAAAACTATCTGGTGATTTGTAGCTATCTCAATCCCAGATCTTGCTACAGCCTCTGTGTGTGTTTGTGTTTTCTGGATATTCTCTATGGACTTTAAGGTTTTGAATGCATTTTAGCAGGACCCTTTTTGTTTTCTGCTGTCAAACGCTAATTGGTTCCACCTGGAGTCAAATCCTCCACACATTCCAGTTTTCTAGGAAGAAAGTTCCAGAAACCTGAGAAAACATGATATTTGTATTTATAAACATAACACTGGATTCATTTGGCGAAGAGAAAGATTGTGCTTTTCTCCAAAACCACTTTCACGGTGATTTTTGGTTAAATTTCACCCGAAATCCACAACAATTTGTCCAGATACTCCTGGATGAAAACAAAACTATCTGGTGATTAGTAGCTATCTCAGTCCCAGATATTGCTTCAGCCTCTGTGTGTGTTTGTGTTTTCTGGATATTCTCTATGGACTTTAAGGTTTTGAATGCATTTTTGCAGGACCCTTTTTGTTTTCTGCTGGCAAACGCTAATTGGTTCCACCTGGAGTCAAATCCTCCACACATTCCAGTTTTCTAGGAAGAAAGCTTCAGAAACCTGAGAAAACATGATATTTCTTTCTGTAAACATGACATTGGATACATTTGCCGAACAGGAAGATTGTGCTTTTCTCCAAAACCACTTTCACGGTGATTTTTGGTTAAATTTCACCCGAAATCCACAACAATTTGTCCAGATACTCCTGGATGAAAACAAAACTATCTGGTGATTAGTAGCTATCTCAATCCCAGATATTGCTACAGCCTCTGTGTGTGTTTGTGTTTTCTGGATATTCTCTATGGACTTTAAGGTTTTGAATGCATTTTAGCAGGACCCTTTTTTGTTTTCTGCTGGCAAACGCTAATTGGTTCCACCTGAAGTCAAATACTCCACACATTCGAGTTTTCTAGGATGAAAGCTCCAGAAACCTGAGAAAACATGATATTTGTTTTTGGAAACATGACATTGGATTCATTTGCTGATCAGAAAGATTGTGCTTCTCTCCAAACCCACTTTAATGGTGATTTTTTGGTTAAATTTCACTTCAAAACTACAACAATTTGTCCAGATACTCCTGGATGAAAACAAAACTATCTGGTGATTTGTAGCTATCTGAATCCCAGATCTTGCTACAGCCTCTGTGTGTGTTTGTGTTTTCTGGATATTCTCTATGGACTTTAAGATTTTGAATGCATTTTAGCAGGACCCTTTTTGTTTTCTGCTGGGAAACGCTAATTGGTTCCACCTGGAGTCAAATCCTCCACACATTCGAGTTTTCTAGGAAGAAAGCTTCAGAAACCTGAGAAAACATGATATTTGTATTTGTAAACATGACATTGGATACATTTGCTGAACAGGAAGATTGTGCTATTCTCGAAAACCACTTTCACGGTGATTTTTGGTTAAATTTCACCCGAAATCCACAACAATTTCCTCCACACATTCGAGTTTTCTAGGAAGAAAGCTTCAGAAACCTGAGAAAACATGATTTTTCTTTCTGTAAACATGACATTGGATACATTTGCCGAACAGGAAGATTGTGCTTTTCTCCAAAACCACTTTCACGGTGATTTTTGGTTAAATTTCACCCGAAATCCACAACAATTGGTCCAGATACTCCTGGATGAAAACAAAACTATCTGGTGATTAGTAGCTATCTCAATCCCAGATCTTGCTACAGCCTCTGTGTGTGTTTGTGTTTTCTGGATATTCTCTATGGACTTTAAGGTTTTGAATGCATTTTAGCAGAACCCTTTTTGTTTTCTGCTGGCAAACGCTAATTGGTTCCACTAGGAGTCAAATCCTCCACACATTCGAGTTTTCTAGGAAGAAAGCTTCAGAAACCTGAGAAAACATGATATTTGTATTTATAAACATAACATTGGATTCATTTGCTGAACAGAAAGATTGTGCTTTTCTCCAAAACCACTTTCACGGTGATTTTTTGGTTAAATTTCACTTCAAAACTACAATTTGTCCAGATACTCCTGGATGAAAACAAAACTATCTGGAGATTTGTAGCTATCTCAATCCCAGATCTTGCTACAGCCTCTGTGTGTGTTTGTGTTTTCTGGATATTCTCTATGGACTTTAAGGTTTTGAATGCATTTTAGCAGGACCCTTTTTGTTTTCTGCTGGCAAACGCTAATTGGTTCCACCTGGAGTCAAATCCTCCACACATTCCAGTTTTCTAGGAAGAAAGCTCCAGAAACCTGAGAAAACATGATATTTGTATTTGTAAACATGACATTGGATTCATTTGCTGAACAGAAAGATTGTACTTTTCTCCAAAACCACTTTCACGGTGATTTTTTGGTTAAATTTCACTTCAAAACTACAACAATTTGTCCAGATATTCCTGGATGAAAACAAAACTATCTGGTGATTAGTAGCTATCTCAATCCCAGATATTGCTACAGCCTCTGTGTGTGTTTGTGTTTTCTGGATATTCTCTATGGACTTTAAGGTTTTGAATGCATTTTAGCAGGACCCTTTTTGTTTTCTGCTGGCAAACGCTAATTGGTTCCACCTGGAGTCAAATCCTCCACACATTCGAGTTTTCTAGGAAGAAAGCTTCAGAAACCTGAGAAAACATGATATTTGTATTTGTAAACATGACATTGGATTCATTTGCTGAACAGAAAGATTGTGCTTTTCTCCAAAACCACTTTCACGGTGATTTTTTGGTTAAATTTCACTTCAAAACTACAATTTGTCCAGATACTCCTGGATGAAAACAAAACTATCTGGTGATTTGTAGCTATCTCAATCCCAGATCTTGCTACAGCCTCTGTGTGTGTTTGTGTTTTCTGGATATTCTCTATGGACTTTAAGGTTTTGAATGCACTTTAGCAGGACCCTTTTTGTTTTCTGCTGGCAAACGCTAATTGGTTCCACCTGGATTCAAATCCTCCACACATTCCAGTTTTCTAGGAAGAAAGCTTCAGAAACCTGAGAAAACATGATATTTGTATTTGTAAACATGACATTGGATTCATTTGCTGAACAGAAAGATTGTGCTTTTCTCCAAAACCACTTTCACGGTGATTTTTTGGTTAAATTTCACTTCAAAACTACAACAATTTGTCCAGATACTCCTGGATGCAAACAAAACTATCTGGTGATTAGTAGCTATCTCAATCCCAGATATTGCTACAGCCTCTGTGTGTGTTTGTGTTTTCTGGATATTCTCTGTGGACTTTAAGGTTTTGAATGCATTTTAGCAGGACCCTTTTTGTTTTCTGCTGGCAAACGCTAATTGGTTCCACCTGGAGTCAAATCCTCCACACATTCGAGTTTTCTAGGAAGAAAGCTTCAGAAACCTGAGAAAACATGATATTTCTTTCTGTAAACATGACATTGGATACATTTGCCGAACAGGAAGATTGTGCTTTTCTCCAAAACCACTTTCACGGTCATTTTTGGTTAAGTTTCACCCGAAATCCACAACAATTTGTCCAAAACCACTTTCACGGTGATTTTTGGTTAAATTTCACCCGAAATCCACAACAATTTGTCCAGATACTCCTGGATGAAAACAAAACTATCTGGAGATTTGTAGCTATCTCAACCCAAGATCTTGCTACAGCCTCTGTGTGTGTTTGTGTTTTCTGGATATTCTCTATGGACTTTAAGATTTTGAATGCATTTTAGCAGGACCCTTTTTGTTTTCTGCTGGGAAACGCTAATTGGTTCCACCTGGAGTCAAATCCTCCACACATTCGAGTTTTCTAGGAAGAAAGCTTCAGAAACCTGAGAAAACATGATATTTGTATTTGTAAACATGACATTGGATACATTTGCTGAACAGGAAGATTGTGCTATTCTCGAAAACCACTTTCACGGTGATTTTTGGTTAAATTTCACCCGAAATCCACAACAATTTCCTCCACACATTCGAGTTTTCTAGGAAGAAAGCTTCAGAAACCTGAGAAAACATGATTTTTCTTTCTGTAAACATGACATTGGATACATTTGCCGAACAGGAAGATTGTGCTTTTCTCCAAAACCACTTTCACGGTGATTTTTGGTTAAATTTCACCCGAAATCCACAACAATTGGTCCAGATACTCCTGGATGAAAACAAAACTATCTGGTGATTAGTAGCTATCTCAATCCCAGATCTTGCTACAGCCTCTGTGTGTGTTTGTGTTTTCTGGATATTCTCTATGGACTTTAAGGTTTTGAATGCATTTTAGCAGAACCCTTTTTGTTTTCTGCTGGCAAACGCTAATTGGTTCCACTAGGAGTCAAATCCTCCACACATTCGAGTTTTCTAGGAAGAAAGCTTCAGAAACCTGAGAAAACATGATATTTGTATTTATAAACATAACATTCGATTCATTTGCTGAACAGAAAGATTGTGCTTTTCTCCAAAACCACTTTCACGGTGATTTTTTGGTTAAATTTCACTTCAAAACTACAATTTGTCCAGATACTCCTGGATGAAAACAAAACTATCTGGAGATTTGTAGCTATCTCAATCCCAGATCTTGCTACAGCCTCTGTGTGTGTTTGTGTTTTCTGGATATTCTCTATGGACTTTAAGGTTTTGAATGCATTTTAGCAGGACCCTTTTTGTTTTCTGCTGGCAAACGCTAATTGGTTCCACCTGGAGTCAAATCCTCCACACATTCCAGTTTTCTAGGAAGAAAGCTCCAGAAACCTGAGAAAACATGATATTTGTATTTGTAAACATGACATTGGATTCATTTGCTGAACAGAAAGATTGTGCTTTTCTCCAAAACCACTTTCACGGTGATTTTTTGGTTAAATTTCACTTCAAAACTACAACAATTTGTCCAGATATTCCTGGATGAAAACAAAACTATCTGGTGATTAGTAGCTATCTCAATCCCAGATATTGCTACAGCCTCTGTGTGTGTTTGTGTTTTCTGGATATTCTCTATGGACTTTAAGGTTTTGAATGCATTTTAGCAGGACCCTTTTTGTTTTCTGCTGGGAAACGCTAATTGGTTCCACCTGGAGTCAAATCCTCCACACATTCGAGTTTTCTAGGAAGAAAGCTTCAGAAACCTGAGAAAACATGATATTTGTATTTGTAAACATGACATTGGATTCATTTGCTGAACAGAAAGATTGTGCTTTTCTCCAAAACCACTTTCACGGTGATTTTTTGGTTAAATTTCACTTCAAAACTACAATTTGTCCAGATACTCCTGGATGAAAACAAAACTATCTGGTGATTTGTAGCTATCTCAATCCCAGATCTTGCTACAGCCTCTGTGTGTGTTTGTGTTTTCTGGATATTCTCTATGGACTTTAAGGTTTTGAATGCACTTTAGCAGGACCCTTTTTGTTTTCTGCTGGCAAACGCTAATTGGTTCCACCTGGATTCAAATCCTCCACACATTCCAGTTTTCTAGGAAGAAAGCTTCAGAAACCTGAGAAAACATGATATTTGTATTTGTAAACATGACATTGGATTCATTTGCTGAACAGAAAGATTGTGCTTTTCTCCAAAACCACTTTCACGGTGATTTTTTGGTTAAATTTCACTTCAAAACTACAACAATTTGTCCAGATACTCCTGGATGCAAACAAAACTATCTGGTGATTAGTAGCTATCTCAATCCCAGATATTGCTACAGCCTCTGTGTGTGTTTGTGTTTTCTGGATATTCTCTGTGGACTTTAAGGTTTTGAATGCATTTTAGCAGGACCCTTTTTGTTTTCTGCTGGCAAACGCTAATTGGTTCCACCTGGAGTCAAATCCTCCACACATTCGAGTTTTCTAGGAAGAAAGCTTCAGAAACCTGAGAAAACATGATATTTCTTTCTGTAAACATGACATTGGATACATTTGCCGAACAGGAAGATTGTGCTTTTCTCCAAAACCACTTTCACGGTCATTTTTGGTTAAGTTTCACCCGAAATCCACAACAATTTGTCCAAAACCACTTTCACGGTGATTTTTGGTTAAATTTCACCCGAAATCCACAACAATTTGTCCAGATACTCCTGGATGAAAACAAAACTATCTGGTGATTTGTAGCTATCTCAACCCAAGATCTTGCTACAGCCTCTGTGTGTGTTTGTGTTTTCTGGATATTCTCTATGGACTTTAAGGTTTTTAATGCATTTTAGCAGGACCCTTTTTGTTTTCTGCTGGCAAACGCTAATTGGTTCCACCTGGAGTCAAATCCTCCACACATTCGTGTTTTATAGGAAGAAAGCTTCAGAAACCTGAGAAAACATGATATTTCTTTCTGTATACATGACGTTGGATACATTTGCCGAACAGGAAGATTGTGCTTTTCTCCAAAACAACTTTCCCGTTGATTTTTCGTTAAATTTCACCCGAAATCCACAACAATTGGTCCAGGTACTCCTGGATGAAAACAAAACTATCTGGTGATTTGTAGCTATCACAATCCCATATCTTGCTACAGCCTCTGTGTGTGTTTGTGTTTTCTGGATATTCTCTATGGACATTAAGGTTTTGAATGCATTTTAGCAGGACCCTTTTTGTTTTCTGCTGCAAACGCTAATTGCTTCCACCTGGAGTCAAATACTCCACACATTCGAATTTTCTAGGAAGAAAGCTTCAGAAACCTGAGAAAACATGATATTTGTATTTATAAACATAACATTGGATTCATTTGCTGAACAGGAAGATTGTGCTTTTCTCCAAAACCACTTTAATGGTGATTTTTGGTTAAATTTCACTTCAAAACTACAACAATTTTTCCAGATACTCCTGGATGAAAACAAAACTATCTGGTGATGTGTAGCTATCACAATCCCAGATCTTGCTACAGCCTCTGTGTGTGTTTGTGTTTTCTGGACATTCTCTATGGACTTTAAGGTTTTGAATGCATTTTAGCAGGACCCTTTTTGTTTTCTGCTGGCAAACGCTAATTGGTTCCATCTGGAGTCAAATCCTCCACACATTCGAGTTTTCTAGGAAGAAAGCTTCAGAAACCTGAGAAAACATGACATTTCTTTCTGTAAAGATGACACTGGATACATTTGACGAACAGGAAGATTGTGCTTTTCTCCAAAACCAATTTCACGGTGATTTTTGGTTAAATTTCACTCGAAATCCACAACAATTGGTCCAGATACTCCTGGATGAAAACAAAACTATCTGGTGATTTGTAGCTATCTCAATCCCAGATCTTGCTACAGCCTCTGTGTGTGTTTGTGATTTCTGGATATTCTCTATGGACATTAAGGTTTTCAATGAATTTTAGCAGAACCCTTTTTGTTTTCTGCTGGCAACGCTAATTGGTTCCACCTGGAGTCAAAAACTCCACACATTCGAGTTTTCCAGGAAGAAAGCTCCAGAAACCTGAGAAAACATGATATTTGTATTTGTAAACATGACATTGGATGCATTTGCTGAACAGAAAGATTGTGCTTTTCTCCAAAACCACTTTCACGGTGAATTTTGGAATAAATTTCACTTCAAAACTACAAGAATTTGTCCAGATACTCCTGGATGAAAATAAAACTATCTGGTGATTTGTAGGTATCTCAATCCCAGATCTTGCTACAGCCTCTGTGTGTGTTTGTGTTTTCTGGATATTCTCTATGGACTTTAAGGTTTTGAATGCATTTTAGCAGGACCCTTTTTGTTTTCTGCTGGCAAACGCTAATTGCTTCCACCTGGAGTCAAATCCTCCACACATTCGAGTTTTCTAGGAAGAAAGCTTCAGAAACCTGAGAAAACATGATATTTGTATTTGTAAACATGACATTGGATACACTTGCTGAACAGGAGATTGTGCTTTTCTCCAAAACCACTTTCACGGTGATTTTTTGGTTAAATTTCACCCGAAATCCACAACAATTTGTCCAGATACTCCTGGATGAAAACAAAACTATCTGGTGATTTGTAGCTATCTCAATCCCAGATCTTGCTACAGCCTCTGTGTGTGTTTGTGTTTGCTGGATATTCTCTATGGACTTTAAGGTTTTGAATGCATTTTAGCAGGACCCTTTTTGTTTTCTGCTGGCAAACGCTAATTGGTTCCACCTGGAGTCAAATCCTCCACACATTCGAGTTTTCTAGGAAGAAAGCTCCAGAAACCTGAGAAAACATGATATTTGTATTTATAAACATAACATTGGATTCATTTGCCGAACAGAAAGATTGTGCTTTTCTCCAAAACCACTTTCCCGGTGATATTTGGTTAAATTTCACCCGAAATCCACAACAATTTGTCCAGATACTCCTGGATGAAAACAAACCTATCTGGTGATTTGTAGCTATCTCAATCCCAGATCTTGCTACAGCCTCTGTGTGTGTTTGTGTTTTCTGGATATTCTCTATGGACTTTAAGGTTTTGAATGCATTTTAGCAGGACCCTTTTTGTTTTCTGCTGGCAAACGCTAATTGGTTCCACCTGGAATCAAATACTCCACACATTCGAGTTTTCTAGGAAGAAAGCTTCAGAAACCTTAGAAAACATGATATTTGTATTTGTGAACATGACATTGGATACATTTGCCGAACAGGAAGATTGTGCTTTTCTCCAAAACCAATTTCACGGTGATTTTTGGTTAAATTTCACCCGAAATCCACAACAATTTGTCCAGATACTCCCGGATGAAAACAAAACTATCTGGAGATTTGTAGCTATCTCAATCCCAGATCTTGCTACAGCCTCTGTGTGTGTTTGTGTTTTCTGGATATTCTCTGTGGTCTTTAAGGTTTTGAATGCATTTTAGCAGGACCCTTTTTGTTTTCTGCTGGCAAACGCTAATTGGTTCCACCTGGAGTCAAATCCTCCTCACATTCAAGTTTTCTAAGAAGAAAGCTTCAGACCTGAGAAAACATGATATTTCTTTCTGTATACATGACATTGGATGCATTTGCTGAACAGAAAGATTGTGCTTTTCTCCAAAACCACTTTCACATTGAATTTTTGGTTAAATTTCACTTCAAAACTACAACAATTTGTCCAGATACTCCTGGATGAAAACAAAACTATCTGGTGATTTGTAGCTATCTCAATCCCAGATCTTGCTACAGCCTCTGTGTGTGTTTGTGTTTTCTGGATATTCTCTATGGACTTTAAGGTTTTGAATGCATTTTAGCAGGACCCTTTTTGTTTTCTGCTGGCAAACGCTAATTGCTTCCACCTGGAGTCAAATCCTCCACACATTCGAGTTTTCTAGGAAGAAAGCTTCAGAAACCTGAGAAAACATGATATTTGTATTTGTAAACATGACATTGGATACACTTGCTGAACAGGAGATTGTGCTTTTCTCCAAAACCACTTTCATGGTGATTTTTTGGTTAAATTTCACCCGAAATCCACAACAATTTGTCCAGATACTCCTGGATGAAAACAAAACTATCTGGTGATTTGTAGCTATCTCAATCCCAGATCTTGCTACAGCCTCTGTGTTTGTTTGTGTTTGCTGGATATTCTCTATGGACTTTAAGGTTTTGAATGCATTTTAGCAGGACCCTTTTTGTTTTCTGCTGGCAAACGCTAATTGGTTCCACCTGGAGTCAAATCCTCCACACATTCGAGTTTTCTAGGAAAAAAGCTTCAGAAACCTGAGAAAACATGATATTTGTATTTGTAAACATAACATTGGATTCATTTGCTGAACAGAAAGATTGTGCTTTTCTCCAAAACCACTTTCACGGTGATTTTTTGGTTAAATTTCACTTCAAAACTACAACAATTTGTCCAGATACTCCTGGATGCAAACAAAACTATCTGGTGATTTGTAGCTATATCAATCCCAGATCTTGCTACAGCCTCTGTGTGTGTTTGTGTTTTCTGGATATTCTCTATGGACTTTAAGGTTTTGAATGCATTTTAGCAGAACCCTTTTTGTTTTCTGCTGGCAAACGCTAATTGGTTCCACCTGGAGACAAATACTCCACACATTCGAGTTTTCTAGGAAGAAAGCTCCAGAAACCTGAGAAAACATGATATTTGTATTTGTAAACATAACATTGGATGCATTTGGCGAACAGAAAGATTGTGCTTTTCTCCAAAACCACTTTCACGGTGATTTTTTGGTTAAATTTCGCTTCAAAACTACAACAATTTGTCCAGATACTCCTGGATGAAAACAAAACTATCTGGTGATGTGTAGCAATCTCAATCCCAGATCTTGCTACAGCCTCTGTGTGTGTTTGTGTTTTCTGGATATTCTCTATGGACTTTAAGGTTTTGAATGCATTTTAGCAGGACCCTTTTTGTTTTCTGCTGGCAAACGCTAATTGGTTCCACCTGGAGTCAAATCCTCCACACATTCGAGTTTTCTAGGAAGAAAGCTTCAGAAACCTGAGAAAACATGATATTTGTATTCATAAACATAACATTGGATTCATTTGCTGAACAGAAAGATTGTGCTTTTCTCCAAAACCACTTTCACGGTGATTTTTTGGTTAAATTTCACTTCAAAACTACAACAATTTGTCCAGATACTCCTGGATGCAAACAAAACTATCTGGTGATTTGTAGCTATATCAATCCCAGATCTTGCTACAGCCTCTGTGTGTGTTTGTGTTTTCTGGATATTCTCTATGGACTTTAAGGTTTTGAATGCATTTTAGCAGAACCCTTTTTGTTTTCTGCTGGCAAACGCTAATTGGTTCCACCTGGAGACAAATACTCCACACATTCGAGTTTTCTAGGAAGAAAGCTCCAGAAACCTGAGAAAACATGATATTTGTATTTGTAAACATAACATTGGATGCATTTGGCGAACAGAAAGATTGTGCTTTTCTCCAAAACCACTTTCACGGTGATTTTTTGGTTAAATTTCGCTTCAAAACTACAACAATTTGTCCAGATACTCCTGGATGAAAACAAAACTATCTGGTGATGTGTAGCAATCTCAATCCCAGATCTTGCTACAGCCTCTGTGTGTGTTTGTGTTTTCTGGATATTCTCTATGGACTTTAAGATTTTGAATGCATTTTAGCAGGACCCTTTTTGTTTTCTGCTGGGAAACGCTAATTGGTTCCACCTGGAGTCAAATCCTCCACACATTCGAGTTTTCTAGGAAGAAAGCTTCAGAAACCTGAGAAAACATGATATTTGTATTCATAAACATAACATTGGATTCATTTGCTGAACAGAAAGATTGTGCTTTTCTCCAAAACCACTTTCACGGTGATTTTTTGGTTAAATTTCACTTCAAAACTACAACAATTTGTCCAGATACTCCTGGATGCAAACAAAACTATCTGGTGATTTGTAGCTATATCAATCCCAGATCTTGCTACAGCCTCTGTGTGTGTTTGTGTTTTCTGGATATTCTCTATGGACTTTAAGGTTTTGAATGCATTTTAGCAGAACCCTTTTTGTTTTCTGCTGGCAAACGCTAATTGGTTCCACCTGGAGACAAATACTCCACACATTCGAGTTTTCTAGGAAGAAAGCTCCAGAAACCTGAGAAAACATGATATTTGTATTTGTAAACATAACATTGGATGCATTTGGCGAACAGAAAGATTGTGCTTTTCTCCAAAACCACTTTCACGGTGATTTTTTGGTTAAATTTCGCTTCAAAACTACAACAATTTGTCCAGATACTCCTGGATGAAAACAAAACTATCTGGTGATGTGTAGCAATCTCAATCCCAGATCTTGCTACAGCCTCTGTGTGTGTTTGTGTTTTCTGGATATTCTCTATGGACTTTAAGGTTTTGAATGCATTTTAGCAGGACCCTTTTTGTTTTCTGCTGGCAAACGCTAATTGGTTCCACCTGGAGTCAAATCCTCCACACATTCGAGTTTTCTAGGAAGGAAGCTTCAGAAACCTGAGAAAACATGATATTTGTATTCATAAACATAACATTGGATTCATTTGCTGAACAGAAAGATTGTGCTTTTCTCCAAAACCACTTTCACGGTGATTTTTTGGTTAAATTTCACTTCAAAACTACAACAATTTGTCCAGATACTCCTGGATGAAAACAAAACTATCTGGTGATTTGTAGCTATCTCAATCCCAGATCTTGCTACAGCCTCTGTGTGTGTTTGTGTTTTCTGGATATTCTCTAGGGACTTTAAGGTTTTGAATGCATTTTAGCAGAACCCTTTTTGTTTTCTGCTGGCAAACGCTAATTGGTTCCACCTGGAGACAAATACTCCACACATTCGAGTTTTCTAGGAAGAAAGCTCCAGAAACCTGAGAAAACATGATATTTGTATTTGTAAACATAACATTGGATGCATTTGCCGAACAGAAAGATTGTGCTTTTCTCCAAAACCACTTTCACGGTGATTTTTTGGTTAAATTTCGCTTCAAAACTACAACAATTTGTCCAGATACTCCTGGATGAAAACAAAACTATCTGGTGATTTGTAGCTATCTCAATCCCAGATCTTGCTACAGCCTCGTGTGTGTTTGTGTTTTCTGGATATTCTCTATGGACTTTAAGGTTTTGAATGCATTTTAGCAGGACCCTTTTTGTTTTCTGCTGTCAAACGCTAATTGGTTCCACCTGGAGTCAAACACTCCACACATTCGAGTTTTCTAGGAAGAAATCTCCAGAAAACTGAGAAAACATGATATTTGTATTTGTAAACATGACATTGGATTCATTTGCTGAACAGAAAGATTGTGCTTTTCTCCAAAACCACTTTCACGCTGATTTTTTGGTTAAATTTCACTAAAATACTACAACACTTTGTCCAGATACTCCTGGATGAAAACAAAACTATCTGGTGATTTATAGCTATGTCAATCCCTGATCTTCCTACAGCCTCTGTGTGTGTTTGTGTTTTCTGGATATTCTCTATGGACTTTAAGGTTTTGAATGCATTTTAGCAGGACCCTTTTTGTTTTCTGCTGGCAAACGCTAATTGGTTCCACCTGGAATCAAATACTCCACACATTCGAGTTTTCTAGGAAGAAAGCTTCAGAAACCTTAGAAAACATGATATTTGTATTTGTGAACATGACATTGGATACATTTGCCGAACAGGAAGATTGTGCTTTTCTCCAAAACCAATTTCACGGTGATTTTTGGTTAAATTTCACCCGAAATCCACAACAATTTGTCCAGATACTCCCGGATGAAAACAAAACTATCTGGAGATTTGTAGCTATCTCAATCCCAGATCTTGCTACAGCCTCTGTGTGTGTTTGTGTTTTCTGGATATTCTCTGTGGTCTTTAAGGTTTTGAATGCATTTTAGCAGGACCCTTTTTGTTTTCTGCTGGCAAACGCTAATTGGTTCCACCTGGAGTCAAATCCTCCTCACATTCAAGTTTTCTAAGAAGAAAGCTTCAGACCTGAGAAAACATGATATTTCTTTCTGTATACATGACATTGGATGCATTTGCTGAACAGAAAGATTGTGCTTTTCTCCAAAACCACTTTCACATTGAATTTTTGGTTAAATTTCACTTCAAAACTACAACAATTTGTCCAGATACTCCTGGATGAAAACAAAACTATCTGGTGATTTGTAGCTATCTCAATCCCAGATCTTGCTACAGCGTCTGTGTGCGTTTGTGTTTTCTGGATATTCTCTATGGACTTTAAGGTTTTGAATGCATTTTAGCAGGACCCTTTTTGTTTTCTGCTGGCAAACGCTAATTGGTTCCACCTGGAGTCAAATACTCCACACATTCGAGTTTTCTAGGAAGAAAGCTCCAGAAACCTGAGAAAACATGATATTTGTATTTGTAAACATGACATTGGATGCATTTGCCGAACAGGAAGATTGTGCTTTTCTCCAAAACCACTTTCACGGTGATTTTAGGTTAAATTTCACTTCAAATCCACAACAATTTGTCCAGATACTCCTGGATGAAAACAAAACTATCTGGTGATTTGTAGTATCTCAATCCCAGATCTTGCTACAGCCTCTGTGTGTGTTTGTGTTTTCTGGATATTCTCTAGGGACTTTAAGGTTTTGAATGCATTTTAGCAGGATCCTTTTTGTTTTCTGCTGGCAAATGCTAATTGGTTCCACCTGGAGTCAAATCCTTCACACATTCGAGTTTTCTAGGAAGAAAGATCCAGAAACCTGAGAAAACATGATATTTGTATTTGTAAACATGACATTGGATACACTTGCTGAACAGGAAGATTGTGCTTTTCTCCAAAACCACTTTCACGGTGATTTTTTCGTTAAATTTCACCCGAAATCCACAACAATTTGTCCAGATACTCCTGGATGAAAACAAAACTATCTGGTGATTAGTAGCTATCTCAATCCCAGATCTTGCTACAGCCTCTGTGTGTGTTTGTGTTTTCTGGATATTCTCTATGGACTTTAAGGTTTTGAATGCATTTTAGCAGGACCCTTTTTGTTTTCTGCTGGCAAACGCTAATTGGTTCCACCTGGAGTCAAATCCTCCACACATTCGAGTTTTCTAGGAAAAAAGCTTCAGAAACCTGAGAAAACATGATATTTGTATTTGTAAACATAACATTGGATTCATTTGCTGAACAGAAAGATTGTGCTTTTCTCCAAAACCACTTTCACGGTGATTTTTTGGTTAAATTTCACTTCAAAACTACAACAATTTGTCCAGATACTCCTGGATGCAAACAAAACTATCTGGTGATTTGTAGCTATATCAATCCCAGATCTTGCTACAGCCTCTGTGTGTGTTTGTGTTTTCTGGATATTCTCTATGGACTTTAAGGTTTTGAATGCATTTTAGCAGAACCCTTTTTGTTTTCTGCTGGCAAACGCTAATTGGTTCCACCTGGAGACAAATACTCCACACATTCGAGTTTTCTAGGAAGAAAGCTCCAGAAACCTGAGAAAACATGATATTTGTATTTGTAAACATAACATTGGATGCATTTGGCGAACAGAAAGATTGTGCTTTTCTCCAAAACCACTTTCACGGTGATTTTTTGGTTAAATTTCGCTTCAAAACTACAACAATTTGTCCAGATACTCCTGGATGAAAACAAAACTATCTGGTGATGTGTAGCAATCTCAATCCCAGATCTTGCTACAGCCTCTGTGTGTGTTTGTGTTTTCTGGATATTCTCTATGGACTTTAAGGTTTTGAATGCATTTTAGCAGGACCCTTTTTGTTTTCTGCTGGCAAACGCTAATTGGTTCCACCTGGAGTCAAATCCTCCACACATTCGAGTTTTCTAGGAAGAAACTTCAGAAACCTGAGAAAACATGATATTTGTATTCATAAACATAACATTGGATTCATTTGCTGAACAGAAAGATTGTGCTTTTCTCCAAAACCACTTTCACGGTGATTTTTTGGTTAAATTTCACTTCAAAACTACAACAATTTGTCCAGATACTCCTGGATGAAAACAAAACTATCTGGTGATTTGTAGCTATCTCAATCCCAGATCTTGCTACAGCCTCTGTGTGTGTTTGTGTTTTCTGGATATTCTCTAGGGACTTTAAGGTTTTGAATGCATTTTAGCAGAACCCTTTTTGTTTTCTGCTGGCAAACGCTAATTGGTTCCACCTGGAGACAAATACTCCACACATTCGAGTTTTCTAGGAAGAAAGCTCCAGAAACCTGAGAAAACATGATATTTGTATTTTTAAACATAACATTGGATGCATTTGCCGAACAGAAAGATTGTGCTTTTCTCCAAAACCACTTTCACGGTGATTTTTTGGTTAAATTTCGCTTCAAAACTACAACAATTTGTCCAGATACTCCTGGATGAAAACAAAACTATCTGGTGATTTGTAGCTATCTCAATCCCAGATCTTGCTACAGCCTCGTGTGTGTTTGTGTTTTCTGGATATTCTCTATGGACTTTAAGGTTTTGAATGCATTTTAGCAGGACCCTTTTTGTTTTCTGCTGTCAAACGCTAATTGGTTCCACCTGGAGTCAAACACTCCACACATTCGAGTTTTCTAGGAAGAAATCTCCAGAAAACTGAGAAAACATGATATTTGTATTTGTAAACATGACATTGGATTCATTTGCTGAACAGAAAGATTGTGCTTTTCTCCAAAACCACTTTCACGCTGATTTTTTGGTTAAATTTCACTAAAATACTACAACACTTTGTCCAGATACTCCTGGATGAAAACAAAACTATCTGGTGATTTATAGCTATGTCAATCCCTGATCTTCCTACAGCCTCTGTGTGTGTTTGTGTTTTCTGGATATTCTCTATGGACTTTAAGGTTTTGAATGCATTTTAGCAGGACCCTTTTTGTTTTCTGCTGGCAAACGCTAATTGGTTCCACCTGGAATCAAATACTCCACACATTCGAGTTTTCTAGGAAGAAAGCTTCAGAAACCTTAGAAAACATGATATTTGTATTTGTGAACATGACATTGGATACATTTGCCGAACAGGAAGATTGTGCTTTTCTCCAAAACCAATTTCACGGTGATTTTTGGTTAAATTTCACCCGAAATCCACAACAATTTGTCCAGATACTCCCGGATGAAAACAAAACTATCTGGAGATTTGTAGCTATCTCAATCCCAGATCTTGCTACAGCCTCTGTGTGTGTTTGTGTTTTCTGGATATTCTCTGTGGTCTTTAAGGTTTTGAATGCATTTTAGCAGGACCCTTTTTGTTTTCTGCTGGCAAACGCTAATTGGTTCCACCTGGAGTCAAATCCTCCTCACATTCAAGTTTTCTAAGAAGAAAGCTTCAGACCTGAGAAAACATGATATTTCTTTCTGTATACATGACATTGGATGCATTTGCTGAACAGAAAGATTGTGCTTTTCTCCAAAACCACTTTCACATTGAATTTTTGGTTAAATTTCACTTCAAAACTACAACAATTTGTCCAGATACTCCTGGATGAAAACAAAACTATCTGGTGATTTGTAGCTATCTCAATCCCAGATCTTGCTACAGCGTCTGTGTGCGTTTGTGTTTTCTGGATATTCTCTATGGACTTTAAGGTTTTGAATGCATTTTAGCAGGACCCTTTTTGTTTTCTGCTGGCAAACGCTAATTGGTTCCACCTGGAGTCAAATACTCCACACATTCGAGTTTTCTAGGAAGAAAGCTCCAGAAACCTGAGAAAACATGATATTTGTATTTGTAAACATGACATTGGATGCATTTGCCGAACAGGAAGATTGTGCTTTTCTCCAAAACCACTTTCACGGTGATTTTAGGTTAAATTTCACTTCAAATCCACAACAATTTGTCCAGATACTCCTGGATGAAAACAAAACTATCTGGTGATTTGTAGTATCTCAATCCCAGATCTTGCTACAGCCTCTGTGTGTGTTTGTGTTTTCTGGATATTCTCTAGGGACTTTAAGGTTTTGAATGCATTTTAGCAGGATCCTTTTTGTTTTCTGCTGGCAAATGCTAATTGGTTCCACCTGGAGTCAAATCCTTCACACATTCGAGTTTTCTAGGAAGAAAGATCCAGAAACCTGAGAAAACATGATATTTGTATTTGTAAACATGACATTGGATACACTTGCTGAACAGGAAGATTGTGCTTTTCTCCAAAACCACTTTCACGGTGATTTTTTCGTTAAATTTCACCCGAAATCCACAACAATTTGTCCAGATACTCCTGGATGAAAACAAAACTATCTGGTGATTAGTAGCTATCTCAATCCCAGATCTTGCTACAGCCTCTGTGTGTGTTTGTGTTTTCTGGATATTCTCTATGGACTTTAAGGTTTTGAATGCATTTTAGCAGGACCCTTTTTGTTTTCTGCTGGCAAACGCTAATTGGTTCCACCTGGAGTCAAATCCTCCACACATTCGAGTTTTCTAGGAAAAAAGCTTCAGAAACCTGAGAAAACATGATATTTGTATTTGTAAACATAACATTGGATTCATTTGCTGAACAGAAAGATTGTGCTTTTCTCCAAAACCACTTTCACGGTGATTTTTTGGTTAAATTTCACTTCAAAACTACAACAATTTGTCCAGATACTCCTGGATGCAAACAAAACTATCTGGTGATTTGTAGCTATATCAATCCCAGATCTTGCTACAGCCTCTGTGTGTGTTTGTGTTTTCTGGATATTCTCTATGGACTTTAAGGTTTTGAATGCATTTTAGCAGAACCCTTTTTGTTTTCTGCTGGCAAACGCTAATTGGTTCCACCTGGAGACAAATACTCCACACATTCGAGTTTTCTAGGAAGAAAGCTCCAGAAACCTGAGAAAACATGATATTTGTATTTGTAAACATAACATTGGATGCATTTGGCGAACAGAAAGATTGTGCTTTTCTCCAAAACCACTTTCACGGTGATTTTTTGGTTAAATTTCGCTTCAAAACTACAACAATTTGTCCAGATACTCCTGGATGAAAACAAAACTATCTGGTGATGTGTAGCAATCTCAATCCCAGATCTTGCTACAGCCTCTGTGTGTGTTTGTGTTTTCTGGATATTCTCTATGGACTTTAAGGTTTTGAATGCATTTTAGCAGGACCCTTTTTGTTTTCTGCTGGCAAACGCTAATTGGTTCCACCTGGAGTCAAATCCTCCACACATTCGAGTTTTCTAGGAAGAAAGCTTCAGAAACCTGAGAAAACATGATATTTGTATTCATAAACATAACATTGGATTCATTTGCTGAACAGAAAGATTGTGCTTTTCTCCAAAACCACTTTCACGCTGATTTTTTGGTTAAATTTCACTAAAATACTACAACACTTTGTCCAGATACTCCTGGATGAAAACAAAACTATCTGGTGATTTATAGCTATGTCAATCCCTGATCTTCCTACAGCCTCTGTGTGTGTTTGTGTTTTCTGGATATTCTCTATGGACTTTAAGGTTTTGAATGCATTTTAGCAGGACCCTTTTTGTTTTCTGCTGGCAAACGCTAATTGGTTCCACCTGGAATCAAATACTCCACACATTCGAGTTTTCTAGGAAGAAAGCTTCAGAAACCTTAGAAAACATGATATTTGTATTTGTGAACATGACATTGGATACATTTGCCGAACAGGAAGATTGTGCTTTTCTCCAAAACCAATTTCACGGTGATTTTTGGTTAAATTTCACCCGAAATCCACAACAATTTGTCCAGATACTCCCGGATGAAAACAAAACTATCTGGAGGTTTGTAGCTATCTCAATCCCAGATCTTGCTACAGCCTCTGTGTGTGTTTGTGTTTTCTGGATATTCTCTGTGGTCTTTAAGGTTTTGAATGCATTTTAGCAGAACCCTTTTTGTTTTCTGCTGGCAAACGCTAATTGGTTCCACCTGGAGTCAAATCCTCCTCACATTCAAGTTTTCTAAGAAGAAAGCTTCAGACCTGAGAAAACATGATATTTCTTTCTGTATACATGACATTGGATGCATTTGCTGAACAGAAAGATTGTGCTTTTCTCCAAAACCACTTTCACATTGAATTTTTGGTTAAATTTCACTTCAAAACTACAACAATTTGTCCAGATACTCCTGGATGAAAACAAAACTATCTGGTGATTTGTAGCTATCTCAATCCCAGATCTTGCTACAGCGTCTGTGTGCGTTTGTGTTTTCTGGATATTCTCTATGGACTTTAAGGTTTTGAATGCATTTTAGCAGGACCCTTTTTGTTTTCTGCTGGCAAACGCTAATTGGTTCCACCTGGAGTCAAATACTCCACACATTCGAGTTTTCTAGGAAGAAAGCTCCAGAAACCTGAGAAAACATGATATTTGTATTTGTAAACATGACATTGGATGCATTTGCCGAACAGGAAGATTGTGCTTTTCTCCAAAACCACTTTCACGGTGATTTTAGGTTAAATTTCACTTCAAATCCACAACAATTTGTCCAGATACTCCTGGATGAAAACAAAACTATCTGGTGATTTGTAGTATCTCAATCCCAGATCTTGCTACAGCCTCTGTGTGTGTTTGTGTTTTCTGGATATTCTCTAGGGACTTTAAGGTTTTGAATGCATTTTAGCAGGATCCTTTTTGTTTTCTGCTGGCAAATGCTAATTGGTTCCACCTGGAGTCAAATCCTCCACACATTCGAGTTTTCTAGGAAGAAAGCTTCAGAAACCTGAGAAAACATGATATTTGTATTCATAAACATAACATTGGATTCATTTGCTGAACAGAAAGATTGTGCTTTTCTCCAAAACCACTTTCACGGTGATTTTTTGGTTAAATTTCACTTCAAAACTACAACAATTTGTCCAGATACTCCTGGATGAAAACAAAACTATCTGGTGATTTGTAGCTATCTCAATCCCAGATCTTGCTACAGCCTCTGTGTGTGTTTGTGTTTTCTGGATATTCTCTAGGGACTTTAAGGTTTTGAATGCATTTTAGCAGAACCCTTTTTGTTTTCTGCTGGCAAACGCTAATTGGTTCCACCTGGAGACAAATACTCCACACATTCGAGTTTTCTAGGAAGAAAGCTCCAGAAACCTGAGAAAACATGATATTTGTATTTGTAAACATAACATTGGATGCATTTGCCGAACAGAAAGATTGTGCTTTTCTCCAAAACCACTTTCACGGTGATTTTTTGGTTAAATTTCGCTTCAAAACTACAACAATTTGTCCAGATACTCCTGGATGAAAACAAAACTATCTGGTGATTTGTAGCTACCTCAATCCCAGATCTTGCTACAGCCTCGTGTGTGTTTGTGTTTTCTGGATATTCTCTATGGACTTTAAGGTTTTGAATGCATTTTAGCAGGACCCTTTTTGTTTTCTGCTGTCAAACGCTAATTGGTTCCACCTGGAGTCAAACACTCCACACATTCGAGTTTTCTAGGAAGAAATCTCCAGAAAACTGAGAAAACATGATATTTGTATTTGTAAACATGACATTGGATTCATTTGCTGAACAGAAAGATTGTGCTTTTCTCCAAAACCACTTTCACGCTGATTTTTTGGTTAAATTTCACTAAAATACTACAACACTTTGTCCAGATACTCCTGGATGAAAACAAAACTATCTGGTGATTTATAGCTATGTCAATCCCTGATCTTCCTACAGCCTCTGTGTGTGTTTGTGTTTTCTGGATATTCTCTATGGACTTTAAGGTTTTGAATGCATTTTAGCAGGACCCTTTTTGTTTTCTGCTGGCAAACGCTAATTGGTTCCACCTGGAATCAAATACTCCACACATTCGAGTTTTCTAGGAAGAAAGCTTCAGAAACCTTAGAAAACATGATATTTGTATTTGTGAACATGACATTGGATACATTTGCCGAACAGGAAGATTGTGCTTTTCTCCAAAACCAATTTCACGGTGATTTTTGGTTAAATTTCACCCGAAATCCACAACAATTTGTCCAGATACTCCCGGATGAAAACAAAACTATCTGGAGATTTGTAGCTATCTCAATCCCAGATCTTGCTACAGCCTCTGTGTGTGTTTGTGTTTTCTGGATATTCTCTGTGGTCTTTAAGGTTTTGAATGCATTTTAGCAGGACCCTTTTTGTTTTCTGCTGGCAAACGCTAATTGGTTCCACCTGGAGTCAAATCCTCCTCACATTCAAGTTTTCTAAGAAGAAAGCTTCAGACCTGAGAAAACATGATATTTCTTTCTGTATACATGACATTGGATGCATTTGCTGAACAGAAAGATTGTGCTTTTCTCCAAAACCACTTTCACATTGAATTTTTGGTTAAATTTCACTTCAAAACTACAACAATTTGTCCAGATACTCCTGGATGAAAACAAAACTATCTGGTGATTTGTAGCTATCTCAATCCCAGATCTTGCTACAGCGTCTGTGTGCGTTTGTGTTTTCTGGATATTCTCTATGGACTTTAAGGTTTTGAATGCATTTTAGCAGGACCCTTTTTGTTTTCTGCTGGCAAACGCTAATTGGTTCCACCTGGAGTCAAACACTCCACACATTCGAGTTTTCTAGGAAGAAAGCTCCAGAAACCTGAGAAAACATGATATTTGTATTTGTAAACATGACATTGGATGCATTTGCCGAACAGGAAGATTGTGCTTTTCTCCAAAACCACTTTCACGGTGATTTTAGGTTAAATTTCACTTCAAATCCACAACAATTTGTCCAGATACTCCTGGATGAAAACAAAACTATCTGGTGATTTGTAGTATCTCAATCCCAGATCTTGCTACAGCCTCTGTGTGTGTTTGTGTTTTCTGGATATTCTCTAGGGACTTTAAGGTTTTGAATGCATTTTAGCAGGATCCTTTTTGTTTTCTGCTGGCAAATGCTAATTGGTTCCACCTGGAGTCAAATCCTTCACACATTCGAGTTTTCTAGGAAGAAAGATCCAGAAACCTGAGAAAACATGATATTTGTATTTGTAAACATGACATTGGATACACTTGCTGAACAGGAAGATTGTGCTTTTCTCCAAAACCACTTTCACGGTGATTTTTTCGTTAAATTTCACCCGAAATCCACAACAATTTGTCCAGATACTCCTGGATGAAAACAAAACTATCTGGTGATTAGTAGCTATCTCAATCCCAGATCTTGCTACAGCCTCTGTGTGTGTTTGTGTTTTCTGGATATTCTCTATGGACTTTAAGGTTTTGAATGCATTTTAGCAGGACCCTTTTTGTTTTCTGCTGGCAAACGCTAATTGGTTCCACCTGGAGTCAAATCCTCCACACATTCGAGTTTTCTAGGAAAAAAGCTTCAGAAACCTGAGAAAACATGATATTTGTATTTGTAAACATAACATTGGATTCATTTGCTGAACAGAAAGATTGTGCTTTTCTCCAAAACCACTTTCACGGTGATTTTTTGGTTAAATTTCACTTCAAAACTACAACAATTTGTCCAGATACTCCTGGATGCAAACAAAACTATCTGGTGATTTGTAGCTATATCAATCCCAGATCTTGCTACAGCCTCTGTGTGTGTTTGTGTTTTCTGGATATTCTCTATGGACTTTAAGGTTTTGAATGCATTTTAGCAGAACCCTTTTTGTTTTCTGCTGGCAAACGCTAATTGGTTCCACCTGGAGACAAATACTCTACACATTCGAGTTTTCTAGGAAGAAAGCTCCAGAAACCTGAGAAAACATGATATTTGTATTTGTAAACATAACATTGGATGCATTTGGCGAACAGAAAGATTGTGCTTTTCTCCAAAACCACTTTCACGGTGATTTTTTGGTTAAATTTCGCTTCAAAACTACAACAATTTGTCCAGATACTCCTGGATGAAAACAAAACTATCTGGTGATGTGTAGCAATCTCAATCCCAGATCTTGCTACAGCCTCTGTGTGTGTTTGTGTTTTCTGGATATTCTCTATGGACTTTAAGGTTTTGAATGCATTTTAGCAGGACCCTTTTTGTTTTCTGCTGGCAAACGCTAATTGGTTCCACCTGGAGTCAAATCCTCCACACATTCGAGTTTTCTAGGAAGAAAGCTTCAGAAACCTGAGAAAACATGATATTTGTATTCATAAACATAACATTGGATTCATTTGCTGAACAGAAAGATTGTGCTTTTCTCCAAAACCACTTTCACGGTGATTTTTTGGTTAAATTTCACTTCAAAACTACAACAATTTGTCCAGATACTCCTGGATGAAAACAAAACTATCTGGTGATTTGTAGCTATCTCAATCCCAGATCTTGCTACAGCCTCTGTGTGTGTTTGTGTTTTCTGGATATTCTCTAGGGACTTTAAGGTTTTGAATGCATTTTAGCAGAACCCTTTTTGTTTTCTGCTGGCAAACGCTAATTGGTTCCACCTGGAGACAAATACTCCACACATTCGAGTTTTCTAGGAAGAAAGCTCCAGAAACCTGAGAAAACATGATATTTGTATTTGTAAACATAACATTGGATGCATTTGCCGAACAGAAAGATTGTGCTTTTCTCCAAAACCACTTTCACGGTGATTTTTTGGTTAAATTTCGCTTCAAAACTACAACAATTTGTCCAGATACTCCTGGATGAAAACAAAACTATCTGGTGATTTGTAGCTATCTCAATCCCAGATCTTGCTGCAGCCTCTGTGTGTGTTTGTGTTTTCTGGATATTCTCTATGGACTTTTAGTTTCTGAATGCATTTTAGCAGAACCCTTTTTGTTTTCTGCTGGCAAACGCTAATTGGTTCCACCTGGAGTCAAATCCTCCACACATTCGAGTTTTCTAGGAAGAAAGCTCCAGAAACCTGAGAAAACATGATATTTGTTTCTGTAAACATCACATTGGATGAATTGCTGAACAGGAAGATTGTGCTTTTCTCCAAAACCACTTTCATGGTGATTTTTTGGTTAAATTTCACTTCAAAACTACAACAATTTGTCCAGATACTCCTGGATGAAAACAAAACTATCTGGTGATTTGTAGCTATCTCAATCCCAGATCTTGCTACAGCCTCTGTGTGTGTTTGTGTTTTCTGAACATTCTCTATGGACTTTAAGGTTTCGTATGCATTTTAGCAGGACCCTTTTTGTTTTCTGCTGGCAAACGCTAATTGGTTCCACCTAGAGTCAAATCCTCCACACATTCGAGTTTTCTAGGAAGAAAGCTTCAGAAACCTGAGAAAACATGATATTTCCTTCTATAACCATCACATTGGATACATTTGCCAAACAGGAAGATTGTGCTTTTCTCCAAAAACACTTTCACGGTGATTTTTGGTTAAATTTCACCCGAAATCCACAACAATTTGTCCAGATACTCCTGGATGAAAACAAAACTATCTGGTGATTAGTAGCTCTCTCAATCCCAGATCTTGCTACAGCCTCTGTGTGTGTTTGTGTTTTCTGGATATTCTCTATGGACTTTAAGGTTTTGAATGCATTTTAGCAGGACCCTTTTTGTTTTCTGCTGGCAAACGCTAATTGGTTCCACCTGGAGTCAAATCCTCCACACATTCCAGTTTTCTAGGAAGAAAGCTTCAGAAACCTTAGAAAACATGATATTTGTATTTGTGAACATGACATTGGATACATTTGCCGAACAGGAAGATTGTGCTTTTCTCCAAAACCAATTTCACGGTGATTTTTGGTAAATTTCACCCGAAATCCACAACCATTTGTCCAGATACTCCTGGATGAAAGCAAAACTACCTGGTGATTTGTAGCTATCTCAATCCCAGATCTTGCTACAGCCTCTGTGTGTGTTTGTGTTTTCTGGATATTCTCTATGGACTTTAAGGTTTTGAATGCATTTTAGCAGGACCCTTTTTGTTTTCAGCTGGCAAACACTAATTGGTTCCACCTGGAGTAAAATACTCCACACATTCGAGTTTTCTAGGAAGAAAGCTTCAGAAACCTGAGAAAACATGATATTTGTATTTGTAAACATGACATTGGATACATTTGCCGAACAGGAAGATTGTGCTTTTCTCCAAAACCACTTTCACGGTGATTTTTGGTTAAATTTCACCCGAAATCCACAACAATTTGTCCAGATACTCCTGCATGAAAACAAAACTATCTGGTGATTTGTAGCTATCTCAATCCCAGATCTTGCTGCAGCCTCTGTGTGTGTTTGTGTTTTCTGGATATTCTCTATGGACTTTTAGTTTCTGAATGCATTTTAGCAGAACCCTTTTTGTTTTCTGCTGGCAAACGCTAATTGGTTCCACCTGGAGTCAAATCCTCCACACATTCGAGTTTTCTAGGAAGAAAGCTCCAGAAACCTGAGAAAACATGATATTTGTTTCTGTAAACATCACATTGGATGAATTGCTGAACAGGAAGATTGTGCTTTTCTCCAAAACCACTTTCATGGTGATTTTTTGGTTAAATTTCACTTCAAAACTACAACAATTTGTCCAGATACTCCTGGATGAAAACAAAACTATCTGGTGATTTGTAGCTATCTCAATCCCAGATCTTGCTACAGCCTCTGTGTGTGTTTGTGTTTTCTGAACATTCTCTATGGACTTTAAGGTTTCGTATGCATTTTAGCAGGACCCTTTTTGTTTTCTGCTGGCAAACGCTAATTGGTTCCACCTAGAGTCAAATCCTCCACACATTCGAGTTTTCTAGGAAGAAAGCTTCAGAAACCTGAGAAAACATGATATTTCCTTCTATAACCATCACATTGGATACATTTGCCAAACAGGAAGATTGTGCTTTTCTCCAAAAACACTTTCACGGTGATTTTTGGTTAAATTTCACCCGAAATCCACAACAATTTGTCCAGATACTCCTGGATGAAAACAAAACTATCTGGTGATTAGTAGCTCTCTCAATCCCAGATCTTGCTACAGCCTCTGTGTGTGTTTGTGTTTTCTGGATATTCTCTATGGACTTTAAGGTTTTGAATGCATTTTAGCAGGACCCTTTTTGTTTTCTGCTGGCAAACGCTAATTGGTTCCACCTGGAGTCAAATCCTCCACACATTCCAGTTTTCTAGGAAGAAAGCTTCAGAAACCTTAGAAAACATGATATTTGTATTTGTGAACATGACATTGGATACATTTGCCGAACAGGAAGATTGTGCTTTTCTCCAAAACCAATTTCACGGTGATTTTTGGTAAATTTCAACCGAAATCCACAACAATTTGTCCAGATACTCCTGGATGAAAACAAAACTATCTGGTGATTTGTAGCTATCTCAATCCCAGATCTTGCTACAGCCTCTGTGTGTGTTTGTGTTTTCTGAACATTCTCTATGGACTTTAAGGTTTTGAATGCATTTTAGCAGGACCCTTTTTGTTTTCTGCTGGCAAACGCTAATTGGTTCCACCTAGAGTCAAATCCTCCACACATTCGAGTTTTCTAGGAAGAAAGCTTCAGAAACCTGAGAAAACATGATATTTGTATTTGTAAACATCACATTGGATACACTTGCCGAACAGGAAGATTGTGCTTTTCTCCAAAACCACTTTCACGGTGATTTTTGGTAAATTTCACCCGAAATCCACAACAATTGGTCCAGATACTCCTGGATGAAAACAAAACTATCTGGTGATTTGTAGCTATCTCAATCCCAGATCTTGCTACAGCCTCTGTGTGTGTTTGTGTTTTCTGAACATTCTCTATGGACTTTAAGGTTTTGTATGCATTTTAGCAGGACCCTTTTTGTTTTCTGCTGGCAAACGCTAATTGGTTCCACCTAGAGTCAAATCCTCCACACATTCGAGTTTTCTAGGAAGAAAGCTTCAGAAACCTGAGAAAACATGATATTTCCTTCTGTAACCATCACATTGGATACATTTGCCAAACAGGAAGATTGTGCTTTTCTCCAAAACCACTTTCACGGTGATTTTTGGTTAAATTTCACCCGAAATCCACAACAATTTGTCCAGATACTCCTGGATGAAAACAAAACTATCTGGTGATTTGTAGCTCTCTCAATCCCAGATCTTGCTACAGCCTCTGTGTGTGTTTGTGTTTTCTGGATATTCTCTATGGACTTTAAAGTTTTGAATGCATTTTAGCAGGACCCTTTTTGTTTTCTGCTGGCAAATGCTAATTGGTTCCACCTGGAGTCAAATCCTCCACACATTCGAGTTTTCTAGGAAGAAAGCTTCAGAAACCTGAGAAAACATGATATTTCTTTCTGTTTTTTTGTGTTTTCTGGACATTCTCTATGGACTTTACGGTTTTGAATGCATTTTAGCATGTAAGTTTTTGTTTTTAGCTGCCAAACGCTAATTGGTTCCACCTGGAGTCAAATCCTCCACACATTCGAGTTTTCTAGGAAGAAAGCTTCAGAAACCTGAGAAAACATGATATTTGTATTTGTAAACATGACATTGGATACATTTGCCGAATAGGAAGATTGTGCTTTTCTCCAAAACCACTTTCATGGTGATTTTTGGTTAAATTTCACCCGAAATCCACAACAATTTGTCCAGATACTCCTGAATGAAAGCAAAACTACCTGGTGATTTCTAGCTATCTCAATCCCAGATCTTGCTACAGCCTCTGTGTGCGTTTGTGTTTTCTGGATATTCTCTATGGACTTTAAGGTTTTGAATGCATTTTAGCAGGACCCTTTTTGTTTTCTACTGGCAAACGCTAATTGGTTCCACCTGGAGTCAAATCCTTCATACATTCGAGTTTTCTAGGAAGAAAGCTTCAGAAACCTGAGAAAACATGATATTTGTATTTGTAAACATGACATTGGATACATTTGCAGAACAGGGAAATTGTGCTTTTCTCCAAAACCACTTTCACGGTGATTTTTGGTTAAATTTCACCCGAAATCCACAACAATTTGTCCAGATTCTCCTGGATGAAAGCAAAACTACCTGGTGATTTGTAGCTATCTCAATCCCAGATCTTGCTACAGCCTCTGTGTGTGTTTGTGTTTTCTGGATATTCTCTATGGACATTAAGGTTTTGAATGCATTTTAGCAGGACCCTTTTTGTTTTCTGCTGGCAAACGCTAATTGGTTCCACCTGAAGTCAAATACCCCACACATTCGAGTTTTCTAGGAAGAAAGCTCCAGAAACCTGAGAAAACATGATATTTGCATTTCTAAACATGACATTGGATTCATATGCTAACAAAAGATTGTGCTTTTCTCCAAAACCACTTTCACGGTGATTTTTTGTTTAAATCTCACTTAAAAACTACAACAATTTGTCCAGATACTCCTGGATGAAAACAAAACTATCTGGTGATTTCTAGCTATCTCAATCCCAGATCTTGCTACAGCCTCTGTGTGTGTTTGTGTTTGCTGGATATTCTCTATGGACTTGAAGGTTTTGAATGCATTTTAGCAGGACCCTTTTTGTTTTCTGCTGGCAAACGCTAATTGGTTCCACCTGGAGTCAAATCCTCCACACATTCGAGTTTTCTAGGAAGAAAGCTTCAGAAACCTGAGAAAACATGATCGTTCTTTCTGTAAACATGACATTGGATACATTTGCCAAACAGGAAGATTGTGCTTTTCTCCAAAACCACTTTCACGGTGATTTTTGGTAAAATTTCACCCGAAATCCACAACAAGTTGTCCAAAACCACTTTCACGGTGATTTTTGGTTAAATTTCACCCGAAATCCTCAACAGTTTGTCCAGATACTCCTGGATGAAAACAAAACTATCTGGTGATTTGTAGCTATCTCAATCCCAGATCTTGCTACAGCCTCTGTGTGTGTTTGTGTTTTCTGGATATTCTCTATGGACTTTAAGGTTTTGAATGCATTTTAGCAGGACCCTTTTTGTTTTCTGCTGGCAAACGCTAATTGGTTCCACCTGGAGTCAAATCCTACACACTTTCGAGTTTTCTAGGAAGAAAGCTTCATAAACCTGAGAAAACATGATATTTCTTTCTGTAAACATGACATTGGATACATTTGCCGAAAAGGAAGATTGTGCTTTTCTCCAAAACCACTTTCACGGTGATTTTTGGTTAAATTGCACCCGAAATCCACAACAATTTGTCCAGATACTCCTGGATGAAAACAAAACTATCTGGTGATTTGTAGCTGTCTCAATCCCAGATCTTGCTACAGCCTCTGTGTATGTTTGTGTTTTCTGGATATTCTCTATGGACTTTAAGGTTTTGAATGCATTTTAGCAGGACCCTTTTTGTTTTCTGCTGGCAAACACTAATTGGTTCCACCTGGAGTTAAATCCTCCACACATACGAGTTTTCTATGAAGAAAGCTCCAGACACCTGAGAAAACATATTTGTATTTGTAAACATGACATTGGATACATTAGCTGAACAGAAAGAATGTGCTTTTCTCCAAAACCACTTTCCCGGTGATTTTTGGTTAAATTTCACCCGAAATCCACAAAAATTTGTCCAAACCACTTTCATGGTGATTTTTGGTAAAATTTCACCCGAAATCCACAACAATTTGTCCAAAACCACTTTCACGGTGATATTTGGTTAAATTTCACCCGAAATCCTCAACAGTTTGTACAGATACTCCTGGATGAAAACAAAACTATCTGGTGTTTTGTAGCTATCTCAATCCCAGATCTTGCTACAGCCTCTGTGTGTGTTTGTGTTTTCTGGATATTCTCTATGGACTTTAAGTTTTTGAATGCATTTTAGCAGGACCCTTTTTGTTTTCTGCTGGCAAACACTAATTGGTTCCACCTGGAGTCAAATCCTCCACACACTCGAGTTTTCTAGAAAGAAAGCTTCAGAAACCTGACAAAACATGATATTTCTCTCTGTAAACATGACCTTGGATACATTTGCCGAACCGGAAGATTGTGCTTTTCTCCAAAACCACTTTCCCGGTGATTTTTGGTTAAATTTCACCCGAAATCCACAACAATTTGTCCAGATACTCCTGGATGAAAACAAAACTACCTGGTGATTTGCAGCTATCTCAATCCAAGATCTTGTTACAGCCTGTGTGTGTGTTTGTGTTTGCTGGATATTCTCTATGGACTTTAAGGTTTTGAATGCATTTTAGCAGGACCCTTTTTGTTTTCTGCTGGCAAACGCTAATTGGTTCCACCTGGAGTCAAATACTCCACACATTCGAGTTTTCTAGGAAGAAAGCTTCAGAAACCTGAGAAAACATGATATTTCTTTCTGTAAACATGACATTGGATACATTTGCCGAACAGGAAGATTGTGCTTTTCTCCAAAACCACTTTCACGGTGATTTTTTCTTAAATTTCACCCGAAATCCACAACAATTGGTCCAGATTCTCCTGGATGAAAACAAAACTACCTGGTGATTTGTAGCTATCTCAATCCCAGATCTTGCTACAGCCTCTGTGTGTGTTTGTGTTTGCTGGATATTTTCTATGGACTTTAAGGTTTTGAATGTATTTTAGCAGGACCCTTTTTGTTTTCTGCTGGCAAATGCTAATTGGTTCCACCTGGAGTCAAATACTCCACACATTCGAGTTTTCTATGAAGAAAGCTCCTGAAACCTGAGAAAACATATTTGTATTTGTAAACATGACATTGGATACATTTGCCGAACAGGAAGATTGTGCTTTTCTCCAAAACCACTTTCACGGTGATTTTTGGTTAAATTTCACACGAAATCCACAACAATTTGTCCAGATAGTCCTGGATGAAAACAAAACTACCTGGTGATTTGTAGCCTTCTCAATACCAGATCTTGCTACAGCCTCTGTGTGTGTTTGTGTTTTCTGGATATTCTCTATGGACTTTAAGGTTTTGAATGCATTTTAGCAGGACCCTTTTTGTTTTCTGCTGGCAAACGCTAATTGGTTCCACCTGGAGTCAAATACTCCACACATTCGAGTTTTCTATAAAGAAAGCTCCAGAAACCTGAGAAAACATATTTGTATTTGTAATCATGACATTAGATTCATTTGCTGAACAGAAAGATTGTGCTTTTCTCCAAAACCACTTTCACGGTGATTTTTTGGTTAAATTTCACTTCAAAACTACAACAATTTGTACAGATACTCCTGGATGAAAACAAAACTATCTGGTGATTTGTAGCTATCTCATTCCCAAATCTTGCTATAGCCTCTGTGTGTGTTTGTGTTTTCTGGATATTCTCTATGGACTTTAAGGTTTTGAATGCATTTTAGCAGGACCCTTTTTGTTTTCTGCTGGCAAACGCTCATTGGTTCCCCCTGGAGTCTAATACGCCACACATTCGAGTTTTCTAGGAAGAAAGCTTCAGAAACCTGAGAAAACATGATATTTGTATTTGTGAACATGACATTGGATGCATTTTCCTAACAGGAAGATTGTGCTTTTCTCCAAAACCACTTTCACGGTGATTTTTTGTTTAAATTTCACTTCAAAACTACAACAATTTGTCCAGATACTCCTGGATGAAAACAAAACTACCTGGTGATTTGTAGCTATCTCAATCCCAGATCTTGCTACAGCCTCTGTGTGTGTTTGTGTTTTCTGGACACTCTCTATGGACTTTAAGGTTTTGAATGCATTTTAGCAGGACCGTTTTTGTGTTCTGCTGGCAAACGCTAATTGGTTCCACCTGGAGTCAAATCCTCCACACATTCGAGTTTTCTAGGAAGAAAGCTCCAGAAACCTGAGAAAACATATTTGTATTTGTAAACATGACATTGGATTCATTTGCTGACCAGAAAGATTGTGCTTTTCTCCAAAACCACTTTCACGGTGATTTTTGGTTAAATTTCACCCAAAATCCACAACAATTGGTCCAGATACTCCTGGATGAAAGCAAAACTACCTGGTGATTTGTAGCTATCTCAATCCCAGATCTTGCTACAACCTCTGTGTGTGTTTCTGTTTGCTGGATATTCTCTATGGACTGTAAGGTTTTGAATGCATTTTAGCAGGACCCTTTTTGTTTTCTGCTGGGAAACGCTAATTGGTTCCACCTGGAGTCAAATCCTCCACACATTCGAGTTTTCTAGGAAGAAAGCTTCAGAAACCTGAGAAAACATGATATTTGTATTTGTAAACATGACATTGGATGCATTTGCCGAACAGGAAGATTGTGCTTTTCTCCAAAACCACTTTCACGGTGATTTTTGGTTAAATTTCACCCGAAATCCACAACAATTTGTCCAGATATTCCTGGATGAAAACAAAACTACCTGGTGATTTGTAGCTATCTCAATCCCAGATCTTGCTACAGCCTCTGTGTGTGTTTGTGTTTGCTAGATATTCTCTCTGGAGTTTAAGGTTTTGAATGCATTTTAGCAGGACCCTTTTTGTTTTCTGCTGGCAAACGCTAATTGGTTCCACCTGGAGTAAAATACTCCACACATTCGAGTTTTCTAGGAAGAAAGCTCCAGAAACCTGAGAAAACATGATATTTCTTTCTGTAAACATGACTTTGGAGACATTTGCCGAACAGGAAGATTGTGCTTTTCTCCAAAACCACTTTCACGGTGATTTTTGGTTAAATTTCACCCGAAATCCACAACCGTTTGTCCAGATACTCCTGGATGAAAACAAAACTATCTGGTGATTTGTAGCTATCTCAATCCCAGATCTTGCTACAGCCTCTGTGTGTGTTTCTGTTTGCTGGATATTCTCTATGGACTTTAAGGTTTTGAATGCATTTTAGCAGGACCCTTTTTGTTTTCTGCTGGCAAACAATAATTGGTTCCACCTGGAGTCAAATCCTCCACATATTCGAGTTTTCTAGGACGAAAGAACAGAATCCTGAGAAAACATGATATTTCTTTCTGTATACATGACACTGGATACATTTGCCGAACAGGAAGATTGTGCTTTTCTCCAAAACCACTTTCACGGTGATTTTTGTTTAAATTTCACACGAAATCCACAACCATTTGTCCAGATACTCCTGGATGAAAACAAAACTACCTGGTGATTTCTAGCTATCTCAATCCCAGATCTTGCTACAGCCTCTGTGTGTGTTTGTGTTTTCTGGATATTCTCTATGGACTTTAAGGTTTTGAATGCATTTTAGCAGGACCCTTTTTGTTTTCTGCTGGCAAACACTAATTGGTTCCACCTGGAGTCAAATACTCCAAACATTCGAGTTTTCTAGGACGAAAGAACAGAATCCTGAGAAAACATGATATTTCTTTCTGTATACATGACACTGGATACATTTGCCGAACAGGAAGATTGTGCTTTTCTCCAAAACCACTTTCACGGTGATTTTTGGTTAAATTTCACCCGAAATCCACAACCATTTGTCCAGATACTCCTGGATGAAAACAAAACTACCTGGTGATTTCTAGCTATCTCAATCCCAGATCTTGCTACAGCCTCTGTGTGTGTTTGTGTTTTCTGGATATTCTCTATGGACTTCAAGGGTTTGAATGCATTTTAGCAGGACCCTTTTTGTTTTCTGCTGGCAAACGCTAATTGGTTCCACCTGGAGTCAAATCCTCCACACATTCGAGTTTTCTAGGAAGAAAGCTCCAGAAACCTGAGAAAACATATGTGTATTTGTAAACATGACATTGGATTCATTTGCTGAACAGAAAGATTCTGCTTTTTTCCAAAACCACTTTCACGGTGATTTTTTGGTTAAATTTCACTTCAAAACTACAACAATTTGTCAAGATACTCCTGGATGAAAACAAAACTATCTGGTGATTTGTAGCTATCACAATCCCAGATCTTGCTACAGCCTCTGTGTGTGTTTGTGTTTGCTGGATATTCTCTATGGACTTTAAGGTTTTGAATGCATTTTAGCAGGACCCTTTTTGTTTTCTGCTGGCAAACGCTAATTGGTTCCACCTGGAGTCAAATACTCCACACATTCGAGTTTTCTAGGAAGAAATCTCCAGAAACCTGAGAAAACATATTTGTATTTGTAAACATGACATTGGATTCATTTGCTGAACAGAAAGATTGTGCTTTTCTCCAAAACCACTTTCACGGTGATTTTTGGTTAAATTTCACCCGAAATCCACAACAATTTGTCCAGATACTCCTGGATGAAAACAAAACTATCTGGTGATTTGTAGCTATCTCAATCCCGGATCTTGCTACAGCCTCTGTGTGTGTTTGTGTTTTCTGGATATTCTCTATGGACTTTAAGATTTTGAATGCATTTTAGCAGGACCCTTTTTGTTTTGTGCTGGCAAACGCTAATTGGTTCCACCTGAAGTCAAATACTCCACACATTCGAGTTTTCTAGGAAGAAAGCTCCAGAAACCTGAGAAAACATGATATTTCTTTCTGTATACATGACATTGGATACAATTGCCGAACAGGAAGATTGTGCTTTTCTCCAAAACCACTTTCACGGTGATTTTTGGTTAAATTTCACCCGAAATCCACAACCATTTGTCCAGATACTCCTGGATGAAAACAAAACTATCTGGTGATTTGTAGCTATCTCAATCCCAGATCTTGCTACAGCCTCTGTGTGTGTTTGTGTTTTCTGGACATTCTCTATGGACTTTAAGGTTTTGAATGCATTTTAGCAGGACCCTTTTTGTTTTGTGCTGGCAAACGCTAATTGGATCCACCTGGAGTCAAATACTCCACACATTGGAGTTTTCTAGGAAGAAAGTTCCAGAAACCTGAGAATACATATTTGTATTTGTAAACATGACATTGGATTCATTTGCTGAACAGAAAGATTGTGCTTTTCTCCAAAACTTCTTTCACGGTAATTTTTGGTTAAATTTCACCCGAAATCCACAACAATTTGTCCAGATACTCCTGGATGAAAACAAAAGTACCTGGTGATTTGTAGCTATCTCAATCCCAGATCTTGCTACAGCCTCTGTGTGTGTTTGTGTTTGCTGGATATTCTCTATGGACTTTAAGGTTTTGAATGCATTTTAGCAGGACCCTTTTTCTTTTCTGCTGGCACACGCTAATTGGTTCCACCTGGAGTCAAATCCTCCACACATTCGAGTTTTCTAGGAAGAAAGCTTCAGAAACCTGAGAAAACATGATATTTCTTTCTGTAAATATGACATTGGATACATTTGCCGAACTGGAAGATTGTGCTTTTCTCCAAAACCACTTTCACGGTTATTTATGGTTAAATATCACCCGAAATCCACAACAATTTGTCCAGATACTCCTGGATGAAAACAAAACTTCCTGGTGATTTGTAGCTATCTCAATCCCAGATCTTGCTACAGCCTCTGTGTGTGTTTGTGTTTTCTGGATATTCTCTATGGACTTTAAGGTTTTGAATGCATTTTAGCAGGACCCTTTTTGTTTTCTGCTGGCAAACGCTAATTGGTTCCACCTGGAGTCAAATACTCCACACATTCGAGTTTTCTAGGAAGAAAGCTCCAGAAACCTGAGAAAACATGATATTTCTTTCTGTAAACATGACATTGGATACATTTGCCGAACAGGAAGATTGTGCTTTTCTCCAAAACCACTTTCACGGTGATTTTTGGTTAAATTTCACCCGAAATCCACAACCATTTTTCCAGATACTCCTGGATGAAAACAAAACTATCTGGTGATTTGTAGCTATCTCAATCCCAGATCTTGCTACAGCCTCTGTGTGTGTTTGTGTTTTCTGGATATTCTCTATGGACTTTAAGGTTTTGAATGCATTTTAGCAGGACCCTTTTTGTTTTCTGCTGGCAAACGCTAATTGGTTCCAGCTGGAGTCAAATACTCCACACATTCGAGTTTTCTAGGAAGAAAGCTCCAGAAACCTGAGAAAACATATTTGTATTTGTAAACATGACATTGGATTCATTTGCTGAACAGAAAGATAGTGCTTTTCTCCAAAACTACTTTTACGGTAATTTTTGGTTAAATTTCACCCGAAATCCACAACAATTTGTCCAGATACTCCTGGATGAAAGCAAAAGTACCTGGTGATTTGTAGCTATCTCAATCCCAGATCTTGCTACAGCCTCTGTGTGTGTTTGTGTTTTCTGGATATTCTCTATGGACTTTAAGGTTTTGAATGCATTTTAGCAGGACCCTTTTTGTTTTCTGCTGGTAAACGCTAATTGGTTCCACCTGGAGTCAAATCCTCCACACATTCGAGTTTTCTAGGAAGAAAGCTCCAGAAACCTGAGAAAACATGATATTTGCATTTGTAAACATGACATTGGATTCATTTGCTGAACAGAAAGATTGTGCTTTTCTCCAAAACCACTTTCACGGTGATTTTTGGTTAAATTTCACCCAAAATCCACAACAATTTGTCCAGATACTCCTGGATGAAAACAAAACTACCTGGTGATTTGTAGCTATCTCAATCCCAGATCTTGCTACAGCCTCTGTGTGTGTTTGTGTTTTCTGGATATTCTCTATGGACTTTAAGGTTTTGAATGCATTTTAGCAGGACCCTTTTTGTTTTCTGCTGGCAAACGCTAATTGGTTCCACCTGGAGTCAAATCCTCCACACATTCGAGTTTTCTAGGAAGAAAGCACCAGAAACCTGTGAAAACATGATATTTCTTTCTGTGAACATGACACTGGATACATTTGCCGACCTGGAAGATTGTGCTTTTCTCCAAAACCACTTTCACGGTTATTTATGGTTAAATTTCACCCAAAATCCACAACCATTTGTCCAGATACTCCTGGATGAAAACAAAACTACCTGGGCAATTCTAGCTATCTCAATCCCAGATCATGCTACGGCCTCTGTGTGTGTTTGTGTTTTCTGGATATTCTCTCTGGACTTTAAGGTTTTGAATGTATTTTAGCAGGACCCTTTTTGTTTTCTGCTGGGAAACGCTAATTGGTTCCACCTGGAGTCAAATCCTCCACACATTCGAGTTTTCTAGGAAGAAAGCTCCAGAAACCTGAGAAAACATGATATTTGCATTTGTAAACATGACATTGGATACATTTGCGGAACAGGAAGATTGTGCTTTTCTCCAAAACCACTTTTACGGTGATTTTTGGTTAAATTTCACCCGAAATCCACAACAATTTTTCCAGATACTCCTGGATGAAAACAAAACTATGTGGTGATTTGTAGCTATCTCAATCCCAGATCTTGCTACAGCCTCTGTGTGTGTTTGTGTTTGCTGGATATTCTCTATGGACTTTAAGGTTTTGAATGCATGTTAGCAGGACCCTTTTTGTTTTCTGCTGGCAAACGCTAATTGGTTCCACCTGGAGTCAAATACTCCACACATTCGAGTTTTCTAGGAAGAAAGCTTCAGAAACCTGAGAAAACATGATATTTCTTTCTGTAAACATGACATTGGATTCATTTCCCGAACAGGAAGATTGTGCTTTTCTCCAAAACCACTTTCACCGTGATTTTTTGGTTAAATTTCAGCTGAAATCCACAACAATTTGTCCAGATACTCCTGGATGAAAACAAATTACCTGGTGATTTGTAGCTATCTCAATCCCAGATCTTGCTACAGCCTCTGTGAGTGTTTGTGTTTGCTGGATATACTCTATGGACTTTAAGGTTTTGAATGCATTTTAGCAGGACCCTTTTTGTTTTCTGCTGGGAAACGCTAATTGGTTCCACCTGGAGTCAAATACTCCACACATTCGAGTTTTCTAGGAAGAAAGCTTCAGAAACCTGAGAAAACATGATATTTCTTTCTGTAAACATGACATCGGATTCATTTCCCGAACAGGAAGATTGTGCTTTTCTCCAAAACCACTTTCACGGTGATTTTTGGTTAAATTTCCACCGAAATAAACAACAATTTGTCCAGATACTCCTGGATGAAAACAAAACTATCTGGTGATTAGTAGCTATCTCAATCCCAGATCTTGCTACAGCCTCTGTGTGTGTTTGTGTTTGCTGGATATTCTCTATGGACTTTAAGGTTTTGAATGCATTTTAGCAGGACCCTTTTTGTTTTCTGCTGGCAAACGCTAATTGGTTCCACCTGGAGTCAAATCCTCCACACATTCGAGTTTTCTAGGAAGAAAGCTCCAGAAACCTGAGAAAACATGATATTACTTTCTGTAAACATGACATTGGATTCATTTGCTGAACAGAAAGATTGTGCTTTTCTCCAAAACGACTTTCACGGAGATTTTTGGTTAAATTTCACCCAAAATCCACAACCATTTGTCCAGATACTCCTGGATGAAAACAAAACTATCTGGTGATTTGTAGCTATCTCAATCCCAGATCTTGCTACAGCCTCTGTGTGTGTTTGTGTTTGCTGGATATTCTCTATGGACTTTAAGGTTTTGAATGCATTTTAGCAGGACCCTTTTTGTTTTGTGCTGGCAAAGGCTAATTTCTTCCACCTGGAGTCAAATCCTCCACACATTCGAGTTTTCTAGGAAGAAAGCTCCAGAAACCTGAGAAAACATGATATTACTTTCTGTAAACATGACATTGGATTCATTTGCTGAACAGAAAGATTGTGCTTTTCTCCAAAACGACTTTCACGGAGATTTTTGGTTAAATTTCACCCAAAATCCACAACCATTTGTCCAGATACTCCTGGATGAAAACAAAACTATCTGGTGATTTGTAGCTATCTCAATCCCAGATCTTGCTACAGCCTCTGTGTGTGTTTGTGTTTTCTGGATATTCTCTATCGACTTTAAGGTTTTGAATGCATTTTAGCATGTAAGTTTTTGTTTTCAGATGGCAAATGCTATTTGGTTCCACCTGGAGTCAAATCCTCCACACATTCGAGTTGTCTGGGAAGAAAGCTTCAGAAACCTGAGAAAACATGATATTTCTTTCTCTAAACATGACATTGAATACATTTGCCGAACAGGAAGATTGTGCTTTTCTCCAAAACCACTTTCACGGTGATTTTTGGTTAAATTTCACCCGAAATCCACAACAATTTGTCCAGATACTCCTGGATGAAAACAAAACTATCTGGTGATTTGTAGCTATCTCAATCCAAGATCTTGCTACAGCCTCTGTGTATGTTTGTGTTTGCTGGATATTCTCTATGGACTTTACGGTTTTGAATACATTTTAGCAGGATCCTTTTTGTTTTCTGCTGGCAAACGCTAATTGGTTCCACCTGGAGTCAAATCCTCCACACATTCGAGTTTTCTAGGAAGAAAGCTCCAGAAACCTGAGAAAACATGATATTTCTTTCTGTAAACATTACATTGGATACATTTGCCGAACAGGAAGATTGTGCTTTTCTCCAAAACCACTTTCACGGTGATTTTTGCTTAAATTTCACCCAAAATCCACAACAATTTGTCCAGATACTCCTGCATGAAAAAGAAACTATCTGGTGATTTGTAGCTATCTCAATCCCAGATCTTGCTACAGCCTCTGTGTGTGTTTGTGTTTTCTGGATATTCTCTATGGACTTTATGGTTTTGAATGCATTTTAGCAGGACCCTTTTTGTTTTCTGCTGGCAAACGCTAATTGGTTCCACCTGGAGTCAAATACTCCACACATTCGAGTTTTCTAGGAAGAAAGCTTCAGAAACCTGAGAAAACATGATATTTGCATTTGTAAACATGACATTGGATTCATTTGCTGAACAGAAAGATTGTGCTTTTCTCCAAAACCACTTTCACGGTGATTTTTCGTTAAATTTCACCCGAAATCGACAACAATTTGTCCAGATACTCCTGGATGAAAACAAAACTATCTGGTGATTTGTAGCTATCTCAATCCCAAATCTTGCTACAGCCTCTGTGTGTGTTTTTGTTTTCTGGATATTCTCTATGGACTTTAAGGTTTTGAATGCATTTTAGCAGGACCCTTTTTGTTTTGTGCTGGCAAACGCTAATTGGTTCCACCTGGAGTCAAATCCTCCACACATTCGAGTTTTCTAGGAAGAAAGCTTCAGAAACCTGAGAAAACATGATATTTCTTTCTGTAAACATGACATTGGATACATTTGCTGAACAGAAAGATTGTGCTTTTCTCCAAAACCACTTTCACGGTGATTTTTGGTTAAATTTCACCCGAAATACAACAATTTGTCCAGATACTCCTGGATGAAAACAAAACTATCTGGTGATTTCTAGCTATCTCAATCCCAGATCTTGCTACAGCATCTGTGTGTGTTTGTGTTTGCTGGATATTTTCTATGGACTTTAAGGTTTTGAATGCATTTTAGCAGGACCCTTTTTGTTTTCTGCTGGCAAACGCTAATTGGTTCCACCTGGAGTCAAATCCTCCACACATTCGAGTTTTCTAGGAAGAAAGCTCCAGATACCTGAGAAAACATGATATTACTTTCTGTAAACATGACATTGGATACATTTGCCGAACAGGAAGATTGTGCTTTTCTCCAAAACCACTTTCACGGTGATTTTTGGTTAAATTTCACCCAAAATCCACAACAATTTGTCCAGATACTCCTGGATGAAAACAAAACTATCTGGTGATTTGTAGCTATCTCAATCCCAGATCTTGCTACAGCCTCTGTGTGCGTTTGTGTTTTCTGGATGTTCTCTATGGACTTTAAGGTTTTGAATGCATTTTAGCAGGACCCTTTTTGTTTGCTGCTGGCAAACGCTAATTGGTTCCACCTGGAGTCAAATACTCCACACATTCGAGTTTTCTAGGAAGAAAGCTTCAGAAACCTGAGAAAACATGATATTTCTTTCTGTAAACATGACATTGGATTCATTTGCCAAACAGGAAGATTGTGCTTTTCTCCAAAACCACTTTCACGGTGATTTTTGGTTAAATTTCACCCAAAATCCACAACCATTTGTCCAGATACTCCTGGATGAAAACAAAACTATCTGGTGATTTGTAGCTATCTCAATCCCAGATCTTGCTACAGCCTCTGTGTGTGTTTGTGTTTTCTGGATATTCTCTATGGACTTTAAGGTTTTGAATGCATTTTAGCAGGACCCTTTTTGTTTTCTGCTGGCAAACGCTAATTGGTTCCACCTGGAGTCAAATCCTCCACACATTCGACTTATCTAGGAAGAAAGCTTCAGAAACCTGAGAAAACATGATATTTCTTTCTGTAAACATGACATTGGATACATTTGCCGAACAGGAAGATTGTGCTTTTCTCCAAAACCACTTTCACGGTGATTTTTGGTTAAATTTCACCCAAAATCCACAACAATTTGTCCAGATACTCCTGGATGAAAACAAAACTATCTGGTGATTTGTAGCTATCTCAATCATAGATCTTGCTACAGCCTCTGTGTGCGTTTGTGTTTTCTGGATGTTCTCTGTGGACTTTAAGGTTTTGAATGCATTTTAGCAGGACCCTTTTTGTTTTCTGCTGGCAAACGCTAATTGGTTCCACCTGGAGTCAAATCCTCCACACATTCGAGTTTTCTAGGAAGAAAGCTTCAGAAACCTGAGAAAACATGATATTTGTATTTGTAAACATGACATTGGATTCATTTGCCGAACAGGAAGATTGTGCTTTTCTCCAAAACCACTTTCACGGTGATTTTTGGTTAAATTTCACCCGAAATCCACAACCATTTGTCCAGATACTCCTGGATGAAAACAAAACTATCTGGTGATTTGTAGCTATCTCAAACCCAGATCTTGCTACAGCCTCCGTGTGTGTTTGTGTTTTCTGGACATTCTCTATGGACTTTAAGGTTTTGAATGCATTTTAGCAGGACCCTTTTTGTTTTCTGCTGGCAAATGCTAATTGGTTCCACCTGGAGTCAAATCCTACACACATTCGAGTTTTCTAGGAAGAAAACTCCAGAAACCTGAGAAAACATGATATTTGTATTTGTAAACATGACATTGGATTCATTTGCTGAACAGAAAGATTGTGCTTTTCTCCAAAACCACTTTCACGGTGATTTTTGGTTAAATTTCACCCGAAATCCACAACAATTTGTCCAGATACTCCTGGAGGAAAACAAAACTATGTGGGGTGTTGTGGCTATCTGAATCCCAGATCTTGCTACAGCCTCTGTGTGTGTTTGTGTTTTCTGGATATTCTCTATGGACTTTAAGGTTTTGAGTGCATTTTAGCAGGACCCTTTTTGTTTGCTGCTGGCAAACGCTAATTGGTTCCACCTGGAGTCAAATACTCCACACATTCGAGTTTTCTAGGAAGAAAGCTTCAGAAACCTGAGAAAACATGATATTTCTTTCTGTAAACATGACATTGGATACATTTGCCGAACAGGAAGATTGTGCTTTTCTCCAAAACCACTTTCACGGTGATTTTTGGTTAAATTTCACCAGAAATCCACAACCATTTGTCCAGATACTCCTGGATGAAAACAAAACTATCTGGTGATTTGTAGCTATCTCAAACCCAGATCTTGCTACAGCCTCTGTGTGTGTTTGTGTTTTCTGGACATTCTCTATGGACTTTAAGGTTTTGAATGCATTTTAGCAGGACCCTTTTTGTTTTCTGCTTGCAAATGCTAATTGGTTCCACCTGGAGTCAAATCCTACACACATTCGAGTTTTCTAGGAAGAAAACTCCAGAAACCTGAGAAAACATGATATTTGTATTTGTAAACATGACATTGGATTCATTTGCTGAACAGAAAGATTGTGCTTTTCTCCAAAACCACTTTCACGGTGATTTTTTGGTTACATTTCACTTCAAAACTACAACAATTTGTCCCGATACTCCTGGATGAAAACAAAACTATCTGGTGATTTGTAGCTATCTCAATCCCAGATCTTGCTACAGCCTCTGTGTGTGTTTGTGTTGTCTGGATATTCTCTATGGACTTTATGGTTTTGAGTGCATTTTAGCAGGACCCTTTTTGTTTTCTGCTGGCAAACGCTAATTGGTTCCACCTGGAGTCAAATCCTCCACACATTCGAGTTTTCTAGGAAGAAAGCTCCAGAAACCTGAGAAAACAGGATATTTGTATTTGTAAACATGACATTGGATTCATTTGCTGAACAGAAAGATTGTGCTTTTCTCCAAAACCACTTTCACGGTGATTTTAGGTTAAATTTCACCCGAAATCCACAACAATTTGTCCTCATAGTCCTGGATGAAAAAAAACTCTCTGCTGATTTGTAGCTATCTCAATCCCAGATCTTGCTACAGCCTCTGTGTGTGTTTGTGTTTTCTGGACAGTCTCTATGGACTTTAAGGTTTTGAATGCATTTTAGCAGGACCCTTTTTGTTTTCTGCTGGCAAACACTAATTGGTTCCACCTGCAGTCAAATACTCCACACATTCGAGTTTTCTAGGAAGAAAGCTCCAGAAACCTGAGAAAACATGATATTTGTATTTGTAAACATGACATTGGATTCATTTGCTGAACAGAAAGATTGTGCTTTTCTCCAAAACCACTTTCACGGTGATTTTTGGTTAAATTTCACCCGAAATCCACAACAATTTGTCCAGATACTCCTGGAGGAAAACAAAACTATGTGGGGTGTTGTGGCTATCTGAATCCCAGATCTTGCTACAGCCTCTGTGTGTGTTTGTGTTTTCTGGATATTCTCTATGGACTTTAAGGTTTTGAGTGCATTTTAGCAGGACCCTTTTTGTTTGCTGCTGGCAAACGCTAATTGGTTCCACCTGGAGTAAAATACTCCACACATTCGAGTTTTCTAGGAAGAAAGCTTCAGAAACCTGAGAAAACATGATATTTCTTTCTGTAAACATGACATTGGATACATTTGCCGAACAGGAAGATTGTGCTTTTCTCCAAAACCACTTTCACGGTGATTTTTGGTTAAATTTCACCCGAAATCCACAACAATTTGCCCAGATACTCCTGGATGAAAACAAAACTATGTGGTGTGTTGTGGGTATCTCCATCCCAAATCTTGCTACAGCCTCTGTGTGTGTTTGTGTTTTCTGGACATTCTCTATGGACTTTATGGTTTTGAATGCATTTTAGCAGGACCCTTTTTGTTTTCTGCTGGCAAACGCTAATTAGTTCCACCTTGAGTCAAATCCTACACACATTCGAGTTTTCTAGGAAGAAAGCTCCAGAAACCTGAGAAAACAGGATATTTGTATTTGTAAACATGACTTTGGATTCATTTGCCGAACAGGAAGATTGTGCTTTTCTCCAAAACCACTTTCACGGTGATTTTTGGTTAAAATTCACCGAAATCGACAACAATTTGTCCAGATACTCCTGGATGAAAACAAAACTATCTGGTGATTTGTAGCTATCTCAATCCCAGATCTTGCTACAGCCTCTGTGTGTGTTTGTGTTTTCTGGATATTCTCTATGGACTTTAAGGTTTTGAATGCATTTTAGCAGGACCCTTTTTGTTTTCTGCTGGCAAACGCTAATTGGTTCCACCTGGAGTAAAATACTCCACACATTCGAGTTTTCTAGGAAGAAAGCTTCAGAAACCTGAGAAAACATGATATTTCTTTCTGTAAACATGACATTGGATACATTTGCGGAAAAAAGTATGTGCTTTTCTCCAAAACCACTTTCACGGTGATTTTACGTTAAATTTCACCCGAAATCCACAACCATTTGTCCAGATACTCCTGGATGAAAATAAAACTATATGGTGTGTTGTGGCTATCTCAATCCCAGATCTTGCTACAGCCTCTGAGTTTGTTTGTGTTTTCTGGACATTCTAATGGACTTTATGGTTTTGAAACCATTTTAGCATGTAAGTTTTAGTTTTCTGCTGGCAAACGCTAATTGGTTCCACCTGGAGTCAAATTCTCCACACATTCGAGTTTTCTAGGAAGAAAGCTTCAGAAACCTGAGAAACCATGATATTTCTTTCTGTAAACATGACATTGCATACATTTCCCGAACAGGAAGATTGTGCTTTTCTCCATAACCAGTTTCATGGTGATTTTTGGTTAAATTTCACCCGAAATCCACAGCAATTTGTCCAGATACTTCTGGAGGAAAAAGAAACTATCTGGTGATTTGTAGGTATCTCAATCCCAGATCTTGCTACAGCCTCTGTGTGTGTTTGTGTTTTCTGGATATTCTCTATGGACTTTAAGGTTTTGAATGCATTTTAGCAGGACCCTTTTTGTTTTCTGCTGGCAAACGCTAATTGGTTCCACCTGGAGTCAAATCCTCCACACTTTCGAGTTTTCTAGGAAGAAAGCTTTAGAAACCTGAGAATACATGATATTTCTTTCAGTAAACATGTCATTGGATACATTTTCCGAACAGGAAGATTGTGCTTTTCTCCAAAACCACTTTCATGGTGATTTTTGTTTAAATTTCACTCGAAATCCACAACAATTTGTCCAGATACTCCTGGATGAAAACAAAACTATCTGGTGATTTGTAGCTATCTCAATCCCAGATCTTGCTACAGCCTCTGTGTGTGTTTGTGTTTTCTGGATATTCTCTATGGACTTTAAGGTTTTGAATGCATTTTAGCAGGACCCTTTTTGTTTTCTGCTGGCAAACGCTGATTGGTACCACCTGGAGTCAAATCCTCCACACATTCGAGTTTTCTAGGAAGAAAGCTCCAGAAACCTGAGAAAACATGATATTTGCGTTTGTAAACATGACATTGGATTCATTTGCTGAACAGGAAGATTGTGCTTTTCTCCAAAACCACTTTCACGGTCATTTTTTGGTTAAATTTCACTTCAAAACTGCAACAATTTGTCCAGATACTCCTGGATGAAAACAAAATTATCTGGTGATTTGTAGCTATCTCAATCCCAGATCTTGCTACAGCCTCTGTGTGTGTTTGTGTTGTCTGGACAGTCTCTATGGACTTTATGGTTTTGAATGCATTTTAGCATGTAAGTTTTTGTTTTCAGCTGGCAAACGCTAATTGGTTCCACCTGGAGTCAAATCCTCCACACATTCGAGTTTTCTAGGAAGAAAGCTTAAGAAACCTGAGAAAACATGATATTTGTATTTGTAAATATGACATTGGATTCATTTGCTGAACAGAAAGATTGTGCTTTTCTCCAAAACCACTTTCACGGTGATTTTTTTTTGTTACATTTCTCTTCAAAACTACAACAATTTGTCCCGATACTCCTGGATGAAAAAAAAAAAAAACTATCTGGTGATTTGTAGCTATCTCAGTCCCAGATCTTGCTACAGCCTCTGTGTGTGTTTGTGTTTTCTGGATATTCTCTATGGACTTTAAGGTTTGGAATGCATTTTAGCAGGACCCTTTTTGTTTGCTGCTGGCAAACGCTGATTGGTTCCACCTGGAGTCAAATCCTCCACACATTCGAGTTTATTAGGAAGAAAGCTCCAGAAAACTGAGAAAGCTTGATATTTGTATTTGTAAACATGACATTGGATTCATTTGCTGAAGAGAAAGATTGTGCTTTTCTCCAAAACCACTTTCACGGTGATTTTAGGTTAAATTTCACCTGAAATCCACAACAATTTGTCCAGATACTCCTGGATGAAAACAAAACTATCTGGTGATTTGTAGCTATCTCAATCCCAGATCTTGCTACAGCCTCTGTGTGTGTTTGTGTTTTCTTGACATTCTCTATGGACTTTAAGATTTTGAATGCATTTTAGCAGGACCCTTTTTGTTTGCTGCTGGCAAACGCTAATTGGTTCCACCTGGTTTCAAATCCTCCACACATTTGAGTTTTCTAGGAAGAAAGCTCCAGAAACCTGAGAAAACAGGATATTTGTATTTGTAAACATGACATTGGATTCATTTGCTGAACAGAAAGATTGTGCTTTTCTCCAAAACCACTTTCACGGTGATTTTAGGTTAAATTTCACTCGACATCCACAACAATTTGTCCAGATACTCCTGGATGAAAACAAAACTATCTGGTGATTTGTAGCTATCTCAATCCCAGATCTTGCTACAGCCTCTGTGTGTGTTTGTGTTTTCTGGATATTCTCTATGGACTTTAAGGTTTTGAATGCATTTTAGCAGGACCCTTTTTGTTTTCTGCTGGCAAACGCTGATTGGTACCACCTGGAGTGAAATCCTCCACACATTCGAGTTTTCTAGGAAGAAAGCTCCAGAAACCTGAGAAAACATGATATTTGCATTTGTAAACATGACATTGGATTCATTTGCTGAACAGAAAGATTGTGCTTTTCTCCAAAACCACTTTCACGTTCATTTTTTGGTTAAATTTCACTTCAAAACTACAACAATTTGTCCAGATACTCCTGGAGGAAAACAAAATTATCTGGTGATTTGTAGCTATCTCAATCCCAGATCTTGCTACAGCCTCTGAGTTTGTTTGTGTTTTCTGGACATTCTGTATGGACTTTACGGTTTTGAAACCATTTTAGTATGTAAGTTTTAGTTTTCTGCTGGCAAACGCTAATTGGTTCCACCTGGAGTCAAATCCTCCACACATTCGAGTTTTCTAGGAAGAAAGCTTCAGAAACCTGAGAAAACATGATATTTCATTCTGTAAACATGAGATTGGATACATTGGCCAAAGAGGAAGATAGTGCTTTTCTCCAAAACCACTTTCACGGTGATTTTTGGTTGAATTTCACCCGAAATCCACAACAATTTGTCCAGATACTCCTGGATGAAAACAAAACTATCTGGTGATTTGTAGCTATCTCAATCCCAGATCTTGCTACAGCCTCTCTGTGTGTTTGTGTTTTCTGGACATTCTCTATGGACTTTACGGTTTTGAATGCATTTTAGCATGTAAGTTTTTGTTTTCAGCTGGCAAACGCTAATTGGTTCCACCTGGAGTCAAATCCTCCACACTTTCGAGTTTATTAGGAAGAAAGCTCCAGAAAACTGAGAAAGCTTGATATTTGTATTTGTAAACATGACATTGGATTCATTTGCTGAACAGAAAGATTGTGCTTTTCTCCAAAACCACTTTCACGGTGATTTTAGGTTAAATTTCACCCGAAATCCACAACAATTTGTCCAGATATTCCTGGATGAAAACAAAACTATCTGGTGATTTGTAGCTATCTCAATCCCAGATCTTGCTACAGCCTCTGTGTGTGTTTGTGTTTTCTTGACATTCTCTATGGACTTTAAGATTTTGAATGCATTTTAGCAGGACCCTTTTTGTTTGCTGCTGGCAAACGCTAATTTGTTCCACCTGGTTTCACATCCTCCACACATTTGAGTTTTCTAGGAAGAAAGCTCCAGAAACCTGAGAAAACAGGATATTTGTATTTGTAAACATGACATTGGATTCATTTGCTGAACAGAAAGATTGTGCTTTTCTCCAAAACCACTTTCACGGTGATTTTAGGTTAAATTTCACTCGAAATCCACAACAATTTGTCCAGATACTCCTGGATGAAAACAAAACTATCTGGTGATTTGTAGCTATCTCAATCCCAGATCTTGCTACAGCCTCTGTGTGTGTTTGTGTTTGCTGGATATTCTCTATGGACTTTAAGGTTTGGAATGCATTTTAGCAGGACCCTTTTTGTTTGCTGCTGGCAAACGCTGATTGGTTCCACCTGGAGTCAAATCCTCCACACTTTCGAGTTTATTAGGAAGAAAGCTCCAGAAAACTGAGAAAGCTTGATATTTGTATTTGTAAACATGACATTGGATTCATTTGCTGAACAGAAAGATTGTGCTTTTCTCCAAAACCACTTTCACGGTGATTTTAGGTTAAATTTCACCCGAAATCCACAACCATTTGTCCAGATATTCCTGGATGAAAACAAAACTATCTGGTGATTTGTAGCTATCTCAATCCCAGATCTTGCTACAGCCTCTGTGTGTGTTTGTGTTTTCTTGACATTCTCTATGGACTTTAAGATTTTGAATGCATTTTAGCAGGACCCTTTTTGTTTGCCGCTGGCAAACGCTAATTGGTTCCACCTGGTTTCAAATCCTCCACACATTTGAGTTTTCTAGGAAGAAAGCTCCAGAAACCTGAGAAAACAGGATATTTGTATTTGTAAACATGACATTGGATTCATTTGCTGAACAGAAAGATTGTGCTTTTCTCCAAAACCACTTTCATGGTGATTTTAGGTTAAATTTCACTCGAAATCCACAACAATTTGTCCAGATACTCCTGGATGAAAACAAAACTATCTGGTGATTTGTAGCTATCTCAATCCCAGATCTTGCTACAGCCTCTGTGTGTGTTTGTGTTTTCTGGATATTCTCTATGGACTTTAAGGTTTTGAATGCATTTTAGCAGGACCCTTTTTGTTTTCTGCTGGCAAACGCTGATTGGTACCACCTGGAGTCAAATCCTCCACACATTTGAGTTTTCTAGGAAGAAAGCTCCAGAAACCTGAGAAAACATGATATTTCTTTCTGTAAACATCACATTGGATTCATTTGCTGAACAGAAAGATTGTGCTTTTCTCCAAAACCACTTTCACGGTCATTTTTTGGTTAAATTTCACTTCAAAACTACAACAATTTGTCCAGATACTCCTGGAGGAAAACAAAACTATCTGGTGATTTGTAGCTATCTCAATCCCAGATCTTGCTACAGCCTCTGAGTTTGTTTGTGTTTTCTGGACATTCTGTATGGACTTTAGGGTTTTGAAACCATTTTAGTATGTAAGTTTTAGTTTTCTGCTGGCAAACGCTAATTGGTTCCACCTGGAGTCAAATCCCCCACACATTCGAGTTTTCAAGGAAGTAAGCTCCAGAAACCTGAGAAAACATGATATTTGTATTTTTAAACATGACATTGGATTCATTTGTTGAACAGAAAGATTGTTCTTTTCTCCAAAACCACTTTCACGGTGATTTTAGGTTAAATTTCACTCGAAATCCACAACAATTTGTCCAGATACTCCTGGATGAAAACAAAACTATCTGGTGATTTGTAGCTATCTCAATCCCAGATCTTGCTACAGCCTCTGTGTGTGTTTGTGTTTGCTGGATATTCTCTATGGACTTTAAGGTTTGGAATGCATTTTAGCAGGACCCTTTTTGTTTTCTGCTGGCAAACGCTGATTGGTACCACCTGGAGTCAAATCCTCCACACATTCGAGTTTTCTAGGAAGAAAGCTCCAGAAACCTGAGAAAACATGATATTTGTATTTTTACACATGACATTGGATTCATTTGCTGAACAGAAAGATTGTGCTTTTCTCCAAAATAACTTTCACAGTGATTTCTTGGTTAAATTTCACTTCAAAACTACAACAATTTGTCCAGATACTCCTGGAGGAAAACAAAACTATCTGGTGATTTGTAGCTATCTCAATCCCAGATCTTGCTACAGCCTCTGAGTTTGTTTGTGTTTTCTGGACATTCTTTATGGACTTTAGGGTTTTGAAACCATTTTAGTATGTAAGTTTTAGTTTTCTGCTGGCAAACGCTAATTGGTTCCACCTGGAGTCAAATCCTCCACACATTCGACTTTTCAAGGAAGAAAGCTCCAGAAACCTGAGAAAACATGATATTTGTATTTTTAAACATGACATTGGATTCATTTGTTGAACAGAAAGATTGTTCTTTTCTCCAAAACCACTTTCACGGTGATTTTTTGGTTAAATTTCACTTCAACACTACAGCAATTAGTCCAGATACTCCTGGATGAAAACAAAACTATCTGGTGATTTGTAGCTATCTCAATCCCAGATCTTGCTACAGCCTCTGTGTGTGTTTGTGTTTTCTGGATATTCTCTATGGACTTTAAGGTTTTGAATGCATTTTAGCAGGACCCTTTTTGTTTGCTGCTGGCAAACGCTAATTGGTTCCACCTGGAGTCAAATCCTCCACACATTTGAGTTTTCTAAGAGGAAAGCTCCAGAAACCTGAGAAAACAGGATATTTGTATTTGTAAACATCACATTGGATTCATTTGCTGAACAGAAAGATTGTGCTTTTCTCCAAAACCGCTTTCATGGTGATTTTAGGTTAAATTTCACCCGAAATCCACAACAATTTGTCCAGATACTCCTGGATGAAAACAAAACTATCTGGTGATTTGTAGCTATCTCAATCCCAGATCTTGCTACAGCCTCTGTGTGTGTTTGTGTTTGCTGGATATTCTCTATGGACTTTAAGGTTTGGAATGCATTTTAGCAGGACCCTTTTTGTTTTCTGCTGGCAAACGCTGATTGGTACCACCTGGAGTGAAATCCTCCACACATTCGAGTTTTCTAGGAAGAAAGCTCCAGAAACCTGAGAAAACATGATATTTGCATTTGTAAACATGACATTGGATTCATTTGCTGAACAGAAAGATTGTGCTTTTCTCCAAAACCACTTTCACGGTGATTTTTGGTTAAATTTCACCTGAAATCCACAACAATTTGTCCAGATACTCCTGGAGGAAAACAAAACTATGTGGGGTGTTGTGGCTATCTCAATCCCAGATCTTGCTACAGCCTCTGAGTTTGTTTGTGTTTTCTGGACATTCTCTATGGACTTTACAGTTTTGAAACCATTTTAGCATATAAGTTTTAGTTTTCAGCTGGCAAACGCTAATTGGTTCCACCTGGAGTCAAATACGCCACACATTCGAGTTTTCTAGGAAGAAAGCTTCAGAAACCTGAGAAAACATGATATTTCTTTCTGTAAACATGACATTGGATACATTTGCCGAACACGAAGATTGTGCTTTTCTCCAAAACGACTTTCATGATGATTTTTGGTTAAATTTCACCCAAAATCCACAGCAATTTGTCCAGATACTCCTGGATGAAAACAAAACTATCTGGTGATTTGTAGCTATCTCAATCCCAGATCTTGCTACAGCCTCTGTGTGTGTTTGTGTTTTCTGGATATTCTCTATGGACTTTAAGGTTTTGAGTGCATTTTAGCAGGACCCTTTTTGTTTTCTGCTGGCAAACGCTAATTGGTTCCACCTGGAGTCAAATCCTCCACACATTTGAGTTTTCTAGGAAGAAAGCTCCAGAAACCTGAGAAAACAGGATATTTGTATTTGTAAACATGACATTGGATTCATTTGCTGAACAGAAAGATTGTGCTTTTCTCCAAAACCACTTTCACGGTGATTTTAGGTTAAATTTCACCCGAAATCCACAACAATATGTCCAGATACTCCTGGATGAAAACAAAACTATCTGGTGATTTGTAGCTATCTCAATCCCAGATCTTGCTACAGCCTCTGTGTGTGTTTGTGTTTTCTGGATATTCTCTATGGACTTTAAGGTTTGGAATGCATTTTAGCAGGACCCTTTTTGTTTGCTGCTGGCAAACGCTGATCGTTTCCACCTGGAGTCAAATCCTCCACACATTCGAGTTTATTAGGAAGAAAGCTCCAGAAAACTGAGAAAGCTTGATATTTGTATATGTAAACATGACATTGGATTCAATTGCTGAACAGAAAGATTGTGCTTTTCTCCAAAACCACTTTCACGGTGATTTTAGGTTAAATTTCACCCGAAATCCACAACAATTTGTCCAGATACTCCTGGATGAAAACAAAACTATCTGGTGATTTGTAGCTATCTCAATCCCAGATCTTGCTACAGCCTCTGTGTGTGTTTGTGTTTTCTTGACATTCTCTATGGACTTTAAGATTTTGAATGCATTTTAGCAGGACCCTTTTTGTTTGCTGATGGCAAAAGCTAATTGGTTCCACCTGGTTTCAAATCCTCCACACATTTGAGTTTTCTTGGAAGACCGCTCCAGAAACCTGAGAAAACATGATATTTGCATTTGTAAACATGACATTGGATTCATTTGCTGAACAGAAAGATTGTGCTTTTCTCCAAAACCACTTTCACGGTCATTTTTTGGTTAAATTTCACTTCAAAACTACAACAATTTGTCCAGATACTCCTGGATGAAAACAAAACTATCTGGTGATTTGTAGCTATCTCAATCCCAGATCTTGCTACAGCCTCTGTGTGTGTTTGTGTTGTCTGGACAGTCTCTATGGACTTTATGGTTTTGAATGCATTTTAGCATGTAAGTTTTTGTTTTCAGCTGGCAAACGCTAATTGGTTCCACCTGGAGTCAAATCCTCCACACATTCGAGTTTCCTAGGAAGAAAGCTCCAGAAACCTGAGAAAACATGATACTTGTATTTGTAAATATGACATTGGATTCATTTGCTGAACAGAAAGATTGTGCTTTTCTCCAAAACCACTTTCACGGTGATTTTTTGGTTACATTTCTCTTCAAAACTACAACAATTTGTCCCGATACTCCTGGATGAAAAAAAAAAAAAAACTATCTGGTGATTTGTAGCTATCTCAATCCCAGATCTTGCTACAGCCTCTGTGTGTGTTTGTGTTTTCTGGACATTCTCTATGGACTTTAAGGTTTGGAATGCATTTTAGCAGGACCCTTTTTGTTTGCTGCTGGCAAATGCTAATTGGTTCCACCTGGAGTCAAATCCTCCACACTTTCGAGTTTTCTAGGAAGAAAGCTTCAGAAACCTGAGAAAACATGATATTTCTTTCTGTAAACATGTCATTGGATACATTTGCTGAACAGGAAGATTGTGCTTTTCTCCAAAACCACTTTCATGGTGATTTTTGTTTAAATTTCACTCGAAATCCACAACAATTTGTCCAGATACTCCTGGATGAAAACAAAACTATCTGGTGATTTGTAGCTATCTCAATCCCAGATCTTGCTACAGCCTCTGAGTTTGTTTGTGTTTTCTGGACATTCTCTATGGACTTTACGGTTTTGAAACCATTTTAGTATGTAAGTTTTAGTATTCTGCTGGCAAACGCTAATTGGTTCCACCTGGAGTCAAATCCTCCACACATTCGAGTTTTGTAGGAAGAAAGCTCCAGAAACCTGAGAAAACATGATATTTGTATTTGTAAACATGACATTGGATTCATTTGTTGAACAGAAAGATTGTGCTTTTCTCCAAAACCACTTTCACGGTGATTTTTTGGTTAAATTTCACTCGAAATCCACAACAATTTGTCCAGATACTCCTGGATGAAAACAAAACTATCTGGTGATTTGTAGCTATCTCAATCCCAGATCTTGCTACAGCCTCTGTGTGTGTTTGTGTTTTCTGGATATTCTCTATGGACTTTAAGGTTTTGAATGCATTTTAGCAGGACCCTTTTTGTTTGCTGCTGGCAAACGCTAATTGGTTCCACCTGGAGTCTAATCCTCCACACATTTGAGTTTTCTAGGAAGAAAGCTCCAGAAACCTGAGAAAACATGATATTTGTATTTGTAAACATGACATTGGATTCATTTGCTGAACAGAAAGATTGTGCTTTTCTCCAAAACCACTTTCACGGTGATTTTAGGTTAAATTTCACCCGAAATCCACAACAATTGGTCCAGATACTCCTGGATGAAAACAAAACTACCTGGTGATTTGTAGCTATCTCAATCCCAGATCTTGCTACAGCCTCTGTGTGTGTTTGTGTTTTCTGGATATTCTCTATGGACTTTAATGTTTTGAATGCATTTTAGCAGGACCCTTTTTGTTTTCTGCTGGCAAACGCTGATTTGTAACACCTGGAGTCAAATCCTCCACACATTCGAGTTTTCTAGGAAGAAAGCTCCAGAAACCTGAGAAAACATGATATTTGCATTTGTAAACATGACATTGGATTCATTTGCTGAACAGAAAGATTGTGCTTTTCTACAAAACCACTTACACTGTGATTTTTTGGTTAAATTTCACTTCAAAACTACAAAAATTTGTCCCGATACTCCTGGATGAAAACAAAATTATCTGGTGATTTGTAGCTATCTCAATCCCAGATCTTGCTACAGCCTCTGTGTGTGTTTGTGTTTTCTGGATATTCTCTATGGACTTTAAGGTTTTGAATGCACTTTAGCAGGACCCTTTTTGTTTTCTGCTGGCAAACGCTAATTGGTTCCACCTGGAGTCAAATCCTCCGCACATTCGAGTTTATAAGGAAGAAAGCTCCAGAAAACTGAGAAAGCTTTATATTTGTATTTGTAAACATGACATTGGATTCATTTGCTGAACAGAAAGATTGTGCTTTTCTCCAAAACCACTTTCACGGTGATTTTAGGTTAAATTTCACCCGAAATCCACAACAATTTGTCCAGATACTCCTGGATGAAAACAAAACTATCTGGTGATTTGTAGCTATCTCAATCCCAAATCTTGCTACAGCCTCTGTGTGTGTTTGTGTTTTCTTGACATTCTCTATGGACTTTAAGATTTTGAATGCATTTTTGCAGGACCCTTTTTGTTTTCTGCTGGCAAACGCTAATTGGTTCCACCTGGAGTCAAATCCTCCACACATTTGAGTTTTCTAGGAAGAAAGCTCCAGAAACCTGAGAAAACAGGATATTTGTATTTGTAAACATCACATTGGATTCATTTGCTGAACAGAAAGATTGTGCTTTTCTCCAAAACCACTTTCACGGTGATTTTAGGGTAAATTTCACCCGAAATCCATAACAATCTGTCCAGATACTCCTGGATGAAAACAAAACTATCTGGTGATTTGTAGCTATCTCAATCCCAGATCTTGCTACAGCCTCTGTGTGTGTTTGTATTTTCTGCATATTCTCTATGGACTTTACGGTTTTGAATGCATTTTAGCAGGACCCTTTTTATATTCTGCTGGAAACGCTAATTGGTTCCACCTGGAGTCAAATACTCCACACATTTGAGTTTTCTAGGAAGAAAGCTTCAGAAACCTGAGAAGACATGATATTTGTATTTGTAAACATGACATTGGATTCATTTGCTGAACAGAAAGATTGTGCTTTTCTCCAAAACCACTTTCACGGTGATTTTTGGTTAAATTTCACCCGAAATCCACAACAATTTGTCCAGATACTCCTGGATGAAAACAAAACTATCTGGTGATTTGTAGCTATCTCAATCCCAGATCTTGCTACAGCCTCTGTGTGTGTTTGTGTTTTCTGGATATTCTCTATGGACTTTAAGGTTTTGAATGCATTTTAGCAGGACCCTTTTTGTTTGCTGCTGGCAAACGCTAATTGGTTCCACCTGGAGTCAAATCCTACACATTTGAGTTTTCTAGGAAGAAAGCTTCAGAAACCTGAGAAGACATGATATTTGTATTTGTAAACATGACATTGGATGCATTTGCTGAACAGAAAGATTGTGCTTTTCTCCAAAACCACTTTCTCGGTGATTTTTTGATTAAATTTCACTTCAAAACTACAACAATTTGTCCAGATACTCCTGGATGAAAACAAAACTATCTGGTGATTTGTAGCTATCTCAATCCCAGATCTTGCTACAGCCTCTGTGTGTGTTTGTGTTTTCTGGATATTCTCTATGGACTTTAAGGTTTGGAATGCATTTTAGCAGGACCCTTTTTGTTTGCTGCTGGCAAACGCTGATTGGTTCCACCTGGAGTCAAATCCTCCACACATTCGAGTTTTGTAGGAAGAAAGCTCCAGAAAACTGAGAAAGCTTGATATTTGTATTTATAAACATGACATTGGATTCATTTGCTGAACAGAAAGATTGTGCTTTTCTCCAAAACCACTTTCACTGTGATTTTAGGTTAAATTTCACCCGAAATCCACAACAATTTGTCCAGATACTCCTGGATGAAAACAAAACTATCTGGTGATTTGTAGCTATCTCAATCCCAGATCTTGCTACAGCCTCTGTGTGTGTTTGTGTTTTCTTGACATTCTCTATGGACTTTAAGATTTTGCATGCATTTTAGCAGGACCCTTTTTGTTTGCTGCTGGCAAACGCTAATTGGTTCCACCTGGAGTCAAATCCTCCACACATTTGAGTTTTCTAGGAAGAAAGCTCCAGAAACCTGAGAAAACAGGATATTTGTATTTGTAAACATGACATTGGATTCATTTGCTGAACAGAAAGATTGTGCTTTTCTCCAAAAGAACTTTCACGATGATTTTAGGTTAAATTTCACCCGAAATCCACAACCATTTTTCCAGATACTCCTGGATGAAAACAAAACTATCTGGTGATTTGTAGCTATGTCAATCCCAGATCTTGCTACAGCCTCTGTGTGTGTTTGTGTTTTCTGGATATTCTCTATGGACTTTAAGGTTTTGAATGCATTTTAGCAGGACCCTTTTTGGTTTCTGCTGGCAAACACTAATTGGTTCCACCTGGAGTCAAATACTCCACACATTCGAGTTTTTTAGGAAGAAAGCTTCAGAAACCTGAGAAAACATGATATTTCTTTCTGTAAACATGACATTGGATACATTTGCGGAACAGGAAGATCGTGCTTTTCTCCAAAACCGCTTTCACGGTGATTTTTGGTTAAATTTCACCCGAAATCCACAACAATTTGTTCACATACTCCTGGATGAAAAGAAAACTCTCTGTTGATTTGTAGCTATTTCAATCCCAGATCTTGCTACAGCCTCTGTGTGTGTTTGTGTTTGCTGGATATTCTCTATGGACTTTAAGGTTTTGAATGCATTTTAGCAGGACCCTTTTTGTTTTCTGCTGGCAAACGCTAATTGGTTCCACCTGGAGTCAAATCCTCCACACATTCGAGTTTTGTAGGAAGAAAGCTCCAGAAACCTGAGAAAACATGATATTTGTATTTGTAAACATGACATTGGATTCATTTTTTGAACAGAAAGATCGTGCTTTTCTCCAAAACCACTTTCACGGTGATTTTTTGGTTAAATTTCACTTCAACACTACAACAATTTGTCCAGATACTCCTGGATGAAAACAAAACTATCTGGTGATTTGTAGCTATCTCAATCCCAGATCTTGCTACAGCCTCTGTGTGTGTTTGTGTTTTCTGGATATTCTCTATGGACTTTAAGGTTTTGAATGCATTTTAGCAGGACCCTTTTTGTTTTCTGCTGGCAAACACTAATTGGTTCCACCTGGAGTCAAATCCTCCACACATTCGAGTTTTCTAGGAAGGAAGCTTCAGAAACCTGAGAAAACATGATATTTCTTTCTGTAAACATGACATTGGATTCATTTGCTGAACAGGAAGATTGTGCTTTTCTCCAAAACCACTTACACGGTGATTTTTGGTTAAGTTTCACCCGAAATCCACAACAATTTGTCCAGATACTCCTGGATGAAAACAAAACTATCTGGTGATTTGTAGCTATCTCAATCCCAGATCTTGCTACAGCCTCTGTGTGTGTTTGTGTTTTCTGGATATTCTCTATGGACTTTAAGGTTTTGAATGCATTTTAGCAGGAACCTTTTTGTTTTCAACTGGGAAACGCTAATTGGTTCCACCTGGAGTCAAACACTCCACACATTCAAGTTTTCTAGGAAGAAAGCTTCAGAAACCTGAGAAAACATGATATTTGTATTTCTAAACATGACATTGGATTCATTTGCCGAACAGGAAGATTGTGCTTTTCTCCAAAACCACTTTCACGGTGATTTTTGGTTAAATTTCACCCGAAATCCACAACAATTTGTCCAGATACTCCTGGATGAAAACAAAACTATCTGGTGATTTGTAGCTATCTCAATCCCAGATCTTGCTACAGCCTCTGTGTGTGTTTGTGTTTTCTGGAAATTCTCTATGGACTTTACGGTTTTGAATGCATTTTAGCAGGACCCGTTTTGTATTCTGCTGGCAAACGCTAATTTGTTCCACGTGGAATCAAATCCTCCACACAATCCAGATTTCTATTAATAAAGCTCCAGAAACCTGAGAAAACATGATATTTCTTTCTGTAAACATGACATTGGATACATTTGCTGAACAGAAAGATTGTGATTTTCTCCAAAACCACTTTCACGGTGATTTTTTGTTACATTTCACCTGAAATCCACAACAGTTTGTCCAGATACTCCTGGATGAAAACAAAACTATCTGGTGATTTGTAGCTATCTCAATCCCAGATCTTGCTACAGCCTCTGTGTGTGTTTGTGTTTTCTGGATATTCTCTATGGACTTTAAGGTTTTGAATGCATTTTAGCAGGACCCCTTTTGTGTTCTGCTGGCAAACGCTAATTGGTTCCACCTGGAGTCACATAACCCACACATTCGAGCTTTCTAGGAGAAAGCTTCAGAAACCTGAGAAAACATGCTATTTCTTTCGGTAAACATGACATTGGATACATTTGCCGAACAGGAAGATTGTGCTTTTCTCCAAAACCACTTTCACGGTGATTTTTTGTTACATTTTACCTGAAATCCACAACAGTTTGTCCAGATACTCCTGGATGAAAACAAAACTATCTGGTGATTTGTAGCTATCTCAATCCCAGATCTTGGTACAGCCTCTGTGTGTGTTTGTGTTTTCTGGATTTTCTCTATGGACTTTACGATTTTGAATGCATTTTAGCAGGACGCTTTTTGTTTTCTGCTGGCAAACCCTAATTGGTTCCACCTGGAGTCAAATCCTCCACACATTCGAGTTTTCTGGGAAAAAAGCTTCAGGAACCTGAGAAAACATGATATTTCTTTCTGTAAACATGACATTGGATACAATTGCCGAACAGGAAGATTGTGCTTTTCTCCAAAACCACTTTCTCGGTGATTTTTGGTTAAATTTCACCCGAAATCCACAACAATTTGTCCAGAAACTCCTGGATGAAAACAAAACTATCTGGTGATTTGCAGCTATCTCAATCCCAGATCTTGCTCCAGCCTCTGTGTGTGTTTGTGTTTTCTGGATATTCTCTATGGACTTTAAGGTTTTGAATGCATTTTAGCAGGACCCTTTTTGTTTTCTGCTGGCAAACGCTAATTGGTTCCACCTGGAGTCAAATCCTCCACACATTCGAATTTTCTAGGAAGAAAGCTTCAGAAACCTGAGAAAACATGATATTTCTTTCTGTAAACATGACATTGGATACATTTGCCGAACAGGAACATTGTGCTTTTCTCCAAAACCACGTTCACAGTGATTTTTGGTTAAATTTCACCCGAAATCCACAACAATTTGTCCAGATACTCCTGGATGAAAACAAAACTATCTGGTGATTTGTAGCTATCTCAATCCCAGATCTTGCTACAGCCTCTGTGTGTGTTTGTGTTTTCTGGATATTCTCTATGGACTTTAAGGTTTTGAATGCATTTTAGCAGGACCCTTTTTGTTTTCTGCTGGCAAACGCTAATTGGTTCCACCTGGAGTCAAATCCTCCACACATTCGAGTTTTCTAGGAAGAAAGCTCCAGAAACCTGAGAAAACATGATATTTCTTTCTGTAAACATGACATTGGATACCTTTGCCGAACAGGAAGATTGTGCTTTTCTCCAAAACCAGGTTCACGGTGATTTTTGGTTAAATTTCACCCGAAATCCACAACAATTTGTCCAGATACTCCTGGATGAAAACAAAACTATCTGGTGATTTGTAGCTATCTCAATCCCAGATCTTCCTACAGCCTCTGTGTGTGTTTGTGTTTTCTGGAAATTCTCTATGGACTTTAAGGTTTTGAATGCATTTTAGCAGGACCCTTTTTGTATTCTGCTGGCAAACGCTAATTTGTTCCACGTGGAATCAAATCCTCCACACAATCCAGATTTCTATTAAGAAAGCTCCAGAAACCTGAGAAAACATGATATTTCTTTCGGTAAACATGACATTGGATTCATTTGCTGAACAGAAAGATTGTGCCTTTCTCCAAAACCACTTTCACGGAGATTTTTGGTTAAATTTCACTTCAAAACTACAACAATTTGTCCAGATACAACTGGATGAAAACAGAACTATCTGGTGATTTGTAGCTATCTCAATCCCAGATCTTGCTACAGCCTCTGTGTGTGTTTGTGTTTTCTGGATATTCTCTATGGACTTTAAGGTTTTGAATGCATTTTAGCAGGACCCTTTTTGTTTTCTGCTGGCAAACGCTAATTGGTTCCACCTGGAGTCAAATCCTCCACACATTCGAGTTTTCTAGGAAGAAATCTTCCGAAACCTGAGAAAACATGATATTTGTATTTCTAAACATGACATTGGATTCATTTGCTGAACAGAAAGATTGTGCTTTTCTCCAAAACCACTTTCACGGTGATTTTTTGGTTAAATTTCACTTCAAAACTACAACAATTTGTCCAGATACTCCTGGATGAAAACAAAAGTATCTGGTGATTTGTAGCTATCTCAATCCCAGATCTTGCTACAGCCTCTGTGTGTGTTTGTGTTTTCTGGATATTCTCTATGGACTTTAAGGTTTTGAATGCATTTTAGCAGGACCCTTTTTGTTTTCTGCTGGCAAACGCTAATTGGTTCCACCTGGAGTCAAACACTCCACACATTCAAGTTTTCTAGGAAGAAAGCTTCAGAAACCTGAGAAAACATGATGTTTCTTTCTGTAAACATGACATTGGATACATTTGTCGAACAGGAAGATTGTGCTTTTCTCCAAAACCACTTTCACGGAGATTTTTGGTTAAATTTCACTTCAAAACTACAACAATTTGTCCAGATACTCCTGGATGAAAACAGAACTATCTGGTGATTTGTAGCTATCTCAATCCCAGATCTTGCTACAGCCTCTGTGTGTGTTTGTGTTTTCTGGATATTCTCTATGGACTTTAAGGTTTTGAATGCATTTTAGCATGTAAGTTTTTGTTTTCTGCTGGCAAACGCTAATTGGTTCCACCTGGAGTCAAATCCTCCACACATTCGAGTTTTCTAGGAAGAAAGCTCCAGAAACCTGAGAAAACATGATATTTCTTTCTGTAAACATGACATTGGATACCTTTACCGAACAGGAAGATTGTGCTTTTCTCCAAAACCACTTTCACGGTGATTTTTGGTTAAATTTCACTTCAAAACTACAACAATTTGTCCAGATACTCCTGGATGAAAATAAAACTATGTGGTGATTTGTAGCTATCTCAATCCCAGATCTTGCTACATCCTCTATGTGTGTTTGTGTTTTCTGGATTTTCTCTATATACTTTAAGGTTTTGAATGCATTTTAGCATGTAAGTTTTTTGTTGTCTGCTGGCAAACGCTAATTGGTTGCACCTGGAGTCAAATACTCCACACATTCGAGTTTTCTAGGAAGAAAGCTTCAGAAACCTGAGAAAACATATTTCTTTCTGTAAACATGACATTGGATACATTTGTCGAACAGGAAGATTGTGCTTTTCTCCAAAACCACGTTAACAGTGATTTTTGGTTAAATTTCACCCAAAATCCACAACAATTTGTCCAGATACTCCTGGATGAAAACAAAACTATCTGGTGATTTGTAGCTATCTCAACCCAAGATCTTGCTACAGCCTCTGTGTGTGCTTGTGTTTTCTGGATATTCTCTATGGACTTTAAGGTTTGGAATGCATTTTAGCAGGACCCTTTTTGTTTTCTGCTGGCAAACGCTAATTGGTTCCACCTGGAGTCAAACACTCCACATATTCAAGTTTTCTAGGAAGAAACCTTCAGAAACCTGAGAAAACATGGTATTTGTATTTCTCAACATGACATTGGATACATTTGCCGAACAGGAAGATTGTGCTTTTCTCCAAAACCACTTTCACGGTGATTTTTTGGTTAAATTTCACTTCAAAACTACAACAATTTGTCCAGATACTCTGGATGAAAACAAAACTATCTGGTGATTTGTAGCAATCTCAATCCCAGATCTTCCTACAGCCTCTGTGTGTGTTTGTGTTTTCTGGATATTCTCTATGGACTTTAAGGTTTTGAATGCATTTTAGCATGTAAGTTTTTTGTTTTCTGCTGGCAAACGCTAATTGGTTCCACCTGGAGTCAAACACTCCACACATTCAAGTTTTCTAGGAAGAAAGCTTCAGAAACCTGAGAAAACAAGATATTTGTATTTGTAAACATGAACTTGGATTCATTTGCTGAACAGAAAGATTGTGCTTTTCTCCAAAACCACTTTCACGGTGATTTTTGGTTAAATTTCACTTCAAAACTACAACAATATGTCCAGATACTCCTTGATGAAAACAAAACTATCTGGTGATTTGTAGCTATCTCAATCCCAGATCTTGCTACAGCCTCTGTGTGTGTTTGTGTTTTCTGGATATTCTCTATGGACTTTAAGGTTTTGAATGCATTTTAGCAGGACCCTTTTTGTTTTCTGCTGGCAAAAGCTAATTGGTTCCACCTGGAGTCAAATCCTCCACACATTCGAGTTTTCTAGGAAGAAAGCTTCAGAAAACTGAGAAAACATGATATTTTTATTTGTAAACATGACCTTGGATTCATTTGCAGAATAGAAAGATTGTGCTTTTCTCCAAAACCACTTTCACGGTGATTTTTTGGTTAAATTTCACTTCAAAACTACAACAATTTGTCCAGATACTCCTGGATGAAAACAAAACTATCTGGTGATTTGTAGCTATCTCAATCCCAGATCTTGCTACAGCCTCTGTGTGTGTTTGTGTTTTCTGGATATTCTGTATGGACTTTACGGTTTTGAATGCATTTTAGCAGGACCCTTTTTGTTTTCTCCTGGCAAACGCTAATTGGTTCCACCTGGAGTCAAATCCTCCACACATTCGAGTTTTCTAGGAAGAAAGCTTCAGAAACCTGAGAAAACATGATATTTCTTTCTGTAAACATGACATTGGATACATTTGCCGAACAGGAATATTGTGCTTTTCTCCAAAACCACTTTCATGGTGATTTTTGGTGAAATTTCACCCGAAATCCACAACAAATTTTCCAGGTACTCCTGGATGAAAACAAAACGATCTGGTGATTTGTAGCTATCTCAATCCCAGATCTTGCTCCAGCCTCTGTGTGTGTTTGTGTTTTCTGGATATTCTCTATGGACTTTAAGGTTTTGAATGCATTTTAGCAGGACCCTTTTTGTTTTCTGCTGGCAAACGCTAATTGGTTCCACCTGGAGTCAAATACTCCACACATTCGAGTTTTCTAGGAAGAAAGCTTCAGAAACCTGAGAAAATATGATATTTCTTTCTGTAAAAATGACATTGGATACATTTGCGGAACAGGAAGATTGTGCATTTCTCCAAAACCACTTTCATGGTGATTTTTTGGTGGAATTTCACTTGAAAACTACAACAAATTGTCCTGATACTCCTGGATGAAACAAAACTATCTGGTGATTTGTAGCTATCTCAATCCCAGTACTTGCTACAGCCTCTGTGTGTGTTTGTGTTTTCTGGATATTCTCTATGGACTTTACGGTTTTGAATGCATTTTAGCAGGACCCTTTTTGTTTTCTGCTGGCAAACGCTAATTGGTTCCACCTGGAGTCAAATCCTCCACACATTCGAGTTTTATAGGATGAAAGCTTCAGAAACCTGAGAAAACATGATATTTGTATTTGTAAACATGAACTTGGATTCATTTGCTGAACAGAAAGATTGTGCTTTTCTCCAAAACCACTTTCACGGTGATTTTTTGGTTAAATTTCACTTCAAAACTACAACAATATGTCCAGATACTCCTGGATGAAAACAAAACTATCTGGTGATTTGTAGCTATCTCAATCCCAGATCTTGCTACAGCCTCTGTGTGTGTTTGTGTTTTCTGGATATTCTCTATGGACTTTAAGGTTTTGAATGCATTTTAGCAGGACCCTTTTTGATTTCGGCTGTCAAACGCTAATTGATTCCACCTGGAGTCAAATACTCCACACATTCGAGTTTTCTAGGAAGAAAGCTTCAGAAACCTGAGAAAACATGATATTTGTATTTGTAAACATGACATTGGATTCATTTGCTAACAGAAAGATTGTGATTTTCTCCAAAACCACTTTCACGGTGATTTTTGGCTAAATTTCACCCGAAATCCACAACAATTTGTCCAGATACTCCTGGATGAAAACAAAACTATCTGGTGATTTGTAGCTATCTCAACCCCAGATCTTGCTACAGCCTCTGTGTGTGTTTGTGTTTTCTGGATATTCTCTATTGACTTTAAGGTTTTGAATGCATTTTAGCAGGACCCTTTTTGTTTTCTCCTGGCAAACGCTAATTGGTTCCACCTGGAGTGAAACACTCCACATATTCGAGTTTTCTAGGATGAAAGCTTCAGAAACCTGAGAAAACATGATGTTTCTTTCTGTAAACATGACATTGGATGCATTTGTCGAACAGGAAGGTTGTGCTTTTCTCCAAAACCACTTTCACGGTGATTTTTGGTTAAATTTCACTTCAAAACTACAACAATTTGTCCAGATACTCCTGGATGAAAACAAAATTATCTGGTGATTTGTAGCTATCTCAATCCCAGATCTTGCTACAGCCTCTGTGTGTGTTTGTGTTTTCTGGACAGTCTCTATGGACTTTAAGGTTTTGAATGCATTTTAGCAGGATCCTTTTTATTTTCTGCTGGCAAACGCTAATTGGTTCCACCTGGAGTCAAATACTCCACACATTCGAGTTTTCTAGGAAGAAAGCTCCAGAAACCTGAGAAAACATGATATTTCTTTCTGTAAACATGACATTGGATACATTTGCCGTACAGGAAGATTGTGCTTTTCTCCAAAACGACTTTCACGGTGATTTTTGGTTAAATTTCACCCGAAATCCACAACAATTTGTCCAGATACTCCTGGATGAAAACAAAACGATCTGGTGATTTGTAGCTATCTCAATCCCAGATCTTGCTATAGCCTCTGTGTGTGTTTGTATTTTCTGGATATTCTCTATGGACTTTAAGGTTTTGAATGCATTTTAGCAGGACCCTTTTTGTTTTCTGCTGGCAAACGCTAATTGGTTCCACCTGGAGTCAAATACTCCACACATTCAAGTTTTCTAGGAAGAAAGCTTCAGAAACCTGAGAAAACATGATATTTGTATTTGTAAACATGAACTTGGATTCATTTGCTGAACAGAAAGATTGTGCTTTTCTCCAAAACCACTTTCACGGTGATTTTTGGTTAAATTTCACTTCAAAACTACAACAATTTGTCCAGATACTCCTGGATGAAAACAAAACTATCTGGTGATTTGTAGCTATCTCAATCCCAGATCTTGCTACAGCCTCTGTGTGTGTTTGTGTTCTCTGGATATTCTCTATGGACTTTAAGGTTTTGAATGCATTTTAGCAGGACCCTTTTTGTTTTCTGCTGCAAACGCTAATTGGTTCCACCTGGAGTCAAATCCTCCACACATTCGAGTTGTCTAGGAAGAAAGCTTCAGAAAACTGAGAAAACATGGTATTTTTATTTGTAAACATGACCTTGGATTCCTTTGCAGAATAGAAAGATTGTGATTTTCTCCAAAACCACTTTCACGGTGATTTTTTGGTTAAATTTCACTTCAAATCTACAACAATATGTAGAGATACTCCTGGATGAAAACAAAACTATCTGCTGTGTTGTGGCTATCTCAATCCCAGATCTTGCTACAGCCTCTGTGTGTGTTTGTGTTCTCTGGATATTCTCTATGGACTTTAAGGTTTTGAATGCATTTTAGCAGGACCCTTTTTGTTTTCTGCTGGCAAACGCTAATTGGTTCCACCTGGAGTCAAATCCTTCACACATTCGAGTTTTCTAGGAAGAAAGCTCCAGAAACCTGAGAAAACATGATATTTGCATTTGTAAACATGACATTGGATTCATTTGCTTAACAGAAAGATTTTGCTTTACACCAAAACGAATTTCACGGTGATTTTTTGGTTAAATTTCACTTGAAAACTACAACAATTTTTCCAGATACTCCTGGATGAAAACAAATCTATCTGGTGATTTGTAGCTATCTCAATCCCAGATCTTGCTACAGCCTCTGTGTGTGTTTGTGTTTTCTGGATATTCTCTATGGACTTTAAGGTTTTGAATGCATTTTAGCAGGACCCTTTTTGTTTTCTGCTGGCAAACGCTAATTGGTTCCACCTGGAGTCAAATCCTCCACACATTCGAGTTTTCTAGGAAGAAAGCTTCAGAAACCTGAGAAAACATAATATTTCTTTCTGTAAACATGACATTGGATACATTTGCCGAACAGGAAGATTGTGCTTTCCTCCAAAACCACTTTCACGGTGATTTTTGGTTAAATTTCACGCGAAATCCACAACAGTTTGTCCAGATACTCCTGGATGAAAACAAAACTATCTGGTGATTTGTAGCTATCTCAATCCCAGATCTTGCTCCAGCCTCTGTGTGTGTTTGTGTTTTCTGGATATTCTCTATGGACTTTAAGGTTTTGAATGCATTTTAGGAGGACCCTTTTTGTTTTCTGCTGGCAAACGCTAATTGGTTCCACCTGGAGTCAAATCCTCCACACATTCGAGTTTTCTAGGAAGAAAGCCTCAGAAACCTGAGAAAACATGATATTTGTATTTGTAAACATGACATTGGATACATTTGCCAAACAGGAAGATTGTGCTTTTCTCCAAAACCACTTTCACGGTGATTTTTGGTTAAATTTCACCCGAAATCCACAACAATTTGTCCAGATACTCCTGGATGAAAACAAAACTATCTGGTGATTGGTAGCTATCTCAATCCCAGATCTTGCTACAGCCTCTGTGTGTGTTTGTGTTTTCTGGATATTCTCCATGGACTTTAAGGGTTTGAATGCATTTTAGCAGGACCCCTTTTGTTTTCTGCTGGCAAACGCTAACTGGTTCCACCTGGAGTCAATACTCCACACATTCGATTTTTCTAGGAAGAAAGCTCCAGAAACCTGAGAAAACATGATATTTGCATTTGTAAACATGACATTGGATTCATTTGCAGAACAGAAAGATTGTGTTTTTCTCCAAAACCACTTTCACGGTGATATTTTGGTTAAATTTCACTTCAAAACTACAACAATATGTCCAGAAACTCCTGGATGAAAACAAAACTATCTGGTGATTTGTAGCTATCTCAATCCCAGATCTTGCTACAGCCTCTGTGTGTTTTTGTGTTTTCTGGATATTCTCTATGGACTTTAAGGTTTTGAATGCATTTTAGCAGGACCCTTATTGTTTTCTGCTGGCAAACGCTAATTGGTTCCACCTGGAGTCAAATCCTCCACACATTCGAGTTTTCTAGGAAGAAAGCTTCAGAAACCTGAGAAAACATGATATTTCTTTCTGTAAACATGAGATTGGATACATTGGCCAAACAGGAAGATAGTGCTTTTCTCCAAAACCACTTTCACGGTGATTCATGGTTAAATTTCACCCGAAATCCACAACAATTTGTCCAGATACTCCTGGATGAAAACAAAACTATCTGGTGATTTGTAGCTATCTCAATCCCAGATCTTGCTACAGCCTCTGTGTGTGTTTGTGTTTGCTGGATATTCTCTATGGACTTTAAGGTTTTGAATGCATTTTAGCAGGACCCTTTTTGTTTTCTGCTGGCAAACGCTAATTGGTTCCACCTGGAGTCAAATCCTCCACACATTCGAGTTTTCTAGGAAGAAAGCTTCAGAAACCTGAGAAAACATGATATTTCTTTCTGTACACATGACATTGGATACATTTGCCGAACAGAAAGATTGTGCTTTTCTCCAAAACCACTTTCACGGTGATTTTTTGGTTAAATTTCACTTCAAAACTACAACAATTTGTCCAGATACTCCTGGATGAAAACAAAACTATCTGGTGATTTGTAGCTATCTGAATCCCAGATCTTGCTACAGCCTCTGTGTGTGTTTGTGTTTTCTGGATATTCTCTATGGATTTTAAGATTTTGAATGCATTTTAGCAGGACCCTTTTTTGTTTTCTGCTGGCAAACGCTAATTGGTTCCACCTGGAGTCAAATCCTCCACACATTCGAGTTTTCTAGGTAGAAAGCTTCAGAAACCTCAGAAAACATGATATTTCTTTCTGTAAACATGACATTGGATACATTTGCCGAACAGGAAGATTGTGCATTTCTCCAAAACCACTTTCACGGTGATTTTTGGTTAAATTTCACTTCAAAACTACAACAATCTGTCCAGATACTCCTGGATGAAAACAAAACTATCTGGTGATTTGTAGCTATCTCAATTCCAGATCTTGCTACAGCTTCTGTGTGTGTTTGTGTTTTCTGGACATTCTCTATGGACTTTAAGGTTTTGAATGCATTTTAGCAGGACCCTTTTTGTTTTCTGCTGGCAAACGCTAATTGGTTCCACCTGGAGTCAAATCCTCCACACATTCGAGTTTTCTAGGAAGAAAGCTTCAGAAACCTGAGAAAACATGATATTTGTATTTGTAAGCATGACCTTGGATTCATTTGCTGAAAAGAAAGATTGTGCTTTTCTCCAAAACCACCTTCACGGTGATTTTTTGGTTAAATTTCACTTCAAAACTACAACAATATGTTCAGATACTCCTGGATGAAAACAAAACTATCAGCTGTGTTGTGGCTATCTCAATTCCAGATCTTGCTACAGCTTCTGTGTGTGTTTCTGTTTTCTGGACATTCTCTATGGACTTTAAGGTTTTGAATGCATTTTAGCAGGACCCTTTTTGTTTTCTGCTGGCAAACGCTAATTGGTTCCACCTGGAGTCAAATCCTCCACACATTCGAGTTTTCTAGGAAGAAAGCTCCAGAAACCTGAGAAAACATGATATTTCTTTCTGTAAACATGACATTGGATACATTTGCTGAACAGGAAGATTGTGCTTTTCTCCAAAACCAATTTCACAGTGATTTTTGGTTTAATTTCACCCGAAATCCACAACAATTTGTCCAGATACTCCTGGATGAAAACAAAACGATCTGGTGATTTGTAGCTATCTCAACCCCAGATCTTGCTACAGCCGCTGTGTGTGTTTGTGTTTTCTGGATATTCTCTATGGACTTTAAGGTTTTGAATGCATTTTAGCAGGACCCTTTTTGTTTTCTGCTGGCAAACGCTAATTGGTTCCACCTGGAGTCAAATCCTCCACACATTCGAGTTTTCTAGGAAGAAAGCTTCAGAAACCTGAGAAAACATGATATTTCTTTCTGTAAACATGACATTGGATACATTTGCCGAACAGGATGATTGTGCATTTCTCCACAACCACTTTCACGGTGATTTTTGGTTAAATTTCACTTCAAAACTACAACAATATGTCCAGAAACTCCTGGATGAAAACAAAACTATCTGGTGATTTGTAGCTATCTCAATCCCAGATCTTGCTACAGCCTCTGTGTGTGTTTGTGTTTTCTGGATATTCTCTATGGACTTTAAGGTTTTGAATGCATTTTAGCAGGACCCTTTTTGTTTTCTGCTGGCAAACGCTAATTGGTTCCACCTGGAGTCAAATCCTCCACACATTCGAGTTTTCTAGGAAGAAAGCTTCAGAAACCTGAGAAAACATGATATTTCTTTCTGTAAACATGAGATTGGATACATTGGCCAAACAGGAAGATAGTGCTTTTCTCCAAAACCACTTTCACGGTGATTTATGGTTAAATTTCACCCGAAATCCACAACAATTTGTCCAGATACTCCTGGATGAAAACAAAACTATCTGGTGATTTGTAGCTATCTCAATCCCAGATCTTGCTACAGCCTCTGTGTGTGTTTGTGTTTGCTGGATATTCTCTATGGAATTTAAGGTTTTGAATGCATTTTAGCAGGACCCTTTTTGTTTTCTGCTGGCAAACGCTAATTGGTTCCACCTGGAGTCAAATCCTCCACACATTCGAGTTTTCTAGGAAGAAAGCTTCAGAAACCTGAGAAAACATGATATTTCTTTCTGTAAACATGACATTGGATGCATTTTTCGAACAGGAAGATTGTGCTTTTCTCCAAAACCACTTTCACGGTGACTTTTGGTTAAATTTCACCTGAAATCCACAACAATTTGTCCAGATACTCCTGGATGAAAACAAAACTATCTGGTGATTGGTAGCTATCTCAATCCCAGATCTTGCTACAGCCTCTGTGTGTGTTTGTGTTTTCTGGATATTCTCTATGGACTTTAAGGTTTTGAATGCATTTTAGCAGGACCCTTTTTGTTTTCTGCTGGCAAACGCTAATTGGTTCCACCTGGAGTCAAATCCTCCACACATTCGAGTTTTCTAGGAAGAAAGCTTCAGAAACCTGAGAAAACATAATATTTCTTTCTGTAAACATGACATTGGATACATTTGCCGAACAGGAAGATTGTGCTTTTCTCCAAAACCACTTTCACGGTGATTTTTGGTTAAATTTCACCCGAAATCCACAACAATTTGTCCAGATACTCCTGGATGAAAACAAAACTATCTGGTGATTTGTAGCTATCTCAATCCCAGATCTTGCTACAGCCTCTGTGTGTGTATGTGTTTTCTGGATATTCTCCATGGACTTTAAGGGTTTGAATGCATTTTAGCAGGACCCCTTTTGTTTTCTGCTGGCAAACGCTAACTGGTTCCACCTGGAGTCAATACTGCACACATTGGAGTTTTCTAGGAAGAAAGCTCCAGAAACCTGAGAAAACATGATATTTGCATTTGTAAACATGACATTGGATTCATTTGCCGAACAGGATTATTGTGCATTTCTCCACAACCACTTTCACGGTGATTTTTGGTTAAATTTCACCTGAAATCCACAACAATTTGTCCAGATACTCCTGGATGAAAACAAAATTATCTGGTGATTTGTAGCTATCTCAATCCCAGATCTTGCTACAGCCTCTGTGTGTGTTTGTGTTTTCTGGATATTCTCTATGGACTTTAAGGTTTGGAATGCATTTTAGCAGGACCCTTTTTGTTTTCTGCTGGCAAACGCTAATTGGTTCCACCTGGAGTCAAATCCTCCACACATTCGAGTTTTCTAGGAAGAAAGCTTCAGAAACCTGAGAAAACATGATATTTCATTCTGTAAACATGAGATTGGATACATTGGCCAAACAGGAAGATAGTGCTTTTCTCCAAAACCACTTTCACGGAGATTTTTGGTTAAATTTCACCCGAAATCCACAACAATTTGTCCAGATACTCCTGGATAAAAACAAAACTATCTGGTGATTTGTAGCTATCTCAATCCCAGATCTTGCTACAGCCTCTGTGTGTGTTTGTGTTTTCTGGATATTCTCTATGGACTTTAAGGTTTTGAATGCATTTTAGCAGGACCCTTTTTGTTTTCTGCTGGCAAACGCTAGTTGGTTCCACCTGGGGTCAATACTCCACACATTCGAGTTTTCTAGGAAGAAAGCTCCAGAAACCTGAGAAAACATGATATTTGCATTTGTAAACATGACATTGGATTCATTTGCTTAACAGAAAGATTTTGCTTTACACCAAAACGAATTTCACGGTGATTTTTTGGTTAAATTTCACTTGAAAACTACAACAATTTTTCCAGATACTCCTGGATGAAAACAAATCTATCTGGTGATTTGTAGCTATCTCAATCCCAGATCTTGCTACAGCCTCTGTGTGTGTTTGTGTTTTCTGGATATTCTCTATGGACTTTAAGGTTTTGAATGCATTTTAGCAGGACCCTTTTTGTTTTCTGCTGGCAAACGCTAATTGGTTCCACCTGGAGTCAAATCCTCCACACATTCGAGTTTTCTAGGAAGAAAGCTTCAGAAACCTGAGAAAACATAATATTTCTTTCTGTAAACATGACATTGGATACATTTGCCGAACAGGAAGATTGTGCTTTCCTCCAAAACCACTTTCACGGTGATTTTTGGTTAAATTTCACGCGAAATCCACAACAGTTTGTCCAGATACTCCTGGATGAAAACAAAACTATCTGGTGATTTGTAGCTATCTCAATCCCAGATCTTGCTCCAGCCTCTGTGTGTGTTTGTGTTTTCTGGATATTCTCTATGGACTTTAAGGTTTTGAATGCATTTTAGGAGGACCCTTTTTGTTTTCTGCTGGCAAACGCTAATTGGTTCCACCTGGAGTCAAATCCTCCACACATTCGAGTTTTCTAGGAAGAAAGCCTCAGAAACCTGAGAAAACATGATATTTGTATTTGTAAACATGACATTGGATACATTTGCCAAACAGGAAGATTGTGCTTTTCTCCAAAACCACTTTCACGGTGATTTTTGGTTAAATTTCACCCGAAATCCACAACAATTTGTCCAGATACTCCTGGATGAAAACAAAACTATCTGGTGATTGGTAGCTATCTCAATCCCAGATCTTGCTACAGCCTCTGTGTGTGTTTGTGTTTTCTGGATATTCTCCATGGACTTTAAGGGTTTGAATGCATTTTAGCAGGACCCCTTTTGTTTTCTGCTGGCAAACGCTAACTGGTTCCACCTGGAGTCAATACTCCACACATTCGATTTTTCTAGGAAGAAAGCTCCAGAAACCTGAGAAAACATGATATTTGCATTTGTAAACATGACATTGGATTCATTTGCAGAACAGAAAGATTGTGTTTTTCTCCAAAACCACTTTCACGGTGATATTTTGGTTAAATTTCACTTCAAAACTACAACAATATGTCCAGAAACTCCTGGATGAAAACAAAACTATCTGGTGATTTGTAGCTATCTCAATCCCAGATCTTGCTACAGCCTCTGTGTGTTTTTGTGTTTTCTGGATATTCTCTATGGACTTTAAGGTTTTGAATGCATTTTAGCAGGACCCTTATTGTTTTCTGCTGGCAAACGCTAATTGGTTCCACCTGGAGTCAAATCCTCCACACATTCGAGTTTTCTAGGAAGAAAGCTTCAGAAACCTGAGAAAACATGATATTTCTTTCTGTAAACATGACATTGGATGCATTTTTCGAACAGGAAGATTGTGCTTTTCTCCAAAACCACTTTCACGGTGATTTTTGGTTAAATTTCACCTGAAATCCACAACAATTTGTCCAGATACTCCTGGATGAAAACAAAACTATCTGGTGATTTGTAGCTATCTCAATCCCAGATCTTGCTACAGCCTCTGTGTGTGTTTGTGTTTTCTGGATATTCTCTATGGACTTTAAGGTTTTGAATGCATTTTAGGAGGACCCTTTTTGTTTTCTGCTGGCAAACGCTAATTGGTTCCACCTGGAGTCAAATACTCCACACATTCGAGTTTTCTAGGAAGAAAGCCTCAGAAACCTGAGAAAACATGATATTTGTATTTGTAAACATGACATTGGATACATTTGCCAAACAGGAAGATTGTGCTTTTCTCCAAAACCACTTTCACGGTGATTTTTGGTTAAATTTCACCCGAAATCCACAACAATTTGTCCAGATACTCCTGGATGAAAACAAAACTATCTGGTGATTGGTAGCTATCTCAATTCCAGATCTTGCTACAGCCTCTGTGTGTGTTTGTGTTTTCTGGATATTCTCTATGGACTTTAAGGTTTTGAATGCATTTTAGCAGGACCCTTTTTGTTTTCTGCTGGCAAACGCTAATTGGTTCCACCTGGAGTCAAATCCTCCACACATTCGAGTTTTCTAGGAAGAAAGCTTCAGAAATCTGAGAAAACATAATATTTCTTTCTGTAAACATGACATTGGATACATTTGCCGAACAGGAAGATTGTGCTTTTCTCCAAAACCACTTTCACGGTGATTTTTGGTTAAATTTCACCCGAAATCCACAACAATTGGTCCGGATACTCCTGGATGAAAACAAAACTATCTGGTGATTTGTAGCTATCTCAATCCCAGATCTTGCTACAGCCTCTGTGTGTGTTTGTGTTTTCTGGATATTCTCTATGGACTTTAAGGTTTTGAATGCATTTTAGCAGGACCCTTTTTGTTTTCTGCTGGCAAACGCTAATTGGTTCCACCTGGAGTCAAATCCTCCACACATTCGAGTTTTCTAGGAAGAAAGCTTCAGAAACCTGAGAAAACATGATATTTCTTTCTGTAAACATGACATTGGATACATTTGCCGAACAGGAAGATTGTGCTTTTCTCCAAAACCACTTTCACGGTGATTTTTGGTTAAATTTCACCCGAAATCCACAACAATTGGTCCGGATACTCCTGGATGAAAACAAAACTATCTGGTGATTTGTAGCTATGTCAATCCCAGATCTTGCTACAGCCTCTGTGTGTGTTTGTGTTTTCTGGATATTCTCTATGGACTTTAAGGTTTTGAATGCATTTTAGCAGGACCCATTTTGTTTTCTGCTGGCAAACGCTAATTGGTTCCACCTGGAGTCTAATACTCCACACATTCGAGTTTTCTAGGAAGAAAGCTTCAGAAACCTGAGAAAACATGATATTTGTATTTGTAACCATGACATTGGATACATTTGCCGAACACGAAGATTGTGCTTTCCTCCAAAACCACTTTCACGGTGATTTTTGGTTAAATTTCACCCGAAATCCACAACAATTTGTCCAGATACTCCTGGATGAAAACAAAACTATCTGGTGATTTGTAGCTATCTCAATCCCAGATCTTGCTACAGCCTCTGTGTGTGTTTGTGTTTTCTGGATATTCTCCATGGACTTTAAGGGTTTGAATGCATTTTAGCAGGACCCCTTTTGTTTTCTGCTGGCAAACGCTAACTGGTTCCACCTGGAGTCAATACTCCACACATTCGAGTTTTCTAGGAAGAAAGCTCCAGAAACCTGAGAAAACATGATATTTGTATTTCTAAACATGACATTGGATTCATTTGCAGAACAGAAAGATTGTGCTTTTCTCCAAAACCACTTTCACGGTGATTTTTTGGTTAAATTTCACTTCAAAACTACAACAATATGTCCAGAAACTCCTGGATGAAAACAAAACTATCTGGTGATTTGTAGCTATCTCAATCCCAGATCTTGCTACAGCCTCTGTGTGTGTTTGTGTTTTCTGGATATTCACTATGGACTTTAAGGTTTTGAATGCATTTTAGCAGGACCCTTTTTGTTTTCTGCTGGAAAACGCTAATTGGTTCCACCTGGAGTCAAATCCTCCACACATTTGAGTTTTCTAGGAAGAAAGCTTCAGAAACCTGAGAAAACATGATATTTCTTTCTGTAAACATGAGATTGGATACATTGGCCAAACAGGAAGATAGTGCTTTTCTCCAAAACCACTTTCACGGTGATTTTTGGTTAAATTTCACCCAAAATCCACAACAATTTGTCCAGATACTCCTGGATGAAAACAAAACTATCTGGTGATTTGTAGCTATCTCAATCCCAGATCTTGCTACAGCCTCTGTGTGTGTTTGTGTTTGCTGGATATTCTCTATGGACTTTAAGGTTTTGAATGCATTTTAGCAGGACCCTTTTTGTTTTCTGCTGGCAAACGCTAAATGGTTCCACCTGGAGTCTAATACGCCACACATTCGAGTTTTCTAGGAAGAAAGCTTCAGAAACCTGAGAAAACATGATATTTGTATTTGTACCCATGACATTGGATACATTTGCCGAACAGGAAGATTGTGCTTTCCTCCAAAACCACTTTCACGGTGATTTTTGGTTAAATTTCACCCGAAATCCACAACAATTTGTCCAGATACTCCTGGATGAAAACAAAACTATCTGGTGATTTGTAGCTATCTCAATCCCAGATCTTGCTACAGCCTCTGTGTGTGTTTGTGTTTTCTGGATATTCTCCATGGACTTTAAGGGTTTGAATGCATTTTAGCAGGACCCCTTTTTTTTTCTGCTGGCAAACGCTAACTGGTTCCACCTGGAGTCAATACTCCACACATTCGAGTTTTCTAGGAAGAAAGCTCCAGAAACCTGAGAAAACATGATATTTGCATTTGTAAACATGACATTGGATTCATTTGCAGAACAGAAAGATTGTGCTTTTCTCCAAAACCACTTTCACTGTGATTTTTTGGTTAAATTTCACTTCAAAACTACAACAATATGTCCAGAAACTCCTGGATGAAAACAAAACTATCTGGTGATTTGTAGCTATCTCAATCCCAGATCTTGCTACAGCCTCTGTGTGTGTTTGTGTTTTCTGGATATTCTCTATGGACTTTAAGGTTTTGAATGCATTTTAGCAGGACCCTTTTTGTTTTCTGCTGGCAAACGCTAACTGGTTCCACCTGGAGTCAAATCCTCCACACATTTGAGTTTTCTAGGAAGAAAGCTCCAGAAACCTGAGAAAACATGATATTTGCATTTGTAAACATGACATTGGATGCATTTGCTGAACAGAAAGATTTTGCTTTACTCCAAAACGAATTTCTCGGTGATTTTTTGGTTAAATTTCACTTCAAAACGACAACAATTTTTCCAGATACTCCTGGATGAAAACAAATCTTTCTGGTGATTTGTAGCTATCTCAATCCCAGATCTTGCTACAGCCTCTGTGTGTGTTTGTGTTTTCTGGTTATTCTCTATGGACTTTAAGTTTTTGAATGCTTTTTAGCACGACCCTTTTTGTTTTCTGCTGGCAAACACTAATTGGTTCCACCTGGAGTCAAATACTCCACACATTCGAGTTTTCTAGGAAGAAAGCTTCAGAAACCTGAGAAAACATGATATTTCTTTCTGTAAACATGACATTGGATGCATTTTTCGAACAGGAAGATTGTGCTTTTCTCCAAAACCACTTTCACGGTGATTTTTGGTTAAATTTCACCTGAAATCCACAACAATTTGTCCAGATACTCCTGGATGAAAACAAAACTATCTGGTGATTTGTAGCTATGTCAATCCCAGATCTTGCTACAGCCTCTGTGTGTGTTTGTGTTTTCTGGATATTCTCTATTGACTTTAAGGGTTTGAATGCATTTTAGCAGGACCCCTTTTGTTTTCTGCTGGCAAACGCTAACTGGTTCCACCTGGAGTCAATACTCCACACATTCGAGTTTTCTAGGAAGAAAGCTCCAGAAACCTGAGAATACATGATATTTGTATTTCTAAACATGACATTGGATTCATTTGCCGAACAGGAATATTGTGCTTTTCTCCAAAACCACTTTCACGGTGATTTTTTGGTTAAATTTCACTTCAAAACTACAACAATTTGTCCAGATACTCCTGGATGAAAACAAAACTATCTGGTGATTTGTAGCTATCTCAATCCCAGATCTTGCTACAGCCTCTGTGTGTGTTTGTGTTTTCTGGATATTCTCCATGGACTTTAAGGGTTTGAATGCATTTTAGCAGGACCCCTTTTGTTTTCTGCTGGCAAACGCTAACTGGTTCCACCTGGAGTCAATACTCCACACATTCGAGTTTTCTAGGAAGAAAGCTCCAGAAACCTGAGAAAACATGATATTTGTATTTCTAAACATGACATTGGATTCATTTGCAGAACAGAAAGATTGTGCTTTTCTCCAAAACCACTTTCACGGTGATTTTTTGGTTAAATTTCACTTCAAAACTACAACAATATGTCCAGAAACTCCTGGATGAAAACAAAACTATCTGGTGATTTGTAGCTATCTCAATCCCAGATCTTGCTACAGCCTCTGTGTGTGTTTGTGTTTTCTGGATATTCACTATGGACTTTAAGGTTTTGAATGCATTTTAGCAGGACCCTTTTTGTTTTCTGCTGGAAAACGCTAATTGGTTCCACCTGGAGTCAAATCCTCCACACATTTGAGTTTTCTAGGAAGAAAGCTTCAGAAACCTGAGAAAACATGATATTTCTTTCTGTAAACATGAGATTGGATACATTGGCCAAACAGGAAGATAGTGCTTTTCTCCAAAACCACTTTCACGGTGATTTTTGGTTAAATTTCACCCAAAATCCACAACAATTTGTCCAGATACTCCTGGATGAAAACAAAACTATCTGGTGATTTGTAGCTATCTCAATCCCAGATCTTGCTACAGCCTCTGTGTGTGTTTGTGTTTGCTGGATATTCTCTATGGACTTTAAGGTTTTGAATGCATTTTAGCAGGACCCTTTTTGTTTTCTGCTGGCAAACGCTAAATGGTTCCACCTGGAGTCTAATACGCCACACATTCGAGTTTTCTAGGAAGAAAGCTTCAGAAACCTGAGAAAACATGATATTTGTATTTGTACCCATGACATTGGATACATTTGCCGAACAGGAAGATTGTGCTTTCCTCCAAAACCACTTTCACGGTGATTTTTGGTTAAATTTCACCCGAAATCCACAACAATTTGTCCAGATACTCCTGGATGAAAACAAAACTATCTGGTGATTTGTAGCTATCTCAATCCCAGATCTTGCTACAGCCTCTGTGTGTGTTTGTGTTTTCTGGATATTCTCCATGGACTTTAAGGGTTTGAATGCATTTTAGCAGGACCCCTTTTTTTTTCTGCTGGCAAACGCTAACTGGTTCCACCTGGAGTCAATACTCCACACATTCGAGTTTTCTAGGAAGAAAGCTCCAGAAACCTGAGAAAACATGATATTTGCATTTGTAAACATGACATTGGATTCATTTGCAGAACAGAAAGATTGTGCTTTTCTCCAAAACCACTTTCACTGTGATTTTTTGGTTAAATTTCACTTCAAAACTACAACAATATGTCCAGAAACTCCTGGATGAAAACAAAACTATCTGGTGATTTGTAGCTATCTCAATCCCAGATCTTGCTACAGCCTCTGTGTGTGTTTGTGTTTTCTGGATATTCTCTATGGACTTTAAGGTTTTGAATGCATTTTAGCAGGACCCTTTTTGTTTTCTGCTGGCAAACGCTAACTGGTTCCACCTGGAGTCAAATCCTCCACACATTTGAGTTTTCTAGGAAGAAAGCTCCAGAAACCTGAGAAAACATGATATTTGCATTTGTAAACATGACATTGGATGCATTTGCTGAACAGAAAGATTTTGCTTTACTCCAAAACGAATTTCTCGGTGATTTTTTGGTTAAATTTCACTTCAAAACGACAACAATTTTTCCAGATACTCCTGGATGAAAACAAATCTTTCTGGTGATTTGTAGCTATCTCAATCCCAGATCTTGCTACAGCCTCTGTGTGTGTTTGTGTTTTCTGGTTATTCTCTATGGACTTTAAGTTTTTGAATGCTTTTTAGCACGACCCTTTTTGTTTTCTGCTGGCAAACACTAATTGGTTCCACCTGGAGTCAAATACTCCACACATTCGAGTTTTCTAGGAAGAAAGCTTCAGAAACCTGAGAAAACATGATATTTCTTTCTGTAAACATGACATTGGATGCATTTTTCGAACAGGAAGATTGTGCTTTTCTCCAAAACCACTTTCACGGTGATTTTTGGTTAAATTTCACCTGAAATCCACAACAATTTGTCCAGATACTCCTGGATGAAAACAAAACTATCTGGTGATTTGTAGCTATGTCAATCCCAGATCTTGCTACAGCCTCTGTGTGTGTTTGTGTTTTCTGGATATTCTCTATTGACTTTAAGGGTTTGAATGCATTTTAGCAGGACCCCTTTTGTTTTCTGCTGGCAAACGCTAACTGGTTCCACCTGGAGTCAATACTCCACACATTCGAGTTTTCTAGGAAGAAAGCTCCAGAAACCTGAGAATACATGATATTTGTATTTCTAAACATGACATTGGATTCATTTGCCGAACAGGAATATTGTGCTTTTCTCCAAAACCACTTTCACGGTGATTTTTTGGTTAAATTTCACTTCAAAACTACAACAATTTGTCCAGATACTCCTGGATGAAAACAAAACTATCTGGTGATTTGTAGCTATCTCAATCCCAGATCTTGCTACAGCCTCTGTGTGTGTTTGTGTTTTCTGGATATTCTCTATGGACTTTAAGGTTTTGAATGCATTTTAGCAGGACCCTTTTTGTTTTCTGCTGGCAAACGCTAATTGGTTCCACCTGGAGTCAAATACTCCACACATTCGAGTTTTCTAGGAAGAAAGCTCCAGAAACCTGAGAAAACATGATATTTCTTTCTGTAAATATGACATTGGATACATTTGCCGAACAGGAAGATTGTGCTTTTCTCCAAAACCACTTTCACGGTGATTTTTGGTTAATTTTCACCCGAAATCCACAACAATTTGTCCAGACACACCTGGATGTAAACAAAACTATCTGGTGATTTGTAGCTATCTCAATCCCAGATCTTGCTACAGCCTCTGTGTGTGTTTGTGTTTTCTGAATATCCTCTATGGACTTTAAGGTTTTGAATGCATTTTAGCAGGACCCTTTTTGTTTTCTGCTGGCAAACGCTAATTGGTTCCACCTGGAGTTAAATCCTCCACACATTTGAGTTTTCTAGGAAGAAAGCTCCAGAAACCTGAGAAAACATGATATTTGTATTTGTAAACATGACATTGGATTCATTTGCCAAACAGGAAGATTGTGCTTTTCTCCAAAACCACTTTCACGGTGAGTTTTTGGTTAAATTTCACTTCAGAATTACAACAATTTTTCGAGATACTCCTGGATGAAAACAAAACTATCTGGTTATTTGTAGCTATCTCAATCCCAGATTTTGCTACAGCCTCTGTGTGTGTTTGTGTTTTCTGGATATTCTCCATGGACTTTAAGGTTTTGAATGCATTTTAGCAGGACCCCTTTTGTTTTCTGCTGGCAAACGCTAACTGGTTCCACCTGGAGTCAATACTCCACACATTCGAGTTTTCTAGGAAGAAAGCTTCAGAAACCTGAGAAAACATGATATTTCTTTCTGTAAACATGACATTGGATACATTTGCCGAACAGGAAGATTGTGCTTTTCTCCAAAACGAATTTCACGGTGATTTTTGGTTAAATTTCACCCAAAATCCACAACAATTTGTCCAGATACTCCTGGAGGAAAACAAAACTATCTTTTGTGTTGTGGCTATCTCAATCCCAGATCTTGCTACAGCCTCTGTGTGTGTTTGTGTTTTCTGGATATTCTCTATGGACTTTAAGGTTTTGAATGCAGTTTAGCAGGACCCTTTTTGTTTTCTGCTGGCAAACGCTAATTGGTTCCACCTGGAGTCAAATCCTCCACACATTCGAGTTTTCTAGGAAGAAAGCTTCAGAAACCTGAGAAAACATGATATTTGTATTTTTAAACATGACATTGGATGCATTTGCCGAACAGGAAGATTGTGCTTTTCTCCAAAACCACTTTCATGGTGATTTTTGGTTAAATTTCACCCAAAATCCACAACAATTTGTCCAGATACTCCTGGATGAAAAGAAAACTATCTGGTGATTTGTAGCTATCTCAATCCCAGATCTTGCTACAGCCTCTGTGTGTGTTTGTGTTTTCTGGATATTCTCTATGGACTTTAAGGTTTTGAATGCATTTTAGCAGGACCGTTTTTGTTTTCTGCTTCAAACGCTAAATGGTTCCACCTGGAGTCAAATACTCCACACATTCGAGTTTTCTAGGAAGAAAGCTCCAGAAACCTGAGAAAACATGATATTTGTATTTCTAAACATGACATTTGATACATTTGCCGAACAGGAAGATTGTGCTTTTCTCCAAAACCACTTTCACGGTGATTTTTTGGTTAAATTTCACTTCAAAACTACAACAATTTTTCGAGATACTCCTGGATGAAAACAAAACTATCTGGTTATTTGTAGCTATCTCAATCCCAGATCTTGCTACAGCCTCTGTGTGTGTTTGTGTTTTCTGGATATTCTCCATGGACTTTAAGGTTTTGAATGCATTTTAGCAGGACCCCTTTTGTTTTCTGCTGGCAAACGCTAACTGATTCCACCTGGAGTCAAATCCTCCACACATTCGAGTTTTCAAGGAAGAAAGCTTCAGAAACCTGAGAAAACATGATATTTCTTTCTGTAAACATGACATTGGATTCATTTGCCGAACAGGAAGATTGTGCTTTTCTCCAAAACCACTTTCACGGTGATTTTTGGTTAAATTTCACCCGAAATCCACAACAATTTGTCCAGATACTCCTGAATGAATACAGAGCTATCTGGTGATTTGTAGCTATCTCAATCCCAGATCTTGCTACAGCCTCTGTGTGTGTTTGTGTTTTCTGGATATTCTCTATGGACTTTAAGGTTTTGAATGCATTTTAGCAGGACCCTTTTTGTTTTCTGCTGGCAAACGCTAACTGGTTCCACCTGGAGTCAAATCCTCCACACATTCGAGTTTTCTAGGAAGAAAGCTCCAGAAACCTGGGAAAACATGATATTTGATTTGTAAACATGACATTGGATGCATTTGCCGAACAGGAAGATTGTGCTTTCCTCCAAAACAACTTTCCCGGTGATTTTTGGTTAAATTTCACCCAAAATCCACAACAATTTGTCCAGATACTCCTGGATGAAAAGAAAACTATCTGGTGATTTGTAGCTATCTCAATCCCAGATATTGCTACAGCCTCTGTGTGTGTTTGTGTTTTCTGGATATTCTCTATAGACTTTAAGATTTTGAATGCATTTTAGCAGGACCCTTTTTGTTTTCTGCTGGCAAACGCTAATTGGTTCCACCTAGAGTCAAATACTCCACACATTCGAGTTTTCTAGGAAGAAAGCTCCAGAAACCTGAGAAAACATGATATTTGTATTTATAAACATAACATTGGATGCATTTGCAGAACAGGAAGATTGTGCATTTCTCCAAAAGTACTTTCACGGTGATTTTTGGTTAAATTTCACCCGAAATCCACAACAATTTGTCCAGATACTCCTGGATGAAAACAAAACTATCTGGTGATTTGTAGCTATCTCAATCCCAGATCTTGCTATAGCCTCTGTGTGTGTTTGTATTTTCTGGATATTCTCTATGGACTTTAAGGTTTTGAATGCATTTTAGCAGGACCCTTTTTGTTTTCTGCTGGCAAACGCTAATTGGTTCCACCTGGAGTCAAATACTCCACACATTCGAGTTTTCTAGGAGGAAAGCTTCAGAAACCTGAGAAAACATGATATTTCTTTCTGTAAACATGACATTGGATACATTTGCCGAACAGGAAGATTGTGCTTTTCTCCAAAACCACTTTCACGGTGATTTTTGGTTAAGTTTCACCCGAAATCCAAAACAATTTGTCCAGATACTCCTAGATGAAAACAAAACTATCTGGTGATTTGTAGCTATCTCAATCCCAGATCTTGCTACAGCCTCTGTGTGTGTTTGTGTTTTCTGGATATTCTCTATGGACTTTAAGATTTTGAATGCATTTTAGCAGGACCCTTTTTGTTTTCTGCTGGGAAACGCTAATTGGTTCCACCTGGAGTCAAACACTCCACACATTCGAGTTTTCTAGGAAGAAAGCTCCAGAAACCTGAGAAAACATGATATTTGTATTTGTAAACATGACATTGGATTCATTTGCCAAAGAGGAAGATTGTGCTTTTCTCCAAAACCACTTTCACGGTGATTTTTTGTTAAATTTCAATGCAAAACTACAACAATTTGTCCAGATACTCCTGGATGAAAACAAAACTATCAGGTGATATGTAGCTATCTCAATCCCGGATCTTGCTACAGCCTCTGTGTGTGTTTGTGTTTTATGGATATTCTCTATAGACTTTAAGGTTTTGAATGGATTTTAGCAGGACCCTTTTTGTTTTCTGCTGGCAAACCCTAATTGGTTCCACCTGCAGTGAAATACTCCACACATTCCAGTTTTCTAGGAAGAAAGCTCCAGAAACCTGAGAAAACATGATATTTGTATTTGTAAACATGACATTGGATTCATTTGCTGAACAGAAAGATTGTGCTTTTCTCCAAACCACTTTCACGGTGATTTTTTGGTTAAATTTCACTTCAAAACTACAACAATTTGTCCAGATACTCCTGGATGAAAACAAAACTATCTGGTGATTTGTAGCTATCTCAATCCCAGATCTTGCTACAGCCTCTGTGTGTGTTTGTGTTTTCTGGATATTCTCTATGGACTTTAAGGTTCTGATTGCATTTTAGCAGGACCCCTTTTGTTTTCTGCTGGCAAACGCTAATTGGTTCCACCTGGAGTCAAATCCTCCACACATTCGAGTTTTCTAGGAAGAAAGCTTCAGAAACATGACAATACATGATATTTCTTTCTGTAGACATGACATTGGATGCTTTTGCCGAACAGGAAGATTGTGCTTTTCTCCAAAACCACTTTCACGGTGATTTTTGGTTAAATTTCACCCAAAATCCACAACAATTTATCCAGATACTCCTGGATGAAAACAAAACTATCTGGTGATTTGTAGCTATCTCAATCCCAGATCTTGCTACAGCGTCTGTGTGTGTTTGTGTTTTCTGGATATTCTCTATGGACTTTAAGGTTTTGAATGCATTTCAGCAGGACCCTGTGTGTTTTCTGCTGGCAATCACTAATTGGTACCAGCTGGAGTCAAATACTCCACACATTCGAGTTTTCTAGGAAGAAAGCTCCAGAAACCTGAGAAAACATGATATTTGTATTTGTAAACATGATATTGGATTCATTTGCTAATAGAAAGATTGTGCTTTTCTCCAAAACCACTTTCACGGTGATTTTTGGTTAAATTTCACCCGAAATCCACAACAATTTGTCCAGATACTCCTGGATGAAAACAAAACTATCTGGTGATTTGTAGCTATCTCAATCCCAGATGTTGCTACTGCCTCTGTGTGTGTTTGTGTTTTCTGGACATTCTCTATGGACTTTACGGTTTTGAATGCATTTTAGCAGGACCCTTTTTGTTTTCTGCTGGCAAACGCTAATTGGTTCCACCTGGAGTCAAATCCTCCACACATTCGAGTTTTCTAGGAGGAAAGCTTCAGAAACCTGAGAAAACATGATATTTCTTTCTGTAAACATGACATTGGATGCATTTGCCGAACAGGAAGATTGTGCTTTCCCCCAAAACCACGTTCACAGTGATTTTTGGTTAAATTTCACCCGAAATCCACAACAATTTGACCAGATACTCCTGGATGAAAACAAAACTATCTGGTGATTTGTAGCTATCTCAATCCCAGATCTTGCTACAGCCTCTGTGTGTGTTTGTGTTTTCTGGATATTCTCTATGGACTTTACGGTTTTGAATGCATTTTAGCAGGACCCTTTTTGTTTTCTGCTGGCAAACGCTAATTGGTTCCACCTGGAGTCAAATCCTCCACACATTCGAGTTTTCTAGGAAGAAAGCTCCAGAAACCTGAGAAAACATGGTATTTGTATTTATAAACATAACATTGGATTCATTTGCTGAACAGAAAGATTGTGCTTTTCTCCAAAACCACTTTCTCGGTGATTTTTTGGTTAAATTTCACTTCAAAACTACAACAATTTGTCCAGATACTCCTGAATGAAAACAAAACTATCTGGTGATTTGTAGCTATGTCAATCCCAGATCTTGCTACAGCCTCTGTGTGTGTTTGTGTTTTCTGGATATTCTCTATGGACTTTAAGGTTTTGAATGCATTTTAGCAGGACCCTTTTTGATTTCTGCTGGCAAACGCTAATTGGTTCCACCTGGAGTCAAATCCTCCACACATTCGAGTTTTCTAGGAAGAAAGCTCCAGAAACCTGAGAAAACATGGTATTTCTTTCTGTAAACATGACATTGGATACATTTGCCGAACAGGAAGATTGTGCTTTTCTCCAAAAGCAGTTTCACGGTGATTTTTGGTTAAATTTCACCCGAAATCCACAACAATTTTTCCAGATACTCCTGGATGAAAAGAAAACTATCTGGTGATTTGTAGCTATCACAATCCCAGATCTTGCTACAGCCTCTGTGTGTGTTTGTGTTTTCTGGATATTCTCTATGGACTTTAAGGTATTGAATGCATTTTAGCAGGTCCTTTTTTGTTTTCTGCTGGCAAACGCTAATTGGTTCCACCTGGAGTCAAATCCTCCACACATTGGAGTTTTCTAGGGGGAAAGCTTCAGAAACCTGAGAAAACATGATATTTGTATTTGTAAACATGACATTGGATACATTTGCCGAACAGGAGGATTGCGATTTTCTCCAAAACCACTTTCACTTTGAATTTTTGGTTAAATTTCACTTCAAAATTACAACAATTTGTCCAGATACTCCTGGATGAAAACAAAACTATCTGGTGATTTGTAGCTATCTCAATCCCAGATCTTGCTACAGCCTCTGTGTGTGTTTGTGTTTTCTGGATATTCTCTATGGACTTTAAGGTTTTGAATGCATTTTAGCAGGACCCTTTTTGTTTTCTGCTGGCAAACGGTAACTGGTTCCACCTGGAGTCAAATACTCCACACATTCGAGTTTTCTAGGAAGAAAGCTTCAGAAACCTGCGAAAACATGATATTTGTATTTATAAACATAACATTGGATTCATTTACCGAACAGGAAGATTGTGCTTTTCTCCAAAACCACTTTCACGGTGATTTTTGGTTAAATTTCACCCAAAATCCACAACAATTTGTCCAGATACTCCTGGATGAAAACAAAACTATCTGGTGATTTGTAGCTATGTCAATCCCAGATCTTGCTACAGCCTCTGTGTGTGTTTGTGTTTTCTGGATATTCTCTACAGACTTTAAGGTTTTGAATGCATTTTAGCAGGACCCTTTTTGTTTTCTGCTGGCAAACGCTAATTGGTTCCACTTGGAGTCAAATACTCCACACATTCGAGTTTTCTAGGAAGAAAGCTCCAGAAACCTGAGAAAACATGGTATTTCTGTAAACATGACATTGGATACATTTGCCTAACAGGAACATTGTGCTTTTCTCCAAAACCACTTTCACGGTGATTTTTGGTTAAATTTCACCCGAAATCCACAACAATTTTTCGAGATACTCCTGGATGAAAACAAAACTATCTGGTGATTTGTAGCTATCTCAATCCCAGATCTTGCTACAGCCTCTGTGTGTGTTTGTGTTTGCTGGATATTCTCTATGGACTTTAAGGTTTTGAATGCATTTTTGCAGGTCCCTTTTTGTTTGCTGCTGGCAAACGCTAATTGGTTCCACCTGGTGTCAAATACTCCACACATTTGAGCTTTCTAGGAAGAAAGCTTCAGAAACCTGAGAAAACATGACATTTGTATTTGTAAACATGAAATTGGATGCATTTGCCGAATAGGAAGATTGTGCTTTTCTCCAAAACCACTTTCACGGTGAATTTTTGATTAAATTTCACTTCAAAACTACAACAATTTGTCCAGATACTCCTGGATGAAAACAAAACTATCTGGTGATTTGTAGCTATCTCAATCCCAGATCTTGCTACAGCCTCTGTGTGTGTTTGTGTTTTCTGGATATTCTCTATGGACTTTAAGGTTTTGAATGCATTTTAGCAGGACCCTTTTTGTTTTCTGCTGGCAAACGCTAATTGGTTCCACCTGGAGTCAAATCCTCCACACATTCGAGTTTACTAGGAAGAAAGCTCCAGAAACCTGAGAAAACATGATATTTGTATTTGTAAACATGACATTGGATACATTTGCCGAACAGGAAGATTGTGCTTTTCTCCAAAACCACTTTCACGGTGATTTTTGGTTAAATTTCACTTCAAAACTACAACAATTTGTCCAGATACTCCTGGATGAAAACAAAACGATCTGGTGATTTGTAGCTATCTCAATCCCAGATCTTGCTACAGCCTCTGTGTGTGTTTGTGTTTTCTGGATACTCTCTATGGACTTTAAGGTTTTGAATGCATTTTAGCAGGACCCTTTTTGTTTTCTGCTGGCAAACGCTAATTGGTTCCACCTGGTGTCAAATACTCCACACATTCGAGTTTTCTAGGAAGAAAGCTCCAGAAACCTGAGAAAACATGATATTTGTATTTATAAACATAACATTGGATTCATTTGCTGAACAGAAAGATTGTGCTTTTCTCCAAAACCACTTTCACGGTGATTTTTTGGTTAAATTTCACCCGAAATCCACAACAATTTGTCCAGATACTCCTGGATGAAAACAAAACTATCTGGCGATTTGTAGCTATCTCAATCCCAGATCTTGCTACAGCCTCTGTGTGTGTTTGTGTTTTCTGGATATTCTCTATGGACTTTAAGGTTTTGAATGCATTTTAGCAGGACCCTTTTTGTTTTCTGCTGGCAAACGCTAATTGGTTCCACCTGAAGTCAAATACTCCACACATTCGAGTTTTCTAGGAAGAAAGCTCCAGAAACCTGAGAAAACATGGTATTTCTTTCTGTAAACATGACATTGGATACATTTGCCGAACAGGAAGATTGTGCTTTTCTCCAAAACCACTTTCACGGTGATTTTTGGTTAAATTTCACCCGAAATCCACAACAATTTGTCCAGATACTCCTGGATGAAAACAAAACGATCTGGTGATTTGTAGCTATCTCAATCCCAGATCTTGCTACAGCCTCTGTGTGTGTTTGTGTTTTCTGGATATTCTCTATGGACTTTAAGGTTTTGAATGCATTTTAGCAGGACCCTTTTTGTTTTCTGCTGGCAAACGCTAATTGGTTCCACCTGAAGTCAAATACTCCACACATTCGAGTTTTCTAGGAAGAAAGCTCCAGAAACCTGAGAAAACATGGTATTTCTTTCTGTAAACATGACATTGGATACATTTGCCGAACAGGAAGATTGTGCTTTTCTCCAAAACCACTTTCACGGTGATTTTTGGTTAAATTTCACCCGAAATCCACAACAATTTGTCCAGATACTCCTGGATGAAAACAAAACGATCTGGTGATTTGTAGCTATCTCAATCCCAGATCTTGCTACAGCCTCTGTGAGTTTGTGTTTTCTGGATATTCTCTATGGACTTTAAGGTTTTGAATGCAATTTAGCAGGTCCCTTTTTGTTTTGTGCTGGCAAACGCTAATTGGTTCCACCTGGTGTCAAATACTCCACACATTCGAGCTTTCTAGGAAGAAAGCTTCAGAAACCTGAGAAAACATGATATTTGTATTTATAAACATAACATTGGATTCATTTGCTGAACAGAAAGATTGTGCTTTTCTCCAAAACCACTTTCACGGTGATTTTTTGTTTAAATTTCACCCGAAATCCACAGCAATTTGTCCAGATACTCCTGGATGAAAACAAAACTATCTGGTGATTTGTAGCTATCTCAATCCCAGATCTTGCTACAGCCTCTGTGTGTGTTTGTGTTTTCTGGATATTCTCTATGGACTTTAAGGTTTTGAATGCATTTTAGCAGGACCCTTTTTGTTTTCTGCTGGCAAACGCTAATTGGTTCCACCTGGAGTGAAATACTCCACACATTCGAGTTTTCTAGGAAGAAAGCTCCAGAAACCTGAGAAAACATGGTATTTCTTTCTGTAAACATGACATTGGATGCATTTGCCGAACAGGAAGATTGTGCTTTTCCCCAAAACCACTTTCACGGTGATTTTTGGTTAAATTTCACCCGAAATCCACAACAATTTGTCCAGATACTCCTGGATGAAAACAAAACGATCTGGTGATTTGTAGCTATCTCAATCCCAGATCTTGCTACAGCCTCTGTGTGTTTGTGTTTTCTGGATATTCTCTATGGACTTTAAGGTTTTGAATACAATTTAGCAGGTCCCTTTTTGTTTTCTGCTGGCAAACGCTAATTGGTTCCACCTGGTGTCAAATACTCCACACATTCGAGCTTTCTAGGAAGAAATCTTCAGAAACCTGAGAAAACATGATATTTGTATTTGTAAACATGACATTGGATACATTTGCCGAACAGGAAGATTGTGCTTTTCTCCAAAACCACTTTCACGGTGATTTTTTGGTTAAATTTCACCCGAAATCCACAATAATTTGTCCAGATACTCCTGGATGAAAACAAAACTATCTGGTGATTTGTAGCTATCTCAATCCCAGATCTTGCTACAGCCTCTGTGTGTGTTTGTGTTTTCTGGATATTCTCTATGGACTTTAAGGTTTCGAATGCATTTTAGCAGGACCCTTTTTGTTTTCTGCTGGCAAACGTTAATTGGTTCCACCTGGAGTCAAATCCTCCACACATTCGAGTTTTCTAGGAAGAAAGCTCCAGAAACCTGAGAAAACATGATATTTGTATTTATAAACATAACATTGGATTCTTTTGCTGAACAGAAAGATTGTGCTTTTCTCCAAAACCACTTTCACGGTGATTTTTCGGTTAAATTTCACTTCAAAACTACAACAATTTGTCCAGATACTCCTGGAGGAAAACAAAACTATCTTGTGTGTTGTGGCTATCTCAATCCCAGATCTTGCTACAGCCTCTGTGTGTGTTTGTGTTTTCTGGACATTCTCTATGGACGTTACGCTTTTGAATGCATTTTAGCATGTAAGTTTTTGTTTTCAGCTGGGAAACGCTAATTGGTTCCACCTGCAGTCAAATACTCCACACATTCGAGTTTCCTAGGAAGAAAGCTCCAGAAACCTGAGAAAACATGGTATTTCTTTCTGTAAACATGACATTGGATGCATTTGCCGAACAGGAAGATTGTGCTTTTCTCCAAAACCACTTTCAGGGTGATTTTTGGTTAAATTTCACTTCAAAACTACAACAATTTGTCCAGATACTCCTGGATGAAAACAAAACTATCTGGTGATTGGTAGCTATCTCAATCCCAGATCTTGCTACAGCGTCTGTGTGTGTTTGTGTTTTCTGGATATTCTCTATGGACTTTAAGGTTTTGAATGCATTTTAGCAGGACCCTTTTTGTTTTCTGCTGGCAAACGCTAATTGGTTCCACCTGGAGTCAAATACTCCACACATTCGAGTTTTCTAGGAAGAAAGCTCCAGAAACCTGAGAAAACATGATATTTGTATTTCTAAACATGACATTGGATGCATTTGCTGAACAGAAAGATTGTTCTTTTCTCCAAAACCACTTTCACGGTGATTTTTTGGTTAAATTTCACTTCAAAACTACAACAATTTGTCCAGATACTCCTGGATGAAAACAAAACTATCTGGTGATTTGTAGCTATGTCAATCCCAGATCTTGCTACAGCCTCTGTGTGTGTTTGTGTTTTCTGGATATTCTCTACGGACTTTAAGGTTTTGAATGCATTTTAGCAGGACCCTTTTTGTTTTCTGCTGGCAAACGCTAATTGGTTCCACCTGGAGTCAAATCCTCCACACATTCGAGTTTTCTAGGAAGAAAGCTTCAGAAACCTGAGAAAACATGATATTTGTATTTGTAAACATGACATTGGATACATTTGCCGAACAGGAAGATTGTGCTTTTCTCCAAAACCACTTTCACGGTGATTTTTCGTTAAATTTCACCCGAAATCCACAACAATTTGTCCAGATACTCCTGGATGAAAACAAAACTATCTGGTGATTTGTAGCTATCTCAATCCCAGATTTTGCTACAGCCTCTGTGTGTGTTTGTGTTTTCATGATATTCTCTATGGACTTTAAGGTTTTGAATGCATTTTAGCAGGACCCTTTTTGTTTTCTGCTGGCAAACGCTATTTGGTTCCACCTGGAGTCAAATCCTCCACACATTCGAGTTTTCTAGGAAGAAAGTTCCAGAAACCTGAGAAAACATGATATTTCTTTCTGTAAACATGACATTGGATGCATTTGCTGAACAGAAAGATTGTGCTTTTCTCCAAAACCTCTTTCACGGTGAATTTTTGATTAAATTTCACTTCAAAACTACAACAATTTGTCCAGATACTCCTGGAAGAATACAAAACTACTGGTGATTTGTAGCTATCTCAATCCCAGATCTTGCTACAGCCTCTGTGTGTGTTTGTGTTTTCTGGATATTCTCTATGGACTTTAAGGTTTTGAATGCATTTTAGCAGGACCCTTTTTGTGTTCTCCTGGCAAACGCTAATTGGTTCCACCTGGAGTCAAATCCTCCACACATTCGAGTTTTCTAGGAAGAAAGCTTCAGAAACCTGAGAAAACATGATATTTGTATTTGTAAACATGACATTGGATACATTTGCTGAACAGGAAGATTGTGCTTTTCTCCAAAACCACTTTCACGGTGATTTTTGGTTAAATTTCACCCGAAATCCACAACAATTTATCCAGATACACCTGGATGAAAACAAAACTATCTGGTGATTTGTAGCTATCTCAATCCCAGATCTTGCTACAGCCTCTGTGTGTGTTTGTGTTTTCTGGATATTCTCTATGGAGTTTAAGGTTTTGAATGCATTTTAGCAGGACCCTTTTCGTTTTCTGCTGGCAAACGCTATTTGGTTCCACCTGGAGTCAAATACTCCACACATTCGAGTTTTCTAGGAAGAAATTTTCAGAAACCTGAGAAAACATGATATTTCTTTCTGTAAACATGACATTGGATGCATTTGCTGAACAGAAAGATTGTGCTTTTCTCCAAAACCACTTTCACGGTGAATTTTTGATTAAATTTAACTTCAAAACTACAACAATATGTCCAGATACTCCTGGATGAAAACAAAACTATCTGGTGATTTGTAGCTATCTCAATCCCAGATCTTGCTACAGCCTCTGTGTGTGTTTGTGTTTTCTGGATATTCTCTATGGACTTTAAGGTTTTGAATGCATTTTAGCAGGACCCTTTTTGTTTTCTGCTGGCAAACGCTAATTGGTTCCACCTGGAGTCAAATACTCCACACATTCGAGTTTTCTAGGAAGAAAGCTTCAGAAACCCGAGAAAACATGATATTTGTATTTGTAAACATGACATTGGATTCATTTGCCGACCAGGAAGATTGTGCTTTTCTCCAAAACCACTTTCACGGTGATTTTTGGTTAAATTTCACCCAAAATCCACAACAATTTGTCCAGATACTCCTGGATGAAAACAAAACTATCTGGTGATTTGTAGCTATCTCAATCCCAGATCTTGCTACAGCCTCTGTGTGTGTTTGTGTTTTCTGGATATTCTCTATGGACTTTAAGGTTTTGAATGCATTTTAGCAGGACCCTTTTTGTTTTCTGCTGGCAAACGCTATTTGGTTCCACCTACAGTCAAATACTCCACACATTCGAGTTTTCTAGGAAGAAAGCTCCAGAAACCTGAGAAAACATGGTATTTCTTTCTGTAAACATGACATTGGATACATTTGCCGAACAGGAAGATTGTGCTTTTCTCCAAAACCACTTTCACGGTGATTTTTGGTTAAATTTCACCTGAAATCCGCAACAATTTGTCCAGATACTCCTGGATGAAAGCAAAACTATCTGGTGATTTGTAGCTATCTCAATCCCAGATCTTGCTACAGCCTCTGTGTGTGTTTGTGTTTTCTGGATATTCTCTATGGACTTTAAGGTTTTGAATGCATTTTAGCAGGACCCTTTTTGTTTTCTGCTGGCAAACGCTATTTCGTTCCACCTGGAGTCAAATACTCCACACATTCGAGTTTTCTAGGAAGAAAGTTCCAGAAACCTGAGAAAACATGATATTTCTTTCTGTAAACATGACATTGGATGCATTTGCTGAACAGAAAGATTGTGCTTTTCTCCAAAACCACTTTCACGGTGATTTTTTGGTTAAATTTCACTTCAAAACTACAACAATTTGTCCAGATACTCCTGGATGAAAACAAAACTATCTGGTGATTTGTAGCTATCTCAATCCCAGATCTTGCTACAGCCTCTGTGTGTGTTTGTGTTTTCTGGATATTCTCTATGGACTTTAAGGTTTGGAATGCATTTTAGCAGGACCCTTTTTGTTTTCTGCTGGCAAACGCTAATTGGTTCCACCTGGAGTAAAATACTACACACATTTGAGTTTTCTAGGAAGAAAGTTCCAGAAACCTGAGAAAACATGATATTTCTTTCTGTAAACATGACATTGGATGCATTTCCTGAACAGAAAGACTGCGCTTTTCCCCAAAACCACTTTCACGGTGATTTTTTGATTAAATTTCGCTTCAAAACTACAACAATTTGTCCAGATACTCCTGGATGAAAACAAAACTATCTGGTGATTTGTAGCTATCTCAATCCCAGATCTTGCTACAGCCTCTGTGTGTGTTTGTGTTTTCTGGATATTCTCTATGGACTTTAAGGTTTTGAATGCATTTTAGCAGGACCCTTTTTGTTTTCTGCTGGCAAACGCTAATTGGTTCCACCTGGAGTCAAATACTCCACACATTTGAGTTTTCTAGGAAGAAAGCTCCAGAAACCTGAGAAAACATATTTGTATTTGTAAACATGACATTGGATTCATTTGCTGAACAGAAAGATTGTGCTTTTCTCCAAAACCACTTTCACGGTGATTTTTTGGTTAAATTTCACTTGAAAACTACAAGAATATATCCAGATACTCCTGGAGGAAAACAAAACTATCTGGTGATTTGTAGCTATCTCAATCCCAGATCTTGCTACAGCCTCTGTGTGTGTTTGTGTTTTCTGGATATTCTCTATGGACTTTACGGTTTCGAATGCATTTTAGCAGGACCCTTTTTGTTTTCTGCTGGCAAACGCTAATTGGTTCCACCTGGAGTCAAATACTCCACACATTCGAGTTTTCTAGGAAGAAAGCTCCAGAAACCTGAGAAAACATGATATTTCTTTCTGTAAACATGACATTGGATGCATTTGCTGAACGGAAAGATTGTGCTTTTCTCCAAAACCACTTTCACGGTGATATTTGGTTAAATTTCACCCAAAATCCACAACAATTTGTCCAGATACTCCTGGATGAAAACAAAACTATCTGGAGATTTGTAGCTATGTCAATCCCAGATCTTGCTACAGCCTCTGTGTGTGTTTGTGTTTTCTGGATATTCTCTATGGACTTTAAGGTTTTGAATGCATTTTAGCAGGACCCTTTTTGTTTTCTGCTGGCAAACGCTAATTGGTTCCACCTGGAGTCAAATCCTCCACACATTCGAGTTTTCTAGGAAGAAAGCTTCAGAAACCTGAGAAAACATGATATTTCTTCCTGTAAACATGACATTGGATGCATTTGTCGAACAAGAAGATTGTGCTTTTCTCCAAAACCACTTTCACGGTGAATTTTTGATTAAATTTCACTTCAAAACTACAACAATTTGTCCAGATACTCCTGGATGAAAACAAAACTATCTGGTGATTTGTAGCTATCTCAATCCCAGATCTTGCTAGAGCCTCTGTGTGTGTTTGTGTTTTCTGGATATTCTCTATGGACTTTAAGGTTTTGAATGCATTTTAGCAGGACCCTTTTTTTTTTGTGCTGGAAAACGCTAATTGGTTCCACCTGGAGTCAAATCCTCCACACATTCGAGTTTTCTAGGAAGAAAGCTTCAGAAACCTGAGAAAACATGATATTTCTTTCTGTAAACATGACATTGGAAGCATTTCCCGAACAGGAAGATTGTGCTTTTCTCCAAAACCACTTTCACGGTGATTTTTGGTTAAATTTCACCCGAAATCCAAAACAATTTGTCCAGATACTCCTGGATGAAAACAAAACTATCTGGTGATTTGTAGCTATCTCAATCCCAGATCTTGCTACAGCCTCTGTGTGTGTTTGTGTTTTCTGGATATTCTCTATGGACTTTAAGGTTTTGAATGCATTTTAGCAGGACCCTTTTTGTTTTCTGCTGGAAAACGCTAATTGGTTCCACCTGGAGTCAAATCCTCCACACATTCGAGTTTTCTAGGAAGAAAGCTTCAGAAACCTGAGAAAACATGATATTTCTTCCTGTAAACATGACATTTGATGCATTTGTCGAACAGGAAAATTGTGCTTTTCTCCAAAACCACTTTCACGGTGATTTTTGGTTAAATTTCTCCCGAAATCCACAACAATTTGTCCAAATACTCCTGGGTGAAAACAAAACTATCTGGTGATTTGTAGCTATCTCAATCCCAGATCTTGCTACAGCCTCTGTGTGTGTTTGTGTTTTCTGGATATTCTCTATGGACTTTAAGGTTTTGAATGCATTTTAGCAGGACCCTTTTTGTTTTCTGCAGGCAAACGCTAATTGGTTCCACCTGGAGTCAAATCCTCCACACATTCGAGTTTTCTAGGAAGAAAGCTTCAGAAACCTGAGAAAACATGATATTTCTTTCTGTAAACATGACATTGGATACATTTGCTGAACAGGAAGATTGTGCTTTTCTCCAAAACCACTTTCACGGTGATTTTTGGTTAAATTTCACCCGAAATCCACAACAATCTGTCCAGATACTCCTGGATGAAAACAAAACTATCTGGTGATTTGTAGCTATCTCAATCCCAGATCCTGCTACAGCCTCTGTGTGTGTTTGTGTTTTCTGAATATTCTCTATGGACTTTAAGGTTTTGAATGCATTTTAGCAGGACCCTTTTTGTTTTCTGCTGGCAAACGCTAATTGGTTCCACCTGGAGGCAAATCCTGCACACATTCGAGTTTTCTAGGAAGAAAGCTTCAGAAACCTGAGAAAACATGATATTTCTTTCTGTAAACATGACATTGGATACATTTGCCAAGAAGGAATATTGTGATTTTCTCGAAAACCACTTTCACGGTCATTTTGGGTTAAATTTCACCCGAAATCCACAACAATTTGTCCAGATACTCCTGGATGAAAACAAAACTATCTGGTGATTTGTAGCTATCTCAATCCCAGATCTTGCTACAGCCTCTGTGTGTGTTTGTGTTTTCTGGATATTCTCTATGGACTTTAAGGTTTTGAATGCATTTTAGCAGGACCTTTCTTGTTTTCTGCTTTCAAAGGCCAACTGGTTCCACCTGGAGTCAAATACTCCACACATTCGAGTTTTCTAGGATGAAAGCTTCAGAAACCTGAGAAAAGATGATATTTCTTTCTGTAAACATGACATTGGATACACTTGCCGACCAGGAAGATTGTGCTTTTCTCCAAAACCACTTTCACGGTGATTTTTGGTTAAATTTCACCCGAAATCCACAACATTTTGTCCAGATACTCCTGGATGAAAACAAAACTATCTGGTGATTGGTAGCTATCTCAATCCCAGATCTTGCTACAGCCTCTGTGTGTGTTTGTGTTTTCTGGATATTCTCTATGGACTTTAAGGTTTTGAATGCATTTTAGCAGGACCCTTTTTGTTTTCGGCTGGCAAACGCTAATTGGTTCCACCTGGAGTCAAATCCTCCACACATTCGAGTTTTATAGGAAGAAAGCTTCAGCAACCTGAGAAAACATGATATTTCTTTCTGTAAACATGACATTGGATGCATTTGTCGAACAGGAAGATTGTGCTTTTCTCCAAAACCACTTTCACGGTGATTTTTGGTTAAATTTCTCCCGAAATCCACAACAATTTGTCCAGATACTCCTGGGTGAAAACAAAACTATCTGGTGATTTGTAGCTATCTCAATCCCAGATCTTGCTACAGACTCTGTGTGTGTTTGTGTTGTCTGGATATTCTCTATGGACTTTAAGGTTTTGAATGCATTTTAGGAGGACCCTTTTTGTTTTCTGCTGGCAAACGCTAATTGGTTCCACCTGGAGTCAAATACTCCACACATTCGAGTTTTCTAGGAAGAAAGCTTCAGAAACCTGAGAAAACATGATATTTGTATTTGTAAACATGACATTGGATACATTTGCTGAACAGGAAGATTGTGCTTTTCTCCAAAACCACTTTCACGGTGATTTTTTGATTAAATTTCACCCAAAATCCACAACAATTTGTCCAGATACTCCTGGATGAAAACAAAACTATCTGGTGATTTGTAGCTATCTCAATCCCAGATCTTGCTACAGCCTCTGTGTGTGTTTGTGTTTTCTGGATATTCTCTATGGACTTTAAGGTTTGGAATGCATTTTAGCAGGACCCTTTTTGTTTTCTGCTGGAAAACGCTAATTGGTTCCACCTGGAGTCAAATCCTCCACACAATCGAGTTTTCTAGGAAGAAAGCTTCAGAAACCTGAGAAAACATGATATTTCTTTCTGTAAAAATGACATTGGATACATTTTCCGAACAGCAAGATTGTGCTTTTCTCCAAAACCACTTTCACGGTGATTTTTGGTTAAATTTCACACGAAATCCACAACAATTTGTCCAGATACTCCTGGATGAAAACAAAACTATCTGGTGATTTGTAGCTATCTCAATCCCAGATCTTGCTACAGCCTCTGTGTGTGTTTGTGTTTTCTGGATATTCTCTATGGACTTTAAGGTTTTGAATGCATTTTAGCAGGACCCTTTTTGTTTTCGGCTGGCAAACGCTAATTGGTTCCACCTGGATTCAAATCCTCCACACATTCGAGTTTTCTAGGATGAAAGCTTCAGAAACCTTAGAAAACATGATATTTCTTTCTGTAAACATGACATTGGATGCATTTGTCGAACAGGAAGATTGTGCTTTTCTCCAAATCCACTTTCACGGTGATTTTTGGTTAAATTTCTCCCGAAATCCACAACAATTTGTCCAGATACTCCAGGGTGAAAACAAAACTATCTGGTGATTTGTAGCTATCTCAATCCCAGATCTTGCTACAGCCTCTGTGTGTGTTTGTATTTTCTGGATATTCTTTATTGACTTTAAGGTTTTGAATGCATTTTAGCAGGACCCTTTTTGTTTTCTGCTGGCAAACGCTAATTGGTTCCACCTGGAGTCAAATCCTCCACACATTCGAGTTTTCTAGGAAGAAAGTTTCAGAAACCTGAGAAAACATGATATTTTTATTTGTAAACATGACATTGGATACATGTGCCAAACAGGAAGATTGTGCTTTTCTCCAAAACCACTTTCACTGTGATTTTTGGTTAAATTTCACCCGAAATCCACAACAATTTGTCCAGATACTCCTGGATGAAAACAAAACTATCTGGTGATTTGTAGCTATCTCAATCCCAGATCTTGCTACAGCCTCTGTGTGTGTTTGTGTTTTCTGGATATTCTCTATGGACTTTAAGGTTTTGAATGCATTTTAGCAGGACCCTTTTTGTTTTGTGCTGGCAAACGCTAATTGGTTCCACCTGGAGTCAAATCCTCCACACATTCGAGTTTTCTAGGAAGAAAGCTTCAGAAACCTGAGAAAACATGATATTTCTTTCTGTAAACATGACATTGGATGCATTTGCCGAACAGGAAGATTGTGCTTTTCTCCAAAACCACTTTCACGGTGATTTTTTGGTTAAATTTCACTTGAAATCTACAACAAATTGTCCTGATACTCCTGGATTAAACAAAACTATCTGGTGACTTGTAGCTATCTCAATCCCAGATCTTGCTATAGCCTCTGTGCGTGTTTGTGTTTTCTGAATATTCTCTATGGACTTTAAGATTTTGAATGAATTTCAGCAGGACCCTTTTAGTTTTCTGCTGGCGAACGCTAATTGGTTCCACCAGGAGTCAAATATTCCACTCATTCGAGTTTTCCAGGAAGAAAGCTCCAGAAACCTGAGAAAATATGATATTTCTTTCTGTAAACATGACATTGGATAAATTTGCCAAGAAGGAATATTGTGATTTTCTTGAAAACCATTTTCACGGTGATTTGTGGTTAAATTTCACCCGAAATCCACAACAGTCTGTCCAGATAGTCCTGGATGAAAACAAAACTATCTGGTGATTTGCAGCTATCTCAATCCCAGATCTTGTTACAGCCTCTGGGTGCGTTTGTGTTTTCTGGACATTCTCTATAGACTTTATGGTTTTAAATGCATTTTAGCAGGACCCTTATTGTTTTCTGTTGGAAAAAAATAATTAGTTCCACCTGGAGTCAAATCCTCCACACATTCGAGTTTTCTAGGAAGAAAGCTTCAGAAACCTGAGAAAACATGATATTTGTATTTGTAAACACGACATTGGATACACTTGCCGAACAGGAAGATTGTGCTTTTCTCCAAAACCACTTTCACGGTGATTTTTGGTTAAATTTCACCCGAAATCCACAAAAATTTGTCCAGATACTCCTGGATGAAAACAAAACTATCTGGTGATTTGTAGCTATCTCAATCCCAGATCTTGCTACAGCCTCTGTGTGTGTTTGTGTTTTCTGGATATTCTCTATGGACTTTACGGTTTCGAATGCATTTTAGCAGGACCCTTTTTGTTTTCTGCTTGCAAACGCTAATTGGTTCCACCTGGAGTCAAATCCTCCACACATTCGAGTTTTCTAGGAAGAAAGCTCCAGAAACCTGAGAAAACATGATATTTGTATTTGTAAACATGACATTGGATACACTTGCCGAACAGGAAGATTGTGCTTTTCTCCAAAACCACTTTCACGGTGATTTTTGGTTAAATTTCACCCGAAATCCACAACAATTTGTCCAGATACTCCTGGATGAAAACAAAACTATCTGGTGATTTGTAGCTATCTCAACCCAAGATCTTGCTACAGCCTCTGTGTGTGTTTGTATTTTCTGGATATTCTCTATGGACTTTAAGGTTTTGAATGCATTTTAGCAGGACCCTTTTTGTTTTGTGCTGGCAAACGCTAATTGGTTCCACCTGGAGTCAAATCCTCCACACATTCGAGTTTTCTAGGAAGAAAGCTTCAGAAACCTGAGAAAACATGATATTTGTTTTTGTAAACATGACATTGGATACATTTGTCGAACAGGAAGATTGTGCTTTTCTCCAAAACCACTTTCACGGTGATTTTTGGTTAAATTTCACCCGAAATCCACAACAATTTGTCCAGATACTCCTGGATGAAAACAAAACTATCTGGTGATTTGTAGCTTTCTCAATCCCAGATCTTGCTACAGCCTCTGTGTGTGTTTGTGTTTTCTGGATATTCTCTATGGACTTTAAGGTTTTGAATGCATTTTAGCAGGACCCTTTTTGTTTTCTGCTGGCAAACGCTAATTGGTTCCACCTGGAGTCAAATCCTCCACACATTCGAGTTTTCTAGGAAGAAAGCTTCAGAAACCTGAGAAAACATGATATTTGTATTTGTAAACACGACATTGGATACACTTGCCGAACAGGAAGATTGTGCTTTTCTCCAAAACCACTTTCACGGTGATTTTTGGTTAAATTTCACCCGAAATCCACAAAAATTTGTCCAGATACTCCTGGATGAAAACAAAACTATCTGGTGATTTGTAGCTATCTCAATCCCAGATCTTGCTACAGCCTCTGTGTGTGTTTGTGTTTTCTGGATATTCTCTATGGACTTTACGGTTTCGAATGCATTTTAGCAGGACCCTTTTTGTTTTCTGCTTGCAAACGCTAATTGGTTCCACCTGGAGTCAAATCCTCCACACATTCGAGTTTTCTAGGAAGAAAGCTCCAGAAACCTGAGAAAACATGATATTTGTATTTGTAAACATGACATTGGATACACTTGCCGAACAGGAAGATTGTGCTTTTCTCCAAAACCACTTTCACGGTGATTTTTGGTTAAATTTCACCCGAAATCCACAACAATTTGTCCAGATACTCCTGGATGAAAACAAAACTATCTGGTGATTTGATGCTATCTCAACCCAAGATCTTGCTACAGCCTCTGTGTGTGTTTGTATTTTCTGGATATTCTCTATGCACTTTAAGGTTTTGAATGCATTTTAGCAGGACCCTTTTTGTTTTGTGCTGGCAAACGCTAATTGGTTCCACCTGGAGTCAAATCCTCCACACATTCGAGTTTTCTAGGAAGAAAGCTTCAGAAACCTGAGAAAACATGATATTTGTTTTTGTAAACATGACATTGGATACATTTGTCGAACAGGAAGATTGTGCTTTTCTCCAAAACCACTTTCACGGTGATTTTTGGTTAAATTTCACCCGAAATCCACAACAATTTGTCCAGATACTCCTGGATGAAAACAAAACTATCTGGTGATTTGTAGCTTTCTCAATCCCAGATCTTGCTACAGCCTCTGTGTGTGTTTGTGTTTTCTGGATATTCTCTATGGACTTTAAGGTTTTGAATGCATTTTAGCAGGACCCTTTTTGTTTTCTGCTGGCAAACGCTAATTGGTTCCACCTGGAGTCAAATACTCCACACATTTGAGTATTCTAGGAAGAAAGCTTCAGAAACCTGAGAAAACATGATATTTCTTTCTGTAAACATGACATTGGATGCATTTGCCGAACAGGAAGATTGTGCTTTTCCCCAAAACCACTTTCACGGTGACTTTTGGTTAAATTTCACCCGAAATCCACAACAATTTGTCCAGATACTCCTGGATGAAAACAAAACGATCTGGTGATTTGTAGCTATCTCAATCCCAGATCTTGCTACAGCCTCTGTGTGTTTGTGTTTTCTGGATATTCTCTATGGACTTTAAGGTTTTGAATGCATTTTAGCAGGACCCATTTAGTTTTCTGCTGGCAAGTGCTAATTGGTTCCACCTGGAGTCAAATACTCCACACATTCAAGTTTTCTAGGAAGAAAGCTTCAGAAACCTGAAAATACATGATATATGTATTTGTTAACATGACATTGGATACACTTGCCGAACAGGAAGATTGTGCTTTTCTCCAAAACCACTTTCACGTTGATTTTTGGTTAAATTTCACCCGAAATCCACAACAATTTGTCCAGATACTCCTGGATGAAAACAAAACGATCTGGTGATTTGTAGATATCTCAATCCCAGATCTTGCTACAGCATCTGTGTGTGTTTGTGTTTTCTGGATATTCTCTATGGACTTAAAGTTTTGAATGCATTTTAGCACGACCCATTTAGTTTTCTGCTGGGAAATGCTAATTGGTTCCAGCTGGAGTCAAATACTCCACACATTCGAGTTTTCTAGGAAGAAAGCTTCAGAAACCTGAGAAAACATGATATTTGTATTTGTAAACATGACACTGGATACACTTTCTGAACAGGAAGATTGTGTTTTCTCCAAAACCACTTTCACGGTGATTTTTGGTTAAATTTCACCCGAAATCCACAACAATTTGTCCAGATACTTCTGGGTGAAAACAAATCTATCTGGTGATTTGTAGCTATCTCAATCCCAGATCTTGCTACAGCCTCTGTGTGTGTTTGTGTTTTCTGCATATTCTCTATGGACTTTAAGGTTTTGAAGGCATTTTAGCAGGACCCATTTAGTTTTCTGCTGGCAAACGCTAATTGGTTCCACCTGGAGTCAAATCCTCCACACATTCGAGTTTTCTAGGAAGAAAGCTTCAGACACCTGAGAAAACATGATATTCTTTCTGTAAACATGACATTGGATACATTTGCCGAACAGGAAGATTGTGCTTTTCTCCAAAACCACGTTCACGGTGATTTTTGGTTAAATTTCACCCGAAATCCACAACAATTTGTCCAGATACTCCTGGATGAAAACAAAACGATCTGGTGATTTGTAGCTATCTCAATCCCAGATCTTGTTACAGCCTCTGTGTGTTTGTGTTTTCTGGATATTCTCTATGGAGTTTAAGGTTTTGAATGCATTTTAGCAGGACCCATTTAGTTTTCTGCTGGCAAGTGCTAATTGGTTCCACCTGGAGTCAAATACTCCACACATTCAAGTTTTCTTGGAAGAAAGCTTCAGAAACCTGAGAATACATGATATATGTATTTGTTAACATGACATTGGATACACTTGCCGAACAGAAATATTGTGCTTTTCTCCAAAACCACTTTCACGGTGATTTTTGGTTAAATTTCACCCGAAATCCACAACAATTTGTCGAGATACTCCTGGAGGAAAACAAAACTATCTGGTGATTTGTAGCTATGTCAATCCCAGATCTTGCTACAGCCTCTGTGTGTGTTTGTGTTTTCTGGATATTCTCTATGGACTTTAAGTTTTTGAATGCATTTTAGCAGGACCCTTTTTGTTTTCTGCTGGCAAACGCTAATTGGTTCCACCTGGAGTCAAATCCTCCACACATTCGTGTTTTCTAGGCAGAAAGCTTCAGACACCTGAGAAAACATGATATTTGTATTTGTAAACATGACATTGGATAAATTTTCCAAGAAGGAAGATTGTGATTTTCTCCAAAACCACTTTTACGGTGATTTGTGGTTAAATTTCACCCGAAATCCACAACAATTTGTCCAGATACTCCTGGATGAAAACAAAACTATCTGGTGATTTGTAGTATCTCAATCCCAGATCTTGCTACAGCCTCTGTGTGTGTTTGTGTTTTCTGGACATTCTCTATAGACTTTATGGTTTTAAATGCATTTTAGCAGGACCCTTTTTGTTTTCTGCTGGCAAACGCTAATTGGTTCCACCTGGAGTCAAATACTCCACACATTCGAGTTTTCTTGGAAGAAATCTTCAGAAACCTGAGAAAAAATGATATTTGTATTTGTAAACATGACATTAGATACATTTGCAGTACAGGAAGATTGTGCTTTTCTCCAAAACGACTTTCACGGTGATTTTTGGTAATTTCACAAGAAATCCACAACAATTTGTCCAGATACTCCTGGATGAAAACAAAACTATCTGGTGATTTGTAGCTATCTCAATCCCAGATCTTGCTACAGCATCTGTGTGTGTTTGTGTTTTCTGGATATTCTCTATGGACTTAAAGTTTTGAATGCATTTTAGCACGACCCATTTAGTTTTCTGCTGGGAAATGCTAATTGGTTCCAGCTGGAGTCAAATACTCCACACATTCGAGTTTTCTAGGAAGAAAGCTTCAGAAACCTGAGAAAACATGATATTTGTATTTGTAAACATGACACTGGATACACTTGCCGAACAGGAAGATTGTGCTTTTCTCCAAAACGACTTTCACGGTGATTTTTGGTTAAATTTCACCCGAAATCCACAACAATTTGTCCAGATACTTCTGGGTGAAAACAAAACTATCTGGTGATTTGTAGCTATCTCAATCCCAGATCTTGCTACAGCCACTGTGTGTGTTTGTGTTTTCTGGATATTCTCTATGGACTTTAAGGTTTTGAATGCATTTTAGCAGGACCCTTTTTGTTTTCTGCTGGCAAACGCTAATTGGTTCCACCTGGAGTCAAATCCTCCACACATTCGAGTTTTCTAGGAAGAAATCTTCAGAAACCTGAGAATACATGATATTTCTTTCTGTAAACATGACATTGGATACATTTGCCGAACAGGAAGATTGTGCTTTTCTCCAAAACCACTTTCACGGTGATTTTTGGTTAAATTTCACCCGAAATGCACAACAGTTGTCCAGATACTCCTGGATGAAAACAAAACTATCTGGTGATTGGTAGCTATGTCAGTCCCAGATCTTGCTACAGCCTCTGTGTGTTTGTGTTTTCTGGATATTCTCTATGGACTTTAAGTTTTTGAATGCATTTTAGCAGGACCCTTTTTGTTTTCTGCTGGCAAACGCTAATTGGTTCCACCTGGAGTCAAATCCTACACACATTCGAGTTTTCTAGGAAGAAACTTCAGAAACCTGAGAAAACATGATATTTCTTTCTTTAAACATGACATTGGATGCATTTGCCGAACAGGAATATTGTGCTTTTCTCCAAAACCACTTTCATGGTGATTTTTGGTCAAATTTCACCCGAAATCCACAGCAATTTGTCCAGATACTCCTGGATGAAAACAAACCTATCTGGTGATTTGTAGCTATCTCAATCCCAGATCTTGCTACAGCCTTTGTGTGTGTTTGTGTTTTCTGGATATTCTCTATGGACTTTAAGATTTTGAATGCATTTTAGCAGGACCCATTTAGTTTTCTGCTGGCAAATGCTAATTGGTTCCACCTGGATTCAAATACTCCACACATTCGAGTTTTCTAGGAAGAAAGCTTCAGAAACCTGAGAAAACATGATATTTGTATTTGTAAACATGACATTGGATGTACTTGCCGAACAGGAAGATTGTGCTTTTCTCCAAGACCACTTTCCCGGTATTTTTCATTAAATTTCACCCGAAATCCACAACAATTTGTCCAGATACTCCTGGATTTAAAACAAAACTATCTGGTGATTTCTAGCTATCTCAACCCCAGATGTTGCTACAGCCTCTGTGTGTGTTTGTGTTTTCTGGATATTCTCTATGGACTTTAAGGTTTTGAATGCATTTTAGCAGGACCCATTTTGTTTTCTGCTGGCAAATGCTAATTGGTTCCACCTGGAGTCAAATACTCCACACATTCGAGTTTTCTAGGAAGAAAGCTTCAGAAACCTGAGAAAACATGATATTTGTATTTGTAAACATGACATTGGATACACTTGCCGAACAGGAAGATTGTGCTTTTCTCCAAAACGACTTTCACGGTGATTTTTGGTTAAATTTCACCCGAAATCCACAACAATTTGTCCAGATACTCCTGGATTTAAAACAAAACTATCTGGTGATTTGTAGCTATCTCAATGCCAGATCTTGTTACAGCCTCTGTGTGTGTTTGTGTTTTCTGGATATTCTCTATGGACTTTAAGGTTTTGAATGCATTTTAGCAGGACCCTTTTTGTTTTCTGCTGGCAAACGCTAATTGGTTCCACCTGGAGTCAAATCCTCCACACATTCGAGTTTTCTAGGAAGAAAGCTTCAGAAACCTGAGAAAACATGATATTTGTATTTTTAAACATGACATTGGATACATTTGCTGATCAGGAAGATTGTGATTTTCTCCAAAACCACTTTCACGGTGATTTTTGGTTAAATTTCACCCGAAATCCACAACAATTTGTCCAGATACTCCTGGATGAAAACAACCTATCTGGGGATTTGTAGCTATCTCAATCCCTGATCTTCCTACAGCCTCTGTGTGTGTTTGTGTTTTCTGGATATTCCCTATGGACTTTAAGGTTTTGAATGTATTTTAGCAGGACCCTTTTTGTGTTCTGCTGGCAAACGCTAATTGGTTCCACCTGGAGTCAAATACTCCACACATTCGAGTTTTCTAGGAAGAAAGCTTCAGAAAACTGAGAAAACATGATATATGTTTTTGTAAACATGACATTGGATACATTTGCCGAACAGGAAGATTGTGCTTTTCTCCAAAACCATGTTCACGGTGATATTTGGTTAAATTTCACCCGAAATCCACAACAATTTGTCCAGATACTCCTGGATGAAAACAAAACTATCTGGTGATTTGTAGCTATCTCAATCCCAGATCTTGCTACAGCCTCTGTGTGTGTTTGTGTTTTCTGGATATTCTCTATGGACTTTAAGGTTTTGAATGCATTTTAGCAGCACCCTTTTTGTTTTCTGCTGACAAACGCTAATTGTTTCCACCTGGAGTAAAATACTCCACACATTCGAGATTTCTAGGAAGAAAGCTTCAGAAACCTGAGAAAACATGATATTTGTTTTTGTAAACATGACATTGGATACATTTGCCGAACAGGAAGATTGTGCTTTTCTCCAAAACCACGTTCACGGAGATTTTTGGTTAAATTTCACCCAAAATCCACAACAATCTGTCCAGATACTCCTGGAAGAAAACAAAACTATCTGGTGATTTGTAGCTGTCTCAATCCCAGATCTTGTTACAGACTCTGTGTGTGTTTGTGTTTTCTGGATATTCTCTATGGACTTTAAGGTTTTGAATGCATTTTAGCAGGACCCTTTTTGTTTTCTGCTGGCAAACGCTAATTGGTTCCACCTGGAGTCAAATCCTCCACACATTCGAGTTTTCCAGGAAGAAAGCTTCAGAAACCTGAGAAAACATGATATTTGTATTTTTAAACATGACATTGGATACATTTGCTGATCAGGAGAATTGTGATTTTCTCCAAAACCACTTTCACGGTGATTTTTGGTTAAATTTCACCCGAAATCCACAACAATTTGTCCAGATACTCCTGGATGAAAACAAACCTATCTGGGGATTTGTAGCTATCTCAATCCCTGATCTTCCTACAGCCTCTGTGTGTGTTTGTGTTTTCTGGATATTCTCTATGCACTTTAAGGTTTTGAATGCATTTTAGCAGGACCCTTTTTGTTTTCTGCTGGCAAACGCTAATTGGTTCCACCTGGAGTCAAATCCTCCACACATTCGAGTTTTCTAGGAAGAAAGCTTCAGAAACCTGAGAAAACATGATATTTCTTTCTGTAAACATGACATTGGATACATTTGCCGAACAGGAAGATTGTGCTTTTCTCCAAAACCACTTTCACGGTGATATTTGGTTAAATTTCACCCAAAATCCACAACAATTTGTCCAGATACTCCTGGATGAAAACAAACCTATCTGGTGATTTGTAGCTATCTCAATCTCATATCTTGCTACTACCTCTGTGTGTGTTTGTGTTTTCTGGATATTCTCTATGGACTTTAAGGTTTTGAATGCATTTTAGCAGGACTCATTTAGTTTTCTGCTGGCAAATGCTAATTGGTTCCACCTGGAGTCAAATACTCCACACATTCGAGTTTTCTAGGAAGAAAGCTTCAGAAACCTGAGAAAACATGATATTTGTATTTGTAACCATGACATTGGATGTACTTGCCGAACAGGAAGATTGTGCTTTTTTCCAAAACCACTTTCACGGTGATTTTTAGTTAAATTTCACCCGAAATCCACAACAATTTGTCCAGATACTCCTGTATTTAAAACAAAACTATCTGGTGATTTGTAGCTATCTCAACCCCAGATCTTGCTACAGCCTCTGTCTGTGTTTGTGTTTTCTGGATATTCTCTATGGACTTTAAGGTTTTGAATGCATTTTAGCAGGACCCATTTAGTTTTCTGCTGGCAAATGCTAATTGGTTCCACCTGGAGTCAAATACTCCACACATTTGAGTTTTCTAAGAAGAAAGCTTCAGAAACCTGAGAAAACATGATATTTGTATTTGTAAACATGACATTGGATGTACTTGCCGAACAGGAAGATTGTGCTTTTCTCTAAAACCACTTTCACGGTGATTTTTGGTCAAATTTCACCCGAAATCCCCACCAATTTTTCCAGATACTCTTGGATGAAAACAAAACTATCTGGTGATTTGTAGCTATCTCAATCCCAGATCTTGCTACAGCCTCTGTGTGTGTTTGTGTTTTCTGGATATTCTCTCTGGACTTAAAGGGTTTGAATGCATTTTTGCAGGACCCTTTTTGTTTTCTGCTGGCAAATGCTAATTGGTTCCACCTGGAGTCAAATCCTCCACACATTCGAGTTTTCTAGGAAGAAAGCTTCAGAAACCTGAGAAAACATGATATTTCTTTCTGTAAACATGACATTGGATACATTTGCCAAACAGGAAGATTGTGCATTTCTCCAAAACCAGTTTCACGGTGATTTTTGGTTAAATTGCACCCGAAATCCACAACAATTTGTCCAGATACTCCTGGATGAAAACAAAACTATCTGGTGATTTGTAGCTATCTCAATCCCAGATCTTGCTACAGCCTCTGTGTGTGTTTGTGTTTTCTGGATATTCTCTATGGACTTTAAGGTTTTGAATGCATTTTAGCAGGACCCTTTTTGTTTTCTGCTAGCAAACGCTAATTGGTTCCACCTGGAGTCAAATCCTCCACACATTCGAGTTTTCTAGGAAGAAAGCTTCAGAAACCTGAGAAAACATGATATTTCTTTCTGTAACCATGACATTGGATACATTTGCCGAACAGGAAGATTGTGCTTTTCTCCAAAAACACTTTCACGGAGATTTTTGGTTAAATTTCACCCGAAATCCACAACAATTTGTCCAGATACTCCTGGATGAAAACAAAACTATCTGGTGATTTGTAGCTATCTCAACCCCAGATCTTGCTACAGCCTCTGTGTGTGTTTGTGTTTTCTGTATATTCTCTATGGACTTTAAGATTTTGAATGCATTTTAGCAGGACCCTTTTTGTTTTCTGCTGGCAAATGCTAATTGGTTCCACCTCGAGTCAAATCCTCCACACCTTCCAGTTTTCTAGGAAGAAAGCTTCAGAAACCTGAGAAAACATGATATTTCTTTCTGTAAACATGACATTGGATACATTTGCCAAACAGGAAGATTGTGCATTTCTCCAAAACCACTTTCACGGTGATTTTTGGTTAAATTGCACCAGAAATCCACAACAATTTGTCCAGATACTCCTGGATGAAAACAAAACTATCTGGTGATTTGTAGCTATCTCAATCCCAGATCTTGCTACAGCCTCTGTGTGTGTTTGTGTTTTCTGGATATTCTCTATGCACTTTAAGGTTTTGAATGCATTTTAGCAGGACCATTTTTGTTTTCTGCTGGCAAACGCTAGTTGGTTCTACCTGGAGTCAAATACTCCACACATTCGAGTTTTCTAGGAAGAAAGCTTCAGAAACCTGAGAAAACATGATATTTGTATTTGTAAACATGACATTGGATACATTTGCCGAACAGGAAGATTGTGCTTTTCTCCAAAACCACGTTCACGGTGATTTTGGTCAAATTTCACCCGAAATCCACACCAATTTGTCCAGATACTCCTGGATGAAAACAAAACTATCTGGTGATTTGTAGCTATCTCAATCCCAGATCTTGCTACAGCCTCTGTGTGTGTTTGTGTTTTCTGGATATTCTCTCTGGACTTAAAGGGTTTGAATGCATTTTAGCAGGACCCTTTTTGTTTTCTGCTGGCAAATGCTAATTGGTTCCACCTGGAGTCAAATACTCCACACATTCGAGTTTTCTAGGAAGAAAGCTTCAGAAACCTGAGAAAACATGATATTTCTTTCTGTAAACATGATATTGGATACATTTGCCAAACAGGAAGATTGTGCATTTCTCCAAAACCACTTTCACGGTGATTTTTGGTTAAATTTCACCCAAAATCCACAACAATTTGTCCAGATACTCCTGAATGAAAACAAACCTATCGGGATTTGTAGCTATCTCAATCCCTGATCTTCCTACAGCCTCTGTGTGTGTTTGTGTTTTCTGGGTATTCTCTATGGACTTTAAGGTTTTGAATGTATTTTAGCAGGACCCTTTTTGTGTTCTGCTGGCAAACGCTAATTGGTTCCACCTGGAGTCAAATACTCCACACATTCGAGTTTTCTAGGAAGAAAGCTTCAGAAACCTGAGAAAACATGATATTTGTTTTTGTAAACATGACATTGGATACATTTGCCGAACAGGAAGATTGTGCTTTTCTCCAAAACCACTTTCATGGTGATATTTGGTTAAATTTCACCCGAAATCCACAACAATTTGTCCAGATACTCCTGGATGAAAACAAAACTATCTGGTGATTTGTAGCTATCTCAACCCCAGATCTTGCTACAGCCTCTGTGTGTGATTGTGTTTTCTGGATATTCTCTATGGACTTTAAGGTTTTGAATGCATTTTAGCAGGACCCTTTTTGTTTTCTGCTGGCAAACGCTAATTGGTTCCACCTGGAGTCAAATACTCCACACATTCGAGTTTACTAGGAAGAAAGCTTCAGAAACCTGAGAAAACATGATATTTATTTCTGTAAACATGACATTGGATACATTTGCCGAACAGGAAGATTGTGCTTTTCTCCAAAACCACGTTCACGGAGATTTTTGGTTAAATTTCACCCGAAATCCACAACAATTTGTCCAGATACTCCTGGATGAAAACAAAACGATCTGGTGATTTGTAGCTGTCTCAATCCCAGATCTTGTTACAGCCTCTGTGTGTGTTTGTGTTTTCTGGATATTCTCTATGGACTTTAAGGTTTGGAATGCATTTTAGCAGGACCCTTTTTGTTTTCTGCTGGCAAACGCTAATTGGTTCCACCTGGAGTCAAATCCTCCACACATTCGAGTTTTCTAGGAAGAAAGCTTCAGAAACCTGAGAAGACATGATATTTCTTTCTGTAAACATGACATTGGATACATTTGCTGATCAGGAGGATTGTGATTTTCTCCAAAACCACTTTCACGGTGATTTTTGGTTAAATTTCACCCGAAATCCACAACAATTTGTCCAGATACTCCTGGATGAAAACAAACCTATCTGGGGATTTGTAGCTATCTCAATCCCTGATCTTCCTACAGCCTCTGTGTGTGTTTGTGTTTTCTGGATATTCTCTATGCACTTTAAGGTTTTGAATGCATTTTAGCAGGACCCTTTTTGTTTTCTGCTGGCAAACGCTAATTGGTTCCACCTGGAGTCAAATCCTCCACACATTCGAGTTTTCTAGGAAGAAAGCTTCAGAAACCTGAGAAAACATGATATTTCTTTCTGTAAACATGACATTGGATACATTTGCCGAACAGGAAGATTGTGCTTTTCTCCAAAACCACTTTCACGGTGATATTTGGTTAAATTTCACCCAAAATCCACAACAATTTGTCCAGATACTCCTGGATGAAAACAAACCTATCTGGTGATTTGTAGCTATCTCAATCTCATATCTTGCTACTACCTCTGTGTGTGTTTGTGTTTTCTGGATATTCTCTATGGACTTTAAGGTTTTGAATGCATTTTAGCAGGACTCATTTAGTTTTCTGCTGGCAAATGCTAATTGGTTCCACCTGGAGTCAAATACTCCACACATTCGAGTTTTCTAGGAAGAAAGCTTCAGAAACCTGAGAAAACATGATATTTGTATTTGTAACCATGACATTGGATGTACTTGCCGAACAGGAAGATTGTGCTTTTCTCCAAAACCACTTTCACGGAGATTTTTGGTTAAATTTCACCCGAAATCCACAACAATTTGTCCAGATACTCCTGGATGAAAACAAAACTATCTGGTGATTTGTAGCTATCTCAACCCCAGATCTTGCTACAGCCTCTGTGTGTGTTTGTGTTTTCTGTATATTCTCTATGGACTTTAAGATTTTGAATGCATTTTAGCAGGACCCTTTTTGTTTTCTGCTGGCAAATGCTAATTGGTTCCACCTCGAGTCAAATCCTCCACACCTTCCAGTTTTCTAGGAAGAAAGCTTCAGAAACCTGAGAAAACATGATATTTGTTTTTGTAAACATGACATTGGATACATTTGCCGAACAGGAAGATTGTGCTTTTCTCCAAAACCACTTTCATGGTGATATTTGGTTAAATTTCACCCGAAATCCACAACAATTTGTCCAGATACTCCTGGATGAAAACAAAACTATCTGGTGATTTGTAGCTATCTCAACCCCAGATCTTGCTACAGCCTCTGTGTGTGATTGTGTTTTCTGGATATTCTCTATGGACTTTAAGGTTTTGAATGCATTTTAGCAGGACCCTTTTTGTTTTCTGCTGGCAAACGCTAATTGGTTCCACCTGGAGTCAAATACTCCACACATTCGAGTTTACTAGGAAGAAAGCTTCAGAAACCTGAGAAAACATGATATTTATTTCTGTAAACATGACATTGGATACATTTGCCGAACAGGAAGATTGTGCTTTTCTCCAAAACCACGTTCACGGAGATTTTTGGTTAAATTTCACCCGAAATCCACAACAATTTGTCCAGATACTCCTGGATGAAAACAAAACGATCTGGTGATTTGTAGCTGTCTCAATCCCAGATCTTGTTACAGCCTCTGTGTGTGTTTGTGTTTTCTGGATATTCTCTATGGACTTTAAGGTTTGGAATGCATTTTAGCAGGACCCTTTTTGTTTTCTGCTGGCAAACGCTAATTGGTTCCACCTGGAGTCAAATCCTCCACACATTCGAGTTTTCTAGGAAGAAAGCTTCAGAAACCTGAGAAGACATGATATTTCTTTCTGTAAACATGACATTGGATACATTTGCTGATCAGGAGGATTGTGATTTTCTCCAAAACCACTTTCACGGTGATTTTTGGTTAAATTTCACCCGAAATCCACAACAATTTGTCCAGATACTCCTGGATGAAAACAAACCTATCTGGGGATTTGTAGCTATCTCAATCCCTGATCTTCCTACAGCCTCTGTGTGTGTTTGTGTTTTCTGGATATTCTCTATGCACTTTAAGGTTTTGAATGCATTTTAGCAGGACCCTTTTTGTTTTCTGCTGGCAAACGCTAATTGGTTCCACCTGGAGTCAAATCCTCCACACATTCGAGTTTTCTAGGAAGAAAGCTTCAGAAACCTGAGAAAACATGATATTTCTTTCTGTAAACATGACATTGGATACATTTGCCGAACAGGAAGATTGTGCTTTTCTCCAAAACCACTTTCACGGTGATATTTGGTTAAATTTCACCCAAAATCCACAACAATTTGTCCAGATACTCCTGGATGAAAACAAACCTATCTGGTGATTTGTAGCTATCTCAATCTCATATCTTGCTACTACCTCTGTGTGTGTTTGTGTTTTCTGGATATTCTCTATGGACTTTAAGGTTTTGAATGCATTTTAGCAGGACTCATTTAGTTTTCTGCTGGCAAATGCTAATTGGTTCCACCTGGAGTCAAATACTCCACACATTCGAGTTTTCTAGGAAGAAAGCTTCAGAAACCTGAGAAAACATGATATTTGTATTTGTAACCATGACATTGGATGTACTTGCCGAACAGGAAGATTGTGCTTTTCTCCAAAACCACTTTCACGGAGATTTTTGGTTAAATTTCACCCGAAATCCACAACAATTTGTCCAGATACTCCTGGATGAAAACAAAACTATCTGGTGATTTGTAGCTATCTCAACCCCAGATCTTGCTACAGCCTCTGTGTGTGTTTGTGTTTTCTGTATATTCTCTATGGACTTTAAGATTTTGAATGCATTTTAGCAGGACCCTTTTTGTTTTCTGCTGGCAAATGCTAATTGGTTCCACCTCGAGTCAAATCCTCCACACCTTCCAGTTTTCTAGGAAGAAAGCTTCAGAAACCTGAGAAAACATGATATTTCTTTCTGTAAACATGACATTGGATACATTTGCCAAACAGGAAGATTGTGCATTTCTCCAAAACCACTTTCACGGTGATTTTTGGTTAAATTGCACCAGAAATCCACAACAATTTGTCCAGATACTCCTGGATGAAAACAAAACTATCTGGTGATTTGTAGCTATCTCAATCCCAGATCTTGCTACAGCCTCTGTGTGTGTTTGTGTTTTCTGGATATTCTCTATGCACTTTAAGGTTTTGAATGCATTTTAGCAGGACCATTTTTGTTTTCTGCTGGCAAACGCTAGTTGGTTCTACCTGGAGTCAAATACTCCACACATTCGAGTTTTCTAGGAAGAAAGCTTCAGAAACCTGAGAAAACATGATATTTGTATTTGTAAACATGACATTGGATACATTTGCCGAACAGGAAGATTGTGCTTTTCTCCAAAACCACGTTCACGGTGATTTTGGTCAAATTTCACCCGAAATTCACACCAATTTGTCCAGATACTCCTGGATGAAAACAAAACTATCTGGTGATTTGTAGCTATCTCAATCCTAGATCATGCTACAGCCTCTGTGTGTGTTTGTGTTTTCTGGATATTCTCTCTGGACTTAAAGGGTTTGAATGCATTTTAGCAGGACCCTTTTTGTTTTCTGCTGGCAAATGCTAATTGGTTCCACCTGGAGTCAAATACTCCACACATTCGAGTTTTCTAGGAAGAAAGCTTCAGAAACCTGAGAAAACATGATATTTCTTTCTGTAAACATGACATTGGATACATTTGCCAAACAGGAAGATTGTGCATTTCTCCAAAACCACTTTCACGGTGATATTTGGTCAAATTTCTTCCGAAATCCACAACAATGTGTCCAGATACTCCTGGATGAAAAGAAACCTATCTGGTGATTTGTAGCTATCTCAATCCCAGATCTTGCTACAGCCTCTGTGTGTGTTTGTGTTTTCTGGATATTCTCTATGGACTTTAAGGTCTTGAATGCATTTTAGCAGGACCCATCGAGTTTTCTGCTGGCAAATGCTAATTGGTTCCACCTGGAGTCAAATACTCCACACATTCGAGTTTTCTAGGAAGAAAGCTTCAGAAACCTGAGAAAACATGATATTTGTATTTGTAAACATGACATTGGATGTACTTGCCGAACAGGAAGATTGTACTTTTCTCCAAAACCACTTTCACGGTGATTTTTGGTTAAATTTCACCCGAAATCCACAACAATTTGTCCAGATACTCCTGGATTTAAAACAAAATTATCTGGTGATTTGTAGCTATCTCAACCGCAGATCTTGCTACAGCCTCTGTGTGTGTTTGTGTTTTCTGGATATTCTCTATGGACTTTAAGGTTTTGAATGCATTTTAGCAGGACCCTTTTTGTTTTCTGCTGGCAAACGCTAATTGGTTCCACCTGGAGTCAAATACTCCACAAATTCGAGTTTTCTAGGAAGAAAGCTTCAGAAACCTGAGAAAACATGATATTTGTATTTGTAAACATGACATTGGATACACTTGCCGAACAGGAAGATTGTGCTTTTCTCCAAAACCACTTTCACGGTGATTTTTGGTTAAATTTCACCCGAAATCCACAACAATTTGTCCAGATACTCCTGGATGAAAACAAAATTATATGGTGATTTGTAGCTATCTCAATCCCAGATCTTGCTACAGCCTCTGTGTGTGTTTGTGTTTTCTAGATATTCTCTATGCACTTTAAGGTTTTGAATGCATTTTAGCAGGACCCTTTTTTTTTTGTGCTGGCAAACGCTAATTGGTTCCACCTGGAGTCAAATACTCCACACATTCGAGTTTTCTAGGAAGAAAGCTTCAGAAACTGGAGAAAACATGATATTTGTATTTGTAAACATGACACTGGATACACTTTCTGAACAGGAAGATTGTGCTTTTCTCCAAAACCACTTTCACGGTGATTTTTGGTCAAATTTCACCCGAAATCCCCACCAATTTGTCCAGATACTCTTGGATGAAAACAAAACTATCTGGTGATTTGTAGCTATCTCAATCCCAGATCTTGCTACAGCCTCTGTGTGTGTTTGTGTTTTCTGGATATTCTCTCTGGACTTAAAGGGTGTGAATGCATTTTTGCAGGACCCTTTTTGTTTTCTGCTGGCAAATGCTAATTGGTTCCACCTGGAGTCAAATCCTCCACACATTCGAGTTTTCTAGGAAGAAAGCTTCAGAAACCTGAGAAAACATGATATTTCTATTTTTAAACATGACATTGGATACATTTGCCGAACAGGAAGATTGTGCTTTTCTCCAAAACCACTTTCACGGTGATTTTTGGTTAAATTGCACCCGAAATCCACAACAATTTGTCCAGATACTCCTGGATGAAAACAAAACTATCTGGTGATTTGTAGCTATCTCAATCCCAGATCTTGCTACAGCCTCTGTGTGTGTTTGTGTTTTCTGGATATTCTCTATGGACTTTACGGTTTTGAATGCATTTCAGCAGGACCCTTTTTGTTTTCTGCTGGCAAACGCTAATTGGTTCCACCTGGAGTCAAATCCTCCACACATTCGAGTTTTCTAGGAAGAAAGCTTCAGAAACCTGAGAAAACATGATATTTCTTTCTGTAACCATGACATTGGATACATTTGCCGAACAGGAAGATTGTGCTTTTCTCCAAATCCACTTTCACGGAGATTTTTGGTTAAATTGCACCCGAAATCCACAACAATTTGTCCAGATACTCCTGGATTTAAAACAAAATTATCTGGTGATTTGTAGCTATCTCAACCGCAGATCTTGCTACAGCCTCTGTGTGTGTTTGTGTTTTCTGGATATTCTCTATGGACTTTAAAATTTTGAATGCATTTTAGCAGGACCCTTTTTGTTTTCTGCTGGCAAATGCTAATTGGTTCCACCTCGAGTCAAATCCTCCACACCTTCCAGTTTTCTAGGAAGAAAGCTTCAGAAACCTGAGAAAACATGATATTTCTTTCTGTAAACATGACATTGGATACATTTGCCAAACAGGAAGATTGTACATTTCTCCAAAACCACTTTCACGGTGATTTTTGGTTAAATTGCACCCGAAATCCACAACAATTTGTCCAGATACTCCTGGATGAAAACAAACCTATCTGGTGATTTGTAGCTATCTCAATCCCAGATCTTGCTACAGCCTCTGTGTGTGTTTGTGTTTTCTGGATATTCTCTATGGACTTTAAGGTTTTGAATGCATTTTAGCAGGACCCATTTAGTTTTCTGCTTGCAAATGCTAATTGGTTCCACCTGGAGTCAAATACTCCACACATTCGAGTTTTCTAGGAAGAAAGCTGCAGAAACCTGAGAAAACATGATATTTGTATTTGTAAACATGACATTGGATGTACTTGCCGAACAGGAAGATCGTGCTTTTCTCCAAAACCACTTTCACGGTGATTTTTGGTTAAATTTCACCCGAAATCCACAACAATTTGTCCAGATACTCCTGGATGAAAACAAAACTATCTGGTGATTTGTAGCTATCTCAACCGCAGATCTTGCTACAGCCTCTGTGTGTGTTTGTGTTTTCTGGATATTCTCTATGGACTTTAAGGTTTTGAATGCATTTTAGCAGGACCCTTTTTGTTTTGTGCTGGCAAACGCCAATTGGTTCCACCTGGAGTCAAATACTCCACAAATTCGAGTTTTCTAGGAAGAAAGCTTCAGAAACCTGAGAAAACATGATATTTCTTTCTGTAAACATGACATTGGATACACTTGCCGAACAAGAAGATTGTGCTTTTCTCCAAAACCACTTTCACGGTGATATTTGGTTAAATTTCACCCGAAATCCACAACAATTTGTCCAGATACTCCTGGATGAAAACAAAATTATATGGTGATTTGTAGCTATCTCAATCCCAGATCTTGCTACAGCCTCTGTGTGTGTTTGTGTTTTCTAGATATTCTCTATGCACTTTAAGGTTTTGAATGCATTTTAGCAGGACCCTTTTTTTTTGTGCTGGCAAACGCTAATTGGTTCCACCTGGAGTCAAATACTCCACACATTCGAGTTTTCTAGGAAGAAAGCTTCAGATACCGGAGAAAACATGATATTTGTATTTGTAAACATGACACTGGATACACTTTCTGAACAGGAAGATTGTGCTTTTCTCCAAAACCACTTTCACGGTGATTTTTGGTCAAATTTCACCCGAAATCCCCACCAATTTGTCCAGATACTCTTGGATGAAAACAAAACTATCTGGTGATTTGTAGCTATCTCAATCCCAGATCTTGCTACAGCCTCTGTGTGTGTTTGTGTTTTCTGGATATTCTCTCTGGACTTAAAGGGTGTGAATGCATTTTTGCAGGACCCTTTTTGTTTTCTGCTGGCAAATGCTAATTGGTTCCACCTGGAGTCAAATCCTCCACACATTCGAGTTTTCTAGGAAGAAAGCTTCAGAAACCTGAGAAAACATGATATTTCTTTCTGTAAACATGACATTGGATACATTTGCCAAACAGGAAGATTGTGCATTTCTCCAAAACCACTTTCACGGTGATTTTTGGTTAAATTGCACCCGAAATCCACAACAATTTGTCCAGATACTCCTGGATGAAAACAAAACTATCTGGTGATTTGTAGCTATCTCAATCCCAGATCTTGCTACAGCCTCTGTGTGTGTTTGTGTTTTCTGGATATTCTCTATGGACTTTAAGGTTTTGAATGCATTTTAGCAGGACCCTTTTTGTTTTCTGCTAGCAAACGCTAATTGGTTCCACCTGGAGTCAAATACTCCACACATTCGAGTTTTCTAGGAAGAAAGCTTCAGAAACCTGAGAAAACATGATATTTCTTTCTGTAACCATGACATTGGATACATTTGCCGAACAGGAAGATTGTGCTTTTCTCCAAAACCACTTTCTCGGTGATTTTTTGTTAAATTTCACCCGAAATCCACAACAATTTGTCCAGATACTCCTGGATGAAAACAAAACTATCTGGTGATTTGTAGCTAGCTCAACCCCAGATCTTGCTACAGCCTCTGTGTGTGTTTGTGTTTTCTGTATATTCTCTATGGACTTTAAGATTTTGTATGCATTTTAGCAAAACCCTTTTTGTTTTCTGCTGGCAAATGCTAATTGGTTCCACCTCGAGTCAAATCCTCCACACCTTCCAGTTTTCTAGGAAGAAAGCTTCAGAAACCTGAGAAAACATGATATTTCTTTCTGTAAACATGACATTGGATACATTTGCCAAACAGGAAGATTGTACATTTCTCCAAAACCACTTTCACGGTGATTTTTGGTTAAATTGCACCCGAAATCCACAACAATTTGTCCAGATACTCCTGGATGAAAACAAAACTATCTGGTGATTTGTAGCTATCTCAATCCCAGATCTTGCTACAGCCTCTGTGTGTGTTTGTGTTTTCTGGATATTCTCTATGGACTTTAAGGTTTTGAAAGCATTTTAGCAGGACCCTTTTTGTTTTCTGCTAGCAAACGCTAATTGGTTCCACCTGGAGTCAAATCCTCCACACATTCGAGTTTTCTAGGAAGAAAGCTTCAGAAACCTGAGAAAACATGATATTTCTTTCTGTAAACATGACATTGGATACATTTGCCGAACAGGAAGATTGTGCTTTTCTCCAAAAGCACTTTCACGGTGATTTTTGGTTAAATTTCACCCGAAATCCACAATTTGTCCAGATACTCCTGGATGAAAACAAAACTATCTGGTGATTTGTAGCTATCTCAATCCCAGATCTTGCTACAGCCTCTGTGTGTGTTTGTGTTTTCTGGATATTCTCTATGGACTTTAAGATTTTGAATGCATTTTAGCAGGACCCCTTTTGTTTTGTGCTGGCAAACGCTAATTGGTTCCACCTGGAGTCAAATTCTCCACACATTCGAGTTTACTAGGAAGAAAGCTTCAGAAACCTGAGAAAACATGATATTTCTTTCTGTAAACATGACATTGGATACATTTGCCGAACAGGAAGATTGTGCTTTTCTCCAAAACCACTTTCACGGTGATATTTGGTTAAATTTCACCCGAAATCCACAAAAATTTGTGCAGATACTCCTGGATGAAAACAAACCTATCTGGTGATTTGTAGCTATCTCAATCCCAGATCTTGCTACAGCCTCTGTGTGTGTTTGTGTTTTCTGGATATTCTCTATGGACTTTAAGGTTTTGAATGCATTTTAGCAGGACCCTTTTTGTTTTCTGCTGGCAAACGCTAATTGGTTCCACCTGGAGTCAAATACTCCACACATTCGAGTTTTCTAGGAAGAAAGGTACAGAAACCTGAGAAAACATGATATTTCTTTCTGTAAACATGACATTGGATACATTTGGCTAACAGGAAGATTGTGCTTTTCTCCAAAACCACTTTCACGGTTAATTTTTGGTTAAATTTCACCTGAAATCCACAACAATTTGACCAGATACTCCTGGATGAAAACAAAACTATCTGGTGATTTGTAGCTATCTCAATCCCAGATCTTGCTACAGCCTCTGTGTGTGTTTGTGTTTTCTGGACATTCTCTATGGACTTCAAGGGTTGAATACATTTTAGCAGGACCCATTTAGTTTTCTGCTGGCAAATGCTAATTGGTTCCACCTGGAGTGAAATCCTCCACACATTCGAGTTTTCTAGGAAGAAAGCTTCCGAAACCTGAGAAAACATGATATTTCTTTCTGTAAACATGACATTGGATGCATTTGCCGAATAGGAAAATTGTGCTTTCCTCCAAAACCACTTTCACGGTGATTTTTGGTTAAATTTCACCCGAAATAAACAACAATTTGTCCAGATACTCCTGGATGAAAACAAAACTATCTGGTGATTTGTAGCTATCTCAATCCCAGATCTTGCTACAGCCTCTGTGTGTGTTTGTGTTTTCTGGATATTCTCTATGGACTTTAAGGTTTTGAATGCATTTTAGCAGGACCCTTTTTGTTTTCTGCTGGCAAACGCTAATTGGTTCCACCTGGAGTCAAATACTCCACACATTCGAGTTTTCTAGGAAGAAAGGTACAGAAACCTGAGAAAACATGATATTTCTTTCTATGAACATGACATTGGATACATTTGCCGAACAGGAAGATTGTGCTTTTCTCCAAAACCACTTTCACGGTGAATTTTTGGTTAAATTTCACCTGAAATCCACAACAATTTGACCAGATATTCCTGGATGAAAAGAAAACTATCTGGTGATTTGTAGCTATCTCAATCCCAGATCTTGCTACAGCCTCTGTGTGTGTTTGTGTTTTCTGGACATTCTCTATGGACTTTAAGGTTTTGAATACACTTTAGCAGGACCCTTTTTGTTTTCTGCTGGCAAACGCTAATTGGTTCCACCTGGAGTCAAATCCTCCACACATTCGAGTTTTCTAGGAAGAAAGCTTCAGAAACCTGAGAAAACATGATATTTCTTTCTGTAAACATGACATTGGATACATTTCCCGAACAGGAAGATTGTGCTTTTCTCCAAAACCACTTTCACGGTGATTTTTGGTTAAATTTCACCCGAAATCCACAACAATTTGTACAGATACTCCTGGATGAAAACAAAACTATCTGGTGATTTGTAGCTATCTCAACCCCAGATCTTGCTACAGCCTCTGTGTGTGTTTGTGTTTTCTGGATATTCTCTATGGACTTTAAGGTTTTGAATGCATTTTAGCAGGACCCTTTTTGTTTTCTGCTAGCAAACGCTAATTGGTTCCACCTGGAGTCAAATACTCCACACATTCGAGTTTACTAGGAAGAAAGCTTCAGAAACCTGAGAAAACATGATATTTCTTTCTGTAAACATGACATTGGATACACTTTCTGAACAGGAAGATTGTGCTTTTCTCCAAAACCACTTTCACGGAGATTTTTGGTTAAATTTCACCCGAAATCCACAACAATTTGTCCAGTTACTCCTGGATGAAAACAAAACTATGTGGTGATTTGTAGCTATCTCAATCCCAGATCTTGCTACAGCCTCTGTGTGTGTTTGTGTTTTCTGGATATTCTCTATGGACTTTAAGGTTTTGAATGCATTATAGCAGGTCCCATTTAGTTTTCTGCTGGCAAATGCTAATTGGTTCCACCTGGAGTCAAATCCTCCACACATTCGAGTTTTCTAGGAAGAAAGCTTCAGAAACCTGAGAAAACATGATATTTGTATTTGTAAACATGACATTGGATGTACTTGCCGAACAGGAAGATTGTGCTTTTCTCCAAAACCACTTTCACCGTGATTTTTGGTTAAATTTCACCCGAAATCCACAACAATTTGTCCAGATACTCCTGGATTTAAAACATAACTATCTGGTGATTTGTAGCTATCTCAATCCCAGATCTTGCTACAGCCTCTGTGTGTGTTTGTGTTTTCCGGATATTCTCTATGGACTTTAAGGTTTTGAATGCATTTTAGCAGGACTTTTTTTGTTTTCTGCTGGCAAACGCTAATTGTTACCACATGGAGTCAAATACTCCACACATTCGACTTTTCTAGGAAGAAAGCTTCAGAAACCTGAGAAAACATGATATTTCTTTCTGTAAACATGACATTGGATACATGTGCCAAACAGGAAGATTGTGCTTTTCTCCAAAACCACTTTCACGGTGATTTTTGGTTAAATTTCACCCGAAATCGACAACAATTTGTCCAGATACTCCTGGATGAAAACAAAACTATCTGGTGATTTGTAGCTATCTCAATCCCAGATCTTGCCACAGCCTCTGTGTGTTTGTGTTTTCTGGATATCCTCTATGGACTTTAAGGTTTTGAATGCGTTTTAGCAGGACCGTTTTTGTTTTCTGCTGGCAAACACTAATTGTTTCCACCTGGAGTCAAATACTCCACACATTCGAGTTTTCTAGGAAGAAAGCTTCCGAAACCTGAGAAAACATGATATTTCTTTCTGTAAACATGCCCTTGGATACATTTGCTGAACAGGAAGATTGTGCTTTTCTCCAAAACCACTTTCACCGTGATTTTTGGTTAAATTTCACCCGAAATCCACAACAATTTGTCCAGATATTCCTTGATGAAAACAAAACAATCTGGTGATTTGTAGCTATCTCAATCCCAGATCTTGCTACAGCCTCTGTGTGTGTTTGTGTTTTCTGGATATTCTCTATGGACTTTAAGGTTTTGAATGCATTTTAGCAGGACCCTTTTTGTGTTCTGCTGGCAAACGCTAATTTGTTCCACCTGGAGTCAAATATTCCACACATTCGAGTTTACTAGGAAGAAAGCTTCAGAAACCTGAGAAAACATGATATTTCTTTCTGTAAACATGACATTGGATACATTTGCCGAACAGGAAGATTGTGCTTTTCTCCAAAACCACTTTCACGGTGAATTTTTGGTTAAATTTCACCTGAAATCCACAACAATTTGACCAGATACTCCTGGATGAAAACAAAACTATCTGGTGATTTGTAGCTATCTCAATCCCAGATCTTGCTACAGCCTCTGTGTGTGTTTGTGTTTTCTGGACATTCTCTATGGACTTTAAGGTTCTGAATGCGTTTTAGCAGGGCCCTTTTTGTTTTCTGCTGGCAAACACTAATTGGTTCCACCTGGAGTCAAATCCTCCACACATTCGAGTTTTTTAGGAAGACAGCTTCAGAAACCTGAGAAAACATGATATTTCTTTCAGTAAACATGACATTGGATACATTTGCCGAACAGGAATTTTGTGCTTTTCTCCAAAACCACTTTCATGGTGACTTTTTGTTAAATTTCACCCGAAATCCACAACAATTAGTCCAGACACTCCTGGAGGAAAACAAAACTACCTGGTGATTTGTAGCTATCTCAATCCTAGATCTTGCTACAGCCATTGTGTGTGTTTGTGTTTGCTGGATATTCTCTATGGACTTTAGGTTTTGAATGCATTTTAGCAGGACCCTTTTTGTTTTCTGCTGGCAAACGCTCATTGGTTCCACCTGGAGTCAAATCCTCCACACATTCGAGTTTTCTAGGAAGAAAGCTTCAGAAACCTGAGAAAACTTATTTGTGTTTGTAAACATGACATTGGATTCATTAGCTGAACAGAAAGATTGTGCTTTCCTCCAAAACCACTTTCATGGTGATTTTTTGGTTAAATTTCACTTCAAACTACAACAATTTGTCCAGATACTCCTGGATGAAAACAAAACTATCTGGGGATTTGTAGCTATCTCAATCCCAGATCTTGCTACAGCCTCTGTGTGTGTTTGTGTTTTCTGGATATTCTCTATGGACTTTAAGGTTTGGAATGCATTTTAGCATGTAAGTTTTTGTTTTCAGCTGGCAAACGCTAATTGGTTCCACCTGGAGTCAAATCATCCACACATTCGAGTTTTCTAGGAAGAAAGCTCCAGAAACCTGAGCAAACATGATATTTCTTTCTGTAAACATGACATTGGATGCATTTGCCGAACAGGAAGATTGTGCTTTTCTCCAAAACCACTTTCACGGTGATTTTTGATGAAATTTCACCCGAAATCCACAACAATTTGTCCAGATACTCCTGGTTGAAAACAAAAGTACCTGGTGATTTGTAGCTATCTCAATCCCAGATCTTGCTACAGCCTCTGTGTGTGTTTGTGTTTTCTGGATATTCTCTATGGACTTTAAGGTTTTGAATGCATTTTAGCAGGACCCTTTTTGTTTTGTGCTGGCAAACGCTAATTGGTTCCACCTGGAGTGAAATCCTCCACACATTCCAGTTTTCTAGGAAGAAAGCTCCAGACACCTGAGAAAACATGTTTGTATTTGTAAACATGACATTGGATTCATTAGCTGAACAGAAAGATTGTGCTTTTCTCCAAAACCACTTTCACGGTGATTTTTGGTTAAATTTCACCCGAAATCCACAACAATTTGTCCAGATACTCCTGGATGAAAACAAAACTATCTGGTGATTTGTAGCTATCTCAATCCCAGATCTTGCTACAGCCTCTGTGTGTGTTTGTGTTTTCTGGATATTCTCTATGGACTTTACGGTTTTGAATGCATTTTAGCAGGACCCTTTTTGTTTTCTGCTGGCAAACGCTAATTGGTTCCACCTGGAGTCAAATCCTCCACACATTCGAGTTTTATAGGAAGAAAGCTTCAGAAACCTGAGAAAACATATTTGTATTTGTAAACATAACATTGGATACCTTTCACGAACAGGAAGATTGTGCTTTTCTCCAAAACCACTTTCACCGTGATTTTTGGTTAAATTTCACCCGAAATCCACAACAATTTGTCCAGATACTCCTGGATGAAAACAAAACTATCTGGTGATTTGTAGCTATCTCAACCCCAGATCTTGCTACAGCCTCTGTGTGTGTTTGTGTTTTCTGGATATTCTCTATGGACTTTAAGGTTTTGAATGCATTTTAGCAGGACCCTTTTTGTTTTCTGCTGGCAAACGCTAATTGGTTCCACCTGGAGTCAAATCCTCCACACATTCGAGTTTTCTAGGAAGAAAGCTCCAGAAACCTGAGAAAACATGATATTTCTTTCTGTAAACATGACATTGGATACATTTGCCGAACAGGAAGATTGTGCTTTTCTCAAAAACCACGTTCACGGAGATTTTTGGTTAAATTTCACCCGAAATCCACAACAATTTGTCCAGATACTCCTGGATGAAAACAAAACTATCTGGTGATTTGTAGCTATCTCAATCCCAGATCTTGCTACAGCCTCTGTGTGTGTTTGTGTTTTCTGGATATTCTCTATGCACTTTAAGGTTTTGAATGCATTTTAGCAGGACCCTTTTTGTTTTGTGCTGGCAAACGCTAATTGGTTCCACCTGGAGTCAAATCCTCCACACATTCGAGTTTTCTAGGAAGAAAGCTTCAGAAACCTGAGAAAACATGATATTTGTATTTGTAAACATGACATTGGATACATTTGCCGAACAGGAAGATTGTGCTTTTCTCCAAAACCACTTTCACGGTGATTTTTGGTTAAATTTCACCCGAAATCCACAACAATTTGTCCAGATACTCCTGGATGAAAACAAACCTATCTGGAGATTTGTAGCTATCTCAATCCCAGATCTTGCTACAGCCTCTGTGTGTGTTTGTGTTTTCTAGATATTCTCTATGGACTTTAAGGTTTTGAATGCATTTTAGCAGGAACCATTTAGTTTTCTGCTGGCAAACGCTAATTGGTTCCACCTGGAGTCAAATACTCCACACATTCGAGTTTTCTAGGAAGAAAGCTTCAGAAACCTGAGAAAACATGATATTTGTATTTGTAAACATGACATTGGATGTACTTGCCGAACAGGAAGATTGTGCTTTTCTCCAAAACCACTTTCACCGTGATTTTTGGTTAAATTTCACCCGAAATGCACAACAATTTGTCCAGATACTCCTGGATTTAAAACAAAACTATCTGGTGATTTGTAGCTATCTCAATCCCAGATCTTGCTACAGCCTCTGTGTGTGTTTGTGTTTTCTGGATATTCTCTATGGACTTTAAGGTTTTGAATGCATTTTAGCACGACCCTTTTTGTTTTCTGCTGGCAAACGCTAATTGGTTCCACCTGGAGTCAAATACTCCACACATTCGAGTTTACTAGGAAGAAAGCTTCAGAAACCTGAGAAAACATGATATTTCTTTCTGTAAACATGACATTGGATACATTTGCCGAACAGGAAGATTGTGCTTTTCTCAAAAAACACGTTCACGGAAATTTTTGGTTAAATTTCACCCGAAATCCACAACAATTTGTCCAGATACTCCTGGATGAAAACAAAACTATCTGGTGATTTGTAGCTATCTCAATCCCAGATCTTGTTACAGCCTCTGTGTGTGTTTGTGTTTTCTGGATATTCTCTATGGACTTTAAGGTTTTGAATGCATTTTTGCAGGACCCTTTTTGTTTTCTGCTGGCAAACGCTAATTGGTTCCACCTGGAGTCAAATCCTCCACACATTCGAGTTTTCTAGGAAGAAAGCTTCAGAAACCTGAGAAAACATGATATTTGTATTTGTAAACATGACATTGGATACATTTGCCGAACAGGAAGATTGTGCTTTTCTCCAAAACCACGTTCACGGAGATTTTTGGTTAAATTTCACCCGAAATCCACAACCATTTGTCCAGATACTCCTGGATGAAAACAAAACTATCTGGTGATTTGTAGCTATCTCAATCCCAGATCTTGCTACAGCCTCTGTGTGTGTTTGTGTTTTCTGGATATTCTCTATGGACTTTAAGGTTTTGAATGCATTTTAGCAGGACCCTTTTTGTGTTCTGCTGGCAAACGCTAATTGGTTCCACCTGGAGTCAAATCCTCCACACATTCGAGTTTTCTAGGAAGAAAGCTTCAGAAACCTGAGAAAACACGATATTTGTATTTGTAAACATGACATTGGATACATTTGCCAAACAGGAAGATTGTGCTTTTCTCCAAAACCACTTTCACGGTGATTTTTGGTTAAATTTCCCCCGAAATCCACAACAATTTGTCCAGATACTCCTGGATGAAAACAAACCTATCTGGAGATTTGTAGCTATCTCAATCCCAGATCTTGCTACAGCCTCTGTGTGTGTTTGTGTTTTCTGGATATTCTCTATGGACTTTAAGGTTTTGAATGCATTTTAGCAGGAACCATTTAGTTTTCTGCTGGCAAATGCTAATTGGTTCCACCTGGAGTCAAATACTCCACACATTCGAGTTTTCTAGGAAGAAAGCTTCAGAAACCTGAGAAAACATGATATTTGTATTTGTAAACATGACATTGGATGTACTTGCCGAACAGGAAGATTGTGCTTTTCTCCAAAACCACTTTCACCGTGATTTTTGGTTAAATTTCACCCGAAATGCACAACAATTTGTCCAGATACTCCTGGATTTAAAACAAAACTATCTGGGGATTTGTAGCTATCTCAACCCCAGATCTTGCTACAGCCTCTGTGTGTGTTTGTGTTTTCTGGATATTCTCTATGGACTTTAAGGTTTTGAATGCATTTTAGCACGACCCTTTTTGTTTTCTGCTGGCAAACGCTAATTGGTTCCACCTGGAGTCAAATACTCCACACATTCGAGTTTACTAGGAAGAAAGCTTCAGAAACCAGAGAAAACATGATATTTCTTTCTGTAAACATGACATTGGATGCATTTGCCGAACAGGAAGATTGTGCTTTTCTCAAAAAACACGTTCACGGAAATTTTTGGTTAAATTTCACCCGAAATCCACAACAATTTGTCCAGATACTCCTGGATGAAAACAAAACTATCTGGTGATTTGTAGCTATCTCAATCCCAGATCTTGTTACAGCCTCTGTGTGTGTTTGTGTTTTCTGGATATTCTCTATGGACTTTAAGGTTTTGAATGCATTTTTGCAGGACCCTTTTTGTTTTCTGCTGGCAAACGCTAATTGGTTCCACCTGGAGTCAAATCCTCCACACATTCGAGTTTTCTAGGAAGAAAGCTTCAGAAACCTGAGAAAACATGATATTTGTATTTGTAAACATGACATTGGATGTACTTGCCGAACAGGAAGATTGTGCTTTTCTCCAAAACCACTTTCACGGAGATTTTTTGTTAAATTTCACCCGAAATAAACAACAATTTGTCCAGATACTCCTGGATGAAAACAAAACTATCTGGTGATTTGTAGCTATCTCAATCCCAGATCTTGCTACAGCCTCTGTGTGTGTTTGTGTTTTCCGGATATTCTCTATGCACTTTAAGGTTTTGAATGCATTTTAGCAGGACCCTTTTTGTTTTCTGCTGGCAAACGCTAATTGGTTCCACCTGGAGTCAAATCCTCCACACATTCGAGTTTTCTAGGAAGAAAGCTTCAGAAACCTGAGAAAACACGATATTTGTATTTGTAAACATGACATTGGATACATTTGCCGAACAGGAAGATTGTGCTTTTCTCCAAAACCACTTTCACGGTCATTTTTGGTTAAATTTCACCCAAAATCCACAACAATTTGTCCAGATACTCTTGGATGAAAACAAAACTATCTGGTGATTTGTAGCTATCTCAATCCCAGATCTTGCTACAGCCTCTGTGTGTGTTTGTGTTTTCTGGATATTCTCTCTGGACTTAAAGGGTTTGAATGCATTTTAGCAGGACCCTTTTTGTGTTCTGCTGGCAAACGCTAATTGATTCCACCTGGAGTCAAATCCTCCACACATTCGAGTTTTCTAGGAAGAAAGCTTCAGAAACCTGAGAAAACATGATATTTGTATTTGTAAACATGACATTGGATGTACTTGCCGAACAGGAAGATTGTGCTTTTCTCCAAAACCACTTTCACGGAGATTTTTGGTTAAATTTCACCCGAAATAAACAACAATTTGTCCAGATACTCCTGGATGAAAACAAAACTATCTGGTGATTTGTAGCTATCTCAATCCCAGATCGTGCTACAGCCTCTGTGTGTGTTTGTGTTTTCTGGATATTCTCTATGGACTTTACGGTTTTGAATGCATTTCAGCAGGACCCTTTTTGTTTTCTGCTGGCAAACGCTAATTGGTTCCACCTGGAGTCAAATCCTCCACACATTCGAGTTTTCTAGGAAGAAAGCTTCAGAAACCTGAGAAAACACGATATTTGTATTTGTAAACATGACATTGGATACATTTGCCGAACAGGAAGATTGTGCTTTTCTCCAAAACCACTTTCACGGTCATTTTTGGTTAAATTTCACCCAAAATCCACAACAATTTGTCCAGATACTCTTGGATGAAAACAAAACTATCTGGTGATTTGTAGCTATCTCAATCCCAGATCTTGCTACAGCCTCTGTGTGTGTTTGTGTTTTCTGGATATTCTCTCTGGACTTAAAGGGTTTGAATGCATTTTAGCAGGACCCTTTTTGTGTTCTGCTGGCAAACGCTAATTGGTTCCACCTGGAGTCAAATCCTCCACACATTCGAGTTTTCTAGGAAGAAAGCTTCAGAAATCTGAGAAAACATGATATTTCTTTCTGTAAACATGACATTGGATACATTTGCCGAACAGGAAGATTGTGCTTTTCTCCAAAACCACTTTCACGGAGATTTTTGGTTAAATTTCACCCGAAATCCACAACAATGTGTCCAGATACTCCTGGATGAAAACAAAACTATCTGGTGATTTGTAGCTATCACAATCCCAGATCTTGCTACAGCCTCTGTGTGTGTTTGTGTTTTCTGGATATTCTCTATGGACTTTAAGGTTTTGAATGCATTTTAGCAGGACCCATTTAGTTTTCTGCTGGCAAATGCTAATTGGTTCCACCTGGAGTCAAATCCTCCACACATTCGAGTTTTCTAGGAAGAAAGCTTCAGAAACCTGAGAAAACATGATATTTGTATTTGTAAACATGACATTGGATGTACTTGCCGAACAGGAAGATTGTGCTTTTCTCCAAAACCACTTTCACGGTGATTTTTGGTTAAATTTCACCGGAAATCCACAACAATTTGTCCAGATACTCCTGGATGAAAACAAAACTATCTGGTGATTTATAGCTATCTCAATCCCAGATCTTGCTACAGCCTCTGTGTGTGTTTGTGTTTTCTGGATATTCTCTATGGACTTTAATGTTTTGAATGCATTTTGGCAGGACCCTTTTTGTTTTCTGCTAGCAAATGCTAATTGGTTCCACCTGGAGTCAAATACTCCACACATTCGAGTTTACTAGGAAGAAAGCTTCAGAAACCTGAGAAAACATGATATTTCTTTCAGTAAACATGACATTGGATACATTTGCCGAACAGGAAGATTGTGCTTTTCTCCAAAACCACTCTCACGGAGATTTTTGGTTAAATTTCACCCGAAATCCACAACAATTTGTCCAGATACACCTGGATGAAAACAAAACTATCTGGTGATTTGTATCTATCTCAATCCCAGATCTTGCTACAGCCTCTGTGTGTGTTTGTGTTTTCTGGATATTCTCTATGGACTTTAAGGTTTTGAATGCATTTTTGCAGGACCCTTTTTGTTTTGTGCTGGCAAACGCTAATTGGTTCCACCTGGAGTCAAATCCTCCACACATTCGAGTTTTCTAGGAAGAAAGCTTCAGAAACCTGAGAAAACATGATATTTGTATTTGTAAACATGACATTGGATACATTTGCCGAACAGGAAGATTGTGCTTTTCTCCAAAACCACTTTCACGGTGATTTTTTGGTTAAATTTCACTTCAACTGCAACAATTTGTCCAGATACTCCTGGATGAAAACAAAACTATCTGGTGATTTGTAGCTATCTCAATCCCAGATCTTCCTACAGCCTCTGTGTGTGTTTGTGTTTTCTGGATATTCTCTATGCACTTTAAGGTTTTGAATGCATTTTAGCAGGACCCATTTAGTTTTCTGCTGGCAAACGCTAATTGGTTCCACCTGGAGTCAAATCCTCCACACATTCGAGTTTTCTAGGAAGAAAGCTTCAGAAACCTGAGAAAACACGATATTTGTATTTGTAAACATGACATTGGATACATTTGCCGAACAGGAAGATTGTGCTTTTCTCCAAAACCACTTTCACGGTCATTTTTGGTTAAATTTCACCCAAAATCCACAACAATTTGTCCAGATACTCCTGGATGAAAACAAAACTATCTGGTGATTTGTACATATCTCAATCCCAGATCTTGCTACAGCCTCTGTGTGTGTTTGTGTTTTCTGGATATTCTCTATGGACTTTAAGGTTTTGAATAGATTTTAGCAGGTCTCATTTAGTTTTCTGCTGGCAAATGCTAATTGGTTCCACCTGGAGTCAAATCCTCCACACATTCGAGTTTTCTAGGAAGAAAGCTTCAGAAACCTGAGAAAACATGATATTTGTATTTGTAACCATGACATTGGAAGTACTTACTGAACAGGAAGATTGTGCTTTTCTCCAAAACCACTTTCACGGTGATTTTTGGTTAAATTTCACCCGAAATCCACAACAATGTGTCCAGATACTCCTGGATGAAAACAAAACTATCTGGTGATTTGTAGCTATCTCAATCCCAGATCTTGCTACAGCCTCTGTGTGTGTTTGTGTTCTCTGGATATTCTCTCTGGACTTAAAGGGTTTGAATGCATTTTAGCAGGACCCTTTTTGTTTTCTGCTGGCAAACGCTAATTGATTCCACCTGGAGTCAAATCCTCCACACATTCGAGTTTTCTAGGAAGAAAGCTTCAGAAACCTGAGAAAACATGATATATGTATTTGTTAACATGACATTGGATGCATTTTTCGAACAGGAAGATTGTGCTTTTCTCCAAAACCATTTTCACGGATATTTTTGGTTAAATGTCACCCGAAATCCACAACAATTTGTCCAGATACTCCTGGATGAAAACAAAACTATCTGGTGATTTGTAGCTATCTCAATCCCAGATCTTGCTACAGCCTCTGTGTGTGTTTGTGTTCTCTGGATATTCTCTCTGGACTTAAAGGGTTTGAATGCATTTTAGCAGGACCCTTTTTGTTTTCTGCTGGCAAACGCTAATTGATTCCACCTGGAGTCAAATCCTCCACACATTCGAGTTTTCTAGGAAGAAAGCTTCAGAAACCTGAGAAAACATGATATATGTATTTGTTAACATGACATTGGATGCATTTTTCGAACAGGAAGATTGTGCTTTTCTCCAAAATCATTTTCACGGAGATTTTTGGTTAAATGTCACCCGAAATCCATAACAATTTGTCCAGATACTCCTGGATGAAAACAAAACTATCTGGTGATTTGTAGCTATCTCAATCCCAGATCTTGCTACAGCCTCTGTGTGTGTTTCTGTTTTCTGGATATTCTCTATGGACTTTAAGGTTTTGAATGCATTTTAGCAGGACCCATTTAGTTTTCTGCTGGCAAATGCTAACTGGTTCCACCTGCAGTCAAATCCTCCACACATTCGAGTTTTCTAGGAAGAAAGCTTCAGAAAACTGAGAAAACATGATATTTGTATTTGTAAACATGACATTGGATACATTTGCCGAACAGGAAGATTGTGCTTTTCTCCAAAACCACTTTCACGGTGATTTTTTGGTTAAATTTGTCTTCAACTGAAACAATTTGTCCAGATACTCCTGGATGAAAACAAAACTATCTGGTGATTTGTAGCTATCTCAATCCCAGATCTTGCTACAGCCTCTGTGTGTGTTTGTGTTTTCTGGAAATTCTCTATGGACTTTAAGGTTTTGAATGCATTTTAGCAGGACCCATTTAGTTTTCTGCTGGCAAATGCTAATTGGTTCCACCTGGAGTCAAATACTCCACACATTCGAGTTTTCTAGGAAGAAAGCTTCAGAAACCTGAGAAAACATGATATTTGTATTTGTAAACATGACATTGGATACACTTGCCGAACAGGAAGATTGTGCTTTTCTCCAAAACCACTTTCACCGTGATTTTTGGTTAAATTGCACCCAAAATCGACAACAATTTGTCCAGATACTCCTGGATGAAAACAAAATTATCTGGTGATTTGTAGCTATCTCAAACCCAGAACTTGCTACGGCCTCTGTGTGTGTTTGTGTTTTCTGGATATTCTCTATGGACCTTAAGGATTTGAATGCATTTTAGCAGGACCCTTTTTGTTTTCTGCTGGCAAACGCTAATTGGTTCGACCTGGAGTCAAATCTTCTCACATTCGAGTTTTCTAGGAAGAAAGCTTAAGAAACCTGAGAAGACATGATATTTCTTTCTGTAAACATCACATTGGATACATTTGCCGAACAGGAAGATTGTGATTTTCTCCAAAACCACTTTCACAGAAATTTTTGGTTAAATTTCACCCAAAATCAACAACAATTTGTCCAGATACTCCTGGATGAAAACAAAACTATCTGGTGATTTGTAGCTATCTCAATCCCAGATCTTGCTACAGCCTCTGTGTGTGTTTGTGTTTTCTGGATATTCTCTATGGACTTTAAAGTTTTGAATGCATTTTAGCAGGACCCTTTTTGTTTTCTGCTGGCAAACGCTAATTGTTTCCACCTGGAGTCAAATACTCCACACATTCGAGTTTTCTAGGAAGAAAGCTTCAGAAACCTGAGAAAACAGGATATTTGTATTTGTAAACATGACATTGGATGCATTTGCCGAACAGGAAGATTGTGCTTTTCTCCAAAACCACTTTCACCGTGATTTTTTGGTTAAATTTCACTTCAACTGCAACAATTTGTCCAGATACTCCTGGATGAAAACAAAACTATCTGGTGATTTGTAGCTATCTCAATCCCAGATCTTGCTACAGCCTCTGTGTGTGTTTGTGTTTTCTGGATATTCTCTATGCACTTTATGGTTTTCAATGCATTTTAGCAGGACCCATTTAGTTTTCTGCTGGCAAACGCTAATTGGTTCCACCTGGAGTCAAATCCTCCACACATTCGAGTTTTCTAGGAAGAAAGCTTCAGAAACCTGAGAAAACATGATATTTCTTTCTGCAAACATGACATTGGATACATTTGCCGAACAGGAAGATTGTGCTTTTCTCCAAAACCACTTTGACGGGGATTTTTGGTTAAATTTCACCCAAAATACACAACAATTTGTCCAGATACTCCTGGATGAAAACAAAACTATCTGGTGATTTGTAGCTATCTCAATCCCAGATCTTCCTACAGCCTCTGTGTGTGTTTGTGTTTTCTGGATATTCTCTATGCACTTTAAGGTTTTGAATGCATTTTAGCAGGACCCTTTTTGTTTTCTGCTGGCAAACGCTAATTGGTTCCACCTGGAGTAAAATACTCCACACATTCGAGTTTTCTAGGAAGAAAGCTTCAGAAACCTGAGAAAACATGATATTTCTTTCTGTAAACATGACATTGGATACATTTGCCGAACAGGAAGATTGTGATATTCTCCAACACCACTTTCACGGTGAGTTTTGGTTAAATTTCACCCAAAATCCACAACAATTTGTCCAGATACTCCTGGATGAAAACAAAACTATCTGGTGATTTGTAGCTATCTCAATCCCAGATCTTGCTACAGCCTCTGTGTGTGTTTGTGTTTTCTGGATATTCTCTATGGACTTTAAGGTTTTGAATGCATTTTAGCAGGACCCTTTTTGTTTTCTGCTGGCAAACGCTAATTGGTTCCACCTGGAGTCAAATACTCCACACATTCGAGTTTTCTATGAAGAAAGCTCCAGAAACCTGAGAAAACATGATATTTGTATTTTTAAACATGACATTGGATTCATTTGCTAACAGGAAGATTGCGCTTTTCTCCAAAACCACTTTCACGGTGATTTTTTGGTTAAATTTCACTTCAAAACTACAACAATTTGTCCAGATACTCCTGGATGAAAACAAAACTATCTGGTGATTTGTAGCTATCTCAATCCCAGATCTTGCTACAGCCTCTGTGTGTGTTTGTGTTTTCTGAATATTCTCTATGGACTTTAAGGTTTTGAATGCATTTTTGCAGGACCCTTTTTGTTTTCTGCTAGCAAACGTTAATTGGTTCCACCTGGAGTCAAATCCTCCACACATTCGAGTTTTCTAGGAAGAAAGCTTCAGAAACCTGAGAAAACGTGATATTTGTATTTGCAAACATGAAATTGGATACATTTGCCGAACAAGAAGATTGTGATTTTCTCCAAAAGCACTTTCACAGAGATTTTTGGTTAAATTTCACCCAAAATCCACAACAATTTGTCCAGATATTCCTGGATGAAAACAAAACTATCTGGTGATTTGTAGCTATCTCAATCCCAGATCTTGCTACAGCCTCTGTGTGTGTTTGTGTTTTCTGGATATTCTCTATGGACTTTAAGGTTTTGAATGCATTTTAGCAGGACCCTTTTTGTTTTCTGCTGGCAAACGCTAATTGGTTCCACCTGGAGTCAAATCCTCCACACATTCGAGTTTTCTAGGAAGAAAGCTTCAGAAACCTGAGAAAACATGATATTTGTATTTGGAAACATGACATTGGATTCATTTGCTGAACAGAACGATTGTGCTTCTCTTCAAAACCACTTTCACGGTGATTTTTTGGTTAAATTTCACTTCAAAACTATAACAATTTCTCCAGATACTCCTGGATGAAAACAAAACTATCTGGTGATTTGTAGCTATCTCAATCCCAGATCTTGCTACAGCCTCTGTGTGTGTTTGTGTTTTCTGGACATTCTCTATGGACTTTACGGTTTTGAATGCATTTTAGCATGTAAGTTTTTGTTTTCAGCTGGCAAACGCTAATTGGTTCCACCTGGATGCAAATCCTCCACACATTCAAGTTTTCTAGGAAGAAAGCTTCAGAAACCTGAGAAAACATGATATTTGTATTTGTAAACATGACATTGGATACACGTGCCGAACAGGAAGATTGTGCTTTTCTCCAAAACCACTTTCACGGTGATTTTTGGTTAAATTTCACCCAAAATACACAACAATTTGTCCAGATACACCTGGATGAAAACAAAACTATCTGGTGATTTGTAGCTATCTCAATCCCTGATCTTCCTACAGCCTCTGTGTGTGTTTGTGTTTTCTGGATATTCTCTATGGACTTTAAGGTTTTGAATGCATTTTAGCAGGACCCTTTTTGTTTTCTGCTGGCAAACGCTAATTGGTTCCACCTGGAGTCAAATACTCCACACATTCGAGTTTTCTAGGAAGAAAGCTTCAGAAACCTGAGAAAACATGATATTTCTTCCTGTAAACATGACATTGGATACATTTGCCAAACAGGAAGATTGTGCTTTTCTCCAAAACCACTTTCACAGAGATTTTTGGTTAAATTTCACCCGAAATCCACAACAATTTGTCCAGTTACTCCTGGATGAAAACAAAACTATCTGGTGATTTGTAGCTATCTCAATCCCAGATCTTGCTACAGCCTCTGTGTGTGTTTGTGTTTTCTGGATATTCTCTATGCACTTTAAGGTTTTGAATGCATTTTAGCAGGACCCATTTAGTTTTCTGCTGGCAAACGCTAATTGGTTCCACCTGGAGTCAAATCCTCCACACATTCGAGTTTTCTAGGAAGAAAGCTTCAGAAACCTGAGAAAACATGATATTTGTATTTGTAAACATGACATTGGATACACGTGCCGAACAGGAAGATTGTGCTTTTCTCCAAAACCACTTTCACGGTGATTTTTGGTTAAACTTCACCGGAAATCCACATCAGTTTGTCCAGATACTCCTGGATGAAAACAAAACTATCTGGTGATTTGTAGCTATCTCAACCCCAGAACTTGCTACAGCCTCTGTGTGTGTTTGTGTTTTCTGGATATTCTCTATGGACCTTAAGGATTTGTATGCATTTTAGCAGGACCCTTTTTGTTTTGTGCTGGCAAACGCTAATTGGTTCCACCTGGAGTCAAATCCTCCACACATTCGAGTTTTCTATGAAGAAAGCTTCAGAAACCTGAGAAAACATGATATTTCTTTCTGTAAACATGACATTGGATACATTTGCCGAACAGGAAGATTGTGCTTTTCTCCAAAACCACTTTGACGGGGATTTTTGGTTAAATTTCACCCAAAATACACAACAATTTGTCCAGATAATCCTGGATGAAAACAAAACTATCTGGTGATTTGTAGCTATCTCAATCCCAGATCTTCCTACAGCCTCTGTGTGTGTTTGTGTTTTCTGGATATTCTCTATGGACTTTAAGGTTTTGAATGCATTTTAGCAGGACCCTTTTTGTTTTCTGCTGGCAAACGCTAATTGGTTCCACCTGGAGTAAAATACTCCACACATTCGAGTTTTCTAGGAAGAAAGCTTCAGAAACCTGAGAAAACATGATATTTCTTTCTGTAAACATGACATTGGATACATTTGCCGAACAGGAAGATTGTGATATTCTCCAACACCACTTTCACGGTGAGTTTTGGTTAAATTTCACCCAAAATCCACAACAATTTGTCCAGATACTCCTGGATGAAAACAAAACTATCTGGTGATTTGTAGCTATCTCAATCCCAGATCTTGCTACAGCCTCTGTGTGTGTTTGTGTTTTCTGGATATTCTCTATGGACTTTAAGGTTTTGAATGCATTTTAGCAGGACCCTTTTTGTGTTCTGCTGGCAAACGCTAATTGGTTCCACCTGGAGTCAAATACTCCACACATTCGAGTTTTCTAGGAAGAAAGCTCCAGAAACCTGAGAAAACATGATATTTGTATTTTTAAACAAACATTGGATTCATTTGCTAACAGGAAGATTGCGCTTTTCTCCAAAACCACTTTCACGGTGATTTTTTGGTTAAATTTCACTTCAAAACTACAACAATTTGTCCAGATACTCCTGGATGAAAACAAAACTATCTGGTGATTTGTAGCTATCTCAATCCCAGATCTTGCTACAGCCTCTGTGTGTGTTTGTGTTTTCTGGATATTCTCTCTGGACTTTAAGGTTTTGAATGCATTTTTGCAGTACCCTTTTTGTTTTCTGCTGGCAAACGCTAATTGGTTCCACCTGGAGTCAAATCCTCCACACATTCGAGTTTTCTAGGAAGAAAGCTTCAGAAACCTGAGAAAACATGATATTTCTTTCTGTAAACATGACATTGGATACATTTGCCGAACAGGAAGATTGTGCTTTTCTCCAAAACCATGTTCACGGTGATATTTGGTTAAATTTCACCCGAAATCCACAACAATTTGTCCAGATACTCCTGGATGAAAACAAAACTATCTGGTGATTTGTAGCTATCTCAATCCCAGATCTTGCTACAGCCTCTGTGTGTGTTTGTGTTTTCTGGATATTCTCTATGGACTTTAAGGTTTTGAATGCATTTTAGCAGCACCCTTTTTGTTTTCTGCTGACAAACGCTAATTGTTTCCACCTGGAGTAAAATACTCTACACATTCGAGTTTTCTAGGAAGAAAGCTTCAGAAACCTGAGAAAACATGATATTTGTTTTTGTAAACATGACATTGGATACATTTGCCGAACAGGAAGATTGTGCTTTTCTCCAAAACCACTTTCACGGAGATTTTTGGTTAAATTTCACCCGAAATCCACAACAATTTGTCCAGATACTCCTGGAAGAAAACAAAACTATCTGGTGATTTGTAGCTCTCTCAATCCCAGATCTTGTTACAGACTCTGTGTGTGTTTGTGTTTTCTGGATATTCTCTATGGACTTTAAGGTTTTGAATGCATTTTAGCAGGACCCTTTTTGTTTTCTGCTGGCAAACGCTAATTGGTTCCACCTGGAGTCAAATCCTCCACACATTCGAGTTTTCCAGGAAGAAAGCTTCAGAAACCTGAGAAAACATGATATTTGTATTTTTAAACATGACATTGGATACATTTGCTGATCAGGAAGATTGTGCTTTTCTCCAAAACCACTATCCGGGTGATTTTTGGTTAAATTTCACCCGAAATCCACAACAATTTGTCCAGATACTCCTGGATGAAAACAAACCTATCAGGATTTGTAGCTATCTCAATCCCTGATCTTCCTACAGCCTCTGTGTGTGTTTGTGTTTTCTGGATATTCTCTATGGAAGTTAAGGTTTTGAATGTATTTTAGCAGGACCCTTTTTGTGTTCTGCTGGCAAACGCTAATTGGTTCCACCTGGAGTCAAATACTCCACACATTCGAGTTTTCTAGGAAGAAAGCTTCAGAAACCTGAGAAAACATGATATTTGTTTTTGTAAACATGACATTGGATACATTTGCCGAACAGGAAGATTGTGCTTTTCTCCAAAACCACTTTCATGGTGATATTTGGTTAAATTTCACCCGAAATCCACAACAATTTGTCCAGATACTCCTGGATGAAAACAAAACTATCTGGTGATTTGTAGCTATCTCAACCCCAGATCTTGCTACAGCCTCTGTGTGTGATTGTGTTTTCTGGATATTCTCTATGGACTTTAAGGTTTTGAATGCATTTTAGCAGGACCCTTTTTGTTTTCTGCTGGCAAACGCTAATTGGTTCCACCTGGAGTCAAATACTCCACACATTCGAGTTTACTAGGAAGAAAGCTTCAGAAACCTGAGAAAATATGATATTTATTTCTGTAAACATGACATTGGATACATTTGCCAAACAGGAAGATTGTGCTTTTCTCCAAAACCACGTTCACGGAGATTTTTGGTTAAATTTCACCCGAAATCCACAACAATTTGTCCAGATACTCCTGGATGAAAACAAAACGATCTGGTGATTTGTAGCTGTCTCAATCCCAGATCTTGTTACAGCCTCTGTGTGTGTTTGTGTTTTCTGGATATTCTCTATGGACTTTAAGGTTTGGAATGCATTTTAGCAGGACCCTTTTTGTTTTCTGCTGGCAAACGCTAATTGGTTCCACCTGGAGTCAAATCCTCCACACATTCGAGTTTTCTAGGAAGAAAGCTTCAGAAACCTGAGAAGACATGATATTTCTTTCTGTAAACATGACATTGGATACATTTGCTGATCAGGAGGATTGTGATTTTCTCCAAAACCACTTTCACGGTGATTTTTGGTTAAATTTCACCCAAAATCCACAACAATTTGTCCAGATACTCCTGGATGAAAACAAACCTATCTGGGGATTTGTAGCTATCTCAATCCCTGATCTTCCTACAGCCTCTGTGTGTGTTTGTGTTTTCTGGATATTCTCTATGCACTTTAAGGTTTTGAATGCATTTTAGCAGGACCCTTTTTGTTTTCTGCTGGCAAACGCTAATTGGTTCCACCTGGAGTCAAATCCTCCACACATTCGAGTTTTCTAGGAAGAAAGCTTCAGAAACCTGAGAAAACATGATATTTCTTTCTGTAAACATGACATTGGATACATTTGCCGAACAGGAAGATTGTGCTTTTCTCCAAAACCACTTTCACGGTGATATTTGGTTAAATTTCACCCAAAATCCACAACAATTTGTCCAGATACTCCTGGATGAAAACAAAACTATCTGGTGATTTGTAGCTATCTCAATCTCATATCTTGCTACTACCTCTGTGTGTGTTTGTGTTTTTTGGATATTCTCTATGGACTTTAAGGTTTTGAATGCATTTTAGCAGGACCCATTTAGTTTTCTGCTGGCAAATGCTAATTGGTTCCACCTGGAGTCAAATACTCCACACATTCGAGTTTACTAGGAAGAAAGCTTCAGAAACCTGAGAAAACATGATATTTATTTCTGTAAACATGACATTGGATACATTTGCCGAACAGGAAGATTGTGCTTTTCTCCAAAACCACGTTCACGGAGATTTTTGGTTAAATTTCACCCGAAATCCACAACAATTTGTCCAGATACTCCTGGATGAAAACAAAACGATCTGGTGATTTGTAGCTGTCTCAATCCCAGATCTTGTTACAGCCTCTGTGTGTGTTTTTGTTTTCTGGATATTCTCTATGGACTTTAAGGTTTGGAATGCATTTTAGCAGGACCCTTTTTGTTTTCTGCTGGCAAACGCTAATTGGTTCCACCTGGAGTCAAATCCTCCACACATTCGAGTTTTCTAGGAAGAAAGCTTCAGAAACCTGAGAAGACATGATATTTCTTTCTGTAAACATGACATTGCATACATTTGCCGAACAGAAAGATTGTGCTTTTCTCCAAAACCACTTTCACGGTGATTTTTGGTTAAATTTCACCCGAAATCCACAACAATTTGTCCAGATACTCCTGGATGAAAACAAACCTATCTGGGGATTTGTAGCTATCTCAATCCCTGATCTTCCTACAGCCTCTGTGTGTGTTTGTGTTTTCTGGATATTCTCTATGCACTTTAAGGTTTTGAATGCATTTTAGCAGGACCCTTTTTGTTTTCTGCTGGCAAACGCTAATTGGTTCCACCTGGAGTCAAATCCTCCACACATTCGAGTTTTCTAGGAAGAAAGCTTCAGAAACCTGAGAAAACATGATATTTCTTTCTGTAAACATGACATTGGATACATTTGCCGAACAGGAAGATTGTGCTTTTCTCCAAAACCACTTTCACGGTGATATTTGGTTAAATTTCACCCAAAATCCACAACAATTTGTCCAGATACTCCTGGATGAAAACAAAACTATCTGGTGATTTGTAGCTATCTCAATCCCAGATCTTGCTACAGCCTCTGTGTGTGTTTGTGTTTTCTGGATATTCTCTATGCACTTTAAGGTTTTGAATGCATTTTAGCAGGACCCTTTTTGTTTTGTGCTGGCAAACGCTAGTTGGTTCTACCTGGAGTCAAATACTCCACACATTCGAGTTTTCTAGGAAGAAAGCTTCAGAAACCTGAGAAAACATGATATTTGTATTTGTAAACATGACATTGGATACATTTGCCGAACAGGAAGATTGTGCTTTTCTCCAAAACCACTTTCACGGTGATTTTGGTCAAATTTCACCCGAAATCCACACCAATTTGTCCAGATACTCCTGGATGAAAACAAAACTATCTGGTGATTTGTAGCTATCTCAATCCCAGATCTTGCTACACCCTCTGTGTGTGTTTGTGTTTTCTGGATATTCTCTCTGGACTTAAAGGGTTTGAATGCATTTTAGCAGGACCCTTTTTGTTTTCTGCTGGCAAACGCTAATTGGTTCCACCTGGAGTCAAATACTCCACACATTCGAGTTTTCTAGGAAGAAAGCTTCAGAAACCTGAGAAAACATGATATTTCTTTCTGTAAACATGACATTGGATACATTTGCCAAACAGGAAGATTGTGCATTTCTCCAAAACCACTTTCACGGTGATTTTTGGTTAAATTGCACCCGAAATCCACAACAATTTGTCCAGATACTCCTGGATGAAAACAAAACTATCTGGTGATTTGTAGCTATCTCAATCCCAGATCTTGCTACAGCCTCTGTGTGTGTTTGTGTTTTCTGGATATTCTCTATGGACTTTAAGGTTTTGAATGCATTTTAGCAGGAACCTTTTTGTTTTCTGCTGGCTAACGCTAATTGGTTCCACCTGGAGTCAAATCCTCCACACATTCGAGTTTTCTAGGAAGAAAGCTCCAGAAACCTGAGAAAACATGATATTTCTTTCTGTAAACATTACATTGGATACATTTGCCGAACAGGAAGATTGTGCTTTTCTCCAAAACCACTTTCACGGTGATATTTGGTTAAATTTCTCCCGAAATCCACAACAATGTGTCCAGATACTCCTGGATGAAAAGAAACCTATCTGGGGATTTGTAGCTATCTCAATCCCAGATCTTGCTACAGCCTCTGTGTGTGTTTGTGTTTTCTGGATATTCTCTATGGACTTTAAGGTTTTGAATGCATTTTAGCAGGACCCATTTAGTTTTCTGCTGGCAATTGCTAATTGGTTCCACCTGGAGTCAAATCCTCCACACATTCGAGTTTTCTAGGAAGAAAGCTTCAGAAACCTGAGAAAACATGATATTTGTATTTGTAAACATGACATTGGATGTACTTGCCGAACAGGAAGATTGTACTTTTCTCCAAAACCACTTTCACGGTGATTTTTGGTTAAATTTCACCCGAAATCCACAACAATTTGTCCAGATACTCCTGGATTTAAAACAAAATTATCTGGTGATTTGTAGCTATCTCAACCGCAGATCTTGCTACAGCCTCTGTGTGTGTTTGTGTTTTCTGGATATTCTCTATGGACTTTAAGGTTTTGAATGCATTTTAGCAGGACCCTTTTTGTTTTCTGCTGGCAAACGCTAATTGGTTCCACCTGGAGTCAAATCCTCCACAAATTCGAGTTTTCTAGGAAGAAAGCTTCAGAAACCTGAGAAAACATGATATTTGTATTTGTAAACATGACATTGGATACCCTTGCCGAACAGGAAGATTGTGCTTTTCTCCAAAACCACTTTCACGGTGATTTTTGGTTAAATTTCACCCGAAATCCACAGCAATTTGTCCAGATACTCCTGGATGAAAACAAAATTATATGGTGATTTGTAGCTATCTCAATCCCAGATCTTGCTACAGCCTCTGTGTGTGTTTGTGTTTTCTAGATATTCTCTATGCACTTTAAGGTTTTGAATGCATTTAAGCAGGACCCTTTTTTTTTTGTGCTGGCAAACGCTAATTGGTTCCACCTGGAGTCAAATACTCCACACATTCGAGTTTTCTAGGAAGAAAGCTTCAGAAACCGGAGAAAACATGATATTTGTATTTGTAAACATGACATTGGATACACTTTCTGAACAGGAAGATTGTGCTTTTCTCCAAAACCACTTTCACGGTGATTTTTGGTCAAATTTCACCCGAAATCCCCACCAATTTGTCCAGATACTCTTGGATGAAAACAAAACTATCTGGTGATTTGTAGCTATCTCAATCCCAGATCTTGCTACAGCCTCTGTGTGTGTTTGTGTTTTCTGGATATTCTCTCTGGACTTAAAGGGTTTGAATGCATTTTTGCAGGACCCTTTTTGTTTTCTGCTGGCAAATGCTAATTGGTTCCACCTGGAGTCAAATCCTCCACACATTCGAGTTTTCTAGGAAGAAAGCTTCAGAAACCTGAGAAAACATGATATTTCTATTGGTAAACATGACATTGGATACATTTGCCAAACAGGAAGATTGTGCATTTCTCCAAAACCACTTTCACGGTGATTTTTGGTTAAATTGCACCCGAAATCCACAACAATTTGTCCAGATACTCCTGGATGAAAACAAAACTATCTGGTGATTTGTAGCTATCTCAATCCCAGATCTTGCTACAGCCTCTGTGTGTGTTTGTGTTTTCTGGATATTCTCTATGGACTTTACGGTTTTGAATGCATTTCAGCAGGACCCTTTTTGTTTTCTGCTGGCAAACGCTAATTGGTTCCACCTGGAGTCAAATCCTCCACACATTCGAGTTTTCTAGGAAGAAAGCTTCAGAAACCTGAGAAAACATGATATTTCTTTCTGTAACCATGACATTGGATACATTTGCCGAACAGGAAGATTGTGCTTTTCTCCAAAACCACTTTCACGGAGATTTTTGGTTAAATTTCACCCGAAATCCACAACAATTTGTCCAGATACTCCTGGATGAAAACAAAACTATCTGGTGATTTGTAGCTATCTCAACCCCAGATCTTGCTACAGCCTCTGTGTGTGTTTGTGTTTTCTGTATATTCTCTATGGACTTTAAGATTTTGAATGCATTTTAGCAGGACCCTTTTTGTTTTCTGCTGGCAAATGCTAATTGGTTCCACCTCGAGTCAAATCCTCCACACCTTCCAGTTTTCTAGGAAGAAAGCTTCAGAAACCTGAGAAAACATGATATTTCTTTCTGTAAACATGACATTGGATACATTTGCCAAACAGGAAGATTGTGCATTTCTCCAAAACCACTTTCACGGTGATTTTTGGTTAAATTGCACCAGAAATCCACAACAATTTGTCCAGATACTCCTGGATGAAAACGAAACTATCTGGTGATTTGTAGCTATCTCAATCCCAGATCTTGCTACAGCCTCTGTGTGTGTTTATGTTTTCTGGATATTCTCTATGGACTTTAAGATTTTGAATGCATTTTAGCAGGACCCTTTTTGTTTTGTGCTGGCAAACGCTAGTTGGTTCTACCTGGAGTCAAATACTCCACACATTCGAGTTTTCTAGGAAGAAAGCTTCAGAAACCTGAGAAAACATGATATTTGTATTTGTAAACATGACATTGGATACATTTGCCGAACAGGAAGATTGTGCTTTTCTCCAAAACCACGTTCACGGTGATTTTGGTCAAATTTCACCCGAAATCCACACCAATTTGTCCAGATACTCCTGGATGAAAACAAAACTATCTGGTGATTTGTAGCTATCTCAATCCCAGATCTTGCTACAGCCTCTGTGTGTGTTTGTGTTTTCTGGATATTCTCTCTGGACTTAAAGGGTTTGAATGCATTTTAGCAGGACCCTTTTTGTTTTCTGCTGGCAAATGCTAATTGGTTCCACCTGGAGTCAAATACTCCACACATTCGAGTTTTCTAGGAAGAAAGCTTCAGAAACCTGAGAAAACATGATATTTCTTTCTGTAAACATGACATTGGATACATTTGCCAAACAGGAAGATTGTGCTTTTCTCCAAAACCTCTTTCACGGTGATATTTGGTTAAATTTCTCCCGAAATCCACAACAATGTGTCCAGATACTCCTGGATGAAAAGAAACCTATCTGGTGATTTGTAGCTATCTCAATCCCAGATCTTGCTACAGCCTCTGTGTGTGTTTGTGTTTTCTGGATATTCTCTATGGACTTTAAGGTTTTGAATGCATTTTAGCAGGACCCATTTAGTTTTCTGCTGGCAATTGCTAATTGGTTCCACCTGGAGTCAAATACTCCACACATTCGAGTTTTCTAGGAAGAAAGCTTCAGAAACCTGAGAAAACATGATATTTGTATTTGTAAACATGACATTGGATGTACTTGCCGAACAGGAAGATTGTACTTTTCTCCAAAACCACTTTCACGGTGATTTTTGGTTAAATTTCACCCGAAATCCACAACAATTTGTCCAGATACTCCTGGATTTAAAACAAAATTATCTGGTGATTTGTAGCTATCTCAACCGCAGATCTTGCTACAGCCTCTGTGTGTTTTTGTGTTTTCTGGATATTCTCTATGGACTTTAAGGTTTTGAATGCATTTTAGCAGGACCCTTTTTGTTTTCTGCTGGCAAACGCTAATTGGTTCCACCTGGAGTCAAATCCTCCACACATTCGAGTTTTCTAGGAAGAAAGCTTCAGAAACCTGAGAAAACATGATATTTGTATTTGTAAACATGACATTGGATACACTTGCCGAACAGGAAGATTGTGCTTTTCTCCAAAACCACTTTCACGGTGATTTTTGGTTAAATTTCACCCGAAATCCACAACAATTTGTCCAGATACTCCTGGATGAAAACAAAATTATATGGTGATTTGTAGCTATCTCAATCCCAGATCTTGCTACAGCCTCTGTGTGTGTTTGTGTTTTCTAGATATTCTCTATGCACTTTAAGGTTTTGAATGCATTTTAGCAGGACCCTTTTTTTTTTGTGCTGGCAAACGCTAATTGGTTCCACCTGGAGTCAAATACTCCACACATTCGAGTTTTCTAGGAAGAAAGCTTCAGATACCGGAGAAAACATGATATTTGTATTTGTAAACATGACACTGGATACACTTTCTGAACAGGAAGATTGTGCTTTTCTCCAAAACCACTTTCACGGTGATTTTTGGTCAAATTTCAACCGAAATCCCCACCAATTTGTCCAGATACTCTTGGATGAAAACAAAACTATCTGGTGATTTGTAGCTATCTCAATCCCAGATCTTGCTACAGCCTCTGTGTGTGTTTGTGTTTTCTGGATATTCTCTCTGGACTTAAAGGGTTTGAATGCATTTTTACAGGACCCTTTTTGTTTTCTGCTGGCAAATGCTAATTGGTTCCACCTGGAGTCAAATCCTCCACACATTCGAGTTTTCTAGGAAGAAAGCTTCAGAAACCTGAGAAAACATGATATTTCTATTGGTAAACATGACATTGGATACATTTGCCAAACAGGAAGATTGTGCATTTCTCCAAAACCACTTTCACGGTGATTTTTGGTTAAATTGCACCCGAAATCCACAACAATTTGTCCAGATACTCCTGGATGAAAACAAAATTATCTGGTGATTTGTAGCTATCTCAATCCCAGATCTTGCTACAGCCTCTGTGTGTGTTTGTGTTTTCTGGATATTCTCTATGGACTTTACGGTTTTGAATGCATTTCAGCAGGACCCTTTTTGTTTTCTGCTGGCAAATGCTAATTGGTTCCACCTCGAGTCAAATCCTCCACACCTTCCAGTTTTCTAGGAGGAAAGCTTCAGAAACCTGAGAAAACATGATATTTCTTTCTGTAAACATGACATTGGATACATTTGCCAAACAGGAAGATTGTACATTTCTCCAAAACCACTTTCACGGTGATTTTTGGTTAAATTGCACCCGAAATCCACAACAATTTGTCCAGATACTCCTGGATGAAAACAAAATTATATGGTGATTTGTAGCTATCTCAATCCCAGATCTTGCTACAGCCTCTGTGTGTGTTTGTGTTTTCTAGATATTCTCTATGCACTTTAAGGTTTTGAATGCATTTTAGCAGGACCCTTTTTTTTTTGTGCTGGCAAACGCTAATTGGTTCCACCTGGAGTCAAATACTCCACACATTCGAGTTTTCTAGGAAGAAAGCTTCAGATACCGGAGAAAACATGATATTTGTATTTGTAAACATGACACTGGATACACTTTCTGAACAGGAAGATTGTGCTTTTCTCCAAAACCACTTTCACGGTGATTTTTGGTCAAATTTCACCCGAAATCCCCACCAATTTGTCCAGATACTCTTGGATGAAAACAAAACTATCTGGTGATTTGTAGCTATCTCAATCCCAGATCTTGCTACAGCCTCTGTGTGTGTTTGTGTTTTCTGGATATTCTCTCTGGACTTAAAGGGTTTGAATGCATTTTTACAGGACCCTTTTTGTTTTCTGCTGGCAAATGCTAATTGGTTCCACCTGGAGTCAAATCCTCCACACATTCGAGTTTTCTAGGAAGAAAGCTTCAGAAACCTGAGAAAACATGATATTTCTATTGGTAAACATGACATTGGATACATTTGCCAAACAGGAAGATTGTGCATTTCTCCAAAACCACTTTCACGGTGATTTTTGGTTAAATTGCACCCGAAATCCACAACAATTTGTCCAGATACTCCTGGATGAAAACAAAACTATCTGGTGATTTGTAGCTATCTCAATCCCAGATCTTGCTACAGCCTCTGTGTGTGTTTGTGTTTTCTGGATATTCTCTATGGACTTTACGGTTTTGAATGCATTTCAGCAGGACCCTTTTTGTTTTCTGCTGGCAAATGCTAATTGGTTCCACCTCGAGTCAAATCCTCCACACCTTCCAGTTTTCTAGGAAGAAAGCTTCAGAAACCTGAGAAAACATGATATTTCTTTCTGTAAACATGACATTGGATACATTTGCCAAACAGGAAGATTGTACATTTCTCCAAAACCACTTTCACGGTGATTTTTGGTTAAATTGCACCCGAAATCCACAACAATTTGTCCAGATACTCCTGGATGAAAACGAAACTATCTGGTGATTTGTAGCTATCTCAATCCCAGATCTTGCTACAGCCTCTGTGTGTGTTTGTGTTTTCTGGATATTCTCTATGGACTTTAAGGTTTTGAATGCATTTTAGCAGGACCCTTTTTTTTTCTGCTAGCAAACGCTAATTGGTTCCACCTGGAGTCAAATCCTCCACACATTCGAGTTTTCTAGGAAGAAAGCTTCAGAAACCTGAGAAAACATGATATTTCTATTGGTAAACATGACATTGGATACATTTGCCGAACAGGAAGATTGTGCTTTTCTCCAAAACCACTTTCACGGTGATTTTTGGTTAAACTTCACCGGAAATCCACATCAGTTTGTCCAGATACTCCTGGATGAAAACAAAACTATCTGGTGATTTGTAGCTATCTCAATCCCAGATCTTGCTACAGCCTCTGTGTGTGTTTGTGTTTTCTGGATATTCTCTATGGACTTTAAGATTTTGAATGCATTTTAGCAGGACCCTTTTTGTTTTGTGCTGGCAAACGCTAATTGGTCCACCTGGAGTCAAATTCTCCACACATACGAGTTCACTAGGAAGAAAGCTTCAGAAACCTGAGAAAACATGATATTTCTTTCTGTAAACATGACATTGGATACATTTGCCGAACAGGAAGATTGTGCTTTTCTCCAAAACCACTTTCACGGTGATATTTGGTTAAATTTCACCCAAAATCCACAACAATTTGTCCAGATACTCCTGGATGAAAACAAACCTATCTGGTGATTTGTAGCTATCTCAATCCCAGATCTTGCTACAGCCTCTGTGTGTGTTTGTGTTTTCTGGATATTCTCTATGGACTTTAAGGTTTTGAATGCATTTTAGCAGGACTCATTTAGTTTTCTGCTGGCAAACGCTAATTGGTTCCACCTGGAGTCAAATACTCCACACATTCGAGTTTTCTAGGAAGAAAGCTTCAGAAACCTGAGAAAACATGATATTTGTATTTGTAAACATGACATTGGATGTACTTGCCGAACAGGAAGATCGTGCTTTTCTCCAAAACCACTTTCACGGTGATTTTTGGTTAAATTTCACCCGAAATCCACAACAATTTGTCCAGATACTCCTGGATTTAAAACAAAATTATCTGGTGATTTGTAGCTATCTCAACCGCAGATCTTGCTACAGCCTCTGCGTGTGTTTGTGTTTTCTGGATATTCTCTATGGACTTTAAGGTTTTGAATGCATTTTAGCAGGACCCTTTTTGTTTTGTGCTGGCAAACGCCAATTGGTTCCACCTGGAGTCAAATACTCCACAAATTCGAGTTTTCTAGGAAGAAAGCTTCAGAAACCTGAGAAAACATGATATTTCTTTCTGTAAACATGACATTGGATACACTTGCCGAACAGGAAGATTGTGCTTTTCTCCAAAACCACTTTCACGGTGATTTTTGGTTAAATTTCACCCGAAATCCACAACAATTTGTCCAGATACTCCTGGATGAAAACAAAATTATATGGTGATTTGTAGCTATCTCAATCCCAGATCTTGCTACAGCCTCTGTGTGTGTTTGTGTTTTCTAGATATTCTCTATGCACTTTAAGGTTTTGAATGCATTTTAGCAGGACCCTTTTTTTTTTGTGCTGGCAAACGCTAATTGGTTCCACCTGGTGTCAAATACTCCACACATTTGAGTTTTCTAGGAAGAAAGCTTCAGAAACCGGAGAAAACATGATATTTGTATTTGTAAACATGACACTGGATACACTTTCTGAACAGGAAGATTGTGCTTTTCTCCAAAACCACTTTCACGGTGATTTTTGGTCAAATTTCACCCGAAATCCCCACCAATTTGTCCAGATACTCTTGGATGAAAACAAAACTATCTGGTGATTTGTAGCTATCTCAATCCCAGATCTTGCTACAGCCTCTGTGTGTGTTTGTGTTTTCTGGATATTCTCTATGGACTTAAAGGTTTTGAATGCATTTTTGCAGGACCCTTTTTGTTTTCTGCTGGCAAATGCTAATTGGTTCCAGCTGGAGTCAAATCCTCCACACATTCGAGTTTTCTAGGAAGAAAGCTTCAGAAACCTGAGAAAACATGATATTTCTTTCTGTAAACATGACATTGGATACATTTGCCAAACAAGAAGATTGTGCATTTCTCCAAAACCACTTTCACGGTGATTTTTGGTTAAATTGCACCCGAAATCCACAACAATTTGTCCAGATACTCCTGGATGAAAACAAAACTATCTGGTGATTTGTAGCTATCTCAATCCCAGATCTTGCTACAGCCTCTGTGTGTGTTTGTGTTTTCTGGATATTCTCTATGGACTTTAAGGTTTTGAATGCATTTTAGCAGGACCCTTTTTGTTTTCTGCTGGCAAACGCTAATTGGTTCCACCTGGAGTCAAATACTCCACACATTCGAGTTTACTAGGAAGAAAGGTACAGAAACCTGAGAAAACATGATATTTCTTTCTGTAAACATGACATTGGATACATTTGGCTAACAGGAAGATTGTGCTTTTCTCCAAAACCACTTTCACGGTTAATTTTTGGTTAAATTTCACCTGAAATCCACAACAATTTGACCAGATACTCCTGGATGAAAACAAAACTATCTGGTGATTTGTAGCTATCTCAATCCCAGATCTTGCTACAGCCTCTGTGTGTGTTTGTGTTTTCTGGACATTCTCTATGGACTTCAAGGTTTTGAATACATTTTAGCAGGACCCATTTAGTTTTCTGCTGGCAAATGCTAATTGGTTCCACCTGGAGTCAAATCCTCCACACATTCGAGTTTTCTAGGAAGAAAGCTTCAGAAACCTGAGAAAACATGATATTTGTATTTGTAAACATGACATTGCATGTACTTGCCGAACAGGAAGATTGTGCTTTTCTCCAAAACCACTTTCACGGTGATTTTTGGTTAAATTTCACCCGAAATCCACAACAATTTGTCCAGATACTCCTGGATTTAAAACAAAACTATCTGGTGATTTGTAGCTATCTCAATCCAAGATCTTGCTACATCCTCTGTGTGTGTTTGTGTTTTCTGGATATTCTCTATGGACTTTACGGTTTTGAATGCATTTTAGCAGGAACCTTTTTGTTTTCTGCTGGCAAACGCTAATTGGCTCCACCTGGAGTCAAATCCTCCACACATTCGAGTTTTCAAGGAAGAAAGCTTCAGAAACCTGAGAAAACATGATATTTCTTTCTGTAAACATGACACTGGATACATTTGCCAAACAGGAAGATTGTGCTTTTCTCCAAAACCACTTTCACGGTGATTATTGGTTAAATTGCACCAGAAATCCACAACAATTTGTCCAGATACTCCTGGATGAAAACAAAACTATCTGGTGATTTGTAGCTATCTCAATCCCAGATCTTGCTACAGCCTCTGTGTGTGTTTGTGTTTTCTGTATATTCTCTATGGACTTTAAGGTTTTGAATGCATTTTAGCAGGTCCCATTTAGTTTTCTGCTGGCAAATGCTAATTGGTTCCACCTGGAGTCAAATCCTCCACACATTCGAATTTTCTAGGAAGAAAGCTTCAGAAACCTGAGAAAACATGATATTTGTATTTGTAAACATGACATTGGATGTACTTGCCGAACAGGAAGATTGTGCTTTTCTCTAAAACCACTTTCACGGTGATTTTTGGTTAAATTTCACCCGAAATCCACAACAATTTCTCCAGATACTCCTGGATTTAAAACAAAACTATCTGGTGATTTGTAGCTATCTCAACCGCAGATCTTGCTACAGCCTCTGTGTGTGTTTGTGTTTTCTGGATATTCTCTATGGACTTTAAGGTTTTGAATGCATTTTAGCAGGACCCTTTTTGTTTTCTGCTGGCAAACGCTAATTGGTTCCACCTGGAGTCAAATACTCCACACATTCGAGTTTTCTAGGAAGAAAGGTACAGAAACCTGAGAAAACATGATATTTCTTTCTGTAAACATCACATTGGATGCATTTTTCGAACAGAAAGATTGTGCTTTTCTCCAAAACCACTTTCACGGTGATTTTTGGTTAAATTTCTCCCGAAATCCACAACAATTTGTCCAGATATTCCTTGATGAAAACAAAACAATCTGGTGATTTGTAGCTATCTCAATCCCAGATCTTGCTACAGCCTCTGTGTGTGTTTGTGTTTTCTGGATATTCTCTATGGACTTTAAGGTTTTGAATGCATTTTAGCAGGACCCATTTTGTTTGCTGCTGGGAAACGCTAATTGGTTCCACCTGGAGTCAAATACTCCACACATTCGAGTTTTCTAGGAAGAAAGCTTCAGAAACCTGAGAAAACATGATATTTGTATTTGTAAACATGACATTGGATACACTTGCCGAACAGGAAGATTGTGCTTTTCTCCAAAACCACTTTCACGGAGATTTTTGGTTAAATTTCACCCGAAATGCACAACAATTTGTCCAGTTACTCCTGGATGAAAACAAAACTATGTGGTGATTTGTAGCTATCTCAATCCCAGATCTTGCTACAGCCTCTGTGTGTGTTTGTGTTTTCTGGATATTCTCTATGGACTTTAAGGTTTTGAATGCATTTTAGCAGGACCCATTTAGTTTTCTGCTGGCAAATGCTAATTGGTTCCACCTGGAGTCAAATCCTCCACACATTCGAGTTTTCTAGGAAGAAAGCTTCAGAAACCTGAGAAAACATGATATTTGTATTTGTAAAAATGACATTGGATGTACTTGCCGAACAGGAAGATTGTGCTTTTCTCCAAAACCACTTTCACCGTGATTTTTGGTAAAATTTCACCCGAAATCCACAACAATTTGTCCAGATACTCCTGGATTTAAAACATAACTATCTGGGGATTTGTAGCTATCTCAATCCCAGATCTTGCTACAGCCTCTGTGTGTGTTTGTGTTTTCTGGATATTCTCTATGGACTTTAAGGTTTTGAATGCATTTTAGCAGGACTTTTTTTGTTTTCTGCTGGCAAACGCTAATTGGTACCACATGGAGTCAAATACTCCACACATTCGACTTTTCTAGGAAGAAAGCTTCAGAAACCTGAGAAAACATGATATTTCTATTGGTAAACATGACATTGGATACATGTGCCAAACAGGAAGATTGTGCTTTTCTCCAAAACCACTTTCACGGTGATTTTTGGTTAAATTGCACCCGAAATCGACTACAATTTGTCCAGATACTCCTGGATGAAAACAAAACTATCTGGTGATTTGTAGCTATCTCAATCCCAGATCTTGCCACAGCCTCTGTGTGTTTGTGTTTTCTGGATATCCTCTATGGACTTTAAGGTTTTGAATGCGTTTTAGCAGGACCCTTTTTGTTTTCTGCTGGCAAACACTAATTGTTTCCACCTGGAGTCAAATACTCCACACATTCGAGTTTTCTAGGAAGAAAGCTTCAGAAACCTGAGAAAACATGATATTTCTTTCTGTAAACATGCCCTTGGATACATTTGCTGAACAGGAAGATTGTGCTTTTCTCCAAAACCACTTTCACCGTGATTTTTGGTTAAATTTCCCCCGAAATCCACAACAATTTGTCCAGATATTCCTTGATGAAAACAAAACAATCTGGTGATTTGTAGCTATCTCAATCCCAGATCTTGCTACAGCCTCTGTTTGTGTTTGTGTTTTCTGGATATTCTCTATGGACTTTAAGGTTTTGAATGCATTTTAGCAGGACCCTTTTTGTGTTCTGCTGGCAAACGCTAATTTGTTCCACCTGGAGTCAAATACTCCACACATTCGAGTTTACTAGGAAGAAAGCTTCAGAAACCTGAGAAAACATGATATTTCTTTCTGTAAACATGACATTGGATACATTTGCCGAACAGGAAGATTGTGCTTTTCTCCAAAACCACTTTCACGGTGAATTTTTGGTTAAATTTCACCTGAAATCCACAACAATTTGACCAGATACTCCTGGATGAAAACAAAACTATCTGGTGATTTGTAGCTATCTCAATCCCAGATCTTGCTACAGCCTCTGTGTGTGTTTGTGTTTTCTGGACATTCTCTATGGACTTTAAGGTTCTGAATGCGTTTTAGCAGGGCCCTTTTTGTTTTCTGCTGGCAAACACTAATTGGTTCCACCTGGAGTCAAATCCTCCACACATTCGAGTTTTCTAGGAAGACAGCTTCAGAAACCTGAGAAAACATGATATTTCTTTCAGTAAACATGACATTGGATACATTTGCCGAACAGGAATTTTGTGCTTTTCTCCAAAACCACTTTCATGGTGACTTTTTGTTAAATTTCACCGGAAATCCACAACCATTTGTCCAGACACTCCTGGAGGAAAACAAAACTACCTGGTGATTTGTAGCTATCTCAATCCTAGATCTTGCTACAGCCATTGTGTGTGTTTGTGTTTGCTGGATATTCTCTATGGACTTTAGGTTTTGAATGCATTTTAGCAGGACCCTTTTTGTTTTCTGCTGGCAAACGCTCATTGGTTCCACCTGGAGTCAAATCCTCCACACATTCGAGTTTTCTAGGAAGAAAGCTTCAGAAACCTGAGAAAACTTATTTGTGTTTGTAAACATGACATTGGATTCATTAGCTGAACAGAAAGATTGTGCTTTCCTCCTAAACCACTTTCATGGTGATTTTTTGGTTAAATTTCACTTCAAACTACAACAATTTGTCCAGATACTCCTGGATGAAAACAAAACTATCTGGGGATTTGTAGCTATCTCAATCCCAGATCTTGCTACAGCCTCTGTGTGTGTTTGTGTTTTCTGGATATTCTCTATGGACTTTAAGGTTTGGAATGCATTTTAGCATGTAAGTTTTTGTTTTCAGCTGGCAAACGCTAATTGGTTCCACCTGGAGTCAAATCATCCACACATTCGAGTTTTCTAGGAAGAAAGCTCCAGAAACCTGAGCAAACATGATATTTCTTTCTGTAAACATGACATTGGATGCATTTGCCGAACAGGAAGATTGTGCTTTTCTCCAAAACCACTTTCACGGTGATTTTTGATGAAATTTCACCCGAAATCCACAACAATTTGTCCAGATACTCCTGGTTGAAAACAAAAGTACCTGGTGATTTGTAACTATCTCAATCCCAGATCTTGCTACAGCCTCTGTGTGTGTTTGTGTTTTCTGGATATTCTCTAAGGACTTTAAGGTTTTGAATGCATTTTAGCAGGACCCTTTTTGTTTTCGGCTGCCAAACGCTAATTGGTTCCACCTGGAGTCAAATCCTCCACACATTCCAGTTTTCTAGGAAGAAAGCTCCAGACACCTGAGAAAACATGTTTGTATTTGTAAACATGACATTGGATTCATTAGCTGAACAGAAAGATTGTGCTTTTCTCCAAAACCACTTTCACGGTGATTTTTGGTTAAACTTCAACCGAAATCCACAACAATTTGTCCAGATACTCCTGGATGAAGCAAAAGTACCTGGTGATTTGTAGCTATCTCAATCCCAGATCTTGCTACAGCCTCTGTGTGTGTTTGTGTTTTCTGGATATTCTCTATGGACTTTAAGGTTTTGAATGCATTTTAGCAGGACCCTTTTTGTTTTCTGCTGGCAAATGCTAATTGGTTCCACCTGGAGTGAAATCCTCCACACATTCGAGTTTTCTAGGAAGAAAGCTTCAGAAACCTGAGAAAACATGATATTTCTTTCTGTAAACAAGACATTGGATACATTTGCCGAACAGGAAGATTGTGCTTTTCTCCAAAACCACTTTCACGTTGATTTTTTGTTAAATTTCACCGGAAATCCACAACAATTTGTCCAGATACTACTGGATGAAAACAAACCTATCTGGTGATTTGTAGCTATCTCAATCCCAGATCTTGTTACAGCCTCTGTGTGTGTTTGTGTTTTCTGGATATTCTCTATGGACTTTAAGGTTTTGAATGCATTTTAGCAGGACCCATTTAGTTTTCTGCTGGCAAATGCTAATTGGTTCCACCTGGAGTCAAATACTCCACACATTCGAGTTTTCTAGGAAGAAAGCTTCAGAAACCTGAGAAAACATGATATTTGTATTTGTAAACATGACATTGGATACATTTGCCGAACAGGAAGATTGTGCTTTTCTCCAAAACCACGTTCACGGAGATTTTTGGTTAAATTTCACCCGAAATCCACAACCATTTGTCCAGATACTCCTGGATGAAAACAAAACTATCTGGTGATTTGTAGCTATCTCAATCCCAGATCTTGCTACAGCCTCTGTGTGTGTTTGTGTTTTCTGTATATTCTCTATGCACTTTAAGGTTTTGAATGCATTTTAGCAGGACCCTTTTTGTTTTGTGCTGGCAAACGCTAATTGGTTCCACCTGGAGTCAAATCCTCCACACATTCGAGTTTTCTAGGAAGAAAGCTTCAGAAACCTGAGAAAACACGATATTTGTATTTGTAAACATGACATTGGATACATTTGCCGAACAGGAAGATTGTGCTTTTCTCCAAAACCACTTTCACCGTGATTTTTGGTTAAATTTCACCCGAAATGCACAACAATTTGTCCAGATACTCCTGGATTTAAAACAAAACTATCTGGTGATTTGTAGCTATCTCAACCCCAGATCTTGGTACAGCCTCTGTGTGTGTTTGTGTTTTCTGGATATTCTCTATGGACTTTAAGGTTTTGAATGCATTTTAGCACGACCCTTTTTGTTTTCTGCTGGCAAACGCTAATTGGTTCCACCTGGAGTCAAATACTCCACACATTCGAGTTTACTAGGAAGAAAGCTTCAGAAACCTGAGAAAACATGATATTTCTTTCTGTAAACATGACATTGGATACATTTGCCGAACAGGAAGATTGTGCTTTTCTCAAAAACCACGTTCACGGAAATTTTTGGTTAAATTTCACCCGAAATCCACAACAATTTGTCCAGATACTCCTGGATGAAAACAAAACTATCTGGTGATTTGTAGCTATCTCAATCCCAGATCTTGTTACAGCCTCTGTGTGTGTTTGTGTTTTCTGGATATTCTCTATGGACTTTAAGGTTTTGAATGCATTTTAGCAGGACCCTTTTTGTTTTCTGCTGGCAAACGCTAATTGGTTCCACCTGGAGTCAAATCCTCCACACATTCGAGTTTTCTAGGAAGAAAGCTTCAGAAACCTGAGAAAACATGATATTTGTATTTGTAAACATGACATTGGATACATTTGCCAAACAGGAAGATTGTGCTTTTCTCCAAAACCACGTTCACGGAGATTTTTGGTTAAATTTCACCCGAAATCCACAACCATTTGTCCAGATACTCCTGGATGAAAACAAAACTATCTGGTGATTTGTAGCTATCTCAATCCCAGATCTTGCTACAGCCTCTGTGTGTGTTTGTGTTTTCTGGATATTCTCTATGCACTTTAAGGTCTTGAATGCATTTTAGCAGGACCCTTTTTGTTTTGTGCTGGCAAACGCTAATTGGTTCCACCTGGAGTCAAATCCTCCACACATTCGAGTTTTCTAGGAAGAAAGCTTCAGAAACCTGAGAAAACACAATATTTGTATTTGTAAACATGACATTGGATACATTTGCCGAACAGGAAGATTGTGCTTTTCTCCAAAACCACTTTCACGGTGATTTTTGGTTAAATTTCCCCCGAAATCCACAACAATTTGTCCAGATACTCCTGGATGAAAACAAACCTATCTGGAGATTTGTAGCTATCTCAATCCCAGATCTTGCTACAGCCTCTGTGTGTGTTTGTGTTTTCTGGATATTCTCTATGGACTTTAAGGTTTTGAATGCATTTTAGCAGGAACCATTTAGTTTTCTGCTGGCAAATGCTAATTGGTTCCACCTGGAGTCAAATACTCCACACATTCGAGTTTTCTAGGAAGAAAGCTTCAGAAACCTGAGAAAACATGATATTTGTATTTGTAAACATGACATTGGATGTACTTGCCGAACAGGAAGATTGTGCTTTTCTCCAAAACCACTTTCACCGTGATTTTTGGTTAAATTTCACCCGAAATGCACAACAATTTGTCCAGATACTCCTGGATTTAAAACAAAACTATCTGGTGATTTGTAGCTATCTCAACCCCAGATCTTGCTACAGCCTCTGTGTGTGTTTGTGTTTTCTGGATATTCTCTATGGACTTTAAGGTTTTGAATGCATTTTAGCACGACCCTTTTTGTTTTCTGATGGCAAACGCTAATTGGTTCTACCTGGAGTCAAATACTCCACACATTCGAGTTTACTAGGAAGAAAGCTTCAGAAACCTGAGAAAACATGATATTTCTTTCTGTAAACATGACATTGGATACATTTGCCGAACAGGAAGATTGTGCTTTTCTCAAAAACCACGTTCACGGAAATTTTTGGTTAAATTTCCCCCGAAATCCACAACAATTTGTCCAGATACTCCTGGATGAAAACAAACCTATCTGGAGATTTGTAGCTATCTCAATCCCAGATCTTGCTACAGCCTCTGTGTGTGTTTGTGTTTTCTGGATATTCTCTATGGACTTTAAGGTTTTGAATGCATTTTAGCAGGACCCATTTAGTTTTCTGCTGGCAAATGCTAACTGGTTCCACCTGGAGTCAAATCCTCCACACATTCGAGTTTCCTAGGAAGAAAGCTTCAGAAAACTGAGAAAACAGGATATTTGTATTTGTAAACATGACATTGGATACATTTGCCGAACAGGAAGATTGTGCTTTTCTCCAAAACCACTTTCACGGTGATTTTTTGGTTAAATTTCTCTTCAACTGCAACAATTTGTCCAGATACTCCTGGATGAAAACAAAACTATCTGGTGATTTGTAGCTATCTCAATCCCAGATCTTGCTACAGCCTCTGTGTGTGTTTGTGTTTTCTGGAAATTCTCTATGGACTTTAAGGTTTTGAATGCATTTTAGCAGGACCCATTTAGTTTTCTGCTGGCAAATGCTAATTGGTTCCACCTGGAGTCAAATACTCCACACATTCGAGTTTTCTAGGAAGAAAGCTTCAGAAACCTGAGAAAACATGATATTTGTATTTGTAAACATGACATTGGATACACTTGCCGAACAGGAAGATTGTGCTTTTCTCCAAAACCACTTTCACCGTGATTTTTGGTTAAATTGCACCCAAAATCGACAACAATTTGTCCAGATACTCCTGGATGAAAACAAAATTATCTGGTGATTTGTAGCTATCTCAAACCCAGAACTTGCTACGGCCTCTGTGTGTGTTTGTGTTTTCTGGATATTCTCTATGGACCTTAAGGATTTGAATGCATTTTAGCAGGACCCTTTTTGTTTTCTGCTGGCAAACGCTAATTGGTTCCACCTGGAGTCAAATCCTCCACACATTCGAGTTTTCTAGGAAGAAAGCTTCAGAAACCTGAGAAAACAGGATATTTGTATTTGTAAACATGACATTGGATACATTTGCCGAACAGGAAGATTGTGCTTTTCTCCAAAACCACTTTCACGGTCATTTTTGGTTAAATTTCACCCAAAATCCACAACAATTTGTCCAGATACTCTTGGATGAAAACAAAACTATCTGGTGATTTGTAGCTATCTCAATCCCAGATCTTGCTACAGCCTCTGTGTGTGTTTGTGTTTTCTGGATATTCTCTATGCACTTTAAGGTTTTGAATGCATTTTAGCAGGACCCATTTAGTTTTCTGCTGGCAAACGCTAATTGGTTCCACCTGGAGTCAAATCCTCCACACATTCGAGTTTTCAAGGAAGAAAGCTTCAGAAACCTGAGAAAACATGATATTTGTATTTGTAACCATGACATTGGAAGTACTTACTGAACAGGAAGATTGTGCTTTTCTCCAAAACCACTTTCACGGTGATTTTTGGTTAAATTTCACCCGAAATCCACAACAATTTGTCCAGATACTCCTGGACGAAAACAAAACTATCTGGTGATTTGTAGCTATCTCAATCCCAGATCTTGCTACAGCCTCTGTGTGTGTTTGTGTTCTCTGGATATTCTCTCTGGACTTAAAGGGTTTGAATGCATTTTAGCAGGACCCTTTTTGTTTTCTGCTGGCAAACGCTAATTGATTCCACCTGGAGTCAAATCCTCCACACATTCGAGTTTTCTAGGAAGAAAGCTTCAGAAACCTGAGAAAACATGATATATGTATTTGTTAACATGACATTGGATGCATTTTTCGAACAGGAAGATTGTGCTTTTCTCCAAAACCATTTTCACGGAGATTTTTGGTTAAATGTCCCCCGAAATCCACAACAATTTGTCCAGATACTCCTGGATGAAAACAAAACTATCTGCTGATTTGTAGCTATCTCAATCCCAGATCTTGCTACAGCCTCTGTGTGTGTTTCTGTTTTCTGGATATTCTCTATGGACTTTAAGGTTTTGAATGCATTTTAGCAGGACCCATTTAGTTTTCTGCTGGCAAATGCTAACTGGTTCCACCTGGAGTCAAATCCTCCACACATTCGAGTTTCCTAGGAAGAAAGCTTCAGAAAACTGAGAAAACATGATATTTGTATTTGTAAACATGACATTGGATACATTTGCCGAACAGGAAGATTGTGCTTTTCTCCAAAACCACTTTCACGGTGATTTTTTGGTTAAATTTCTCTTCAACTGCAACAATTTGTCCAGATACTCCTGGATGAAAACAAAACTATCTGGTGATTTGTAGCTATCTCAATCCCAGATCTTGCTACAGCCTCTGTGTGTGTTTGTGTTTTCTGGAAATTCTCTATGGACTTTAAGGTTTTGAATGCATTTTAGCAGGACCCATTTAGTTTTCTGCTGGCAAATGCTAATTGGTTCCACCTGGAGTCAAATACTCCACACATTCGAGTTTTCTAGGAAGAAAGCTTCAGAAACCTGAGAAAACATGATATTTGTATTTGTAAACATGACATTGGATACACTTGCCGAACAGGAAGATTGTGCTTTTCTCCAAAACCACTTTCACCGTGATTTTTGGTTAAATTGCACCCAAAATCGACAACAATTTGTCCAGATACTCCTGGATGAAAACAAAATTATCTGGTGATTTGTAGCTATCTCAAACCCAGAACTTGCTACGGCCTCTGTGTGTGTTTGTGTTTTCTGGATATTCTCTATGGACCTTAAGGATTTGAATGCATTTTAGCAGGACCCTTTTTGTTTTCTGCTGGCAAACGCTAATTGGTTCCACCTGGAGTCAAATCTTCTCACATTCGAGTTTTCTAGGAAGAAAGCTTCAGAAACCTGAGAAGACATGATATTTCTTTCTGTAAACATGACATTGGATACATTTGCCAAACAGGAAGATTGTGATTTTCTCCAAAACCACTTTCACAGAGATTTTTGGTTAAATTTCACCCAAAATCCACAACAATTTGTCCAGATGCTCCTGGATGAAAACAAAACTATCTGGTGATTTGTAGCTATCTCAATCCCAGATCTTGCTACAGCCTCTGTGTGTGTTTGTGTTTTCTGGATATTCTCTATGGACTTTAAGGTTTTGAATGCATTTTAGCAGGACCCTTTTTGTGTTCTGCTGGCAAACGCTAATTGGTACCACCTGGAGTCAAATCCTCCACACATTCGAGTTTTCCAGGAAGAAAGCTCCAGAAACCTGAGAAAACATGATATTTGTATTTGGAAACATGACATTGGATTCACTTGCTGAACAGAAAGATTGTGCTTCTCTTCAAAACAACTTTCACGGTGATTTTTTGGTTAAATTTCACTTCAAAACTATAACAATTTGTCCAGATACTCCTGGATGTAAACAAAACTATCTGGTGATTTGTAGCTATCTCAAGCCCAGATCTTGCTAGAGCCTCTGTGTGTGTTTGTGTTTTCTGGATATTCTCTATGCACTTTAAGGTTTTGAATGCATTTTAGCAGGACCCATTTAGTTTTCTGCTGGCAAACGCTAATTGGTTCCACCTGGAGTCAAATCCTCCACACATTCGAGTTTTCTAGGAAGAAAGCTTCAGAAACCTGAGAAAACATGATATTTGTATTTGTAAACATGACATTGGATACAGGTGCCAAACAGGAAGATTGTGCTTTTCTCCAAAACCACTTTCAGGGTGATTTTTGGTTAAATTTCACCCGAAATCCACAACAGTTTGTCCAGATAATCCTGGATGAAAACAAAACTATCTGGTGATTTGTAGCTATCTCAACCCCAGAACTTACTACAGCCTCTGTGTGTGTTTGTGTTTTCTGGATATTCTCTATGGACTTTAAGGATTTGAATGCATTTTAGCAGGACCCTTTTTGTTTTCTGCTGGCAAACGCTAATTGGTTCCACCTGGAGTCAAATCCTCCACACATTCGAGCTTTCTAGGAAGAAAGCTTCAGAAACCTGAGAAAACATGATATTTCTTTCTGTAAACATGACATTGGATACATTTGCCGAACAGGAGGATTGTGCTTTTCTCCAAAACCACTTTGACGGGGATTTTTGGTTAAATTTCACCCGAAATCCACAACAATTTGTCCAGATACTCCTGGATGAAAACAAAACTATCTGGTGATTTGTAGCTATCTCAATCCCAGATCTTCCTACAGCCTCTGTGTGTGTTTGTGTTTTCTGGATATTCTCAATGGACTTTAAGGTTTTGAATGCATTTTAGCAGGACCCTTTTTGTTTTCTGCTGGCAAACGCTAATTGGTTCCACCTGGAGTCAAATCCTCCACACATTCGAGTTTTCTAGGAAGAAAGCTTCAGAAACCTGAGAAAACATGATATTTCTTTCTTTAAACATGACATTGGATACACGTGCCAAACAGGAAGATTGTGCTTTTCTCCAAAACCACTTTCACGGAGATTTTTGGTTAAATTTCACCCGAAATCCACAACAATTTGTCCAGTTACTCCTGGATGAAAACAAAACTATGTGGTGATTTGTAGCTATCTCAATCCCAGATCTTGCTACAGCCTCTGTGTGTGTTTGTGTTTTCTGGATATTCTCTATGGACTTTAAGGTTTTGAATGCATTTTAGCAGGACCCTTTTTGTTTTCTGCTGGCAAACGCTAATTGGTTCCACCTGGAGTCAAATCCTCCACACATTCGAGTTTTCTAGGAAGAAAGCTTCAGAAACCTGAGAAAACAGGATAATTGTATTTGTAAACATGACATTGGATACATTTGCCGAACAGGAAGATTGTGCTTTTCTCCAAAACCACTTTCACGGTGATTTTTTGGTTAAATTTCACTTCAACTGCAACAATTTGTCCAGATACTCCTGGATGAAAACAAAACTATCTGGTGATTTGTAGCTATCTCAATCCCAGATCTTGCTACAGCCTCTGTGTGTGTTTGTGTTTTCTGGATATTCTCTATGCACTTTAAGGTTTTGAATGCATTTTAGCAGGACCCATTTAGTTTTCTGCTGGCAAACGCTAATTGGTTCCACCTGGAGTCAAATCCTCCACACATTCGAGTTTTCTAGGAAGAAAGCTTCAGAAACCTGAGAAAACATGATATTTGTATTTGTAAACATGACATTGGATACACGTGCCGAACAGGAAGATTGTGCTTTTCTCCAAAACCACTTTCACCGTGATTTTTGGTTAAATTTCACCCAAAATACACAACAATTTCTCCAGATACACCTGGATGAAAACAAAACTATCTGGTGATTTGTAGCTATCTCAATCCCTGATCTTCCTACAGCCTCTGTGTGTGTTTGTGTTTTCTGGATATTCTCTATGGACTTTAAGGTTTTGAATGCATTTTAGCAGGACCCTTTTTGTTTTCTGCTGGCAAACGCTAATTGGTTCCACCTGGAGTCAAATACTCCACACATTCGAGTTTTCTAGGAAGAAAGCTTCAGAAACCTGAGAAAACATGATATTTCTTCCTGTAAACATGACATTGGATACACTTGCCGAACAGGAAGATTGTGCTTTTCTCCAAAACCACTTTCACCGTGATTTTTGGTTAAATTTCACCCGAAATCCACAACAATTTGTCCAGTTACTCCTGGATGAAAACAAAACTATCTGGTGATTTGTAGCTATCTCAATCCCAGATCTTGCTACAGCCTCTGTGTGTGTTTGTGTTTTCTGGATATTCTCTATGCACTTTAAGGTTTTGAATGCATTTTAGCAGGACCCATTTAGTTTTCTGCTGGCAAACGCTAATTGGTTCCACCTGGAGTCAAATCCTCCACACATTCGAGTTTTCTAGGAAGAAAGCTTCAGAAACCTGAGAAAACATGATATTTCTTTCTGTAAACATGACATTGGATACATTTCCCGAACAGGAAGATTGTGGTTTTCTCCAAAACCACTTTGACGGGGATTTTTGGTTAAATTTCACCCAAAATACACAACAATTTGTCCAGATACTCCTGGATGAAAACAAAACTATCTGGTGATTTGTAGCTATCTCAATCCCAGATCTTCCTACAGCCTCTGTTTGTGTTTGTGTTTTCTGGATATTCTCTATGGACTTTAAGGTTTTGAATGCATTTTAGCAGGACCCTTTTTGTTTTCTGCTGGCAAACGCTAATTGGTTCCACCTGGAGTCAAATACTCCACACATTCGAGTTTTCTAGGAAGAAAGCTTCAGAAACCTGAGAAAACATGATATTTCTTTCTGTAAACATGACATTGGATACATTTGCCGAACAGGAAGATTGTGATATTCTCCAACACCACTTTCACGGTGAGTTTTGGTTAAATTTCACCCAAAATCCACAACAATTTGTCCAGATACTCCTGGATGAAAACAAAACTATCTGGTGATTTGTAGCTATCTCAATCCCAGATCTTGCTACAGCCTCTGTGTGTGTTTGTGTTTTCTGGATATTCTCTATGGACTTTAAGGTTTTGAATGCATTTTAGCAGGACCCTTTTTGTGTTCTGCTGGCAAACGCTAATTGGTTCCACCTGGAGTCAAATACTCCACACATTCGAGTTTTCTATGAAGAAAGCTCCAGAAACCTGAGAAAACATGATATTTGTATTTTTAAAAATGACATTGGATTCATTTGCTAACAGGAAGATTGTGATTTTCTCCAAAACCACTTTCACGGTGATTTTTTGGTTAAATTTCACTTCAATTCTACAACAATTTGTCCAGATACTCCTGGATGAAAACAAAACTATCTGGTGATTTGTAGCTATCTCAATCCCAGATCTTGCTACACCCTCTGTGTGTGTTTGTGTTTTCTGAATATTCTCTATGGACTTTAAGGTTTTGAATGCATTTTTGCAGTACCCTTTTTGTTTTCTGCTGGCAAACGCTAATTGGTTCCACCTGGAGTCAAATCCTCCACACATTCGAGTTTTCTAGGAAGAAAGCTTCAGAAACCTGAGAAAACATGATATTTCTTTCTGTAAACATGACATTGGATACATTTGCCAAACAGGAAGATTGTGCTTTTCTCCAAAACCACTTTCACGGTGATTTTTTGTTAAATTTCAACCAAAATCCACAACAATTTGTCCAGATACTACTGGATGAAAACAAAACTATCTGGTGATTTGTAGGCATGTCAATCCCAGATCTTGCTAGAGCATCTGTGTGTGTCTGTGTTTTCTGGATATTCTCTATGGACTTTAAGGTTTTGAATGCATTTTAGTAGGACCCTTTTTGTTTTCTGCTAGCAAACGCTAATTGGTTCCACCTGGAGTCAAATCCTCCACACATTCGAGTTTTCTAGGAAGAAAGCTCCAGCAACCTGAGAAAACATATTTGTATTTGTAAACATGACATTGGATTCATTTGCTGAACAGAAAGATTGTGCTTTTCTCCAAAACCACTTTCACGGTGATTTTTTGGTTAAATTTCACTTCAAAACTACAACAATGTGTCCAGATACTCCTGGATGAAAACAAAAGTATCTGGTGATTTGTAGATATCTCAATCCCAGATCTTGCTACACCCTCTGTGTGTGTTTGTGTTTTCTGGATATTCTCTATGGACTTTAAGGTTTTGAATGCATTTTAGCAGGACCCATTTAGTTTTCTGCTGGCAAACGCTAATTGGTTCCACCTGGAGTCAAATCCTCCACACATTCGAGTTTTCTAGGAAGAAAGCTTCAGAAACCTGAGAAAACGTGATATTTGTATTTGCAAACATGAAATTGGATACAGGTGCCAAACAGGAAGATTGTGCTTTTCTCCAAAACCACTTTCAGGGTGATTTTTGGTTAAATTTCACCCGAAATCCACAACAGTTTGTCCAGATACTCCTGGATGAAAACAAAACTATCTGGTGATTTGTAGCTATCTCAACCCCAGAACTTACTACAGCCTCTGTGTGTGTTTGTGTTTTCTGGATATTCTCTATGGACTTTAAGGTTTTGAATGCATTTTAGCAGGACCCTTTTTGTGTTCTGCTGGCAAACGCTAATTGGTTCCACCTGGAGTCAAATCCTCCACACATTCGAGTTTTCTAGGAAGAAAGCTCCAGAAACCTGAGAAAACATGATATTTGTATTTGGAAACATGACATTGGATTCATTTGCTGAACAGAAAGATTGTGCTTCTCTTCAAAACCACTTTCACGGTGATTTTTTGGTTAAATTTCACTTCAAAACTATAACAATTTGTCCAGATACTCCTGGATGAAAACAAAACTATCTGGTGATTTGTAGCTATCTCAATCCCAGATCTTGCTACAGCCTCTGTGTGTGTTTGTGTTTTCTGGACATTCTCTATGGACTTTACGGTTTTGAATGCATTTTAGCATGTAAGTTTTTGTTTTCAGCTGGCAAACGCTAATTGGTTCCACCTGGAGTCAAATCCTCCACACATTCGAGTTTTCTAGGAAGAAAGCTTCAGAAACCTGAGAAAACATGATATTTCTATTGGTAAACATGACATTGGATACACGTGCCGAACAGGAAGATTGTGCTTTTCTCCAAAACCACTTTCACGGTGATTTTTGGTTAAATTTCACCCAAAATACACAACAATTTGTCCAGATACACCTGGATGAAAAGAAAACTATCTGGTGATTTGTAGCTATCTCAATCCCTGATCTTCCTACAGCCTCTGTGTGTGTTTGTGTTTTCTGGATATTCTCTATGGACTTTAAGGTTTTGAATGCATTTTAGCAGGACCCTTTTTGTTTTCTGCTGGCAAACGCTAATTGGTTCCACCTGGAGTCAAATACTCCACACATTCGAGTTTTCTAGGAAGAAAGCTTCAGAAACCTGAGAAAACATGATATTTCTTCCTGTAAACATGACATTGGATACATTTGCCAAACAGGAAGATTGTGCTTTTCTCCAAAACCACTTTCACGGAGTTTTTTTGCTAAATTTCACCCGAAATCCACAACAATTTGTCCAGTTACTCCTGGATGAAAACAAAACTATCTGGTGATTTGTAACTATCTCAATCCCAGATCTTGCTACAGCCTCTGTGTGTGTTTGTGTTTTCTGGATATTCTCTATGGACTTTAAAGTTTTGAATGCATTTTAGCAGGACCCTTTTTGTTTTCTTCTGGCAAACGCTAATTGGTTCCACCTGGAGTCAAATACTCCACACATTCGAGTTTTCTAGGAAGAAAGCTTCAGAAACCTGAGAAAACAGGATATTTGTATTTGTAAAGATGACATTGGATACATTTGCCGAACAGGAAGATTGTGCTTTTCTCCAAAACCACTTTCACCGTGATTTTTTGGTTAAATTTCACTTCAACTGCAACAATTTGTCCAGATACTCCTGGATGAAAACAAAACTATCTGGTGATTTGTAGCTATCTCAACCCCAGAACTTGCTACAGCCTCGTTGTGTGTTTGTGTTTTCTGGATATTCTCTATGGACCTTAAGGATTTGTATGCATTTTAGCAGGACCCTTTTTGTTTTCTGCTGGCAAACGCTAATTGGTTCCACCTGGAGTCAAATACTCCACACATTCGAGTTTTCTAGGAAGAAAGCTTCAGAAACCTGAGAAAACATGATATTTCTTTCTTTAAACATGACATTGGATACATTTGCCGAACAGGAAGATTGTGCTTTTCTCCAAAACCACTTTGACGGGGATTTTTGGTTAAATTTCACCCAAAATCCACAACAATTTGTCCAGATACTCCTGGATGAAAACAAAACTATCTGGTGATTTGTAGCTATCTCAATCCCAGATCTTGCTACAGCCTCTGTGTGTGTTTGTGTTTTCTGAATATTCTCTATGGACTTTAAGGTTTTGAATGCATTTTTGCAGTACCCTTTTTGTTTTCTGCTGGCAAACGCTAATTGGTTCCACCTGGAGTCAAATCCTCCACACATTCGAGTTTTCTAGGAAGAAAGCTTCAGAAACCTGAGAAAACATGATATTTCTTTCTGTAAACATGACATTGGATACATTTGCCAAACAGGAAGATTGTGCTTTTCTCCAAAACCACTTTCACGGTGATTTTTTGTCAAATTTCAACCAAAATCCACAACAATTTGTCCAGATACTACTGGATGAAAACAAAACTATCTGGTGATTTGTAGGCATGTCAATCCCAGATCTTGCTAGAGCATCTGTGTGTGTCTGTGTTTTCTGGATATTCTCTATGGACTTTAAGGTTTTGAATGCATTTTAGCAGGACCCTTTTTGTTTTCTGCTAGCAAACGCTAATTGGTTCCACCTGGAGTCAAATCCTCCACACATTCGAGTTTATTAGGAAGAAAGCTCCAGAAAACTGAGAAAGCTTGATATTTGTATATGTAAACATGACATTGGATTCAATTGCTGAACAGAAAGATTGTGCTTTTCTCCAAAACCACTTTCACGGTGATTTTTTGGTTAAATTTCACTTCAAAACTACAACAATGTGTCCAGATACTCCTGGATGAAAACAAAAGTATCTGGTGATTTGTAGCTATCTCAATCCCAGATCTTGCTACACCCTCTGTGTGTGTTTGTGTTTTCTGGATATTCTCTATGGACTTTAAGGTTTTGAATGCATTTTAGCAGGACCCTTTTTGTTTTCTGCTAGCAAACGTTAATTGGTTCCACCTGGAGTCAAATCCTCCACACATTCGAGTTTTCTAGGAAGAAAGCTTCAGAAACCTGAGAAAACGTGATATTTGTATTTGCAAACATGAAATTGGATACATTTGCCGAACAAGAAGATTGTGATTTTCTCCAAAAGCACTTTCACAGAGATTTTTGGTTAAATTTCACCCAAAATCCACAACAATTTGTCCAGATACTCCTGGATGAAAACAAAACTATCTGGTGATTTGTAGCTATCTCAATCCCAGATCTTGCTACAGCCTCTGTGTGTGTTTGTGTTTTCTGGATATTCTCTATGGACTTTAAGGTTTTGAATGCATTTTAGCAGGACCCTTTTTGTGTTCTGCTGGCAAACGCTAATTGGTTCCACCTGGAGTCAAATCCTCCACACATTCGAGTTTTCTAGGAAGAAAGCTTCAGAAACCTGAGAAAACATGATATTTGTATTTGGAAACATGACATTGGATTCATTTGCTGAACAGAAAGATTGTGCTTCTCTTCAAAACCACTTTCACGGTGATTTTTTGGTTAAATTTCACTTCAAAACTATAACAATTTGTCCAGATACTCCTGGATGAAAACAAAACTATCTGGTGATTTGTAGCTATCTCAATCCCAGATCTTGCTACAGCCTCTGTGTGTGTTTGTGTTTTCTGGACATTCTCTATGGACTTTACGGTTTTGAATGCATTTTAGCATGTAAGTTTTTGTTTTCAGCTGGCAAACGCTAATTGGTTCCACCTGGAGTCAAATACTCCACACATTCAAGTTTTCTAGGATGAAACCTCCAGAAATCTGAGAAAACATGATGTTTCTTTCTGTAAACATGACATTGGATACATTTGCCAAACAGGAAGATTGTGCTTTTCTCCAAAACCACTTTCACGGTGATTTTTTGTTAAATTTCAACCAAAATCCACAACAATTTGTCCAGATACTCCTGGATGAAAACAAAGCTATCTGGTGATTTGTAGCTATCTCAATCCCAGATCTTGCTACAGCCACTATGTGTGTTTGTGTTTTCTGGATAATCTCTATGGACTTTAAGTTTTTGAATGCATTTTAGCAGGACCCTTTTTGTTTTCTGCTGGCAAACGCTAATTGGTTCCACCTGGAGTCAATTACTCCACACATTCGAGATTTCTAGGAAGAAAGCTTCAGAAACCTGAGAAAACATGATATTTCTTTCTGTAAACATGACATTGGATACATTTGCCGAACAGGAATATTGAGCTTTTCTCCAAAACCACTTTCACGGTGATTTTTGGTTAAATTTCACCCGAAATCCACAACAATTTGTCCAGATACTCCTGGATGAAAACGAAACTATCTGGTGATTTGTAGCTATCTCAATCCCAGATCTTGCTACAGCCTCTGTGTGTGTTTGTGTTTTCTGGATATTCTCTATGGACTTTAAGGTTTTGAATGCATTTTAGCAGGACCCTTTTTGTTTTCTGCTGGCAAACGCTAATTGGTTCCACCTGGAGTCAAATCCTCCACACATTCGAGTTTTCTAGGAAGAAAGCTTCAGAAACCTGAGAAAACATGATATTTGTATTTGGAAACATGACATTGGATTCATTTGCTGAACAGAAAGATTGTGCTTCTCTTCAAAACCACTTTCACGGTGATTTTTTGGTTAAATTTCACTTCAAAACTATAACAATTTGTCCAGATACTCCTGGATGAAAACAAAACTATCTGGTGATTTGTAGCTATCTCAATCCCAGATCTTGCTACAGCCTCTGTGTGTGTTTGTGTTTTCTGGACATTCTCTATGGACTTTACGGTTTTGAATGCATTTTAGCATGTAAGTTTTTGTTTTCAGCTGGCAAACGCTAATTGGTTCCACCTGGAGTCAAATACTCCACACATTCAAGTTTTCTAGGATGAAACCTCCAGAAATCTGAGAAAACATGATGTTTCTTTCTGTAAACATGACATTGGATACATTTGCCAAACAGGAAGATTGTGCTTTTCTCCAAAACCACTTTCACGGTGATTTTTTGTTAAATTTCAACCAAAATCCACAACAATTTGTCCAGATACTCCTGGATGAAAACAAAGCTATCTGGTGATTTGTAGCTATCTCAATCCCAGATCTTGCTACAGCCACTATGTGTGTTTGTGTTTTCTGGATAATCTCTATGGACTTTAAGTTTTTGAATGCATTTTAGCAGGACCCTTTTTGTTTTCTGCTGGCAAACGCTAATTGGTTCCACCTGGAGTCAATTACTCCACACATTCGAGATTTCTAGGAAGAAAGCTTCAGAAACCTGAGAAAACATGATATTTCTTTCTGTAAACATGACATTGGATACATTTGCCGAACAGGAATATTGAGCTTTTCTCCAAAACCACTTTCACGGTGATTTTTGGTTAAATTTCACCCGAAATCCACAACAATTTGTCCAGATACTCCTGGATGAAAACGAAACTATCTGGTGATTTGTAGCTATCTCAATCCCAGATCTTGCTACAGCCTCTGTGTGTGTTTGTGTTTTCTGGATATTCTCTATGGACTTTAAGGTTTTGAATGCATTTTAGCAGGACCCTTTTTGTTTTCTGCTGGCAAACGCTAATTGGTTCCACCTGGAGTCAAATACTCCACACATTCGAGTTTTCTAGGAAGAAAGCTTCAGAAACCTGAGAAAACATGATATTTCTTTCTGTAAACATGACATTGGATACATTTGCCGAACAGGAAGATTGTGCTTTTCTCCAAAACCACTTTCACGGTGATTTTTGGTTAAATTTCACCCGAAATCCACAACAATTTGTCCAGATACTCCTGGATGAAAACAAAACTATCTGGTGATTTGTAGCTATCTCAATCCCAGATCTTGCTACAGCCTCTGTGTCTGCTTGTGTTTTCTGGATATTCTCTATGGACTTTAAGGTTTTGAATGTATTTTAGCAGGACCCTTTTTGTTTTCTGCTGGCAAACGCTAATTGGTTCCACCTGGAGTCAAATACTCCACACATTCGAGTTTTCTAGGAAGAAAGCTCCAGAAACCTGAGAAAACATATTTTTATTTGTAAACATGACATTGGATTCATTTGCTGAACAGAAAGATTGTGCTTTTCTCCAAAACCACTTTTCCGGTGATTTTTGGTTAAATTTCAACCGAAATCCACAACAATTTGTGCAGATACTCCTGGATGAAAACAAAACTATCTGGTGATTTGTAGCTATCTCAATCCCAGATCTTGCTACAGCCTCTGTGTGTGTTTGTGTTTTCTGGATATTCTCTATGGACTTTAAGGTTTTGAATGCATTTTAGCATGACCCTTTTTGTTTTCTGCTGGCAAACGCTAATTGGTTCCACCTGGAGTGAAATCCTCAACACATTCGAGTTTTCTAGGAAGAAAGGTTCAGAAACCTGAGAAAACATGATATTTCTTTCTGTAAACATGACATTGGATACATTTACCGAACAGGAAGATTGTGCTTTTCTCTAAAACCACTTTCACTCTGATTTTTGGTTAAATTTCACCCGAAATCCACAACAATTTGTCCAGATACTCCTGGATGAAAACAAAACTATCTGGTGATTTGTAGCTATCTCAATCCCAGATCTTGCTACAGCCTCTGTGTGTGTTTGTGTTTTCTGGATATTCTCTATGGACTTTAAGGTTTTGAATGCATTTTAGCAGGACCCTTTTTGTTTTCTGCTGGCAAACGCTAATTGGTTCCACCTGTAGTCAAGTACTCCACACATTCGAGTGTTCTAGGTAGAAAGCTTCAGAAACCTGAGAAAACATGATATTTCTTTCTGTAAACATGACATTGGATACATTTGCTGAACAGGAAGATTGTGCTTTTCTCCAAAACCACTTTCATGGTGATTTTTGGTTAAATTTCACCCGAAATCCACAACAATTTGTCCAGATACTCCTGGAGGAAAACAAAACTATCTTGTGTGTTGTGGCTATCACAATCCCAGATCTTGCTACAGCCTCTGTGTGTTTGTGTTTTCTGGACATTCTCAATGGACTTTACGGTTTTGAATGCATTTTAGCATGTAAGTTTTTGTTTTCAGCTGGTAAACGCTAATTGGTTCCACCTGGAGTCAAATATTCCAGACATTCAAGTTTTCTAGGATGAAACCTCCAGAAATCTGAGAAAACATGATGTTTCTTTCTGTAAACATGACATTGGATACATTTGCCGAACAGGAAGATTGTGCTTTTCTGCAAAACCACTTTCACGGTGATTTTTGGTTAAATTTCACTTCAAAACTACAACAATTTGTCCAGATACTCCTGGAGGAAAACAAAACTATCTGGTGATTTCTAGCTATCTCAATCCCAGATCTTGCTACAGCCACTGTATGTGTTTGTGTTTTCTGGATAATCTCTATGGACTTTAAGGTTTTGAATGCATTTTAGCAGGACCCTTTTTGTTTTCTGCTGGCAAACGCTAATTGGTTCCACCTGGAGTCAATTACTCCACACATTCGAGATTTCTAGGAAGAAAGCTTCAGAAACCTGAGAAAACATGATATTTCTTTCTGTAAAGATGACATTGGATACATTTGCCGAACAGGAATATTGAGCTTTTCTCCAAAACCACTTTCACGGTGATTTTTGGTTAAATTTCACCCGAAATCCACAACAATTTGTCCAGATACTGCTGGAGGAAAACAAAACTGTGTTGTGTGTTGTTGCTATCTCAATCCCAGATCTTGCTGCAGCCTCTGTGTGTGTTTGTGTTTTCTGGACATTCTCTATGGACTTTACGGTTTTGAATGCATTTTAGCATGTAAGTTTTTGTTTTCAGCTGGCAAACGCTAATTGGTTCCACCTGGAGTCAAATACTCCACACATTCGAGTTTTCTAGGAAGAAAGCTTCAGAAACCTGAGAAAACATGATATTTCTTTCTGTAAACATGACATTGGATACATTTGCCGAACAGGATGATTGTGCTTTCCTCCAAAACCACTTTCACGGTGATTTTTGGTTAAATTTCACCCTAAATCCACAACAATTTGCTCAGATACTCCTGGATGAAAACAAAAGTATCTGGTGTGTTGTACCTATCTCCATCCCAGATCTTGCCTCAGCCTCTGTGTGTGTTTGTGTTTTCTGGATATTCTCTATGGACTTTAAGGTTTTGAATGCATTTTAGCAGGACCCTTTTTGTTTTCTGCTGGCAAACGCTAATTGGTTCCACCTGGAGTCAAATACTACACACATTCGAGTTTTGTAGGGAGAAAGCTTCAGACACCTGAGAAAACATGATATTTCTTTCTGTAAACATGACATTGGATACATTTTCCGAACAGGAAGATTGTGCTTTTCTCCAAAACCACTTTCACGGTGATTTTTGGTTAAATTTCACCCGAAATCCACAACAATTTGTCCAGATACTCCTGGATGAAAACAAACCTATCTGGTGATTTGTAGCTATCTCAATCCCAGATCTTGCTACAGCCTCTGTGTGTGTTTGTGTTTTCTGGATATTCTCTACGGACTTTAAGGTTTTGAATGCATTTTAGCAGGACCCTTTTTGTTTTCTGCTGACAAAGGCTAATTGGTTCCACCTGGAGTCAAATCCTCCACACATTCGAGTTTTCTAGGAAGAAAGCTCCAGAAACCTTAGAAAACATGATATTTGTATTTGTAAACATGACATTGGATTCATTTGCTGAACAGAAAGATTGTGCTTTCCTCCAAAACCACTTTCACGGTGATTTTTGGTTAAATTTCACCCGAAATCCACAACAATTTGTCCAGATACTCCTGGATGAAAACAAAACTATCTGGTGATTTGTAGCTATCTCAATCCCAGATCTTGCTACAGCCTCTGTGTGTGTTTGTGTTTTCTGGATATTCTCTACGGACTTTAAGGTTTTGAATGCATTTTAGCAGGACCCTTTTTGTTTTCTGTTGGCAAACGGTAATTGGTTCCACCTGGAGTCAAATACTCCACACATTCGAGATTTCTAGGAAGAAAGCTTCAGAAACCTGAGAAAACATGATATTTCTTTCTGCAAACATGACATTGGGTACATTTGCCGAACAGGAAGATTGTGCTTTTCTCCAAAAACACTTTCACGGTGATTTTTGGTTAAATTTCACCCGAAATCCACAACAATTTGTCCAGATACTCCTGGAGGAAAACAAAACTATCTTGTGTGTTGTGGCTATCTCAATCCCAGATCTTGCTACAGCCTCTGTGTGTGTTTTTGTTTTCTGGACATTCTCTATGGACTTTACGGTTTTGAATGCATTTTAGCATGTAAGTTTTTCTTTTCAGCTAGCAAACGCTAATTGGTTCCACCTGGAGTCAAATCCTCCACACATTCGAGTTTTCTAGGAAGAAAGCTTCAGAAACCTGAGAAAACATGATATTTCCTTCTGTAAACATGACATTGGATACATTTGCCGAACAGGAAGGTTGTGCTTTTCTCCAAAACCACATTTTCGGTGATTTTTGGTTAAATTTCACCCGAAATCCACAACCATTTGTCCAGATACTCCTGGAGGAAAACAAAACTATCTGGTGATTTGTAGCTATCTCAATCCCAGATCTTGCTACAGCCTCTGTGTGTGTTTGTGTTTTCTGGATATTCTCTATGGACTTTAAGGTTTTGAATGCATTTTAGCATGCAAGTTTTTGTTTTCAGCTGGCAAACGCTAATTAGTTCCACCTGGAGTCAAATACTCCACACATTCGAGTTTTCTAGGAAGAAAGCTCCAGAAACCTGAGAAATCATGATATTTGTATTTCTAAACATGACATTGGATACATTTGAAGAACAGGAAGATTGTGCCTTGCTCCAAAACCACTTTCACGGTGATTTTTGGTTAAATTTCACCCGAAATCCACAACACTTTCTCCAGATATTCCTGGAGGAAAACAAAATTATCTGGTGATTTGTAGCTATCTCAATCCCAGATCTTGCTACAGCCTCTGTTTGTGTTGGTGTTTTCTGGATATTCTCTATGGACTTTAACGTTTTGAATGCATTTTAGCAGGACCCTTTTGGATTTCTGCTGGCAAAGGCTAATTGGTTCCACCTGGAGTCAAATCCTCCACACATTCGAGTTTTCTAGGAAGAGAGCTCCAGAAACCTTAAAAAACATGATATTTGTATTTGTAAACATGACATTGGATTCATTTGCAGAACAGAAAGATTGTGCTTTCCTACAAAACCACTTTCACGGTGATATTTGGATAAATTTCACCCGAAATCCACAACAATTTGTCCAGATACTCCTGGATGAAAACAAAACTATCTGGTGATTTGTAGCTATCTCAATCCCAGATCTTGCTACAGCCTCTGTGTGTGTTTGTGTTTTCTGGACATTCTCTATGGACTTTAAGATTTTGAATGCATTTTAGCGGTACCCTTTTTGATTTCTGCTGGCAAACGCTAATTGGTTCCACCTGGAGTCAAATACGCCACACATTCGAGTTTTCTAGAAAGCAAGCTTCAGAAACGTGAGAAAACATGATATTTCTTTCTGTAAACATGACATTGGATACATTTGCCGAACAGGAAGATTGTGCTCTTTTCCAAAACCACTTTCACGGTGATTTTTGGTTAAATTTCACCCGAAATCCACAACAATTGGTCCAGATACTCCTGGATGAAAACAAAACTATCTGGTAACTTGTAGCTATCTCAATCCCATATCTTGCTACAGCCTCTGTGTGTGTTTGTGTTTTCTGGATATTCTCTATGGACTTTAAGGTTTTGAATGCATTTTAGCAGGACCCTTTTTGTTTTCGGCTGGCAAACGCTAATTGGTTCCACCTGGAGTCAAATACACCACACATTCGAGTTTTCTAGGAAGAAAGCTCCAGAAACCTGAGAAAACATGATATTTGTATTTGTAAACATGACATTGGATTCATTTGCCGAACAGGAAGATTGTGCTTTTCTCCAAAACCACTTTCACGGTGATTTTTTGGTTAAATTTCACTTCAAAACTACAACAATTTGTCCAGATACTCCTGGATGAAAACAAAACTATCTGTTGATTTGTAGCTATCTCTATCCCAGATCTTGCTATAGCCTCTGTGTGTGTTTGTGTTTCCTGGATATTCTCTATGGACTTTAAGGTTTTGAATGCATTTTAGCAGGAACCTTTTTGTTTTCTGCTGAGAAACGCTAATTTGTTCCACCTGCAGTCAAATCCTCCACACATTCGAGTTTTCTAGGAATAAAGCTCCAGAAACCTGAGAAAACATGATATTTGTATTTCTAAACATGACATTGGATACATTTGCCGAACAGGAAGATTGTGCTTTTCTCCAAAACCAATTTCAGGGTTTCTTTTGGTTAAATTTCACCCGAAATCCACAACAATTTTTCCAGATACTCCTGGAGGAAAAGAAAACTATCTGGTGATTTGTAGCTATCTCAATCCCAGATCTTGCTACAGCCTCTGTGTGTGTTTGTGTTTTCTGGATATTCTCTATGGACTTTAAGGTTTTGAATGCATTTTAACAGGACCCTTTTCGATTTCTGCTGGGAAACGCTAATTGGTTCCACCTGGAGTCAAATACTCCACACATTCGAGTTTTCTAGGAAGAAAGCTTCAGAAACCTGAGAAAACATGATATTTGTATTTGTAAACAAGACATTGGATTCATTTGCTGAACAGGAAGATTGTGCTTTTCTCCAAAACCACTTTCACGGTGATTTTTTGGTTAAATTTCACTTCAAAACTACAACAATTTGTCCAGATACTCCTGGATGAAAACAAAACTATCTGGTGATTTGTAGCTATCTCAATCCCAGATCTTGCTACAGCCTCTGTGTGTGTTTGTGTTTTCTGGATATTCTCTATGGACTTTAAGGTTTTGAATGCATTTTAGCAGGACCCTTTTTGTTTTCTGCTGGCAAACGCTAATTGGTTCCACCTGGAGTCAAATACACCACACATTCGAGTTTTCTAGGAAGAAAGCTCCAGAAACCTGAGAAAACATGATATTTGTATTTGTAAACATGACATTGGATTCATTTGCCGAACAGGAAGATTGTGCTTTTCTCCAAAACCACTTTCACGGTGATTTTTTGGTTAAATTTCACTTCAAAACTACTACAATTTGTCCAGATACTCCTGGATGAAAACAAAACTATCTGGTGATTTGTAGCTATCTCAATCCCAGATCTTGCTACAGCCTCTGTGTGTGTTTGTGTTTCCTGGATATTCTCTATGGACTTTAAGGTTTTGAATGCATTTTAGCAGGAACCTTTTTGTTTTCTGCTGAGAAACGCTAATTTGTTCCACCTGGAGTCAAATCCTCCACACATTCGAGTTTTCTAGGAATAAAGCTCCAGAAACCTGAAAAACATGATATTTGTATTTCTAAACATGACATTGGATACATTTGCCGAACAGGAAGATTGTGCTTTTCTCCAAAACCAATTTCAGGGTTTTTTTTTGGTTAAATTTCACCCGAAATCCACAACAATTTTTCCAGATACTCCTGGAGGAAAAGAAAACTATCTGGTGATTTGTAGCTATCTCAATCCCAGATCTTCCTACAGCCTCTGTGTGTGTTTGTGTTTTCTGGATATTCTCTATGGACTTTAAGGTTTTGAATGCATTTTAACAGGACCCTTTTCGATTTCTGCTGGGAAACGCTAATTGGTTCCACCTGGAGTCAAATACTCCACACATTCGAGTTTTCTAGGAAGAAAGCTTCAGAAACCTGAGAAAACATGATATTTGTATTTGTAAACAAGACATTGGATTCATTTGCTGAACAGGAAGATTGTGCTTTTCTCCAAAACCACTTTCACGGTGATTTTTTGGTTAAATTTCACTTCAAAACTACAACAATTTGTCCAGATACTCCTGGATGAAAACAAAACTATCTGGTGATTTGTAGCTATCTCAATCCCAGATCTTGCTACAGCCTCTGTGTGTGTTTGTGTTTTCTGGATATTCTCTATGGACTTTAAGGTTTTGAATGCATTTTAGCAGGACCCTTTTTGTTTTCTGCTGGCAAACGCTAATTGGTTCCACCTGGAGTCAAATACTCCACACATTCGAGTTTTCTAGGAAGAAAGCTCCAGAAACCTGAGAAAACATGATATTTGTATTTGTAAACATGACATTGGATTCATTTGCTGAACAGAAAGATTGTGCTTTTCTCCAAAACCACTTTCACGGTGATTTTTTGGTTAAATTTCACTTCAAAACTACTACAATTTGTCCAGATACTCCTGGATGAAAACAAAACTATCTGGTGATTTGTAGCTATCTCAATCCCAGATCTTGCTACAGCCAATGTGTGTGTTTGTGTTTTCTGGATATTCTAAACGGACTTTAAGGTTTTGAATGCATTTTAGCAGGACCCTTTTTGATTTCTGCTGGCAAACGCTAATTGGTTCCACCTGGAGTCAAATCCTCCACACATTCGAGTTTTCTAGGAAGAAAGCTTCAGAAACCTGAGAAAACATGATATTTGTATTTGTAAACATGACATTGGATACATTTGCCGAACAGGAAGATTGTGCTTTTCTCCAAAACAACTTTCACGGTGATTTTTGGTTAAATTTCACCCGAAATCCACAACAATTTTTCCAGATACTCTGGATGAAAACAAAACCATCTGGTGATTTGTAGCTATCTCAATCCCAGATCTTGCTACAGCCTCTGTGTGTGTTTGTGTTTTCTGGACATTCTCTATGGACTTTACGCTTTTGAATGCATTTTAGCATGTAAGTTTTTGTTTTTAGCTGGGAAACGCTAATTGGTTCCACCTGGAGTCAAATACTCTACACATTCGAGTTTTCTATTAAGAAAGCTCCAGAAACATGAGAAAACATGATATTTCTTTTAGTAAACATGACATTGGATACATTTGCCGAACAGGAAGATTGTGCTTTTCTCCAAAACCACTTTCACGGTGATTTTTGGTTAAATTTCACCCGAAATCCACAAGAATTTGTCCAGATACTCCTGGATGAAAACAAAACTATCTGGTGATTTGTAGCTATCTCAATCCCAGATCTTGCTACAGCCTCTGTGTGTGTTTGTGTTTTCTGGACATTCCCTATGGACTTTAAGGTTTTGAATGCATTTTAGCAGGACCCTTTTTGATTTCTGCTGGCAAACGCTAATTGGTTCCACCTGGAGACATATACTCCACACATTCGAGTTTTCTAGGAAGAAAGCTTCAGAAACCTGAGAAAACATGATATTTCTTTCTGTAAACATGACATTGGATACATTTGCCGAACAGGAAGATTGTGCTTTTCTCCAAAACCACTTTCACGGTGATTTTTGGTTAAATTTCACCCAAAATCCACAACAATTTGTCCAGATACTCCTGGAGGAAAACAAAACTATCTTTTGTGTTGTGGCTATCTCAATCCCAGATCTTGCTACAGCCTCTGTGTGTGTTTGTGTTTTCTGGATATTCTCTATGGACTTTAAGGTTTTGAATGCATTTTAGCAGGACCCTTTTTGTTTTCTGCTGAGAAACGCTAATTGGTTCCACCTGGAGTCAAATACTCCACACATTCGAGTTTTCTAGGAAGAAAGCTCCAGAAACCTGAGAAAACATGATATTTCTTTCTGTAAACATGACATTGGATACATTTGCCGAACAGGAAGATTGTGCTTTTCTCCAAAACCACTTTCACGGTGATTTTTGGTTAAATTTCACCCGAAATCCACAATAATTTGTCCAGATACTCGTTGATAAAACAAAACTATCTGGTGATTTGTAGCTATCTCAATCCCAGATCTTGCTACAGCCTCTGTGTGTGTTTGTGTTTTCTGGATATTCTCTATGGACTTTAAGGGTTTGAATGCATTTTAGCAGGACCCTTTTTGTTTTCTGCTGGCAAACGCTAATTGGTTCCACCTGGAGTCAAATACTCCACACATTCTAGTTTTCTAGGAAGAAAGCTTCAGAAACCAGAGAAAACATGATATTTCTTTCGTTAAACATGACATTGGATTCATTTGCTGAACAGAAAGATTGTGCCTTACTCCAAAACCACTTTCACGGTGATTTTTGGTTAAATTTCACCCGAAATCCACAATTTGTCCAGATACTCCTGGATGAAAACAAAGCTATCTGGTGATTTGTAGCTATCTCAATCCCAGATCTTGCTACAGCCTCTGTGTGTGTTTGTGTTTTCTGGATATTCAATATGGACTTTAAGGTTTTGAATGCATTTTAGCAGTACCCTTTTTGTTTTCTGCTGGGAAACGCTAATTGGTTCCACCTGGAGTCAAATACACCACACATTCGAGTTTTCTAGGAAGAAAGCTCCAGAAACCCGCGAAAACATGATATTTCTTTCTGTAAACATGACATTGGATTCATTTGCTGAACAGAAAGATTGTGCTTTTCTCCAAAACCACTTTCACCGTGATTTTTTGGTTAAATTTCACTTCAAAACTACAACAATTTGTCCAGATACTCCTGGAGGAAAACAAAACTATCTTGTGTGTTGTGGCTATCTCAATCCCAGATCTTGCTACAGCCTCTGTGTGTGTTTGTGTTTTCTGGACATTCTCTATGGACGTTACGCTTTTGAATGCATTTTAGCATGTAAGTTTTTGTTTTCAGCTGGGAAACGCTACTTGGTTCCACCTGGAGTCAAATACTCTACACATTCGAGTTTTCTAGGAAGAAAGCTTCAGAAACCTGAGAAAACATGATATTTCTTTCTGTAAACATGACATTGGATACATTTGGTGAACAGGAAGATTGAGCTTTTCTCCAAAACAACTTTCACGGTGATTTTTGGTTAAATTTCACCCAAAATCCACAACAATTTGTCCAGATACTCCTGGATGAAAACAAAGCTATCTGGCGATTTGTAGCTATCTCAATCCAAGATCTTGTTACAGCCTCTGTGTGTGTTTGTGTTTTCTGGATATTCTCTATGGACTTTAAGGTTTTGAACGCATTTTAGCAGGACCCTTTTTGTTTTCTGCTGGCAAACGCTAATTGGTTCCACCTGGAGTCAAATACTCCACACATTCGAGTTTTCTAGGAAGAAAGCTCCAGAAACCTGAGAAAACATGATATTTCTTTCTGTAAACATGACATTGGATTCATTTGCTGAACAGAAAGATTGTGCTTTTCTCCAAAACCACATTCACGGTGATTTTTTGGTTAAATTTCACTTCAAAACTACAACAATTTGTCCAGATACACCTGGAGGAAAACAAAACTATCTTGTGTGTTGTGGCTATCTCAATCCCAGATCTTGCTACAGCCTCTGTGTGTGTTTGTGTTTTCTGGACATTCTCTATGGACGTTACGCTTTTGAATGCATTTTAGCATGTAAGTTTTTGTTTTCACCTGGGAAACGCTAATTGGTTCCACCTGGAGTCAAATAATCTACACATTCGAGTTTTCTAGGAAGAAAGCTTCAGAAAGCAGAGAAAACATGATATTTCTTTCTGTAAACATGACATTGGATACATTTGCCGAACAGGAAGATTGAGCTTTTCTACAAAACAACTTTCACGGTGATTTTTGGTTAAATTTCACCCAAAATCCACAACAATTTGTCCAGATACTCCTGGATGAAAACAAAATTATCTGGTGATTTGTAGCTATCTCAATCCCAGATCTTGCTACAGCCTCTGTGTGTGTTTGTGTTTTCTGGATATTCTCTATGGACTTTAAGGTTTTGAATGCATTTTAGCAGGACCCTTTTTGATTTCTGCTGGGAAACGCTAATTGGTTCCACCTGGAGTCAAATACTCAACACATTCGAGTTTTCTAGGAAGAAAGCTTCAGAAACCTGAGAAAACATGATATTTGTATTTGTAAACAAGACATTGGATTCATTTGCTGAACAGAAAGATTGTGCTTTTCTCCAAAACAACTTTCACGGTGATTTTTTGCTTAAATTTCACTTCAAAACTACAACAATTTGTCCAGATACTCCTGGATGAAAACAAAACTATCTGGTGATTTGTAGCTATCTCAATCCCAGATCTTGCTACAGCCTCTGTGTGTGTTTGTGTTTTCTGGATATTCTCTATGGACTTTAAGGTTTTGAATGCATTTTAGCAGGACCCTTTTTGTTTTCTGCTGGCAAACGCTAATTGGTTCCACCTGGAGTCAAATACTCCACACATTCGAGTTTTCCAGGAAGAAAGCTTCAGAAACCTGAGAAAACATGATATTTCTTTCTGTAAACATGACATTGGATACATTTGGCTAACAGGAAGATTGTGCTTTTCTCCAAAACAACTTTCAGGGTGGTTTTTGGTTAAATTGCACCCGAAATCCACAACAATTTTTCCAGTTACTCCTGGATGAAAACAAAACTATCTGGTGATTTGTAGCTATCTCAATCCCGGATCTTGCTACACTCTCTGTGTGTGTTTGTGTTTTCTGGATATTCTCTATGGACTTTAAGGTTTTGAATGCATTTTAGCATGTAAGTTTTTGTTTTCAGCTGGGAAACGCTAATTGGTTCCACCTGGAGTCAAATACTCTACACATTCGAGTTTTCTAGGAAGAAAGCTTCAGAAAGCAGAGAAAACATGATATTTCTTTCTGTAAACATGACATTGGATACGTTTGCCGAACAGGAAGATTGAGCTTTTCTCCAAAACAACTTTCTCGGTGATTTTTGGTTAAATTTCACCCAAAATCCACAACAATTTGTCCAGATACTCCTGGATGAAAACAGAACTATCTGGTGATTTGTAGCTATCTCAATCCCAGATCTTGCTACAGCCTCTGTGTGTGTTTGTGTTTTCTGGATATTCTCTATGGACTTTAAGGTTTTGAATGCATTTTAGCAGGACCCTTTTTGTTTTCTGCTGGCAAACGCTAATTGGTTCCACCTGGAGTAAAATACTCCACACATTCGAGTTTTCTAGGAAGAAAGCTTCAGAAACCTGAGAAAACATGATATTTGTATTTGTAAACATGACATGGGATTCATTTGCTGAACAGAAAGATTGTGCTTTTCTCCAAAACCACTTTCACGGTGATTTTTCGGTTAAATTTCACTTCAAATCTACAACAATTTGTCCAGATACTCCTTGATAAAACAAAACTATCTGGTGATTTGTAGCTATCTCAATCCCAGATCTTGCTACAGCCTCTGTGTGTGTTTGTGTTTTCTGGATATTCTCTATGGACTTTAAGGTTTTGAATGCACTTTAGCAGGACCCTTTTTGTTTTCTGCTGAGAAACGCTAATTGGTACCACCTTGATTCAAATACTCCACACATTCTAGTTTTCTAGGAAGAAAGCTTCAGAAACCTGAGAAAACATGATATTTCTGTCTGTAAACATGACATTGGATACATTTGCCGAACAGGAAGGTTGTGCTTTTCTCCAAAACCACTTTCACGGTGATTTTTGGTTAAATTTCACCCAAAATCCACAACAATTTGTCCAGATACTCCTGGAGGAAAACAAATCTATCTTGTGTGTTGTGGCTATCTGAATCCCAGATCTTGCTACAGCCTCTGTATGTGTTTGTGTTTTCTTGACAATCTCTACGGACTTTAAGGTTTTGAATGCATTTTAGCATGTAAGTTTTTGTTTTCAGCTGGGAAACGCTAATTGGTTCCACCTGGAGTCAAATACTCCACACATTCGTGTTTTCTAGGAAGAAAGCTTCAGAAACCTGAGAAAACATGATATTTCTTTCTGTAAACATGACATTGGATACATTTGGCGAACAGGAAGATTGTGCTTTTCTCCAAAACAACTTTCTCGGTGATTTTTCCTTAAATTTCACCCAAAATCCACAACAATTTGTCCAGATACTCCTGGATGAAAACAAAACCATCTGGTGATTTGTAGCTATCTCAATCCCAGATCTTGCTACAGCCTCTGTGTGTGTTTGTGTTTTCTGGATATTCGCTATGGACTTTAAGGTTTTGAATGCATTTTAGCAGGACCCTTTTTGTTTTCTGCTGGCAAACGCTAATTGGTTCCACCTGGAGTCAAATACTCCACACATTCGAGTTTTCTAGGAAGAAAGCTTCAGAAACCTGAGAAAACATCATATTTCTTTCAGTAAAGATGACATTGGATACATTTGCCGAACAGGAAGATTGTGCTTTTCTCCAAAACCACTTTCACGGTGATTTTTGGTTAATTTCACCCGAAATCCACAACAATTTGTCCAGATACTCCTGGATGAAAACAAAACTATCTTTTGTGTTGTGGCTATCTCAATCCCAGATCTTGCTACAGCCTCTGTGTGTGTTTGTGTTTTCTGGACCTTCTCTATGGACGTTACGCTTTTAAATGCATTTTAGCATGTAAGTTTTTGTTTTCAGCTGGGAAACGCTAATTGGTTCCACCTGGAGTCAAATACTCTACACATTCGAGTTTTCTAGGAAGAAAGCCTCAGAAAGCAGAGAAAACATATTTCTTTCTGTAAACATGACATTGGATACATTTGCCGAACAGGAAGTCTGAGCTTTTCTCCAAAACAACTTTCACGGTGATTTTTCCTTAAATTTCACCCCAAATCCACAACAATTTGTCCAGATGCTCCTGGATGAAAACAAAACCATTTGGTGATTTGTAGCTATCTCAATCCCAGATCTTGCTACAGCCTCTGTGTGTGTTTGTGTTTTCTGGATATTCGCTATGGACTTTAAGGTTTTGAATGCATTTTAGCAGGACCCTTTTTGTTTTCAGCTGGCAAACGCTAATTGGTTCCACCTGCAGTCAAATCCTCCACACATTCGAGTTTTCTAGGAAGAAAGCTTCCGTAACCTGAGAAAACATGATATTTCTTTCTGTAAACATGACATTGGATACATTTGCTGAACAGGAAGATTGTGCCTTACTCCAAAACCACTTTCACGGTGATTTTTGGTTAAATTTCACCTGGAATCCACAACAATTTGTCGACATACTCCTGGAGGAAAACAAAACTATCTGGTGATTTGTAGCTATCTCAATCCCAGATCTTGCTACAGCCTCTGTGTGTGTTTGTGTTTTCTGGATATTCTCTATGGACTTTAAGGTTTTGAATGCATTTTAACAGGACCCTTTTTGTTTTCTGCTTGTAAACGCTAATTGGTTCCACCTGGAGTCTAATACGCCACACATTCGAGTTTTCTAGGAAGAAAGCTCCAGAAACCTGAGAAAACGTATTTGTATTTGTAAACATGACATTGGATTAATTTGCTGAACAGAAAGATTGTGCTTTTCTCCAAAACCACTTTCACGGTGATTTTTGTTTAAGTTTCACCCGAAATCCACAACATTTTGTCCAGATACTCTGGGTGAAAACAAAACTATCTGGTGTGTTGTGGCTATCTCAATCCCAGATCTTGCTACAGCCTCTGTGTTTGTTTTTGTTTTCTGGACATTCTCTATGGACTTTACGGTTTTGAATGCATTTTAGCATGTAAGTTTTTGTTTTCAGTTGGCAAACGCTAATTGGTTCCACCTGGAGTCTAATACGCCACACATTCGAGTTTTCTAGGAAGAAAGCTTCAGAAAGCAGAGAAAACATGATATTTCTTTCTGTAAACATGACATTGGATGCATTTGCCGAACAGGAAGATTGTGCTTTTCTCCAAAACCACTTTCACCGTGATTTTTGGTTAAGTTTCACCCGAAATCCACAACAGTTTGTCCAGATACTCTGGATGAAAACAAAACTATCTGGTGTGTTGTGGCTATCTCAATCCCAGATCTTGCTACAGCCTCTGTGTTTGTTTTTGTTTTCTGGACATTCTCTATGGACTATACGGTTTTGAATGCATTTTAGTATGTAAGTTTTTGTTTTCAGCAGGAAACGCTAATTAGTTCCACCTGGAGTCTAATATGCCACACATTTGTGTTATCCGGGAAGAAAGCTTCAGAAACCTGAGAAAACATGATATTTCTTTCTGTAAACATGACATTGGATGCATTTGCCGAACAGGAAGATTGTGCTTTTCTCCAAAACCACTTTCACGGTGATTTCTGGTTAAGTTTCACCGGGATACTACAACATTTTGTCCAGATACTCTGGATGAAAACAAAACTATCTGGTGTGTTGTGGCTATCTCAATCCCAGATCTTGCTACAGCTTCTGTGTGTGTTTGTGTTTCCTGGATATTCTCTATGGACTTTACGGTTTTGAATGCATTTTAGCATGTAAGTTTTTGTTTTCAGCTGGCAAACGCTAATTGGTTCCACCTGGAGTCTAATACGCCGCACATTCGAGTTTTCTAGGAAGAAAGCTTCAGAAACCTGAGAAAACATGATATTTCTTTCTGTAAACATGACATTAGATGCATTTGCCAAACAGAAAGATTGTGCTTTTCTCCAAAACCACTTTCACCGTGATTTTTGGTTAAATTTCACCGGGATACTACAACAATTTGTCCAGATACTCTGGATGAAAACAAAACTATCTGGTGTGTTGTGGCTATCTCAATCCCAGATCTTGCTACAGCCTCTGTGTTTGTTCGTGTTTTCCGGACATTCTCTATGGACTTTACGGTTTTGAATGCATTTTAGCATGTAAGTTTTTGTTTTCTGCTTGTAAACGCTAATTGGTTCCACCTGGAGTCTAATACGCCACACATTCGAGTTTTCTAGGAAGAAAGCTCCAGAAACCTGAGAAAACATATTTGTATTTGTAAACATGACATTGGATTAATTTGCTGAACAGAAAGATTGTGCTTTTCTCCAAAACCACTTTCACGGTGATTTTTGTTTAAGTTTCACCCGAAATCCACAACATTTTGTCCAGATACTCTGGGTGAAAACAAAACTATCTGGTGTGTTGTGGCTATCTCAATCCCAGATCTTGCTACAGCCTCTGTGTTTGTTTGTGTTTTCTGGACATTCTCTATGGAATTTACGGTTTTGAATGCATTTTAGCATGTAAGTTTTTGTTTTCAGTTGGCAAACGCTAATTGGTTCCACCTGGAGTCTAATACGCCACACATTCGAGTTTTCTAGGAAGAAAGCTTCAGAAACCTGAGAAAACATGATATTTCTTTCTGTAAACATGACATTGGATGCATTTGCCGAACAGGAAGATTGTGCTTTTCTCCAAAACCACTTTCACCGTGATTTTTGGTTAAGTTTCACCCGAAATCCACAACAATTTGTCCAGATACTCTGGATGAAAACAAAACTATCTGGTGTGTTGTGGCTATCTCAATTCCAGATCTTGCTACAGCCTCTGTGTTTGTTTGTGTTTTCTGGACATTCTCTATGGACTATACGGTTTTGAATGCATTTTAGTATGTAAGTTTTTGTTTTCAGCAGGCAAACGCTAATTAGTTCCACCTGGAGTCTAATATGCCACACATTTGTGTTTTCTGGGAAGAAAGCTTCAGAAACCTGAGAAAACATGATATTTCTTTCTGTAAACATGACATTGGATGCATTTGCCGAACAGGAAGATTGTGCTTTTCTCCAAAACCACTTTCACCGTGATTTTTGGTTAAGTTTCACCCGAAATCCAAAACAATTTGTCCAGATACTCTGGATGAAAACAAAACTATCTGGTGTGTTGTGGCTATCTCAATTCCAGATCTTGCTACAGCCTCTGTGTTTGTTTGTGTTTTCTGGACATTCTCTATGGACTCTACGGTTCTGAATGCATTTTAGCATGTAAGTTTTTGTTTTCAGCTGGCAAACGCTAATTGGTTCCACCTGGAGTCTAATACGCCACACATTCGAGTTTTCTAGGAAGAAAGCTTCAGAAACCTGAGAAAACATGATATTTCTTTCTGTAAACATGACATTGGATGCATTTGCCGAACAGGAAGATTGTGCTTTTCTCCAAGACCACTTTCACCGTGATTTTTGGTTAAATTTCACCGGGATACTACAACAATTTGTCCAGATACTCTGGATGAAAACAAAACTATCTGGTGTGTTGTGGCTATCTCCATCCCAGATCTTGCTACAGCCTCTGTGTTTGTTTGTGTTTTCTGGACATTCTCTATGGACTTTACGGTTTTGAATGCATTTTAGCATGTAAGTTTTTGTTTTCAGCTGGCAAACGCTAATTGGTTCCACCTGGAGTCTAATACGCCACACATTCGAGTTTTCTAGGAAGAAAGCTTCAGAAACCTGAGAAAACATGATATTTCTTTCTGTAAACATGGCATTGGATGCATTTGCCGAACAAGAAGATTGTGCTTTTCTCCAAAACCACTTTCACGGTGATTTTTGTTTAAGTTTCACCGGGATACTACAACATTTTGTCCAGATACTCTGGATGAAAACAAAACTATCTGGTGTGTTGTGGCTATCTCAATCCCAGATCTTGCTACAGCTTCTGTGTGTGTTTGTGTTTCCTGGATATTCTCTATGGACTTTACGGTTTGGAATGCATTTTAGCATGTAAGTTTTTGTTTTCTGCTTGTAAACGCTAATTGGTTCCACCTGGAGTCTAATACGCCACACATTCGAGTTTTCTAGGAAGAAAGCTTCAGAAACCTGAGAAAACATGATATTTCTTTCTGTAAACATGACATTGGATGCATTTGCCGAACAGGAAGATTGTGCTTTTCTCCAAAACCACTTTCACGGTGATTTTTGGTTAAGTTTCACCCGAAATCCAAAACAATTTGTCCAGATACTCTGGATGAAAACAAAACTATCTGGTGTGTTGTGGCTATCTCAATCCCAGATCTTGCTACAGCCTCTGTGTTTGTTTGTGTTTTCTGGACATTCTCTATGGACTTTACGGTTTTGAATGCTTTTTAGCATGTAAGTTTTTGTTTTCAGCTGGCAAACGCTAATTGGTTCCACCTGGAGTCAAATCCTCCACACATTCGAGTTTTCTAGGAAGAAAGCTTCAGAAACCTGAGAAAACATGGTATTTCTTTCTGTAAACATGACATTGGATGTATTTGCCGAACAGGAAGATTGTGCTTTTCTCCAAAACCACTTTCACCGTGATTTTTGGTTAAGTTTCACCCGAAATCCACAACAATTTGTCCAGATACTCTGGATGAAAACAAAACTATCTGGTGTGTTGTGGCTATCTCAATCCCAGATCTTGCTACAGCCTCTGTGTTTGTTTGTGTTTTCTGGACATTCTCTATGGACTTTACGGTTTTGAATGCATTTTAGCATGTAAGTTTTTGTTTTCTGCCTGCAAACGCTAATTGGTTCCACCTGGAGTCTAATACGCCACACATTCGAGTTTTCTAGGAAGAAAGCTTCAGAAACCTGAGAAAACATGATATTTCTTTCTGTAAACATGACATTAGAAGCATTTGCCAAACAGGAAGATTGTGCTTTTCTCCAAAACCACTTTCACCGTGATTTTTGTTTAAATTTCACCGGGATACTACAACAATTTGTCCAGATACTCTGGATGAAAACAAAACTATCTGGTGTGTTGTGGCTATCTCAATCCCAGATCTTGCTACAGCCTCTGTGTTTGTTTTTGTTTTCTGGACATTCTCTATGGACTTTACGGTTTTGAATGCATTTTAGCATGTAAGTTTTTGTTTTCAGTTGGGAAACGCTAATTGGTTCCACCTGGAGTCTAATACGCCACACATTCGAGTTTTCTAGGAAGAAAGCTTCAGAAACCTGAGAAAACATGATATTTCTTTCTGTAAACATGACATTGGATGCATTTGCCGAAGAGGAAGATTGTGCTTTTCTCCAAAACCACTTTCACGGTGATTTTTGGTTAAGTTTCACCCGAAATCCACAACAATTTGTCCAGATACTCTGGATGAAAACAAAACTATCTGGTGTGTTGTGGCTATCTCCATCCCAGATCTTGCTACAGCCTCTGTGTTTGTTCGTGTTTTCTGGATATTTTGTATGGACTTTACGGTTTTGAATGCATTTTAGCATGTAAGTTTTTGTTTTCAGTGGGCAAACGCTAATTGGTTCCACCTGGAGTCTAATCCACCACACATTTGAGTTTTCTAGGATGAAAACTTCAGAAACCAGAGAAAACATGATATTTATTTCTGTTAACATGACATTGGATGCATTTGCCGAACAGGAAGATTGTGCTTTTCTCCAAAACCACTTTCACCGTGATTTTTGGTTAAGTTTCACCCGAAATCCACAACAATTTGTCCAGATACTCTGGATGAAAACAAAACTATCTGGTGTGTTGTGGCTATCTCCATCCCAGATCTTGCTACAGCCTCTGTGTTTGTTTGTGTTTTCTGGACATTCTCTATGGACTTTACGGTTTTGAATGCATTTTAGCATGTAAGTTTTTGTTTTCTGCTGGCAAACGCTAATTGGTTCCACCTGGAGTCTAATGCGCCACACATTCGAGTTTTCTAGGAAGAAAGCTTCAGAAACCTGAGAAAACATGATATTTCTTTCTGTAAACATGACATTGGATGCATTTGCCGAACAGGAAGATTGTGCTTTTCTCCAAAACCACTTTCACGGTGATTTTTGGTTAAGTTTCACCGGGATACTACAACATTTTGTTCAGATACTCTGGATGAAAACAAAACTATCTGGTGTGTTGTGGCTATCTCAATCCCAGATCTTGCTACAGCCTCTGTGTTTGTTTGTGTTTTCTGGACATTCTCTATGGACTTTAAGGTTTTGAATGCATTTTAGCATGTAAGTTTTTGTTTTCTGCTGGGAAACGCTAATTGGTTCCACCTGGAGTCTAATACGCCACACATTCGAGTTTTCTAGGAAGAAAGCTTCAGAAACCTGAGAAAACATGATATTTCCTTCTGTAAACATGACATTGGATGCATTTGCCGAACAGAAAGATTGTGCTTTTCTCCAAAACCACTTTCACGGTGATTTTTGGTTAAGTTTCACCCGACATCGACAACAATTTGTCCAGATACTCTGGATGAAAACAAAATTATCTGGTGTGTTCTGGCTATCTCAATCCCAGATCTTGCTACAGCCTCTGTGTTTGTTTGTGTTTTCTGGACATTCTCTATGGACTTTACGGTTTTGAATGCATTTTAGCATGTAAGTTTTTGTGTTCAGCTGGCAAACGCTAATTCATTCCACCTGGAGTCTAATACGCCACACATTCGAGTTTTCTAGGAAGAAAGCTTCAGAAGCCTGAGAAAACATGATATTTCTATCTGTAAACATGACATTGGATGCATTTGCTGAACAGGAAGATTGTGCTTTTCTCCAAAACCACTTTCACCCTGATTTTTGGTTAAATTTCACCGGGATACTACAACATTTTGTCCAGATACTCTGGATGAAAACAAAACTATCTGGTGTGTTGTGGCTATCTCCATCCCAGATCTTGCTACAGCTTCTGTGTTTGTTTCTGTTTTCTGGATATTCTCTATGGACTTTAAGGTTTTGAATGCATTTTAGCATGTAAGTTTTGTTTTCAGCTGGCAAACGCTAATTGGTTCCACCTGGAGTCTAATACGCCACACATTCGAGTTTTCTAGGAAGAAAGCTTCAGAAACCTGAGAAAACATGATATTTCTTTCTGTAAACACGATATTGGATGCATTTGCCGAACAGGAAGATTGTGCTTTTCTAAAAACCACTTTCACGGTGATTTTTAGTTAAGTTTCACCCGAAATCCACAACAATTTGTCCAGATACTCTGGATGAAAACAAAACTATCTGGTGAGTTGTGGCTATCTCAATCCCAGATATTGCTACAGCCTCTGTGTGTGTTTGTGTTTTCTGGACATTCTCTATGGACTTTACGGTTTTGAATGCATGTAAGCATGTAAGTTTTTTTTTCCGCTGGCAAACGCTAATTGGTTCCACCTGGAGTCTAATACGCCACACATTCGAGTTTTCTAGGAAGAAAGCTTCAGAAACCTGAGAAAACATGATATTTCTTTCTGTAAACATGACATTGGATGCATTTGCCAAACAGGAAGATTGTGCTTTTCTCCAAAACCACTTTCACCGTGATTTTTGGTTAAGTTTCACCCGAAATCCACAACAATTTGTCCAGATACTCTGGATGAAAACAAAACTATCTGGTGTGTTGTGGCTATCTCCATCCCAGATCTTGCTACAGCCTCTGTGTGTGTTCGTGTTTTCTGGACATTCTCTATGGACTTTACGGTTTTGAATGCATTTTAGCATGTAAGTTTTTGTTTTCAGCTGGCAAACGCTAATTGGTTCCACCTGGAGTCTAATACGCCACACATTCGAGTTTTCTAGGAAGACAGCTTCAGAAACCTGAGAAAACATGATATTTCTTTCTGTAAACATGACATTGGATGCATTTGCCGAACAGGAAGATTGTGCTTTTCTCCAAAACCACTTTCACGGTGATTTTTGGTTAAGTTTCACCCGAAATCCAAAACAATTTGTCCAGATACTCTGGATGAAAACAAAACTATCTGGTGTGTTGTGCTATCTCAATCCCAGATCTTGCTACAGCCTCTGTGTGTGTTTGTGTTTTCTGGATATTCTCTATGGACTTTAAGGTTTTGAATGCATTTTAGCAGGACCCTTTTTGTTTTCTGCTGAGAAACGCTAATTGGTACCACCTTGATTCAAATACTCCACACATTCTAGTTTTCTAGGAAGAAAGCTTCAGAAACCTGAGAAAACATGATATTTCTGTCTGTAAACATGACATTGGATACATTTGCCGAACAGGAAGGTTGTGCTTTTCTCCAAAACCACTTTCACGGTGATTTTTGGTTAAATTTCACCTGGAATCCACAACAATTTGTCGACATACTCCTGGAGGAAAACAAAACTATCTGGTGATTTGTAGCTATCTCAATCCCAGATCTTGCTACAGCCTCTGTGTGTGTTTGTGTTTTCTGGATATTCTCTATGGACTTTAAGGTTTTGAATGCATTTTAACAGGACCCTTTTTGTTTTCTGCTTGTAAACGCTAATTGGTTCCACCTGGAGTCTAATACGCCACACATTCGAGTTTTCTAGGAAGAAAGCTCCAGAAACCTGAGAAAACATATTTGTATTTGTAAACATGACATTGGATTAATTTGCTGAACAGAAAGATTGTGCTTTTCTCCAAAACCACTTTCACGGTGATTTTTGTTTAAGTTTCACCCGAAATCCACAACATTTTGTCCAGATACTCTGGGTGAAAACAAAACTATCTGGTGTGTTGTGGCTATCTCCATCCCACATCTTGCTACAGCCTCTGTGTTTGTTTTTGTTTTCTGGACATTCTCTATGGACTTTACGGTTTTGAATGCATTTTAGCATGTAAGTTTTTGTTTTCAGTTGGCAAACGCTAATTGGTTCCACCTGGAGTCTAATACGCCACACATTCGAGTTTTCTAGGAAGAAAGCTTCAGAAAGCAGAGAAAACATGATATTTCATTCTGTAAACATGACATTGGATGCATTTGCCGAACAGGAAGATTGTGCTTTTCTCCAAAACCACTTTCACCGTGATTTTTGGTTAAATTTCACCGGGATACTACAACAATTTGTCCAGATACTCTGGATGAAAACAAAACTATCTGGTGAGTTGTGGCTATCTCAATCCCAGATCTTGCTACAGCCTCTGTGTGTGTTTGTGTTTTCTGGACATTCTCTATGAACTTTACAGTTTTGAATGCATTTTAGCATGTAAGTTTTTGTTTTCAGCTGGCAAACGCTAATTCGTTCCACCTGGAGTCTAATACGCCACACATTCGAGTTTTCTAGGAAGAAAGCTTCAGAAAGCAGAGAAAACATGATATTTCTTTCTGTAAACATGACATTGGATGCATTTGCCGAACAGGAAGATTGTGCTTTTCTCCAAAACCACTTTCACGGTGATTTTTGGTTAAGTTTCACCCGAAATCGACAACAATTTGTCCAGATACTCTGGATGAAAACAAAATTATCTGGTGTGTTCTGGCTATCTCCATCCCAGATCTTGCTACAGCCTCTGTGTTTGTTTTTGTTTTCTGGACATTCTCTATGGACTTTACGGTTTTGAATGCATTTTAGCATGTAAGTTTTTGTTTTCAGTTGGCAAACGCTAATTGGTTCCACCTGGAGTCTAATACGCCACACATTCGAGTTTTCTAGGAAGAAAGCTTCAGAAAGCAGAGAAAACATGATATTTCTTTCTGTAAACATGACATTGGATGCATTTGCCGAACAGGAAGATTGTGCTTTTCTCCAAAACCACTTTCACCGTGATTTTTGGTTAAATTTCACCGGGATACTACAACAATTTGTCCAGATACTCTGGATGAAAACAAAACTATCTGGTGAGTTGTGGCTATCTCAATCCCAGATCTTGCTACAGCCTCTGTGTGTGTTTGTGTTTTCTGGACATTCTCTATGAACTTTACAGTTTTGAATGCATTTTAGCATGTAAGTTTTTGTTTTCAGCTGGCAAACGCTAATTCGTTCCACCTGGAGTCTAATACGCCACACATTCGAGTTTTCTAGGAAGAAAGCTTCAGAAACCTGAGAAAACATGATATTTCTTTCTGTAAACATGACATTGGATGCATTTGCCGAACAGGAAGATTGTGCTTTTCTCCAAAACCACTTTCACGGTGATTTTTGGTTAAGTTTCACCCGAAATCGACAACAATTTGTCCAGATACTCTGGATGAAAACAAAATTATCTGGTGTGTTCTGGCTATCTCAATCCCAGATCTTGCTACAGCCTCTGTGTTTGTTTGTGTTTTCTGGACATTCTCTATGGACTTTACGGTTTTGAATGCATTTTAGCATGTAAGTTTTTGTGTTCAGCTGGCAAACGCTAATTCATTCCACCTGGAGTCTAATACGCCACACATTCGAGTTTTCTAGGAAGAAAGCTTCAGAAGCCTGAGAAAACATGATATTTCTATCTGTAAACATGACATTGGATGCATTTGCTGAACAGGAAGATTGTGCTTTTCTCCAAAACCACTTTCACCCTGATTTTTGGTTAAATTTCACCGGGATACTACAACATTTTGTCCAGATACTCTGGATGAAAACAAAACTATCTGGTGTGTTGTGGCTATCTCCATCCCAGATCTTGCTACAGCTTCTGTGTTTGTTTCTGTTTTCTGGATATTCTCTATGGACTTTAAGGTTTTGAATGCATTTTAGCATGTAAGTTTTGTTTTCAGCTGGCAAACGCTAATTGGTTCCACCTGGAGTCTAATACGCCACACATTCGAGTTTTCTAGGAAGAAAGCTTCAGAAACCTGAGAAAACATGATATTTCTTTCTGTAAACACGATATTGGATGCATTTGCCGAACAGGAATATTGTGCTTTTCTCCAAAACCACTTTCACGGTGATTTTTAGTTAAGTTTCACCCGAAATCCACAACAATTTGTCCAGATACTCTGGATGAAAACAAAACTATCTGGTGAGTTGTGGCTATCTCAATCCCAGATATTGCTACAGCCTCTGTGTGTGTTTGTGTTTTCTGGACATTCTCTATGGACTTTACGGTTTTGAATGCATGTAAGCATGTAAGTTTTTTTTTCCGCTGGCAAACGCTAATTGGTTCCACCTGGAGTCTAATACGCCACACATTCGAGTTTTCTAGGAAGAAAGCTTCAGAAACCTGAGAAAACATGATATTTCTTTCTGTAAACATGACATTGGATGCATTTGCCAAACAGGAAGATTGTGCTTTTCTCCAAAACCACTTTCACCGTGATTTTTGGTTAAGTTTCACCCGAAATCCACAACAATTTGTCCAGATACTCTGGATGAAATCAAAACTATCTGGTGTGTTGTGGCTATCTCAATCCCAGATCTTGCTACAGCCTCTGTGTTTGTTCGTGTTTTCTGGACATTCTCTATGGACTTTACGGTTTTGAATGCATTTTAGCATGTAAGTTTTTGTTTTCAGCTGGCAAACGCTAATTGGTTCCACCTGGAGTCTAATACGCCACACATTCGAGTTTTCTAGGAAGAAAGCTCCAGAAACCTGAGAAAACATGATATTTCTTTCTGTAAACATGACATTGGATGCATTTGCCGAACAGGAAGATTGTGCTTTTCTCCAAAACCACTTTCACGGTGATTTTTGGTTAAGTTTCACCCGAAATCGACAACAATTTGTCCAGATACTCTGGATGAAAACAAAACTATCTGGTGTGTTGTGGCTATCTCAATCCCAGATCTTGCTACAGCCTCTGTGTTTGTTTGTGTTTTCTGGACATTCTCTATGGACTTTACGGTTTTGAATGCATTTTAGCATGTAAGTTTTTGTTTTCAGCTGGCAATCGATAATTGGTTCCACCTGCAGTCAAATCCTCCACACATTCGAGTTTTCTAGGAAGAAAGCTTCAGTAACCTGAGAAAACATGATATTTCTTTCTGTAAACATGACATTGGATACATTTGCTGAACAGGAAGATTGTGCCTTACTCCAAAACCACTTTCACGGTGATTTTTGGTTAAATTTCACCTGGAATCCACAACAATTTGTCGACATACTCCTGGAGGAAAACAAAACTATCTGGTGATTTGTAGCTATCTCAATCCCAGATCTTGCTACAGCCTCTGTGTGTGTTTGTGTTTTCTGGATATTCTCTATGGACTTTAAGGTTTTGAATGCATTTTAACAGGACCCTTTTTGTTTTCTGCTTGTAAACGCTAATTGGTTCCACTTGGAGTCTAATACGCCACACATTCGAGTTTTCTAGGAAGAAAGCTCCAGAAACCTGAGAAAACATATTTGTATTTGTAAACATGACATTGGATTAATTTGCTGAACAGAAAGATTGTGCTTTTCTCCAAAACCACTTTCACGGTGATTTTTGTTTAAGTTTCACCCGAAATCCACAACATTTTGTCCAGATACTCTTGGTGAAAACAAAACTATCTGGTGTGTTGTGGCTATCTCAATCCCAGATCTTGCTACAGCCTCTGTGTTTGTTTTTGTTTTCTGGACATTCTCTATGGACTTTACGGTTTGGAATGCATTTTAGCATGTAAGTTTTTGTTTTCTGCCTGCAAACGCTAATTGGTTCCACCTGGAGTCTAATACGCCACACATTCGAGTTTTCTAGGAAGAAAGCTTCAGAAACCTGAGAAAACATGATATTTCTTTCTGTAAACATGGCATTGGATGCATTTGCCGATCAAGAAGATTGTGCTTTTCTCCAAAACCACTTTCACGGTGATTTCTGGTTAAGTTTCACCGGGATACTACAACATTTTGTCCAGATACTCTGGATGAAAACAAAACTATCTGGTGTGTTGTGGCTATCTCAATCCCAGATCTTGCTACAGCTTCTGTGTGTGTTTGTGTTTCCTGGATATTCTCTATGGACTTTACGGTTTGGAATGCATTTTAGCATGTAAGTTTTTGTTTTCAGCTGGCAAACGCTAATTGGTTCCACCTGGAGTCTAATACGCCACACATTCGAGTTTTCTAGGAAGAAAGCTTCAGAAACCTGAGAAAACATGATATTTCTTTCTGTAAACATGACATTGGATGCATATGCCAAACAGGAAGATTGTGCTTTTCTCCAAAACCACTTTCACCGTGATTTTTGGTTAAGTTTCACCCGAAATCCACAACAATTTGTCCAGATACTCTGGATGAAAACAAAACTATCTGGTGTGTTGTGGCTATCTCAATCCCAGATCTTGCTACAGCCTCTGTGTTTGTTTGTGTTTTCTGGACATTCCCTATGGACTTTACGGTTTTGAATGCATTTTAGCATGTAAGTTTTTGTTTTCAGCTGGCAAACGCTAATTGGTTCCACCTGGAGTCAAATCCTCCACACATTCGAGTTTTCTAGGAAGAAAGCTTCAGAAACCTGAGAAAACATGATATTTCTTTCTGTAAACATGACATTGGATGCATTTGCCGAACAGGAAGATTGTGCTTTTCTCCAAAACCAGTTTCACCGTGATTTTTGGTTAAGTTTCACCCGAAATCCACAACAATTTGTCCAGATACTCTGGATGAAAACAAAACTATCTGGTGTGTTGTGGCTATCTCCATCCCAGATCTTGCTACAGCCTCTGTGTGTGTTTGTGTTTTCTGGACATTCTCTATGGAATTTACGGTTTTGAATGCATTTTAGCATGTAAGTTTTTGTTTTCAGCTGGCAAACGCTAATTGGTTCCACCTGGAGTCTAATACGCCACACATTCGAGTTTTCTAGGAAGAAAGCTTCAGAAACCTGAGAAAACATGATATTTCTTTCTGTAAACATGACATTGGATGCATTTGCCGAACAGGAAGATTGTGCTTTTCTCCAAAACCACTTTCACGGTGATTTTTGGTTAAGTTTCACCCGAAATCCACAACAATTTGTCCAGATACTCTGGATGAAAACAAAACTATCTGGTGAGTTGTGGCTATCTCCATCCCAGATCTTGCTACAGCCTCTGTGTGTGTTTGTGTTTTCTGGACATTCTCTATGGAATTTACGGTTTTGAATGCATTTTAGCATGTAAGTTTTTGTTTTAAGCTGGCAAACGCTAATTGGTTCCACCTGGAGTCTAATACGCCACACATTCGAGTTTTCTAGGAAGAAAGCTTCAGAAACCTGAGAAAACATGATATTTCTTTCTGTAAACATGACATTGGATGCATTTGCCGAACAGAAAGATTGTGCTTTTCTCCAAAACCACTTTCACGGTGATTTTTGGTTAAGTTTCACCCGAAATCCACAACAATTTGTCCAGATACTCTGGATGAAAACAAAACTATCTGGTGTGTTGTGGCTATCTCAATCCCAGATCTTGCTACAGCCTCTGTGTTTGTTTGTGTTTTCTGGACATTCTCTATGAACTTTACAGTTTTGAATGCATTTTAGCATGTAAGTTTTTGTTTTCAGCTGGCAAACGCTAATTGGTTCCACCTGGAGTCTAATACGCCACACATTCGAGTTTTCTAGGAAGAAAGCTTCAGAAACCTGAGAAAACATGATATTTCTTTCTGTAAACATGACATTGGATGTATTTGCCGAACAGGAAGATTGTGCTTTTCTCCAAAACCACTTTCACCGTGATTTTTGGTTAAGTTTCACCCGAAATCCACAACAATTTGTCCAGATACTCTGGATGAAAACAAAACTATCTGGTGTGTTGTGGCTATCTCCATCCCAGATCTTGCTACAGCCTCTGTGTTTGTTTGTGTTTTCTGGACATTCTCTATGGACTTTACGGTTTTGAATGCATTTTAGCATGTAAGTTTTTGTTTTCAGCTGGCAAACGCTAATTCGTTCCACCTGGAGTCTAATACGCCACACATTCGAGTTTCCTAGGAAGAAAGCTTCAGAAACATGAGAAAACATGATATTTCTTTCTGTAAACATGACATTGGATGAATTTGTCAAAAAGGAAGATTGTGCTTTTCTCCAAGACCACTTTCACGGTGATTTCTGGTTAAATTTCACCGGGATACTACAACAATTTGTCCAGATACTCTGGATGAAAACAAAACTATCTGGTGTGTTGTGGCTATCTCCATCCCAGATCTTGCTACAGCCTCTGTGTTTGTTCGTGTTTTCTGGATATTTTGTATGGACTTTACGGTTTTGAATGCATTTTAGCATGTAAGTTTTTGTTTTCAGTGGGCAAACGCTAATTGGTTCCACCTGGAGTCTAATACACCACACATTTGAGTTTTCTAGGATGAAAACTTCAGAAACCAGAGAAAACATGATATTTATTTCTGTAAACATGACATTGGATGCATTTGCCGAACAGGAAGATTGTGCTTTTCTCCAAAACCACTTTCACGGTGATTTTTGGTTAAGTTTCACCCGAAATCCACAACAATTTGTCCAGATACTCTGGATGAAAACAAAACTATCTGGTGTGTTGTGGCTATCTCAATCCCAGATCTTGCTACAGCCTCTGTGTGTGTTTGTGTTTTCTGGACATTCTCTATGGACTTTACGGTTTTGAATGCATTTTAGCATGTAAGTTTTTGTTTTCTGCTGGCAAACGCTAATTGGTTCCACCTGGAGTCTAATGCGCCACACATTCGAGTTTTCTAGGAAGAAAGCTTCAGAAACCTGAGAAAACATGATATTTCTTTCTGTAAACATGACATTGGATGTATTTGCCGAACAGGAAGATTGTGCTTTTCTCCAAAACCACTTTCACGGTGATTTTTGGTTAAATTTCACCGGGATACTACAACATTTTGTTCAGATACTCTGGATGAAAACAAAACTATCTGGTGTGTTGTGGCTATCTCAATCCCAGATCTTGCTACAGCCTCTGTGTTTGTTTGTGTTTTCTGGACATTCTCTATGGACTTTACGGTTTTGAATGCATTTTAGCATGTAAGTTTTTGTTTTCTGCTGGCAAACGCTAATTGGTTCCACCTGGAGTCTAATACGCCACACATTCGAGTTTTCTAGGAAGAAAGCTTCAGAAACCTGAGAAAACATGATATTTCCTTCTGTAAACATGACATTGGATGCATTTGCCGAACAGAAAGATTGTGCTTTTCTCCAAAACCACTTTCACGGTGATTTTTGGTTAAGTTTCACCCGAAATCGACAACAATTTGTCCAGATACTCTGGATGAAAACAAAATTATCTGGTGTGTTCTGGCTATCTCAATCCCAGATCTTGCTACAGCCTCTGTGTTTGTTTGTGTTTTCTGGACATTCTCTATGGACTTTACGGTTTTGAATGCATTTTAGCATGTAAGTTTTTGTGTTCAGCTGGCAAACGCTAATTCATTCCACCTGGAGTCTAATACGCCACACATTCGAGTTTTCTAGGAAGAAAGCTTCAGAAGCCTGAGAAAACATGATATTTCTATCTGTAAACATGACATTGGATGCATTTGCTGAACAGGAAGATTGTGCTTTTCTCCAAAACCACTTTCACCATGATTTTTGGTTAAATTTCACCGGGATACTACAACATTTTGTCCAGATACTCTGGATGAAAACAAAACTATCTGGTGTGTTGTGGCTATCTCCATCCCAGATCTTGCTACAGCCTCTGTGTTTGTTTGTGTTTTCTGGACATTCTCTATTGACTTTATGGTTTGGAATGCATTTTAGCATGTAAGTTTTTGTTTTCAGCTGGCAAACGCTAATTGGTTCCACCTGGAGTCTAATACGCCACACATTCGAGTTTTCTAGGAAGAAAGCTTCAGAAACCTGAGAAAACATGATATTTTTTTCTGTAAACATGACATTGGATGCATTTGCCGAACAGGAAGATTGTGCTTTTCTCCAAAACCACTTTCACGGTGATTTTTGGTTAAGTTTCACCCGAAATCGACAACAATTTGTCAAGATACTCTGGATGAAAACAAAACTATCTGGTGTGTTGTGGCTATCTCAATCCCAGATCTTGCTACAGCCTCTGTGTTTGTTTGTGTTTTCTGGACATTCTCTATGGACTTTACGGTTTTGAATGCATTTTAGCAGGACCCTTTTTGTTTTCTGCTGGCAAACGCTAATTGGTTCCACCTGGAGTCTAATACGCCACACATTCGAGTTTTCTAGGAAGAAAGCTTCAGAAACCTGAGAAAACATGATATTTCTTTCTGTAAACATGACATTGGATGCATTTGCCAAATAGGAAGATTGTGCTTTTCTGCAAGAGCACTTTCAAGGTGATTTTTGGTTAAATTTCACCGAGATACTACAACAATTTGTCCAGATACTCTGGATGAAAACAAAACTATCTGGTGTGTTGTGGCTATCTCAATCCCAGATCTTGCTACAGCCTCTGTGTTTGTTCGTGTTTTCTGGACATTCTCTATGGACTTTACGGTTTTGAATGCATTTTAGCATGTAAGTTTTTGTTTTCAGCTGGCAAACGCTAATTGGTTCCACCTGGAGTCTAATACGCCACACATTCGAGTTTTCTAGGAAGAAAGCTTCAGAAACCTGAGAAAACATGATATTTCTTTCTGTAAACATGACATTGGATGCATTTGCCGAACAGGAAGATTGTGCTTTTCTCCAAAACCACTTTCACCGTGATTTTTGGTTAAGTTTCACCCGAAATCCAAAACAATTTGTCCAGATACTCCTGGATGAAAACAAAACTATCTGGTGTGTTGTGGCTATCTCAATCCCAGATCTTGCTACAGCCTCTGTGTTTGTTTGTGTTTTCTGGACATTCTCTATGGACTTTACGGTTTTGAATGCATTTTAGCATGTAAGTTTTTGTTTTCAGATGGCAAACGCTAATTGGTTCCACCTGGAGTCTAATACGCCACACATTCGAGTTTTCTAGGAAGAAAGCTTCAGAAACCTGAGAAAACATGATATTTCTTTCTGTAAACATGACATTGGATGTATTTGCCGAACAGGAAGATTGTGCTTTTCTCCAAAACCACTTTCACCGTGATTTTTGGTTAAGTTTCACCTGAAATCCACAACAATTTGTCCAGATACTCTGGATGAAAACAAAACTATCTGGTGTGTTGTGGCTATCTCAATCCCAGATCTTGCTACAGCCTCTGTGTTTGTTTGTGTTTTCTGGACATTCTCTATGGACTTTACAGTTTTGAATGCATTTTTGCATGTAAGTTTTTGTTTTCCGCTGGCAAACGCTAATTGGTTCCACCTGGAGTTTAATACGCCACACATTCGAGTTTTCTGGGAAGAAAGCTTCAGAAACCTGAGAAAACATGATATTTCTTTCTGTAAACATGACATTGGATGTATTTGCCGAACAGGAAGATTGTGCTTTTCTCCAAAACCACTTTCACGGTGATTTTTGGTTAAATTTCACCGGGATACTACAACATTTTGTTCAGATACTCTGGATGAAAACAAAACTATCTGGTGTGTTGTGGCTATCTCAATCCCAGATCTTGCTACAGCCTCTGTGTGTGTTTGTGTTTTCTGGACATTCTCTATGGACTTTACGGTTTTGAATGCATTTTAGCATGTAAGTTTTTGTTTTCAGCTGGCAAACGCTAATTGGTTCCACCTGGAGTCTAATACGCCACACATTCGAGTTTTCTAGGAAGAAAGCTTCAGAAACCTGATAAAACATGATATTTCCTACTGTAAACATGACATTGGATGCATTTGCCGAACAGAAAGATTGTGCTTTTCTCCAAAACCACTTTCACGGTGATTTTTGGTTAAGTTTCACCCGAAATCGACAACAATTTGTCCAGATACTCTGGATGAAAACAAAACTATCTGGTGTGTTGTGGCTATCTCAATCCCAGATCTTGCTACAGCCTCTGTGTTTGTTTGTGTTTTCTGGACATTCTCTATGGACTTTACGGTTTTGAATGCATTTTAGCATGTAAGTTTTTGTTTTCAGCTGGCAAACGCTAATTGGTTCCACCTGGAGTCTAATACGCCACACATTCGAGTTTTCTAGGAAGAAAGCTTCAGAAACCTGAGAAAACATGATATTTCTTTCTGTAAACATGACATTGGATGCATTTGCCGAACAGGAAGATTGTGCTTTTCTCCAAAACCACTTTCACCATGATTTTTGGTTAAATTTCACCGGGATACTACAACAATTTGTCCAGATACTCCTGGATGAAAACAAAACTATCTGGTGTGTTGTGGCTATCTCAATCCCAGATCTTGCTACAGCCTCTGTGTGTGTTTGTGTTTTCTGGACATTCTCTATGGACTTTACAGTTTTGAATGCATTTTAGCATGTAAGATTTTGTTTTCAGCTGGCAAACGCTAATTGGTTCCACCTGGAGTCTAATACGCCACACATTCGAGTTTTCTGGGAATAAAGCTTCAGAAACCTGAGAAAACATGATATTTCTTTCTGTAAACATGACATTGGATGTATTTGCCGAACAGGAAGATTGTGCTTTTCTCCAAAACCACTTTCACCGTGATTTTTGGTTAAATTTCACCGGGATACTGCAACATTTTGTCAGGATATTCTGGATGAAAACAAAACTATCTGGTGTGTTGTGGCTATCTCAATCCCAGATCTTGCTACAGCCTCTGTGTTTGTTTGTGTTTTCTGGACATGCTCTATGGAATTTACGGTTTTGAATGCATTTTAGCATGTAAGTTTTTGTTTTCAGCTGGCAAACGCTAATTGGTTCCACCTGGAGTCTCTTACGCCACACATTCGAGTTTTCTAGGAAGAAAGCTGCAGAAACCTGAGAAAACATGATATTTCTTTCTGTAAACATGACATTGGTTGCATTTGCCGAACAAGAATTTTGTGCTTTTCTCCAAAACCACTTTCACCGTGATTTTTGCTTAAATTTCACCGGGATACTACAACATTTTTTCAGATACTCTGAATGAAAACAAAACTATCTGGTGTGTTGTGGCTATCTCAATCCCAGATCTTGCTACAACCTCTGTGTTTGTTTGTGTTTTCTGGACATTCTCTATGGACTTTACGGTTTTGAATGCATTTTAGCATGTAAGTTTTTGTTTTCAGCTGGCAAACGCTAATTGGTTCCACCTGGAGTCTAATACACCACACATTCGAGTTTTCTAGGAAGAAAGCTTCAGAAACCTGAGAAAACATGATATTTCTTTCTGTAAACATGACATTGGATGCATTTGCCGAACAGGAAGATTGTGCTTTTCTCCAAGACCACTTTCACGGTGATTTTTGATTAAGTTTCACCCGAAATCCACAACAATTTGTCCAGATACTCTGGATGAAAACAAAACTATCTGGTGTGTTGTGGCTATCTCAATCCCAGATCTTGCTACAGCCTCTGTGTTTGTTCGTGTTTTCTGGACATTCTCTATGGACTTTATGGTTTTGAATGCATTTTAGCATGGAAGTTTTTGATTTCAGCTGGCAAACGCTAATTGGTTCCACCTGGAGTCTAATACGCCAAACATTCGAGTTCTCTAGGAAGAAAGCTTCAGAAACCTGAGAAAACATGATATTTCTTTCTGTAAACATGACATTGGATGCATTTGCCGAAGAGGAAGATTGTGCTTTTCTCCAAAACCACTTTCACGGTGATTTTTGGTTAAGTTTCACCAGAAATCCACAACATTTTGTCCAGATACTCTGGATGAAAACAAAACTATCTGGTGTGTTGTGGCTATCTCAATCCCAGATCTTGCTACAGCCTCTGTGTTTGTTTGTGTTTTCTGGACATTCTCTATGGACTTTACGGTTTTGAATGCATTTTAGCATGTAAGTTTTTGTTTTCAGCTGGCAAACGCTAATTGGTTCCACCTGGAGGCTAATATGCCACACATTCGAGTTTTCTAGGAAGAAAGCTTCAGAAACCTGAGAAAACATGATATTTCTTTCTGTAAACATGACATTGGATGCATTTGCCAAACAGGAAGATTGTGCTTTTCTCCAAAACAACTTTCACCGTGATTTTTGGTTAAGTTTCACCCGAAATCCACAACAATTTGTCCAGATACTCTGGATGAAAAGAAAACTAACTGGTGTGTTGTGGCTATCTCAATCCCAGATCTTGCTACAGCCTCTGTGTTTGTTTGTGTTTTCTGGACATTCTCTATGGACTTTACGGTTTTGAATGCATTTTAGCATGTAAGTTTTTGTTTTCAGCTGGCAAACGCTAATTGGTTCCACCTGGAGTCTAATAAGCCACACATTCGAGTTTTCTAGGAAGAAAGCTTCAGAAACCAGAGAAAACATGATATTTCTTTCTGTAAACGTGATATTGGATATATTTGCCGAACAGGAAGATTGTGCTTTTCTCCAAAACCACTTTCACGGTGATTTTTGGTTAAATTTCACCGGGATACTACAACATTTTGTTCAGATACTCTGGATGAAAACAAAACTATCTGGTGTTTTGTGGCTATCTCAATCCCAGATCTTGCTACAGCCTCTGTGTTTGTTTGTGTTTTCTGGACATTCTCTATGGACTTTACGGTTTTGGAAGCATTTTAGCATGTAAGTTTTTGTTTTCAGCTGGCAAACGCTAATTGGTTCCACCTGGAGTCAAATCCTCCACACATTCGAGTTTTCTAGGAAGAAAGCTTCAGAAACCTGAGAAAACATGATATTTCTTTCTGTAAACATGACATTGGATGTATTTGCCGAACAGGAAGCATGAGCTTTTCTCCAAAACCACTTTCACGGTGATTTTTGTTTAAATTTCACCCTAAATCCACAACAATTTGTCCAGATACTCCTGGATGAAAACAAAACTATCTGGTGATTTGTAGCTATCTCAATCCCAGATCTTGCTACAGCCTCTGTGTGTGTTTGTGTTTTCTGGATATTCTCTATGGACTTTAAGGTTTTGAATGCATTTTAGCAGGACCCTTTTTATTTTCTGCTGGCAAACGCTAATTGGTTCCACCTGGAGTCAAATCCTCCACACATTCGAGTTTTCTAAGAAGAAAGCTCAAGAAACCTGAGAAAACATGATATTTCTTTCTGTAAACATGACATTGGATACATTTGCCGAACAGGAAGATGGTGCTTTTCTCCAAAACCACTTTCACGGTGATTTTTGGTTAAATTTTACTTCAAAACTACAACAATTTGTCCAGAAACTCCTGGATGAAAACAAAACTATCTGGTGATTTGTAGCTATCTCAATCCCAGATCTTGCTACAGCCTCTGTGTGTGTTTGTGTTTTCTGGATATTCTCTATGGACTTTAAGGTTTTGAATGCATTTTAGCAGGACCCTATTTGATTTCTGCAGGCAAACGGTAATTGGTTCCACCTGGAGTCAAATACTCCACACATTCGAGTTTTCTAGGAAGAAAGCTTCAGAAACCTGAGAAAACATGATATTTCTTTCTGTAAACATGACATTGGATACACTTGCCGAACAGGAAGATTCTGCTTTTCTACAAAACCACTTTCACGGTGATTTTTGGTTAAATTTCACCCGAAATCCACAACAATTTGTCCAGATACTCCTGGATGAAAACAAAACTATCTGGTGATTTGTAGCTATCTCAATCCCAGATCTTGCTACAGCCTCTGTGTGTGTTTGTGTTTTCTGGATATTCTCTATGGACTTTGAGGTTTTGAATGCATTTTAGCAGGACCCTTTTTGTTTTCTGCTGGCAAACGCTAATTGTTTCCACCTGGAGTCAAATACTCCACACATTCGAGTTTTCTAGGAAGAAAGCTCCAGAAACCTGAGAAAACATGATATTTCTTTTTGTAAACATGACATTGGATGCATTTGCCGAACAGGAAGATTGTGCTTTTCTCCAAAACCACTTTCACGGTGATTTTTGGTTAAATTTCACCCGAAATCCACAATAATTTGTCCAAATACTCCTGGTTGAAAACAAAACTATCTGGTGATTTGTAGCTATCTCAATCCCAGATCTTGCTACAGCCTCTGTGTGTGTTTGTGTTTTCTGGATATTCTCTATGGACTTTAAGGTTTTGAATGCATTTTAGCAGGACCCTTTTTGTTTTCTGCTGGCAAACGCTAATTGGTTCCACCTGGAGTCAAATCCTCCACACATTCGAGTTTTCTAGGAAGAAAGCTTCAGAATCCTGAGAAAACATGATATTTCTTTCTGTAAACATGACATTGGATACATTTGCCGAAGAGGAAGATTGTGCTTTTCTCCAAAACCACTTTCACGGTGATTTTTTGGTTAAATTTCACTTCAAAACTACAACAATTTGTCCAGATACTCCTGGATGAAAACAAAACTATCTGGTGATTTGTAGCTATCTCAATCCCAGATCTTGCTACAGCCTCTGTGTGTGTTTGTATTTTCTGGACATTCTCTATGGACTTTAAGGTTTTGAATGCATTTTAGCATGTAAGTTTTTGTTTTCGCTACCAAAAGCTGATTGGTTCCACCTGGAGTCAAATACGCCACACATTCGAGTTTTCTAGGAAGAAAGCTCCAGAAACCTGAGAAAACATGATATTTCTTTCTGTAAACATGACATTGGATGCATTTGCCATACAGGGAGATTGTGCTTTTCTCCAAAACCACTTTCACGGTGATTTTTGGTGAAATTTCACCCGAAATCCACAACAATTTGTCCAGATACTCCTGGATGAAAACAAAATTATCTGGTGATTTGTAGCTATCTCAATCCCAGATCTTGCTACAGCCTCTGTGTGTGTTTGTGTTTTCTGGATATTCTCTATGGACTTTAAGGGTTGGAATGCATTTTAGCAGGACCCTTTTTGTTTTCTGCTGGCAAAGGCTAATTGGTTCCACCTGGAGTCAAATCCTCCACACATTCGAGTTTTCTAGGAAGAAAGCTTCAGAAACCTGAGAAAACATGATATTTCTTTCTGTAAACATGACATTGGATACATTTGCCGAACAGGAAGTTTGTGCTTTTCTCCAAAACCACTTTCACGGTGATTTTTTGGTTAAATTTCACTTCAAAACTACAACAATTTGTCCAGATACTCCTGGATGAAAACAAAACTATCTGGTGATTTGTAGCTATCTCAATCCCAGATCTTGCTACAGCCTCTGTGTGTGTTTGTGTTTTCTGGATATTCTCTATGGACTTTAAGGTTTTGAATGCATTTTAGCAGGACCCTTTTTGTTTTCTGCTGGCAAAGGCTAATTGCTTCCACCTGGAGTCAAATACTCCACACATTCGAGTTTTCTAGGAAGAAAGCTCCAGAAACCTGAGAAAACATGATATTTGCATTTGTAAACATGACATTGGATACATTTAACAAACCAGAAGATTGTGATTTTATCCAAAACCACTTTCACGGTGATTTTTGGTTAAATTTTACTTCAAAACTACAACAATTTGTCCAGAAACTCCTGGATGAAAACAAAACTATCTGGTGATTTGTAGCTATCTCAATCCCAGATCTTGCTACAGCCTCTGTGTGTGTTTGTGTTTTCTGGATATTCTCTATGGACTTTAAGGTTTTGAATGCATTTTAGCAGGACCCTATTTGATTTCTGCAGGCAAACGGTAATTGGTTCCACCTGGAGTCAAATACTCCACACATTCGAGTTTTCTAGGAAGAAAGCTTCAGAAACCTGAGAAAACATGATATTTCTTTCTGTAAACATGACATTGGATACACTTGCCGAACAGGAAGATTCTGCTTTTCTACAAAACCACTTTCACGGTGATTTTTGGTTAAATTTCACCCAAAATCCACAACAATTTGTCCAGATACTCCTGGATGAAAACAAAACTATCTGGTGATTTGTAGCTATCTCAATCCCAGATCTTGCTACAGCCTCTGTGTGTGTTTGTGTTTTCTGGATATTCTCTATGGACTTTGAGGTTTTGAATGCATTTTAGCAGGACCCTTTTTGTTTTCTGCTGGCAAACGCTAATTGTTTCCACCTGGAGTCAAATACTCCACACATTCGAGTTTTCTAGGAAGAAAGCTCCAGAAACCTGAGAAAACATGATATTTCTTTTTGTAAACATGACATTGGATGCATTTGCCGAACAGGAAGATTGTGCTTTTCTCCAAAACCACTTTCACGGTGATTTTTGGTTAAATTTCACCCGAAATCCACAACAATTTGTCCAGATACTCCTGGATGAAAACAAAACTATCTGGTGATTTGTAGCTATCTCAATCCCAGATCTTGCTACAGCCTCTGTGTGTGTTTGTGTTTTCTGGATATTCTCTATGGACTTTAAGGTTTTGAATGCATTTTAGCAGGACCCTTTTTGTTTTCTGCTGGCAAACGCTAATTGGTTCCACCTGGAGTCAAATCCTCCACACATTCGAGTTTTCTAGGAAGAAAGCTTCAGAATCCTGAGAAAACATGATATTTCTTTCTGTAAACATGACATTGGATACATTTGCCGAAGAGGAAGATTGTGCTTTTCTCCAAAACCACTTTCACGGTGATTTTTTGGTTAAATTTCACTTCAAAACTACAACAATTTGTCCAGATACTCCTGGATGAAAACAAAACTATCTGGTGATTTGTAGCTATCTCAATCCCAGATCTTGCTACAGCCTCTGTGTGTGTTTGTATTTTCTGGACATTCTCTATGGACTTTAAGGTTTTGAATGCATTTTAGCATGTAAGTTTTTGTTTTCGCTACCAAAAGCTGATTGGTTCCACCTGGAGTCAAATACGCCACACATTCGAGTTTTCTAGGAAGAAAGCTCCAGAAACCTGAGAAAACATGATATTTCTTTCTGTAAACATGACATTGGATGCATTTGCCATACAGGGAGATTGTGCTTTTCTCCAAAACCACTTTCACGGTGATTTTTGGTGAAATTTCACCCGAAATCCACAACAATTTGTCCAGATACTCCTGGATGAAAACAAAATTATCTGGTGATTTGTAGCTATCTCAATCCCAGATCTTGCTACAGCCTCTGTGTGTGTTTGTGTTTTCTGGATATTCTCTATGGACTTTAAGGGTTGGAATGCATTTTAGCAGGACCCTTTTTGTTTTCTGCTGGCAAAGGCTAATTGGTTCCACCTGGAGTCAAATCCTCCACACATTCGAGTTTTCTAGGAAGAAAGCTTCAGAAACCTGAGAAAACATGATATTTCTTTCTGTAAACATGACATTGGATACATTTGCCGAACAGGAAGTTTGTGCTTTTCTCCAAAACCACTTTCACGGTGATTTTTTGGTTAAATTTCACTTCAAAACTACAACAATTTGTCCAGATACTCCTGGATGAAAACAAAACTATCTGGTGATTTGTAGCTATCTCAATCCCAGATCTTGCTACAGCCTCTGTGTGTGTTTGTGTTTTCTGGATATTCTCTATGGACTTTAAGGTTTTGAATGCATTTTAGCAGGACCCTTTTTGTTTTCTGCTGGCAAAGGCTAATTGCTTCCACCTGGAGTCAAATACTCCACACATTCGAGTTTTCTAGGAAGAAAGCTCCAGAAACCTGAGAAAACATGATATTTGCATTTGTAAACATGACATTGGATACATTTAACAAACCAGAAGATTGTGATTTTATCCAAAACCACTTTCACGGTGATTTTTGGTTAAATTTCACAAGAAATCCACAACAATTTGTCCAGATACTCCTGGATGAAAACAAAACTATCTGGTGATTTGTAGCTATCTCAATCCCAGATCTTGCTACAGCCTCTGTGTGTGTTTGTGTTTTCTGGATATTCTCTATGGACTTTAAGGTTTTGAATGCCTTTTAGCATGTAAGTTTTCGTTTTCAATTGGCAAATGTTAATTGGTTCCACCTGGAGTCAAATCCTCCACACATTCCAGTTTTCTAGGAAGATAGCGTCAGAAACCTGAAAAACATGATATTTCATTCTGTAAACATGATTTTGGATGCATTTGCCGAACAGGAAGATTGTGCTTTTCTCCAAAACCACTTTCACGGTGATTTTTTGGTTGAATTTCACTTCAAAACTACAAGAATTTGTCCAGATACTCCTGGATGAATACAAAACTATCTGGTGTGTTGTGGCTATGTCAATCCCAGATCTTGCTACAGCCTCTGTGTGTGTTTGTGTTTTCTGGACATTCTCTATGGATTTTATGATTTTGAATGCATTTTAGCAGGACCCATTTTGTTTTCTGCTGGCAAAAGCTAATTCGTTACACCTGGAGTCAAATCCTCCACACATTCGAGTTTTCTAGGAAGAAAGCTTCAGAAACCTGAGAAAACATGATATTTCTTTCTGTAAACAAGACATTGGATGCATTTGCCGAACAGGAAGATTGTGCTTTTCTCCAAAACCTCTTTCATGGTGATTTTTGGTTAAATTTCCCCTAAAATCCACAACAATTTGTCCAGATACTCTTGCATGAAAAGAAAACTATCTGGTGTGTTGTGGCTATCTCAATCCCAGATCTTGCTACAGCCTCTGTGTTTGTTAGTGTTTTCTGGACATTCTCTATGGACTTTACGGTTTTGAATGCATTTCAGCATTTAAGTTTTTGTTTTAAGCTGGCAAAGGCTAATTGGTTCCACCTGGAGTCAAATCCTCCACACATTCGAGTTTTTAGGAAGAAAGTTCCAGAACCTGAGAAAACATGATATTTCTTTCTGTAAACATGACATTGGATGCATTTGCCGAACAGGAAGATTGTGCTTTTCTCCAAAACCACTTTCACGGTGATTTTTGGTTAAATTTCACCCGAAATCCACAACAATTTGTCCAGATACTCCTGGATGAAAACAAAACTATCTGGTGTGTTGTGGCTATCTCAATCCCAGATCTTGCTACAGCCTCTGTGTGTGTTTGTGTTTTCTGGACATTCTCTATGGACTTTACGGTTTTGAATGCATTTAAACATGTAAGTTTTTGTTTTAAGCTGGCAAACACTAATTGGTTCCACCTGGAGTCAAATCCTCCACACATTCGAGTTTTCTAGGAAGAAAGCTTCAGAAACCTGAGAAAACATGATATTTCTTTCTGTAAACATGACTTTGGATGCATTTTCCAAACAGGAAGTTGTGATTTTCTCCAAAACCACTTTCACGGTGATTTTTGGTTAAATTTCGAATCAAAACTACAACAATTTGTCCAGATACTCCTGGATGAAAACAAAACTATCTGGTGATTTGTAGCTATCTCAATCCCAGATCTTGCTACAGCCTCTGTGTGTGTTTGTGTTTTCTGGACATTCTCTATGGATTTTATGATTTTGAATGCATTTTAGCAGGACCCTTTTTGTTTTCTGCTGGCAAAAGCTAATTCGTTACACCTGGAGTCAAATCCTCCACACATTCGAGTTTTCTAGGAAGAAAGCTTCAGAAACCTGAGAAAACATGATATTTCTTTCTGTAAACAAGACATTGGATGCATTTGCCGAACAGGAAGATTGTGCTTTTCTCCAAAACCTCTTTCATGGTGATTTTTGGTTAAATTTCCCCTAAAATCCACAACAATTTGTCCAGATACTCTTGCATGAAAAGAAAACTATCTGGTGTGTTGTGGCTATCTCAATCCCAGATCTTGCTACAGCCTCTGTGTTTGTTAGTGTTTTCTGGACATTCTCTATGGACTTTACGGTTTTGAATGCATTTTAGCAGGACCCTTTTTGATTTCTGCTGGCAAAGGCTAATTGGTTCCACCTGGAGTCAAATCCTCCACACATTCGAGTTTTTAGGAAGAAAGTTCCAGAAACCTGAGAAAACATGATATTTCTTTCTGTAAACATGACATTGGATGCATTTGCCGAACAGGAAGATTGTGCTTTTGTCCAAAACCACTTTCACGGTGATTTTTGGTTAAATTTCACCCGAAATCCACAACAATTTGTCCAGATACTCCTGGATGAAAACAAAACTATCTGGTGTGTTGTGGCTATCTCAATCCCAGATCTTGCTACAGCCTCTGTGTTTGTGTTTTCTGGACATTCTCTATGGACTTTACGGTTTTGAATGCATTTAAACATGTAAGTTTTTGTTTTAAGCTGGCAAACACTAATTGGTTCCACCTGGAGTCAAATCCTCCACACATTCGAGTTTTCTAGGAAGAAAGCTTCAGAAACCTGAGAAAACATGATATTTCTTTCTGTAAACATGACTTTGGATGCATTTTCCAAACAGGAAGATTGTGATTTTCTCCAAAACCACTTTCACGGTGATTTTTGGTTAAATTTCGAATCAAAACTACAACAATTTGTCCAGATACTCCTGGATGAAAACAAAACTATCTGGTGATTTGTAGCTATCTCAACCCCAGATCTTGCTACAGCCTCTGTGTGTGTTTGTGTTTTCTGGACATTCTCTATGGACTTTACGGTTTTGAATGCATTTTAGCATGTAAGTTTTTGTTTTAAGCTGGCAAAGGCTAATTGGTTCCACCTGGAGTCAAATCCTCCACACATTCGAGTTTTTAGGAAGAAAGTTCCAGAAACCTGAGAAAACATGATATTTCTTTCTGTAAACATGACATTGGATGCATTTGCCAAACAGGAAGATTGTGCTTTTCTCCAAAATCACTTTCACGGTGATTTTTGGTTAAATTTCACCCGAAATCCACAACAATTTGTCCAGATACTCCTGGATGAAAACAAAACTATCTGGTGTGTTGTGGCTATCTCAATCCCAGATCTTGCTACAGCCTCTGTGTTTGTTTGTGTTTTCTGGACATTCCCTATGGACTTTACGGTTTTGAATGCATTTTAGCAGGACCCTTTTTGTTTTCTGCTGGCAAATGCTAATTGGTTCCACCTGGAGTCAAATCCTCCACACATTCGAGTTTTCTAGGAAGAAAGCTTCAGAAACCTGAGAAAACATGATATTTCTTTCTGTAAACATGACATTGGATGCATTTGCCAAACAGGAAGACTGTGCTTTTCCCCAAAACCACTGTCACGGTGATTTTTGGTTAAATTTCGATTCAAAACTACAACAATTTGTCCAGATACTCCTGGATGAAAACAAAATTATCTGGTGATTTGTAGCTATCTCAATCCCAGATCTTGCTACAGCCTCTGTGTGTGTTTGTGTTTTCTGGACATTCGCTATGAACTTACGGTTTTGAATGCATTTCAGCATGTAAGTTTTTGTTTTAAGCTGGCAAAGGCTAATTGGTTCCACCTGGAGTCAAATCCTCCACACATTCGAGTTTTTTGGAAGAAAGTTCCAGAAACCTGAGAAAACATGATATTTCTTTCTGTAAACATGACTTAGGATGCATTTGCCAAACAGGAAGATTGTGCTTTTCTCCAAAACCACTTTCACGGTGATTTTTGGTTAAATTGCACCTGAAATCCACAACAATTTGTCCAGATACTCCTGGATGAAAAGAAAACTATCTGGTGTGTTGTGGCTATCTCAATCCCATATCTTGCTACAGCCTCTGTGTTTGTGTTTTCTGGACATTCTCTATGGACTTTACAGTTTTGAATGCATTTCAGCATGTAAGTTTTTGTTTTAAGCTGGCAAACGCTAATTGGTTCCACCTGGAGTCAAATCCTCCACGCATTCGAGTTTTCTAGGAAGAAAGCTTCAGAAACCTGAGAAAACATGATATTTCCTTCTGTAAACATGACATTGGATGCATTTGCCAAAGAGGAAGATTGTGCTTTTCTCCAAAACCACTTTCACGGTGATTTTTGGTTAAATTTCGATTCAAAACTACAACAATTTGTCCAGATACTCCTGGATGAAAACAAAATTATCTGGTGATTTGTAGCTATCTCAACCCCAGATCTTGCTACATCCTCTGTGTGTGTTTGTGTTTTCTGGACATTCTCTATGAACTTTACGGTTTTGAATGCATTTCAGCATGTAAGTTTTTGTTTTAAGCTGGCAAAGGCTAATTGGTTCCACCTGGAGTCAAATCCTCCACACATTCGAGTTTTCTAGGAAGAAAGCTGCAGAAACCTGAGAAAACATGATATTTCTTTCTGTAAACATGACATTGGATGCATTTACCAAACAGGAAGATTGTGCTTTTCTCCAAAACCACTTTCACGGTGATTTTTGGTTAAATTTCACCCGAAATCCACAACAATTTGTCCAGATACTCCTGGATGAAAACAAAACTATCTGGTGTGTTGTAGCTATCTCAATCCCAGATCTTGCTACAGCCTCTGTGTTTGTGTTTTCTGGACATTCTCTATGGACTTTACGGTTTTGAATGCATTTTAGCGGGACCCTTTTTGTTTTCTGCTGGCAAACGCTAATTGGTTCCACCTGGAGTCAAATCCTCCACACATTCGAGTTTTCTAGGAAGAAAGCTGCAGAAAACTGAGAAAACATGATATTTCTTTCTGTAAACATGACATTGGATGCATTGACCAAACAGGAAGATTGTGCTTTTCTCCAAAACCACTTTCACGGTGATTTTTTGGTTAAATTTCACTTCAAAACTACTGCAATTTGTCCAGATACTCCTGGATGAAAACAAAACTATCTGGTGATTTGTAGCTATCTCAATCCCAGATCTTGCTACAGCCTCTGTGTTTGTTTGTGTTTTCTGGATATTCTCTATGGACTTTACGGTTTTGAATGCATTTCAGCAGGACCCTTTTTGTTTTCTGCTGGCAAACGCTAATTGGTTCCACCTGGAGTCAAATCCTCCACACATTCGAGTTTTCTAGGAAGAAAGCTTCAGAAACCTGAGAAAACATGATATTTCTTTTTGTAAACATGACATTGGATGCATTTGCCAAACAGGAAGATTGTGCTTTTCTCCAAAACCACTTTCACTGTGATTTTTGGTTAAATTTCGATTCAAAAGTACTACAATTTGCCCAGATACTCCTGGATGAAAACAAAACTATCTGGTGATTTTTAGCTATCTCAATCCCAGATCTTGCTACAGCCTCTGTGTGTGTTTGTGTTTTCTGGACATTCCCTATGGACTTTAAGGTTTTGAATGCATTTTAGCAGGATCCTTTTTGTTTTCTGCTGGCAAACGCTAATTGGTTCCACCTGGAGTCAAATCCTCCACACATTCGAGTTTTCTAGGAAGAAAGCTTCAGAAACCTGAGAAAACATGATATTTCTTTCTGTAAACATGACATTGGATGCATTTGCCAAACAGGAAGATTGTGCTTTTCTCCAAAACCATTTTCACGGTGATTTTTGGTTAAATTGCACCTGAAATTCACAACAATTTGTCCAGATACTCCTGGATGAAAACAAAACTATGTGGTGTGTTGTGGCTATCTCAATCCCAGATCTTTCTACAGCCTCTGTGTGTGTTTGTGTTTTCTGGACATTCTCTATGAAATTTACGGTTTTGAATGCATTTTAGCATGTAAGCTTTGTTTTAAGCTGGCAAACGCTAATTGGTTCCACCTGGAGTCAAATCCTCCACACATTCGAGTTTTCTAGGAAGAAAGCTGCAGAAACCTGAGAAAACATGATATTTCTTTCTGTAAACATGACATTGGATGCATTTGCCAAACAGGAAGATTGTGCTTTTCTCCAAAACCACTTTCACGGTGATTTTTGGTTAAATTTCACCTGAAATTCACAACAATTTGTCCAGATAATCCTGGATGAAAACAAAGCTATCTGGTGTGTTGTGGCTATCTCAATCCCAGATTTTGCTACAGCCTCTGTGTTTGTGTTTTCTGGACATTCTCTATGGACTTTACAGTTTTGAATGCATTTTAGCATGTAAGGTTTTGTTTTAAGCTGACAAACTCTAATTGGTTCCACCTGGTATCAAACCCTCCACGCATTCGAGTTTTCTAGGAAGAAAGCTTCAGAAACCTGAAAAACATGATATTTCCTTCTGTAAACATGACATTGGATGCATTTGCCAAGCAGGAAGATTGTGATTTTCTCCAAAACCACTTTCACGGTGATTTTTGGTTAAATTGCGATTCAAAACTACAACAATTTGTCCAGATACTCCTGGATGAAAACAAAACTATCTGGTGATTTGTAGCTATCTCAATCCCAGATCTTGCTACAGCCTCTGTGTGTGTTTGTGTTTTCTGGACATTCTCTATGGACTTTAAGGTTTTGAATGCATTTTAGCAGGACCATTTTTGTTTTCTGCTGGCAAACGCTAATTGGTTCCACCTGGAGTCAAATCCCCCACACATTCGAGTTTTCTAGGAAGAAAGCTTCAGAAACCTGAGAAAACATGATATTTCTTTCTGTAAACATTACATTGGATGCATTTGCCAAACAGGAAGATTGTGCTTTTCTCCAAAACCACTTTCACGGTGATTTTTCGTTAAATTTTGATTCAATACTACAACAATTTACCAGATACTCCAGGATGAAAAGAAAACTATCTGGTGATTTGTAGCTATCTCAGTCCCAGATCTTGCTACAGCCTCTGTGTGTGTTTGTGTTTTCTGGACATTCTCTATGAACTTTAAGGTTTTGAATGCATTTTAGCATGTAACTTTTTGTTTTAAGCTGGCAAACGCTAATTGGTTCCACCTGGAGTCAAATCCTCCACACATTCGAGTTTTCTAGGAAGAAAGTACCAGAAACCTGAGAAAACATGATATTTCTTTCTGTAAACATGACATTGGATGCATTTGCCAAACAGGAAGATTGTGCTTTTCTCCAAAAGCACTTTCACGGTGATTTTTGGTTAAATTTCACAAGAAATCCACAACAATTTGTCCAGATAATCCTGGATGAAAACAAAACTATCTGGTGATTTTTAGCTATCTCAATCCCATATCTTGCTACAGCCTCTGTGTGTGTTTGTGTTTTCTGGACATTCCCTATGGACTTTAAGGTTTTGAATGCATTTTAGCAGGACCCTTTTTGTTTTCTGCTGGCAAACGCTAATTGGTTCCACCTGGAGTCAAATCCTCCACACATTCGAGTTTTCTAGGAAGAAAGCTTCAGAAACCTGAGAAAACATGATATTTCTTTCTGTAAACATGACATTGGATGGGTTTGCCAAACAGGAAGATTGTGCTTTTCTACAAAACCACTTTCACGGTGATTTTTGGTTAAATTGCACCTGAAATTCACAACAATTTGTCCAGATAATCCTGGATGAAAACAAAACTATCTGGTGATTTTTAGCTATCTCAATCCCAGATCTTGCTACAGCCTCTGTGTGTGTTTGTGTTTTCTGGACATTCTCTATGAAATTTACGGTTTTGAATGCATTTTAGCATGTAACTTTTTGTTTTAAGCTGGCAAAGGCTAATTGGTTCCACCTGGAGTCAAATCCTCCACACATTCGAGTTTTCTAGGAAGAAAGCTCCAGAAACCTGAGAAAACATGATATTTCTTTCTGTAAACATGACATTGGATGCATTTACCAAACAGGAAGATTGTGCTTTTCTCCAAAACCACTTTCACGGTGATTTTTGGTTAAATTTGACCCGAAATCCACAACAATTTGTCCAGATACTCTTGGATGAAAACAAAACTATCTGGTGATTCTTAGCTATCTCAATCCCAGATCTTGCTACAGGCTCTGTGTGTGTTTGTGTTTTCTGGACATTCTCTATGAAATTTACTATTTTGAATGCATTTTAGCATGTAAGTTTTTGTTTTCTGCTGGCAAACGCTAATTGGTTCCACCTGGAGTCAAATCCTCCACACATTCGAGTTTTCTAGGAAGAAAGTTCCAGAAACCTGAGAACACATGATATTTCTTTCTGTAAACATGACATTGGATGCATTTGCCAAATAGGAAGATTGTGCTTTTCTCCAAAACCACTTTCACGGTGATTTTTGGTTAAATTGCACCTGAAATTCAGAAAAATTTGTCCAGATACTCCTGGATGAAAACTAAACTATCTGGTTTGTTGTGGCTATCTCAATCCCAGATCTTGCTACAGCCTCTGTGTGTGTTTGTGTTTTCTGGACATTCTCTATGGACTTTACGGTTTTGAATGCATTTCAGCATGTAAGTTTTTGTTTTAAGCTGGCAAACACTAATTGGTTCCACCTGGAGTCAAATCCTCCACGCATTCGAGTTTTCTAGAAAGAAAGCTTCAGAAACCTGAGAAAACATGATATTTCCTTCTGTAAACATGACTTTGGATGCATTTGCCAAACAGGAAGATTGTGCTTTTCTCCAAAACCACTGTCACTGTGATTTTTGGTTAAATTGTGATTCAAAACTACAACAATTTGTCCAGATACTCCTGGATCAAAACAAAACTATCTGGTGATTTTTAGCTATCTCAATCCCAGATCTTGCTGCAGCCTCTGTGTGTGTTTGTGTTTTCTGGACATTCCCTATGGACTTTAAGGTTTTGAATGCATTTTAGCAGGACCCTTTTTGTTTTCTGCTGGCAAACGCTAATTGGTTCCACCTGGAGTCAAATCCTCCACACATTCGAGTTTTCTAGGAAGAAAGCTTCAGAAACCTGAGAAAACATGATATTTCTTTCTGTAAACATGACATTGGATGCATTTGCCAAACAGGAAGATTGTGCTTTTCTCCAAAACCACTTTCACGGTGATTTTTGGTTAAATTTCACAAGAAATCCACAACAATTTTTCCAGATAATCCTGGATGAAAACAAAACTATCTGGTGATTTTTAGCTATCTCAGTCCCAGATCTTGCTACAGCCTCTGTGTGTGTTTGTGTTTTCTGGACATTCCCTATGGACTTTAAGGTTTTGAATGCATTTTAGCAGGACCCTTTTTGTTTTCTGCTGGCAAACGCTAATTGGTTCCACCTGGAGTCAAATCCTCCACACTTTCGAGTTTTCTAGGAAGAAAGTTCCAGAAACCTGAGAAAACATGATATTTCTTTCTGTAAACATGACTTTGGATGCATATGCCAAACAGGAAGATTGTGCATTTCTCGAAAACCACTTTCACGGTGATTTTTGGTTACATTTCACCCGAAATCCACAACAATTTGTCCAGATACTCCTGGATGAAAACAAAACTATCTGGTGTGTTGTGGCTATCTCAATCCCAGATCTTGCTACAGCCTCTGTGTTTGTTTGTGTTTTCTGGACATTCTCTATGGACTTTACGGTTTTGAATGCATTTTAGCATGTAAGTTTTTGTTTTACGCTGGCAAACTCTAATTGGTTCCACCTGGAGTCAAATCCTCCACGCATTCGAGTTTTCTAGGAAGAAAGCTTCAGAAACCTGAAAAACATGATATTTCCTTCTGTAAACATGACATTGGATGCATTTGCCAAACAGGAAGATTGTGCTTTTCTCCAAAACCACTGTCACGGTGATTTTTGGTTAAATTGCGATTCAAAACTACAACAATTTGTCCAGATACTCCTGGATCAAAACAAAACTATCTGGTGATTTTTAGCTATCTCAATCCCAAATCTTGCTACAGCCTCTGTGTGTGTTTGTGTTTTCTGGACATTCTCTATGAAATTTACGGTTTTGAATGCATTTTAGCATGTAAGTTTTTGTTTTCAGCTGGCAAACGCTAATTGGTTCCACCTGGAGTCAAATCCTCCACACATTCGAGTTTTCTAGGAAGAAAGTACCAGAAACCTGAGAACACATGATATTTCTTTCTGTAAACATGACATTGGATGCATTTGCCAAACAGGAAGATTGTGCTTTTCTCCAAAACCACTTTCACGGTGATTTTTGGTTAAATTGCACCTGAAATTCACAACAATTTGTCCAGATACTCCTGGATGAAAACAAAACTATCTGGTGTGTTGTGGCTATCTCAATCCCAGATCTTGCTACAGCCTCTGTGTGTGCTTGTGTTTTCTGGACATTCTCTATGGACTTTACGGTTTTGAATGCATTTTAGCATGTAAGTTTTTGTTTTAAGCTGGCAAAGGCTAATTGGTTCCACCTGGAGTCAAATCCTCCACACATTCGAGTTTTCTAGGAAGAAAGTTCCAGAAACCTGAGAAAACATGATATTTCTTTCTGTAAACATGACATTGGATGCATTTGCCAAACAGGAAGATTGTGCTTTTCTCCAAAACCACTGTCACGGTGATTTTTGGTTAAATTGCGATTCAAAACTACAACAATTTGTTCCGATACTCCTGGATGAAAACAAAACTATCTGGTGATTTTTAGCTATCTCAATCCCAGATATTTCTACAGCCTCTGTGTGTGTTTGTGTTTTCTGGACATTCCCTATGGACTTTAAGGTTTTGAATGCATTTTAGCAGGACCCTTTTTGTTTTCTGCTGGCAAACGCTAATTGGTTCCACCTGGAGTCAAATCCTCCACACATTCGAGTTTGCTAGGAAGAAAGTTCCAGAAACCTGAGAAAACATGATATTTCTTTCTGTAAACATGACATTGGATGCATATGCCAAACAGGAAGATTGTGCTTTTCTCCAAAACCACTTTCACGGTGATTTTTGGTTACATTTCACCTGAAATCCACAACAATTTGTCCAGATACTCGTGGAGGAAAACAAAACTATCTGGTGTGTTGTGGCTATCTCAATCCCAGATCTTGCTACAGCCTCTGTGTTTGTTTGTGTTTTCTGGACATTCTCTATGGACTTTACGGTTTTGAATGCATTTTAGCATGTAAGTTTTTGTTTTAAGCTGGCAAACTCTAATTGGTTCCACCTGGAGTCAAATCCTCCACGCATTCGAGTTTTCTAGGAAGAAAGCTTCAGAAACCTGAAAAACATGATATTTCTTTCTGTAAACATGACATTGGATGCATATGCCAAACAGGAAGATTGTGCTTTTCTCCAAAACCACTTTCACGGTGATTTTTGGTTACATTTCACCTGAAATCCACAACAATTTGTCCAGATACTCGTGGAGGAAAACAAAACTATCTGGTGTGTTGTGGCTATCTCAATCCCAGATCTTGCTACAGCCTCTGTGTTTGTTTGTGTTTTCTGGACATTCTCTATGGACTTTACGGTTTTGAATGCATTTTAGCATGTAAGTTTTTGTTTTAAGCTGGCAAACCCTAATTGGTTCCACCTGGAGTCAAATCCTCCACGCATTCGAGTTTTCTAGGAAGAAAGCTTCAGAAACCTGAGAAAACATGATATTTCTTTCTGTAAACATGACATTGGATGGGTTTGCCAAACAGGAAGATTGTGCTTTTCTCCAAAACCACTTTCACGGTGATTTTTTGTTAAATTGCACCTGAAATTCACAACAATTTGTCCAGATAATCCTGGATGAAAACAAAACTATCTGGTGTGTTGTGGCTATCTCAATCCCAGATCTTGCTACAGCCTCTGTGTGTGTTTGTGTTTTCTGGACATTCTCTATGAAATTTACGGTTTTGAATGCATTTTAGCATGTAAGTTTTTGTTTTAAGCTGGCAAACGCTAATTGGTTCCACCTGGAGTCAAATCCTCCACACATTCGAGTTTTCTAGGAAGAAAGTACCAGAAACCTGAGAAAACATGATATTTCTTTCTGTAAACATGACATTGGATGCATTTGCCAAACAGGAAGATTGTGCTTTTCTCCAAAACCACTTTCACCGTGATTTTTGGTTAAATTTCACAAGAAATCCACAACAATTTGTCCAGATACTCCTGGATGAAAACAAAACTATCTGGTGATTTGTAGCCATCTCAATCCCAGATCTTGCTTCAGCCTCTGTGTGTGTTTGTGTTTTCTGGACATTCCCTATGGACTTTAAGGTTTTGAATGCATTTTAGCAGGACCCTTTTTGTTTTCTGCTGGCAAACGCTAATTGGTTCCACCTGGAGTCAAATCCTCCACACATTCGAGTTCTCTAGGAAGAAAGCTTCAGAAACCTGAGAAAACATGATATTTCTTTCTGTAAACATGACATTGGATGGGTTTGCCAAACAGGAAGATTGTGCTTTTCTCCAAAACCACTTTCACGGTGATTTTTGGTTAAATTGCACCTGAAATTCACAACAATTTGTCCAGATACTCCTGGAGGAAAACAAAACTATCTGGTGTGTTGTGGCTATCTCAATCCCAGATCTTGCTACAGCCTCTGTGTGTGTTTGTGTTTTCTGGACATTCTCTATGAAATTTACGGTTTTGAATGCATTTTAGCATGTAACTTTTTGTTTTAAGCTGGCAAAGGCTAATTGGTTCCACCTGGAGTCAAATCCTCCACGCATTCGAGTTTTCTAGGAAGAAAGCTGCAGAAACCTGAGAAAACATGATATTTCTTTCTGTAAACATGACATTGGATGCATTTACCAAACAGGAAGATTGTGCTTTTCTCCAAAACCACTTTCACGGTGATTTTTGGTTAAATTTGACCCGAAATCCACAACAATTTGTCCAGATACTCTTGGATGAAAACAAAACTATCTGGTGATTTGTAGCTATCTCAATCCCAGATCTTGCTACAGCCTCTGTGTGTGTTTGTGTTTTCTGGACATTCTCTATGAAATTTACTATTTTGAATGCATTTTAGCATGTAAGTTTTTGTTTTAGCTTGCAAACGCTAACTGGTTCCACCTGGAGTCAAATCCTGCACACATTCGAGTTTTCTAGGAAGAAAGTTCCAGAAACCTGAGAACACATGATATTTCTTTCTGTAAACATGACATTGGATGCATTTGCCAAATAGGAAGATTGTGCTTTTCTCCAAAACCACTTTCACGGTGATTTTTGGTTAAATTGCACCTGAAATTCACAACAATTTGTCCAGATACTCCTGGAGGAAAACAAAACTATCTGGTGTGTTGTGGCTATCTCAATCCCAGATCTTGCTACAGCCTCTGTGTTTGTTTGTGTTTTCTGGACATTCTCTATGGACTTTACGGTTTTGAATGCATTTCAGCATGTAAGTTTTTGTTTTAAGCTGGCAAACACTAATTGGTTCCACCTGGAGTCAAATCCTCCACGCATTCGAGTTTTCTAGAAAGAAAGCTTCAGAAACCTGAGAAAACATGATATTTCCTTCTGTAAACATGACATTGGATGCATTTGCCAAACAGGAAGATTGTGCTTTTCTCCAAAACCACTTTCACGGTGATTTTTGGTTAAATTTCGATTCAAAACTACCACAATTTTTCCAGATATTCCTGGATGAAAACAAAACTATCTGGTGATTTTTAGCTATCTCAATCCCAGATCTTGCTACAGCCTCTGTGTGTGTTTGTGTTTTCTGGACATTCTCTATGGACTTTACGGTTTTGAATGCATTTTAGCAGGACCCTTTTTGTTTTCTGCTGGCAAACGCTAATTGGTTCCACCTGGAGTCAAATCCTCCACACATTCGCGTTCTCTAGGAAGAAAGTTCCAGAAACCTGAGAAAACATGATATTTCTTTCTGTAAACATGACATTGGATACATTTGCCGAACAGGAAGATTGTGCTTTTCTCCAAAACCACTTTCACGGTGATTTTTGGTTAAATTTCATACGAAATCCACAACAATTTGTCCAGATACTCCTGGATGAAAACAAAACTATCTGGTGTGTTGTGGCTATCTCAATCCCAGATCTTGCTACAGCCTCTGTGTGTGTTTGTGTTTTCTGGACATTCTCTATGGACTTTACGGTTTTGAATGCATTTTAGCATGTAAGTTTTGGTTTTGATGCTGGCAAACTCTAATTGGTTCCACCTGGAGTCAAATCCTCCACACATTCGAGTTTTCTAGGAAGAAAGCTTCAGAAACTTGAAAAACATGATATTTCCTTCTGTAAACATGACATTGGATGCATTTGCCAAACAGGAAGATTGTGCTTTTCTCCAAAACCACTTTCACGGTGATTTTTGGTTAAATTTCACCCGAAATCCACAACAATTTGTCCAGATACTCCTGGATGAAAACAAAACTATCTGGTGTGTTGTGGCTATCTCAATCCCAGATCTTGCTACAGCCTCTGTGTGTGCTTGCGTTTTCTGGACATTCTCTATGGACTTTTGGTTTGGAATGCATTTTAGCATGTAACTTTTTGTTTTAGCTTGCAAACGCTAATTGGTACCACCTGGAGTCAAATCCTCCACACATTCGAGTTTTCTAGGAAGAAAGCTTCAGAAACCTGAGAAAACAGGATATTTCCTTCTGTAAACATGACATTGGATGCATTTGCCAAACAGGAAGATTGTGCTTTTCTCCAAAACCACTTTCACGGTGATTTTTGGTTAAATTTCACCCGAAATCCACAACAATTTGTCCAGATAATCCTGGATGAAAACAAAACTATCTGGTGTGTTGTGGCTATCTCAATCCCAGATTTTGCTACAGCCTCTGTGTGTGCTTGTGTTTTCTGGACATTCTCTATGGACTTTTGGTGTAGAATGCATTTTAGCATGTAACTTTTTGTTTTAGCTGGCAAACGCTAATTGGTACCACCTGGAGTCAAATCCTCCACACATTCGAGTTTTCTAGGAAGAAAGCTTCAGAAACCTGAGAAAACAGGATATTTCCTTCTGTAAACATGACATTGGATGCATTTGTCAAACAGGAAGATTGTGCTTTTCTCCAAAACCACTTTCACGGTGATTTTTGGTTAAATTTCACCCGAAATCCACAACAATTTGTCCAGATACTCATGGATGAAAACAAAACTATCTGGTGTGTTGTGGCTATCTCAATCCCAGATCTTGCTACAGCCTCTGTGTTTGTGTTTTCTGGACATTCTCTATGGACTTTACGGTTTTGAATGCATTTTAGCATGTAAGTTTTTGTTTTAAGCTGGCAAACTCTAATTGGTTCCAGCTGGAGTCAAATCCTCCACGCATTCGAGTTTTCTAGGAAGAAAGCTTCAGAAACCTGAGAAAACATGATATTTCCTTCTGTAAACATGACATTGGATGCATTTGCCAAACAGGAAGATTGTGCTTTTCTCCAAAACCACTTTCACGGTGATTTTTGGTTAAATTGCACCTGAAATTCACAACAATTTGTCCAGATACTCCTGGATGAAAACAAAACTATCTGGTGTGTTGTGGCTATCTCAATCCCAGATCTTGCTACAGCCTCTGTGTGTGTTTGTGTTTTCTGGACATTCTCTATGGACTTTACGGTTTTGAATGCATTTTAGCATGTAAGTTTTTGTTTTAAGCTGGCAAACGCTAATTGGTACCACCTGGAGTCAAATCCTCCACACATTCTAGTTTTCTAGGAAGAAAGCTTCAGAAACCTGAGAAAACATGATATTTCCTTCTGTAAACATGACTTTGGATGCATTTGACAAACAGGAAGATTGTGCTTTTCTCCAAAACCACTTTCACGGTGATTTTTGGTTAAATTTGACCCGAAATCCACAACAATTTGTCCAGATACTCTTGGATGAAAACAAAACTATCTGGTGATTTGTAGCTATCTCAATCCCAGATCTTGCTACAGCCTCTGTGTGTGTTTGTGTTTTCTGGACATTCTCTATGAAATTTACTATTTTGAATGCATTTTAGCATGTAAGTTTTTGTTTTCTGCTGGCAAACGCTAACTGGTTCCACCTGGAGTCAAATCCTGCACACATTCGAGTTTTCTAGGAAGAAAGTTCCAGAAACCTGAGAACACATGATATTTCTTTCTGTAAACATGACATTGGATGCATTTGCCAAATAGGAAGATTGTGCTTTTCTCCAAAACCACTTTCACGGTGATTTTTGGTTAAATTGCACCTGAAATTCACAACAATTTGTCCAGATACTCCTGGAGGAAAACAAAACTATCTGGTGTGTTGTGGCTATCTCAATCCCAGATCTTGCTACAGCCTCTGTGTTTGTTTGTGTTTTCTGGACATTCTCTATGGACTTTACGGTTTTGAATGCATTTCAGCATGTAAGTTTTTGTTTTAAGCTGGCAAACACTAATTGGTTCCACCTGGAGTCAAATCCTCCACGCATTCGAGTTTTCTAGAAAGAAAGCTTCAGAAACCTGAGAAAACATGATATTTCCTTCTGTAAACATGACATTGGATGCATTTGCCAAACAGGAAGATTGTGCTTTTCTCCAAAACCACTTTCACGGTGATTTTTGGTTAAATTTCGATTCAAAACTACCACAATTTTTCCAGATATTCCTGGATGAAAACAAAACTATCTGGTGATTTTTAGCTATCTCAATCCCAGATCTTGCTACAGCCTCTGTGTGTGTTTGTGTTTTCTGGACATTCTCTATGGACTTTACGGTTTTGAATGCATTTTAGCAGGACCCTTTTTGTTTTCTGCTGGCAAACGCTAATTGGTTCCACCTGGAGTCAAATCCTCCACACATTCGCGTTCTCTAGGAAGAAAGTTCCAGAAACCTGAGAAAACATGATATTTCTTTCTGTAAACATGACATTGGATACATTTGCCGAACAGGAAGATTGTGCTTTTCTCCAAAACCACTTTCACGGTGATTTTTGGTTAAATTTCATACGAAATCCACAACAATTTGTCCAGATACTCCTGGATGAAAACAAAACTATCTGGTGTGTTGTGGCTATCTCAATCCCAGATCTTGCTACAGCCTCTGTGTGTGTTTGTGTTTTCTGGACATTCTCTATGGACTTTACGGTTTTGAATGCATTTTAGCATGTAAGTTTTGGTTTTGATGCTGGCAAACTCTAATTGGTTCCACCTGGAGTCAAATCCTCCACACATTCGAGTTTTCTAGGAAGAAAGCTTCAGAAACTTGAAAAACATGATATTTCCTTCTGTAAACATGACATTGGATGCATTTGCCAAACAGGAAGATTGTGCTTTTCTCCAAAACCACTTTCACGGTGATTTTTGGTTAAATTTCACCCGAAATCCACAACAATTTGTCCAGATACTCCTGGATGAAAACAAAACTATCTGGTGTGTTGTGGCTATCTCAATCCCAGATCTTGCTACAGCCTCTGTGTGTGCTTGCGTTTTCTGGACATTCTCTATGGACTTTTGGTTTGGAATGCATTTTAGCATGTAACTTTTTGTTTTAGCTTGCAAACGCTAATTGGTACCACCTGGAGTCAAATCCTCCACACATTCGAGTTTTCTAGGAAGAAAGCTTCAGAAACCTGAGAAAACAGGATATTTCCTTCTGTAAACATGACATTGGATGCATTTGCCAAACAGGAAGATTGTGCTTTTCTCCAAAACCACTTTCACGGTGATTTTTGGTTAAATTTCACCCGAAATCCACAACAATTTGTCCAGATAATCCTGGATGAAAACAAAACTATCTGGTGTGTTGTGGCTATCTCAATCCCAGATTTTGCTACAGCCTCTGTGTGTGCTTGTGTTTTCTGGACATTCTCTATGGACTTTTGGTGTAGAATGCATTTTAGCATGTAACTTTTTGTTTTAGCTGGCAAACGCTAATTGGTACCACCTGGAGTCAAATCCTCCACACATTCGAGTTTTCTAGGAAGAAAGCTTCAGAAACCTGAGAAAACAGGATATTTCCTTCTGTAAACATGACATTGGATGCATTTGTCAAACAGGAAGATTGTGCTTTTCTCCAAAACCACTTTCACGGTGATTTTTGGTTAAATTTCACCCGAAATCCACAACAATTTGTCCAGATACTCATGGATGAAAACAAAACTATCTGGTGTGTTGTGGCTATCTCAATCCCAGATCTTGCTACAGCCTCTGTGTTTGTGTTTTCTGGACATTCTCTATGGACTTTACGGTTTTGAATGCATTTTAGCATGTAAGTTTTTGTTTTAAGCTGGCAAACTCTAATTGGTTCCAGCTGGAGTCAAATCCTCCACGCATTCGAGTTTTCTAGGAAGAAAGCTTCAGAAACCTGAGAAAACATGATATTTCCTTCTGTAAACATGACATTGGATGCATTTGCCAAACAGGAAGATTGTGCTTTTCTCCAAAACCACTTTCACGGTGATTTTTGGTTAAATTGCACCTGAAATTCACAACAATTTGTCCAGATACTCCTGGATGAAAACAAAACTATCTGGTGTGTTGTGGCTATCTCAATCCCAGATCTTGCTACAGCCTCTGTGTGTGTTTGTGTTTTCTGGACATTCTCTATGGACTTTACGGTTTTGAATGCATTTTAGCATGTAAGTTTTTGTTTTAAGCTGGCAAACGCTAATTGGTACCACCTGGAGTCAAATCCTCCACACATTCTAGTTTTCTAGGAAGAAAGCTTCAGAAACCTGAGAAAACATGATATTTCCTTCTGTAAACATGACTTTGGATGCATTTGACAAACAGGAAGATTGTGCTTTTCTCCAAAACCACTTTCACGGTGATTTTTGGTTAAATTTGACCCGAAATCCACAACAATTTGTCCAGATACTCTTGGATGAAAACAAAACTATCTGGTGATTTGTAGCTATCTCAATCCCAGATCTTGCTACAGCCTCTGTGTGTGTTTGTGTTTTCTGGACATTCTCTATGAAATTTACTATTTTGAATGCATTTTAGCATGTAAGTTTTTGTTTTCTGCTGGCAAACGCTAACTGGTTCCACCTGGAGTCAAATCCTCCACACATTCGAGTTTTCTAGGAAGAAAGTTCCAGAAACCTGAGAACACATGATATTTCTTTCTGTAAACATGACATTGGATGCATTTGCCAAATAGGAAGATTGTGCTTTTCTCCAAAACCACTTTCACGGTGATTTTTGGTTAAATTGCACCTGAAATTCACAACAATTTGTCCAGATACTCCTGGAGGAAAACAAAACTATCTGGTGTGTTGTGGCTATCTCAATCCCAGATCTTGCTACAGCCTCTGTGTTTGTTTGTGTTTTCTGGACATTCTCTATGGACTTTACGGTTTTGAATGCATTTCAGCATGTAAGTTTTTGTTTTAAGCTGGCAAACACTAATTGGTTCCACCTGGAGTCAAATCCTCCACGCATTCGAGTTTTCTAGAAAGAAAGCTTCAGAAACCTGAGAAAACATGATATTTCCTTCTGTAAACATGACATTGGATGCATTTGCCAAACAGGAAGATTGTGCTTTTCTCCAAAACCACTTTCACGGTGATTTTTGGTTAAATTTCGATTCAAAACTACCACAATTTTTCCAGATATTCCTGGATGAAAACAAAACTATCTGGTGATTTTTAGCTATCTCAATCCCAGATCTTGCTACAGCCTCTGTGTGTGTTTGTGTTTTCTGGACATTCTCTATGGACTTTACGGTTTTGAATGCATTTTAGCAGGACCCTTTTTGTTTTCTGCTGGCAAACGCTAATTGGTTCCACCTGGAGTCAAATCCTCCACACATTCGCGTTCTCTAGGAAGAAAGTTCCAGAAACCTGAGAAAACATGATATTTCTTTCTGTAAACATGACATTGGATACATTTGCCGAACAGGAAGATTGTGCTTTTCTCCAAAACCACTTTCACGGTGATTTTTGGTTAAATTTCATACGAAATCCACAACAATTTGTCCAGATACTCCTGGATGAAAACAAAACTATCTGGTGTGTTGTGGCTATCTCAATCCCAGATCTTGCTACAGCCTCTGTGTGTGTTTGTGTTTTCTGGACATTCTCTATGGACTTTACGGTTTTGAATGCATTTTAGCATGTAAGTTTTGGTTTTGATGCTGGCAAACTCTAATTGGTTCCACCTGGAGTCAAATCCTCCACACATTCGAGTTTTCTAGGAAGAAAGCTTCAGAAACTTGAAAAACATGATATTTCCTTCTGTAAACATGACATTGGATGCATTTGCCAAACAGGAAGATTGTGCTTTTCTCCAAAACCACTTTCACGGTGATTTTTGGTTAAATTTCACCCGAAATCCACAACAATTTGTCCAGATACTCCTGGATGAAAACAAAACTATCTGGTGTGTTGTGGCTATCTCAATCCCAGATCTTGCTACAGCCTCTGTGTGTGCTTGCGTTTTCTGGACATTCTCTATGGACTTTTGGTTTGGAATGCATTTTAGCATGTAACTTTTTGTTTTAGCTTGCAAACGCTAATTGGTACCACCTGGAGTCAAATCCTCCACACATTCGAGTTTTCTAGGAAGAAAGCTTCAGAAACCTGAGAAAACAGGATATTTCCTTCTGTAAACATGACATTGGATGCATTTGCCAAACAGGAAGATTGTGCTTTTCTCCAAAACCACTTTCACGGTGATTTTTGGTTAAATTTCACCCGAAATCCACAACAATTTGTCCAGATAATCCTGGATGAAAACAAAACTATCTGGTGTGTTGTGGCTATCTCAATCCCAGATTTTGCTACAGCCTCTGTGTGTGCTTGTGTTTTCTGGACACTCTCTATGGACTTTTGGTGTAGAATGCATTTTAGCATGTAACTTTTTGTTTTAGCTGGCAAACGCTAATTGGTACCACCTGGAGTCAAATCCTCCACACATTCGAGTTTTCTAGGAAGAAAGCTTCAGAAACCTGAGAAAACAGGATATTTCCTTCTGTAAACATGACATTGGATGCATTTGTCAAACAGGAAGATTGTGCTTTTCTCCAAAACCACTTTCACGGTGATTTTTGGTTAAATTTCACCCGAAATCCACAACAATTTGTCCAGATACTCATGGATGAAAACAAAACTATCTGGTGTGTTGTGGCTATCTCAATCCCAGATCTTGCTACAGCCTCTGTGTTTGTGTTTTCTGGACATTCTCTATGGACTTTACGGTTTTGAATGCATTTTAGCATGTAAGTTTTTGTTTTAAGCTGGCAAACTCTAATTGGTTCCAGCTGGAGTCAAATCCTCCACGCATTCGAGTTTTCTAGGAAGAAAGCTTCAGAAACCTGAGAAAACATGATATTTCCTTCTGTAAACATGACATTGGATGCATTTGCCAAACAGGAAGATTGTGCTTTTCTCCAAAACCACTTTCACGGTGATTTTTGGTTAAATTGCACCTGAAATTCACAACAATTTGTCCAGATACTCCTGGATGAAAACAAAACTATCTGGTGTGTTGTGGCTATCTCAATCCCAGATCTTGCTACAGCCTCTGTGTGTGTTTGTGTTTTCTGGACATTCTCTATGGACTTTACGGTTTTGAATGCATTTTAGCATGTAAGTTTTTGTTTTAAGCTGGCAAACGCTAATTGGTACCACCTGGAGTCAAATCCTCCACACATTCTAGTTTTCTAGGAAGAAAGCTTCAGAAACCTGAGAAAACATGATATTTCCTTCTGTAAACATGACTTTGGATGCATTTGACAAACAGGAAGATTGTGCTTTTCTCCAAAACCACTTTCACGGTGATTTTTGGTTAAATTTCGATTCAAAATACCACAATTTGTCCAGATAATCCTGGATGAAAACAAAACTATCTGGTGATTTTTAGCTATCTCAATCCCAGATCTTTCTACAGCCTCTGTGTGTGTTTGTGTTTTCTGGACATTTCCTATGGACTTTAAGGTTTTGAATGCATTTTAGCAGGACCCTTTTTGTTTTCTGCTGGCAAACGCTAATTGATTCCACCAGGAGTCAAATACTCCACACATTCGAGTTTTCTAGGAAGAAAGCTTCAGAAACCTGAGAAAACATGATATTTCTTTCTGTAAACATTACATTGGATGCATTTGCCAAACAGGAAGATTGTGCTTTTCTCCAAAACCACTTTCACGGTGATTTTTGGTTAAATTGCGATTCAAAACTACAACAATTTATCCAGATACTCCTGGATGAAAACAAAACTATCTGGTGATTTGTAGCTATCTCAATCCCAGATCTTGCTACAGCCTCTGTATGTGTTTGTGTTTTCTGGACATTCTCTATGAACTTTAAGGTTTTGAATGCATTTTAGCATGTAAGTTTTTGTTTTAAGCTGGCAAACGCTAATTGGTTCCACCTGGAGTCAAATCCTGCACACATTCGAGTTTTCTAGGAAGAAAGTACCAGAAACCTGAGACAACATGATATTTCTTTCTGTAAACATGACACTGGATGCATTTGCCAAACAGGAAGATTGTGCTTTTCTCCAAAACCACTTTCACAGTGATTTTTGGTTAAATTGCACCTGAAATTCACAACAATTTGTCCAGATACTCCTGGAGGAAAACAAAACTATCTGGTGTGTTGTGGCTATCTCAATCCCAGATCTTGCTACAGCCTCTGTGTGTGTTTGTGTTTTCTGGACATTCTCTATGGACTTTACGGTTTTGAATGCATTTTAGCATGTAAGTTTTTGTTTTCTGCTGGCAAACGCTAATTGGTACCACCTGGAGTCAAATCCTCCACACATTCTAGTTTTCTAGGAAGAAAGCTTCAGAAACCTGAAAAACATGATATTTCCTTCTGTAAACATGACATTGGATGCATTTGCCAAACAGGAAGATTGTGCTTTTCTCCAAAACCACTTTCACGGTGATTTTTGGTTAAATTTCACACGAAATCCACAACAATTTGTCCAGATACTCCTGGATGAAAACAAAACTATCTGGTGATTTTTAGCTATCTCAATCCCAGATCTTGCTTCAGCCTCTGTGTGTGTTTGTGTTTTCTGGACATTCCCTATGGACTTTAAGGTTTTGAATGCATTTTAGCAGGATCCCTTTTGTTTTCTGCTGGCAAACGCTAATTGGTTCCACCTGGAGTCAAATCCTCCACACATTCGAGTTTTCTAGGAAGAAAGCTGCAGCAACCTGAGAAAACATGATATTTCTTTCTGTAAACATGACATTGGATGCATTTGCCAAACAGGAAGATTGTGCTTTTCTCCAAAACCACTTTCACGGTGATTTTTGGTTAAATTGCACCTGAAATTCACAGCAATTTGTCCAGATACTCCTGGATGAAAACAAAACTATCTGGTGTGTTGTGGCTATCTCAATCCCAGATCTTGCTACAGCCTCTGTGTGTGTTTGTGTTTTCTGGACATTCTCTATGGACTTTATGGTTTTGAATGCATTTTAGCATGTAAGTTTTTGTTTTAAGCTGGCAAACTCTAATTGGTTCCACCTGGAGTCAAATCCTCCACACATTCGAGTTTTCTAGGAAGAAAGTTCCAGAAACCTGAGAAAACATGATATTTCTTTCTGTAAACATGACATTGGATGCATTTGCCAAACAGGAAGATTGTGCTTTTCTCCAAAACCACTTTCACGGTGATTTTTGGTTAAATTGCACCCGAAATCCACAAGAATTTGTCCAGATACTCCTGGATGAAAACAAAACTATCTGGTGTGTTGTGGCTATCTCAATCCCAGATCTTGCTACAGCCTCTGTGTGTGTTTGTGTTTTCTGGACATTCTCTATGGACTTTACGGTTTTGAATGCATTTTAGCATGTAAGTTTTTGTTTTAAGCTGGCAAACGCTAATTGGTACCACCTGGAGTCAAATCCTCCACACATTCTAGTTTTCTAGGAAGAAAGCTTCAGAAACCTGAGAAAACAGGATATTTCCTTCTGTAAACATGACATTGGATGCATTTGCCAAACAGGAAGATTGTGCTTTTCTCCAAAACCACTTTCACGGTGATTTTTGGTTAAATTGCACCTGAAATTCACAACAATTTGTCCAGATACTCCTGGAGGAAAATAAAACTATCTGGTGTGTTGTGGCTATCTCAATCCCAGATCTTACTACAGCTTCTCTGTTTGTGTTTTCTGGACATTCTCTATGGGCTTTACGGTTTTGAATGCATTTTAGCATGTAAGTTTTTGTTTTCAGCTGGCAAACGCTAATTGGTACCACCTGGAGTCAAATCCTCCACACATTCGAGTTTTCTAGGAAGAAATCTGCAGAAACCTGAGAAACATGATATTTCTTTCTGTAAACATGACATTGGATGCATTTGCCAAACAGGAAGATTGTGCTTTTCTCCAAAACCACTTTCAGGGTGATTTTTGGTTAAATTTCACACGAAATCCACAACAATTTGTCCAGATACTCCTGGATGAAAACAAAACTATCTGGTGATTTTTAGCTATCTCAATCCCAGATCTTGCTTCAGCCTCTGTGTGTGTTTGTGTTTTCTGGACATTCCCTATGGACTTTACGGTTTTGAATGCATTTTAGCAGGACCCTTTTTGTTTTCTGCTGGCAAACGCTAATTGGTTCCACCTGGAGTCAAATCCTCCACACATTCGAGTTTTCTAGGAAGAAAGTTCCAGAAACCTGAGAAAACATGATATTTCTTTCTGTAAACATGACATTGGATGCATTTGCTAAACCGGAAGATTGTGCTTTTCTCCAAAACCACTTTCACGGTGATTTTTGGTTAAATTGCACCTGAAATTCACAACAATTTGTCCAGATACTCCTGGATGAAAACAAAACTATCTGGTGTGTTGTGGCTATCTCAATCCCAGATCTTGCTACAGCCTCTGTGTGTGTTTGTGTTTTCTGGACATTCTCTATGGACTTTATGGTTTTGAATGCATTTCAGCATGTAAGTTTTTGTTTTAAGCTGGCAAACTCTAATTGGTTCCACCTGGAGTCAAATCCTCCACACATTCGAGTTTTCTAGGAAGAAAGCTCCAGAAACCTGAGAAAACATGATATTTGCATTTCTAAACATGACATTGGATTCATTTGCTAACAGAAAGATTGTGCTTTTCTCCAAAACCACTTTCACGGTGATTTTTGGTTAAATTTCACTTAAAAACTACAACAATTTGTCCAGATACTCCTGGATGAAAACAAAACTATCTGGTGATTTGTAGCTATCTCAATCCCAGATCTTGCTACAGCCTCTGTGTATGTTTGTGTTTTCTGAACATTCTCTATGGACTTTAAGGTTTTGAATGCATTTTAGCAGGACCCTTTTTGTTTTCTGCTGGCAAACGCTAATTGCTTCCACCTGGAGTCAAATCCTCCACACATTCGAGTTTTCTAGGAAGAAAGCTTCAGAAACCTGAGAAAACATGATATTTCTTTCTGTAAACATGACATTGGATACATTTGCCAAACAGGAAGATTGTGCTTTTCTCCAAAACCACTCTCACGGTGATTTTTGGTTAAATTTCACTTCAAAACAACAACAATTTGTCCAGATACTCCTGGATGAAAACAAAACTATCTGGTGATTTGTAGCTATCTCAATCCCAGATCTTGCTACAGCCTCTGTGTCTGTTTGTGTTTTCTGAACATTCTCTATGGACTTTAAGGTTTTGAATGCATTTTAGCAGGACCCTTTTTGTTTTCTGCTGGCAAACGCTAATTGGTTCCACCTGGAGTCTAATACGCCACACATTCGAGTTTTCTAGGAAGAAAGATTCAAAAACTTGATAAAACATGATATTTCTTTCTGTAAACATGACATTGGATGCATTTGCCAAACAGGAAGATTGTGCTTTTCTCCAAAACCACTTTCACGGTGATTTTTGGTTAAATTTCACCCGAAATCCACAACAATTTGTCCAGATACTCCTGGATGAAAACAAAACTAATGGTCGGGCCATGGTGGGGCAGAGGTTGGGAAGATGATGTGGCGACGCTGGGCACAGAGAAGCTGGGGCTGCGGCCAGGCGTGGGCTTTGGGGGGCCGCAGCCCCGAGGAACTCACTACAGCCTTGGCCCCGCCGCGGCTGCTCGGACGCAGGTTTAATTTCTTTATTCAGCAAAAATCTGGATTCAGAAAAGCACCGAGGAAGGTTGAACCTCGAAGATCAGACACAGGGACAAGTGGCGAAACATACAAGAGAAGTGCTTTGATTCCCCCTGTGGAAGAAACAGTATTTTATCCATCTCCATATCCTATAAGGACTCTTGTGAAACCGTTGTTTTTTACTGTTGGGTTTACAGGCTGTGCATTTGGATCAGCTGCTATTTGGCAGTATGAATCACTGAAATCCAGGGTCCAGAGTTATTTTGATGGTATAAAAGCTGATTGGTTGGATAGCATAAGGCCACAAAAAGAAGGAGACTTCAGAAAGGAGATTAACAAGTGGTGGAATAACCTAAGTGATGGCCAGCGGACTGTGACAGGTATCATAGCTGCAAATGTATTTGTATTCTGTTTATGGAGAGTACCTTCTCTACAGCGGACAATGATTAAATATTTCACATCTAATCCAGCCTCAAAGGTCCTGTGTTCTCCAATGTTGCTGTCAACATTCAGTCATTTCTCCTTATTTCACATGGCAGCAAATATGTATGTTTTATGGAGCTTCTCCTCCAGCATAGTGAACATCCTGGGTCAAGAGCAGTTCATGGCAGTGTACCTGTCTGCAGGTGTTATTTCCAATTTTGTCAGTTATGTATGTAAAGTTGCCACAGGAAGATATGGACCATCACTTGGTGCATCCGGCGCCATCATGACTGTCCTTGCTGTTGTCTGCACCAAGATCCCTGATGGGAAGCTCGCCATCATCTTCCTCCCCATGTTCACCTTCACAGCCGGCAATGCCCTAAAAGCCATTATTGCCATGGATACAGCGGGAATGATCCTCGGATGGAAATTTTTTGATCATGCAGCACATCTTGGGGGAGCTCTCTTTGGAATATGGTACATTACTTACGGTCATGAACTCATTTGGAAGAACAGGGAGCCTATGGTGAAAATCTGGCATGAAATGAGGACTAACGGCCCCAGAAAAGGCGGTGGCTCTAAGTAAAGCTGGGGCCGGACAGGAAGGTGCATCTGGCCCGCGCTGCCTGCCCGTGAGCCCAGCGTGACCCCGATGGACGACGCCCAGCAGCCCAGCCTCCCCAGCGTCCTGTCCCGTGTTCCTCTCCACTCCCCGTACGTGTCTTCTTAGGGAATCACAACAAAGTGAAATAAAGGTTTATATCTCTAGTTTGTAAAAAAAAAAAAAAAAAAAAAAAAAAAAAAAAAAACAAAAAAAAAAACTATCTGGTGTGTTGTGGCTATCTCAATCCCAGATCTTGCTACAGCCTCTGTGTGTGTTTGTGTTTTCTGGACATTCTCTATGGACTTTACGGTTTCGAATGCATTTTAGCATGAAAGTTTTTGTTTTAAGCTGGCAAACGCTAATTGGTACCACCTGGAGTCAAATCCTCCACACATTCGAGTTTCCTAGGAAGAAAGCTTCAGAAACCTGAGAAAACATGATATTTCTTTCTGTAAACATGACTTTGGATGCATTTGACAAACAGGAAGATTGTGCTTTTCTCCAAAACCACTTTCACGGTGATTTTTGGTTAAATTTCGATTCAAAAGTACCACAATTTTTCCAGATAATCCTGGATGAAAACAAAACTATCTGGTGATTTTTAGCTATCTCAATCCCAGATCTTGCTACAGCCTCTGTGTGTGTTTGTGTTTTCTGGACATTCCCTATGGACTTTAAGGTTTTGAATGCATTTTAGCAGGACCCTTTTTGTTTTCTGCTGGCAAACGCTAATTGGTTCCACCTGGAGTCAAATCCTCCACACATTCGAGTTTTCTAGGAAGAAAGCTGCAGCAACCTGAGAAAACATGACATTTCTTTCTGTAAACATGACATTGGATGCATTTGCCAAACCGGAAGATTGTGCTTTTCTCCAAAACCACTTTCACGGTGATTTTTGGTTAAATTTTGATTCAAAACTACAACAATTTGTCCAGATACTCCTGGATGAAAACAAAACTATCTGGTGTGTTGTGGCTATCTCATTCCCAGATCTTGCTACAGCCTCTGTGTGTGTTTGTGTTTTCTGGACATTCTCTATGGACTTTACGGTTTTGAATGCATTTTAGCATGTAACATTTTGTTTTAAGCTGGCAAACGCTAATTGGTACCACCTGGAGTCAAATCCTCCACACATTCGAGTTTTCTAGGAAGAAAGCTCCAGAAACCTGAGAAAACATGACATTTCTTTCTGTAAACATGACATTGGATGCATTTGCCAAACAGGAAGATTGTGCTTTTCTCCAAAACCACTTTCACGGTGATTTTTGGTGAAATTTCACCCGAAATCCACAACAATTTGTCCAGATACTCCTGGATGAAAACAAAACTATCTGGTGTGTTGTGGCTATCTCAATCCCAGATCTTGCTACAGCCTCTGTGTGTGTTTGTGTTTTCTGGACATTCCCTATGGACTTTAAGGTTTTGAATGCATTTTAGCAGGACCCTTTTTGTTTTCTGCTGGCAAACGCTAATTGGTACCACCTGGAGTCAAATGCTGTACACATTCGAGTTTTCTAGGAAGAAAGCTGCAGAAACCTGAGAAAACATGATATTTCTTTCTGTAAACATGACATTGGATGCATTTGCCAAACCGGAAGATTGTGCTTTTCTCCAAAACCACTTTCACGGTGATTTTTGGTTAAATTGCACCTGAAATTCACAACAATTTGTCCAGATACTCCTGGATGAAAACAAAACTATCTGGTGTGTTGTGGCTATCTCAATCCCAGATCTTGCTACAGCCTCTGTGTGTGTTTGTGTTTTCTGGACATTCTCTATGGACTTTATGGTTTTGAATGCATTTTAGCATGTAACTTTTTGTTTTAAGCTGGTAAACTTTAATTGGTTCCACCTGGAGTCAAATCCTCCACACATTCGAGTTTCCTAGGAAGAAAGTTCCAGAACCTGAGAAAACATGATATTTCTTTCTGTAAACATGACATTGGATGCATTTGCCAAACAGGAAGATTGTGCTTTTCTCCAAAACCACTTTCACGGTGATTTTTGGTTAAATTGCACCTGAAATTCAGAACAATTTGTCCAGATACTCCTGGATGAAAACAAAACTATCTGGTGTGTTGTGGCTATCTCAATCCCAGATCTTGCTACAGCCTCTGTGTGTGTTTGTGTTTTCTGGACATTCTCTATGGACTTTACGGTTTTGAATGCATTTTAGCATGTAAGTTTTTGTTTTAAGCTGGCAAACGCTAATTGGTACCACCTGGAGTCAAATCCTCCACACATTCGAGTTTTCTAGGAAGAAAGCTTCAGAAAACTGAGAAAACATGATATTTCTTTCTGTAAACATGACATTGGATGCATTTGCCAAACAGGAAGATTGTGCTTTTCTCCAAAACCACTTTCACGGTGATTTTTGGTTAAATTGCACCTGAAATTCACAACAATTTGTCCAGATACTCCTGGATGAAAACAAAATTATCTGGTGTGTTGTGGCTATCTCAATTCCAGATCTTGCTACAGCCTCTGTGTTTGTGTTTTCTGGACATTCTCTATGGACTTTACGGTTTTGAATGCATTTTAGCATGTAAGTTTTTGTTTTAAGCTGGCAAACGCTAATTGGTTCCACCTGGAGTCAAATCCTCCACACATTCGAGTTTGCTAGGAAGAAAGTTCCAGAACCTGAGAAAACAGGATATTTCCTTCTGTAAACATGACATTGGATGCATTTTCCAAACCAGAAGATTGTGCTTTTCTCCAAAACCACTTTCACGGTGATTTTTGGTTAAATTGCAACTGAAATTCACAACAATTTGTCCAGATACTCCTGGATGAAAACAAAACTATCTGGTGTGTTGTGGCTATCTCAATCCCAGATCTTGCTACAGCCTCTGTGTGTGTTTGTGTTTTCTGGACATTCTCTATGGACTTTATGGTTTTGAATGCATTTTAGCATGTAACTTTTTGTTTTAAGCTGGTAAACTTTAATTGGTTCCACCTGGAGTCAAATCCTCCACACATTCGAGTTTGCTAGGAAGAAAGTTCCAGAACCTGAGAAAACATGATATTTCTTTCTGTAAACATGACATTGGATGCATTTGCCAAACAGGAAGATTGTGCTTTTCTCCAAAACCACTTTCACGGTGATTTTTGGTTAAATTTCACCCGAAATCCACAACAATTTGTCCAGATACTCCTGGATGAAAACAAAACTATCTGGTGTGTTGTGGCTATCTCAATTCCAGATCTTGCTACAGCCTCTGTGTTTGTGTTTTCTGGACATTCTCTATGGACTTCACGGTTTTGAATGCATTTGAGCATGTAAGTTTTTGTTTTGATGCTGGCAAACTCTAATTGGTACCACCTGGAGTCAAATCCTGCACGCATTCGAGTTTTCTAGGAAGAAAGCTTCAGAAACCTGAGAAAACATGATATTTCCTTCTGTAAACATGACATTGGATGCATTTGACAAACAGGAAGACTGTGCTTTTCTCCAAAACCACTTTCACGGTGATTTTTGGTTAAATTGCGATTCAAAACTGCAACAATTTGTCCAGATACTCCTGGATGAAAACAAAACTATCTGGTGATTTTTAGCTATCTCAATCCCAGATCTTGCTACAGCCTCTGTGTGTGTTTGTGTTTTCTGGACATTCCCTATGGACTTTAAGTTTTTGAATGCATTTTAGCAGGACCCTTTTTGTTTTCTGCAGGCAAACGCTAATTGGTACCACCTGGAGTCAAATCCTCCACACATTCGAGTTTTCTAGGAAGAAAGCTGCAGAAACCTGAGAAAACATGGTATTTCTTTTTGTAAACATGACATTGGATGCATTTGCCAAACAGGAAGATTGTGCTTTTCTCCAAAACCACTTTCACAGTGATTTTTGGTTAAATTGCACCTGAAATTCACAACAATTTGTCCAGATACTCCTGGATGAAAACAAAACTATCTGGTGTGTTGTGGCTATCTCAATCCCAGATCTTGCTACAGCCTCTGTGTGTGTTTGTGTTTTCTGGACATTCTCTATGGACTTTATGGTTTTGAATGCATTTTAGCATGTAACTTTTTGTTTTAAGCTGGTAAACTTTAATTGGTTCCACCTGGAGTCAAATCCTCCACACATTCGAGTTTGCTAGGAAGAAAGTTCCAGAACCTGAGAAAACATGATATTTCTTTCTGTAAACATGACATTGGATGCATTTGCCAAACAGGAAGATTGTGCTTTTCTCCAAAACCACTTTCACGGTGATTTTTGGTTAAATTTCACCCGAAATCCACAACAATTTGTCCAGATACTCCTGGATGAAAACAAAACTATCTGGTGTGTTGTGGCTATCTCAATTCCAGATCTTGCTACAGCCTCTGTGTTTGTGTTTTCTGGACATTCTCTATGGACTTTACGGTTTTGAATGCATTTTAGCATGTAAGTTTTTGTTTTGATGCTGGCAAACTCTAATTGGTACCACCTGGAGTCAAATCCTCCACGCATTCGAGTTTTCTAGGAAGAAAGCTTCAGAAACCTGAGAAAACATGATATTTCCTTCTGTAAACATGACATTGGATGCATTTGACAAACAGGAAGATTGTGCTTTTCTCCAAAACCACTTTCACGGTGATTTTTGGTTAAATTGCGATTCAAAACTACAACAATTTGTCCAGATACTCCTGGATGAAAACAAAACTATCTGGTGATTTTTAGCTATCTCAATCCCAGATCTTGCTACAGCCTCTGTGTGTGTTTGTGTTTTCTGGACATTCCCTATGGACTTTAAGGTTTTGAATGCATTTTAGCAGGACCCTTTTTGTTTTCTGCTGGCAAACGCTAATTGGTACCACCTGGAGTCAAATCCTCCACACATTCGAGTTTTCTAGGAAGAAAGCTGCAGAAACCTGAGAAAACATGGTATTTCTTTTTGTAAACATGACATTGGATGCATTTGCCAAACCGGAAGATTGTGCTTTTCACCAAAACCACTTTCACAGTGATTTTTGGTTAAATTGCACCTGAAATTCACAACAATTTGTCCAGATACTCCTGGATGAAAACAAAACTATCTGGTGTGTTGTGGCTATCTCAATCCCAGATCTTGCTACAGCCTCTGTGTGTGTTTGTGTTTTCTGGACATTCTCTATGGACTTTACGGTTTTGAATGCATTTTAGCATGTAAGTTTTTGTTTTAAGCTGGCAAACGCTAATTGGTACCACCAGGAGTAAAATCCTCCACACATTCGAGTTTTCTAGGAAGAAAGCTTCAGAAACCTGAGAAAACATGATATTTCTTTCTGTAAACATGACATTGGATGCATTTACCAAACAGGAAGATTGTGCTTTTCTCCAAAACCACTTTCACGGTGATTTTTGGTTAAATTGCACCTGAAATTCACAACAATTTGTCCAGATACTCCTGGATGAAAACAAAACTATCTGGTGTGTTGTGGCTATCTCATTCCCAGATCTTGCTACAGCCTCTGTGTGTGTTTGTGTTTTCTGGACATTCTCTATGGACTTTACGGTTTTGAATGCATTTTAGCATGTAACTTTTTGTTTTAAGCTGGCAAACGCTAATTGGTACCACCTGGAGTCAAATCCTCCACACATTCGAGTTTTCTAGGAAGAAAGCTGCAGAAACCTGAGAAAACATGATATTTCCTTCTGTAAACATGACATTGGATGCATTTGCCAAACAGGAAGATTGTGCTTTTCTCCAAAACCACTTTCACGGTGAGTTTTGGTTAAATTTCACCCGAAATCCACAACAATTTGTCCAGATACTCCTGGATGAAAACAAAACTATCTGGTGATTTTTAGCTATCTCAATCCCATATCTTGCTACAGCCTCTGTGTGTGTTTGTGTTTTCTGGACATTCCCTATGGACTTTAAGGTTTTGAATGCATTTTAGCAGGACCCTTTTTGTTTTCTGCTGGCAAACGCTAATTGGTTCCACCTGGAGTCAAATCCTCCACACATTCGAGTTTTCTAGGAATAAAGCTTCAGAAACCTGAGAAAACATGATATTTCCTTCTGTAAACATGACTTTGGATGCATTTGACAAACATGAAGATTGTGATTTTCTCCAAAACCACTTTCACGGTGATTTTTGGTTAAATTGCACCTGAAATTCACAACAATTTGTCCAGATACTCCTGGATGAAAACAAAACTATCTGGTGTGTTGTGGATATCTCAATCCCAGATCTTGCTACAGCCTCTGTGTTTGTGTTTTCTGGACATTCTCTATGGACTTTACGGTTTTGAATGCATTTCAGCATGTAAGTTTCTGTTTTAAGCTGGCAAACACTAATTGCTTCCACCTGCAGTCAAATCCTCCACGCATTCGAGTTTTCTAGGAAGAAAGCTTCAGAAACCTGAGAAAACATGATATTTCCTTCTGTAAACATGACTTTGGATGCATTTGACAAACAGGAAGATTGTGATTTTCTCCAAAACCACTTTCACGGTGATTTTTGGTTAAATTGCACCTGAAATTCACAACAATTTGTCCAGATACTCCTGGATGAAAACAAAACTATCTGGTGATTTTTAGCTATCTCAATCCCAGATCTTGCTACAGCCTCTGTGTGTGTTTGTGTTTTCTGGACATTCTCTATGGACTTTACGGTTTTGAATGCATTTTAGCATGTAAGTTTTTGTTTTAAGCTGGCAAACTCTAATTTGTACCACCTGGAGTCAAATCCTCCACACATTCGAGTTTTCTTGGAAGAAAGCTTCAGAAACCTGAGAAAACATGATATTTCCTTCTGTAAACTTGACTTTGGATGCATTTGACAAACAGGAAGATTGTGCTTTTCTCCAAAACCACTTTCACGGTGATTTTGGGTTAAATTTCGTTTCAGAAGTACCACAATTTGTCCAGATACTCCTGGATGAAAACAAAACTATCTGGTGATTTTTAGCTATCTCAATCCCAGATCTTGCTACAGCCTCTGTGTTTGTGTTTTCTGGACATTCTCTGTGGACTTTACGGTTTTGAATGCATTTCAGCATGTAAGTTTTTGTTTTAAGCTGGCAAACGCTAATTGGTTCCACCTGGAGTCAAATCCTCCACACATTCGAGTTTTCTAGGAAGAAAGTTGCAGAAACCTGAGAAAACATGATATTTCTTTCTGTAAACATGACATTGGATGCATTTGCCAAACAGGAAGATTGTGCTTTTCTCCAAAACCACTTTCACGGTGATTTTTGGTTAAATTTCACCCGAAATCCACAACAATTTGTCCAGATACTCCTGGATGAAAACAAAACTATCTGGTGTGTTGTGGCTATCTCAATTCCAGATCTTGCTACAGCCTCTGTGTTTGTGTTTTCTGGACATTCTCTATGGACTTTACGGTTTTGAATGCATTTTAGCATGTAAGTTTTTGTTTTGATGCTGGCAAACTCTAATTGGTACCACCTGGAGTCAAATCCTGCACGCATTCGAGTTTTCTAGGAAGAAAGCTTCAGAAACCTGAGAAAACATGATATTTCCTTCTGTAAACATGACATTGGATGCATTTGACAAACAGGAAGACTGTGCTTTTCTCCAAAACCACTTTCACGGTGATTTTTGGTTAAATTGCGATTCAAAACTGCAACAATTTGTCCAGATACTCCTGGATGAAAACAAAACTATCTGGTGATTTTTAGCTATCTCAATCCCAGATCTTGCTACAGCCTCTGTGTGTGTTTGTGTTTTCTGGACATTCCCTATGGACTTTAAGTTTTTGAATGCATTTTAGCAGGACCCTTTTTGTTTTCTGCAGGCAAACGCTAATTGGTACCACCTGGAGTCAAATCCTCCACACATTCGAGTTTTCTAGGAAGAAAGCTGCAGAAACCTGAGAAAACATGGTATTTCTTTTTGTAAACATGACATTGGATGCATTTGCCAAACAGGAAGATTGTGCTTTTCTCCAAAACCACTTTCACAGTGATTTTTGGTTAAATTGCACCTGAAATTCACAACAATTTGTCCAGATACTCCTGGATGAAAACAAAACTATCTGGTGTGTTGTGGCTATCTCAATCCCAGATCTTGCTACAGCCTCTGTGTGTGTTTGTGTTTTCTGGACATTCTCTATGGACTTTATGGTTTTGAATGCATTTTAGCATGTAACTTTTTGTTTTAAGCTGGTAAACTTTAATTGGTTCCACCTGGAGTCAAATCCTCCACACATTCGAGTTTGCTAGGAAGAAAGTTCCAGAACCTGAGAAAACATGATATTTCTTTCTGTAAACATGACATTGGATGCATTTGCCAAACAGGAAGATTGTGCTTTTCTCCAAAACCACTTTCACGGTGATTTTTGGTTAAATTTCACCCGAAATCCACAACAATTTGTCCAGATACTCCTGGATGAAAACAAAACTATCTGGTGTGTTGTGGCTATCTCAATTCCAGATCTTGCTACAGCCTCTGTGTTTGTGTTTTCTGGACATTCTCTATGGACTTTACGGTTTTGAATGCATTTTAGCATGTAAGTTTTTGTTTTGATGCTGGCAAACTCTAATTGGTACCACCTGGAGTCAAATCCTGCACGCATTCGAGTTTTCTAGGAAGAAAGCTTCAGAAACCTGAGAAAACATGATATTTCCTTCTGTAAACATGACATTGGATGCATTTGACAAGCAGGAAGATTGTGCTTTTCTCCAAAACCACTTTCACGGTGATTTTTGGTTAAATTGCGATTCAAAACTACAACAATTTGTCCAGATACTCCTGGATGAAAACAAAACTATCTGGTGATTTTTAGCTATCTCAATCCCAGATCTTGCTACAGCCTCTGTGTGTGTTTGTGTTTTCTGGACATTCCCTATGGACTTTAAGGTTTTGAATGCATTTTAGCAGGACCCTTTTTGTTTTCTGCTGGCAAACGCTAATTGGTACCACCTGGAGTCAAATCCTCCACACATTCGAGTTTTCTAGGAAGAAAGCTGCAGAAACCTGAGAAAACATGGTATTTCTTTTTGTAAACATGACATTGGATGCATTTGCCAAACCGGAAGATTGTGCTTTTCTCCAAAACCATTTTCACGGTGATTTTTGGTTAAATTGCACCTGAAATTCACAACAATTTGTCCAGATACTCCTGGATGAAAACAAAACTATCTGGTGTGTTGTGGCTATCTCAATCCCAGATCTTGCTACAGCCTCTGTGTGTGTTTGTGTTTTCTGGACATTCTCTATGGACTTTACGGTTTTGAATGCATTTTAGCATGTAAGTTTTTGTTTTAAGCTGGCAAACGCTAATTGGTACCACCAGGAGTAAAATCCTCCACACATTCGAGTTTTCTAGGAAGAAAGCTTCAGAAACCTGAGAAAACATGATATTTCTTTCTGTAAACATGACATTGGATGCATTTACCAAACAGGAAGATTGTGCTTTTCTCCAAAACCACTTTCACGGTGATTTTTGGTTAAATTGCACCTGAAATTCACAACAATTTGTCCAGATACTCCTGGATGAAAACAAAACTATCTGGTGTGTTGTGGCTATCTCATTCCCAGATCTTGCTACAGCCTCTGTGTGTGTTTGTGTTTTCTGGACATTCTCTATGGACTTTACGGTTTTGAATGCATTTTAGCATGTAACTTTTTGTTTTAAGCTGGCAAACGCTAATTGGTACCACCTGGAGTCAAATCCTCCACACATTCGAGTTTTCTAGGAAGAAAGCTGCAGAAACCTGAGAAAACATGATATTTCCTTCTGTAAACATGACATTGGATGCATTTGCCAAACAGGAAGATTGTGCTTTTCTCCAAAACCACTTTCACGGTGAGTTTTGGTTAAATTTCACCCGAAATCCACAACAATTTGTCCAGATACTCCTGGATGAAAACAAAACTATCTGGTGATTTTTAGCTATCTCAATCCCAGATCTTGCTACAGCCTCTGTGTGTGTTTGTGTTTTCTGGACATTCCCTATGGACTTTAAGGTTTTGAATGCATTTTAGCAGGACCCTTTTTGTTTTCTGCTGGCAAACGCTAATTGGTTCCACCTGGAGTCAAATCCTCCACACATTCGAGTTTTCTAGGAATAAAGCTTCAGAAACCTGAGAAAACATGATATTTCCTTCTGTAAACATGACTTTGGATGCATTTGACAAACATGAAGATTGTGATTTTCTCCAAAACCACTTTCACGGTGATTTTTGGTTAAATTGCACCTGAAATTCACAACAATTTGTCCAGATACTCCTGGATGAAAACAAAACTATCTGGTGATTTTTAGCTATCTCAATCCCAGATCTTGCTACAGCCTCTGTGTTTGTGTTTTCTGGACATTCTCTATGGACTTTACGGTTTTGAATGCATTTCAGCATGTAAGTTTCTGTTTTAAGCTGGCAAACACTAATTGCTTCCACCTGCAGTCAAATCCTCCACGCATTCGAGTTTTCTAGGAAGAAAGCTTCAGAAACCTGAGAAAACATGATATTTCCTTCTGTAAACATGACTTTGGATGCATTTGACAAACAGGAAGATTGTGATTTTCTCCAAAACCACTTTCACGGTGATTTTTGGTTAAATTGCACCTGAAATTCACAACAATTTGTCCAGATACTCCTGGATGAAAACAAAACTATCTGGTGATTTTTAGCTATCTCAATCCCAGATCTTGCTACAGCCTCTGTGTGTGTTTGTGTTTTCTGGACATTCTCTATGGACTTTACGGTTTTGAATGCATTTTAGCATGTAAGTTTTTGTTTTAAGCTGGCAAACTCTAATTTGTACCACCTGGAGTCAAATCCTCCACACATTCGAGTTTTCTTGGAAGAAAGCTTCAGAAACCTGAGAAAACATGATATTTCCTTCTGTAAACTTGACTTTGGATGCATTTGACAAACAGGAAGATTGTGCTTTTCTCCAAAACCACTTTCACGGTGATTTTGGGTTAAATTTCGTTTCAGAAGTACCACAATTTGTCCAGATACTCCTGGATGAAAACAAAACTATCTGGTGATTTTTAGCTATCTCAATCCCAGATCTTGCTACAGCCTCTGTGTTTGTGTTTTCTGGACATTCTCTGTGGACTTTACGGTTTTGAATGCATTTCAGCATGTAAGTTTTTGTTTTAAGCTGGCAAACGCTAATTGGTTCCACCTGGAGTCAAATCCTCCACACATTCGAGTTTTCTAGGAAGAAAGTTGCAGAAACCTGAGAAAACATGATATTTCTTTCTGTAAACATGACATTGGATGCATTTGCCAAACAGGAAGATTGTGCTTTTCTCCAAAACCACTTTCACGGTGATTTTTGGTTAAATTTCACCCGAAATCCACAACAATTTGTCCAGATACTCCTGGATGAAAACAAAACTATCTGGTGTGTTGTGGCTATCTCAATTCCAGATCTTGCTACAGCCTCTGTGTTTGTGTTTTCTGGACATTCTCTATGGACTTTACGGTTTTGAATGCATTTTAGCATGTAAGTTTTTGTTTTGATGCTGGCAAACTCTAATTGGTACCACCTGGAGTCAAATCCTGCACGCATTCGAGTTTTCTAGGAAGAAAGCTTCAGAAACCTGAGAAAACATGATATTTCTTTCTGTAAACTTGACTTTGGATGCATTTGACAAACAGGATGATTGTGCTTTTCTCCAAAACCACTTTCACGGTGATTTTTGGTTAAATTTCGTTTCAGAAGTACCACAATTTGTCCAGATACTCCTGGATGAAAACAAAACTATCTGGTGATTTTTAGCTATCTCAATCCCAGATCTTGCTACAGCCTCTGTGTGTGTTTGTGTTTTCTGGACATTCCCTATGGACTTTAAGTTTTTGAATGCATTTTAGCAGGACCCTTTTTGTTTTCTTCAGGCAAACGCTAATTGTTTCCACGTGGAGAAAAATCCTCCACACATTCGAGTTTTCTAGGAAGAAAGCTGCAGAAACCTGAGGAAACAGGATATTTCCTTCTGTAAACATGACATTGGATGCATTTGCCAAACAGGAAGATTGTGCTTTTCTCCAAAACCACTTTCACGGTGATTTTTGGTTAAATTGCACCTGAAATTCACAACAATTTGTCCAGATACTCCTGGATGAAAACAAAACTATCTGGTGTGTTGTGGCTATCTCAATCCCAGATCTTGCTACAGCCTCTGTGTGTGTTTGTGTTCTCTGGACATTCTCTATGGACTTTACGGTTTTGAATGCATTTTAGCATGTAAGTTTTTGTTTTCAGCTGGCAAACGCTAATTGGCTCCACCTGGAGTCAAATCCTCCACACATTCGAGTTTGCTAGGAAGAAAGCTTCAGAAACCTGAGAAAACAGGATATTTCCTTCTGTAAACATGACATTGGATGCATTTGCCAAACAGGAAGATTGTGCTTTTCTCCAAAACCACTTTCTCGGTGATTTTTGGTTAATTTGCACCTGAAATTCATAACAATTTGTCCAGATACTCCTGGATGAAAACAAAACTATCTGGTGTGTTGTGGCTATCTCAATCCCAGATCTTGCTACAGCCTCTGTGTGTGTTTGTGTTTTCTGGACATTCTCTATGGACTTTACGGTTTTGAATGCATTTTAGCATGTAACTTTTTGTTTTCTGCTGGCAAACGCTAATTGGTTCCACCTGGAGTCAAATCCTCCACGCATTCGAGTTTTCTAGGAAGAAAGTTGCAGAAACCTGAGAAAACATGATATTTCTTTCTGTAAACATGACATTGGATGCATTTGCCAAACAGGAAGATTGTGCTTTTCGCCAAAACCACTTTCACGGTGATTTTTGGTCAAATTTCACCCGAAATCCACAACAATATGTCCAGATACTCCTGGATGAAAACAAAACTATCTGGTGTGTTGTGGCTATCTCAATCCCAGATCTTGCTACAGCCTCTGTGTTTGTGTTTTCTGGATATTCTCTATGGACTTTACGGTTTTGAATGCATTTTAGCATGTAAGTTTTTGTTTTAAGCTGGCAAACTCTAATTGGTTCCACCTGGAGTCAAATCCTCCACACATTCGAGTTTTCTAGGAAGAAAGCTTCAGAAACCTGAAAAACATGATATTTCCTTCTGTAAACATGACATTGGATGCATTTGCCAAACAGGAAGATTGTGCTTTTCTCCAAAACTACTTTCACGGTGATTTTTGGTTAAATTGCGATTCAAAACTACAACACTATGTCCAGATACTCCTGGATGAAAACAAAACTATCTGGTGATTTTTAGCTATCTCAATCCCAGATCTTGCTACAGCCTCTGTGTGTTTTTGTGTTTTCTGGACATTCCCTATGGACTTTAAGGTTTTGAATGCATTTTAGCAGGACCCTTTTTGTTTTCTGCTGGCAAACGCTAATTGGTACCACCTGGAGTCAAATCCTCCACACATTCGAGTTTTCTAGGAAGAAAGCTGCAGAAACCTGAGAAAATATGATATTTCTTTCTGTAAACATGACATTGGATGCATTTGCCAAACAGGAAGATTGTGCTTTTCTCCAAAACAACTTTCACGGTGATTTTTGGTTAAATTGCACCTGAAATTCACAACAATTTGTCCAGATACTCCTGGATGAAAACAAAACTATCTGGTGTGTTGTGGCTATCTCAATCCCAGATCTTGCTACAGCCTCTGTGTTTGTGTTTTCTGGACATTCTCTATGGACTTTACGGTTTTGAATGCATTTTAGCATGTAAGTTTTTGTTTGATGCTGGAAACTCTAATTGCTTCCACCTGGAGTCAAATCCTCCACGCATTCGATTTTTCTAGGAAGAAAGATTCAGAAACCTGAAAAACATGATATTTCCTTCTGTAAACATGACATTGGATGCATTTGCCAAACAGGAAGATTGTGCTTTTCTCCAAAACCACTTTCACGGTGATTATTGGTTAAATTGCGATTCAAAACTACAACAATTTGTCCAGATACTCCTGGATGAAAACAAAAATATCTGGTGATTTTTAGCTATCTCAATCCCAGATCTTGCTACAGCCTCTGTGTGTGTTTGTGTTTTCTGGACATTCCCTATGGACTTTAAGGTTTTGAATGCAGTTTAGCATGTAAGTTTTAGTTTTCAGCTGGCAAACGCTAATTGGTTCCACCTGGAGTCAAATCCTCCACACATTCGAGTTTTCTAGGAAGAAAGCTTCAGAAACCTGAAAAACATGATATTTCTTTCTGTAAACATGACATTGGATGCATTTGCAAAACAGGAAGATTGTGCTTTTCTCCAAAACCACTTTCACGGTGATTTTTGGTTAAATTGCACCTGAAATTCACAACAATTTGTCCAGATACTCATGGATGAAAACAAAACTATCTGGTGAATTTTAGCTATCTCAATCCCAGATCTTGCTACAGCCTCTGTGTGTGTTTGTGTTTTCTGGACATTCTCTATGGACTTTACGGTTTTGAATGCATTTCAGCATGTAAGTTTTTGTTTTAAGCTGCCAAACGCTAATTGGTACCACCTGGAGTCAAATCCTCCACACATTCGAGTTTTCTAGGAAGAAAGTACCAGAAACCTGAGAAAACATGATATTTCCTTCTGTAAACATGACATTGGATGCATTTGACAAACAGGAAGATTGTGCTTTTCTCCAAAACCACTTTCACGGTGATTTTTGGTTAAATTTCACCCGAAATCCACATCAATTTGTCCAGATACTCTGGATGAAAACAAAACTGTCTGGTGTGTTGTGGCTATCTCAATCCCAGATCTTGCTACAGCCTCTGTGTTTGTGTGTTCTGGACATTCTCTATGGACTTTACGGTTTTGAATGCATTTTAGCATGTAAGTTTTTGTTTTGATGCTGGAAACTCTAATTGCTTCCACCTGGAGTCAAATCCTCCAGGCATTCGAGTTTTCTAGGAAGAAAGTTCCAGAAACCTGAAAAACATGATATTTCCATCTGTAAACATGACATTGGATGCATTTGCCAAACAGGAAGATTGTGCTTTTCTCCAAAACCACTTTCACGGTGATTTTTGGTTAAATTGCGATTCAAAACTACCACAATTTGTCCAGATACTCCTGGATGAAAACAAAACTATCTGGTGTGTTGTGGCTATCTCATTCCCAGATCTTGCTACAGCCTCTGTGTGTGTTTGTGTTTTCTGGACATTCCCTATGGACTTTAAGGTTTTGAATGCATTTTAGCAGGACCCTTTTTGTTTTCTGCTGGCAAACGCTAATTGGTACCACCTGGAGTCAAATGCTCCACGCATTCGAGTTTTCTAGGAAGAAAGCTTCAGAAACTTTAGAAAACATGATATTTCCTTCTGTAAACATGACATTGGATGCATTTGCCAAACAGGAAGATTGTGCTTTTCTCCAAAACCACTTTCACGGTGATTTTTGGTTAAGTTTCACCCGAAATCCACAACAATTTGTCCAGATACTCCTGGATGAAAACAAAGCTATCTGGTGTGTTGTGGCTATCTCAATCCCAGATCTTGCTACAGCCTCTGTGTGTGTTTGTGTTTTCTGGACATTCTCTGTGGACTTTACGGTTTTGAATGCATTTTAGCAGGACCCTTTTTGTTTTCTGCTGGCAAACGCTAATTGGTTCCACCTGGAGTCAAATCCTCCACACATTCTAGTTTTCTAGGAAGAAAGCTTCAGAAACCTGAGAAAACATGATATTTCTTTCTGTAAACATGACATTGGATGCATTTGCCAAACAGGAAGATTGTGCTTTTCTCCAAAACCACTTTCACGGTGATTTTTGGATAAATTTCACGCGAAATCCACAACAATTTGTCCAGATACTCCTGGATGAAAACAAAACTATCTGGTGATTTTTAGCTATCTCAATCCCAGATCTTGCTACAGCCTCTGTGTGTGTTTGTGTTTTCTGGACATTCTCTATGGACTTTACGGTTTTGAATGCATTTTAGCAGGACCCTTTTTCTTTTCAGCTGGCAAACGCTAATTGGTTCTACCTGGAGTCAAATCCTCCACACATTCGAGTTTTCTAGGAAGAAAGTTCCAGAAACCTGAGAAAACATGATATTTCTTTCTGTAAACATGACATTGGATACATTTGCCGAACTGGAAGATTGTGCTTTTCTCCAAAACCACTTTCACGGTGATTTTTGATTAAATTTCACCCGAAATCCACAACAATTTGTCCAGATACTCCTGGATGAAAACAAAACTATCTGGTGTGTTGTGGCTATCTCAATCCCAGATCTTGCTACAGCCTCTGTGTGTGCTTGTGTTTTCTGGACATTCTCTATGGAATTTACGGTTTTGAATGCATTTTAGCATTTAAGTTTTTGTTTTTGCTGGCAAACGCTAATTGGTACCACCTGGAGTCAAATCCTCCACACATTCGAGTTTTCTAGGAAGAAAGCTTCAGAAACCTGAGAAAGCATAATATTTCCTTCTGTAAACATGACATTGGATGCATTTGCCAAACAGGAAGATTGTGCTTCTCTCCAAAACCACTTTCACGGTGATTTTTGGTTAAATTTCACCCAAAATCCACAACAATTTGTCCAGATACTCCTGGATGAAAACAAAACTATCTGGTGTGTTGTGGCTATCTCAATCCCAGATCTGGCTACAGCCTCTGTGTTTGTGTTTTCTAGACATTCTCTGTGTACTTTACGGTTTTGAATGCATTTTAGCATGTAAGTTGTTGTTTTAAGCTGGCAAACACTAATTGCTTCCACCTGGAGTCAAATCCTCCACACATTCGAGTTTGATAGGAAGAAAGCTTCAGAAACCTGAGAAAACATGATATTTCCTTCTGTAAACATGACATTGGATGCATTTACCAAACAGGAAGATTGTGCTTTTCTCCAAAACCACTTTCACGGTGATTTTTGGTTAAATTTCACCCGAAATCCACAACAATTTGTCCAGATACTCATGGATGAAAACAAAACTATCTGGTGAGTTGTGGCTATCTCAATCCCAGATCTTGCTACAGCCTCTGTGTGTGTTTGTGTTTTCTGGACATTCTCTATGGACTTTATGGTTTTGAATGCATTTTAGCAGGACCCTTTTTGTTTTCTGCTGGCAAACGCTAATTGGTTCCACCTGGAGTCAAATCCTCCACACATTCTAGTTTTCTAGGAAGAAAGCTTCAGAAACCTGAGAAAACATGATATTTCTTTCTGTAAACATGACATTGGATGCATTTACCAAACAGGAAGATTGTGCTTTTCTCCAAAACCACTTTCACGGTGATTTTTGGATAAATTTCACGCGAAATCCACAACAATTTGTCCAGATACTCCTGGATGAAAACAAAACTATCTGGTGATTTTTAGCTATCTCAATCCCAGATCTTGCTACAGCCTCTGTGTGTGTTTGTGTTTTCTGGACATTCTCTATGGACTTTACGGTTTTGAATGCATTTTAGCAGGACCCTTTTTGTTTTCAGCTGGCAAACGCTAATTGGTTCCACCTGGAGTCAAATCCTCCACACATTCGAGTTTGATAGGAAGAAAGCTTCAGAAACCTGAGAAAACATGATATTTCCTTGTGTAAACATGACATTGGATGCATATGCCAAACAGGAAGATTGTGCTTTTCTCCAAAACCACTTTCACGGTGATTTTTAGTTAAATTTCACCCGAAATCCACAACAATTTGTCCAGATACTCCTGGATGAAAACAAAACTATCTGGTGTGTTGGGGCTATCTCAATCCCAGATCTTGCTACAGCCTCTGTGTTTGTGTTTTCTAGACATTCTCTGTGGACTTTACGGTTTTGAATGCATTTTAGCATGTAAGTTTTTGTCTTAAGCTGGCAAACGCTAATTGGTTCCACCTGGAGTCAAATCCTCCACACATTCGAGTTTGATAGGAAGAAAGCTTCAGAAACCTGAGAAAACATGATATTTCCTTCTGTAAACATGACATTGGATGCATTTGACAAACAGGAAGATTGTGCTTTTCTCCAAAACTACTTTCACGGTGATTTTTGGTTAAATTTCGATTCAAAACTACCACAATTTCTCCAGATACTCCTGGATGAAAACAAAACTATCTGGTGATTTTTAGCTATCTCAATCCCAGATCTTGCTACAGCCTCTGTGTGTGTTTGTGTTTTCTGGACATTCCCTATGGACTTTAAGGTTTTGAATGCATTTTAGCAGGACCCTTTTTGTTTTCTGCTGGCAAATGCTAATTGGTTCCACCTGGAGTCAAATCCTCCACACATTCGAGTTTTCTAGGAAGAAAGTTCCAGAAACCTGAGAAAACTTGATATTTCTTTCTGTAAACATGACATTGGATGCATTTGCCAAACAGGAAGATTGTGCTTTTCTCCAAAACCACTTTCACGGTGATTTTTGGTAAAATTTCACCCGAAATCCACAACAATTTGTCCAGATACTCCTGGATGGAAACAAAAATATCTGGTGAGTTTTAGTTATCTCAATCCCAGATCTTGCTACAGCCTCTGTGTGTGTTTGTGTTTTCTGGACATTCTCTATGAACTTCACGGTTTTGAATGCATTTTAGCAGGACCCTTTTTGTTTTCTCCTGGCAAACGCTAATTGGTTCCACCTGGAGTCAAATCCTCCACACATTCCAGTTTTCTAGGAAGAAAGCTCCAGAAACCTGAGAAAACATGATATTTCTTCTGTAAACATGACATTGGATGCATTTGCTGAACAGAAAAATTGTGCTTTTCTCCAAAACCACTTTCACGGTGATTTTTGGTTAAATTTCACACGAAATCCACAACAATTTGTCCAGATATTCCTGCATGAAAAGAAAACTATCTGGTGTGTGGTGGCTATCTCAATCCCAGATCTTGCTACAGCCTCTGTGTGTGTTTGTGTTCTCTGGACATTCTCTATGGACTTTACGGTTTTGAATGCATTTTAGCAGGACCCTTTTTGTTTTCTGCTGGCAAACCCTAATTGGTTCCACCTGGAGTCAAATCCTCCACACATTCGAGTTTTCTAGGAAGAAAGTTCCAGAAACCTGAGAAAACATGATATTTGTATTTGTAAACAGGACATTGGATGCATTTGCCAAACAGGAATATTGTGCTTTTCTCCAAAACCACTTTCACGGTGATTTTTGGTTAAGTTTCACCCGAAATCCACAACAATTTGTCCAGATACCCCTGGATGAAAAAAAAACTCTCCGGTGTTTAGTGCCTATCTCAATCCCAGATCTTACTACAGCCTCTGTGTGTGTTTGTGTTTTCTGGACATTCTCTATGGACTTTATGGTTTTGAATGCATTTTAGCAGGACCCTTTTTGTTTTCTGCTGGCAAACGCTAATTGGTTCTACCTGGAGTCAAATCCTCCACACATTCGAGTTTTCTAGGAAGAAAGCTTCAGAAACCTGAGAAAACATGATATTTCTTTCTGTAAACATGACAGTGGATGCATTTGCTGAAAAGGAAGATTGTGCTCTTCTCCAAAACCACTTTCACGGTGGTTTTTGGTTAAATTTCGATTGAAAACTACAACAATTTGTCCAGATACTCCTGGAGGAAAACAAAACTATCTGGTGTGTTGTGGCTATCTCAATCCCAGATCTTGCTACAGCCTCTGTGTGTGTTTGTGTTTTCTGGACATTCTCTATGGACTTTACGGTTTTGAATGCATTTTCGCATGTAAGTTGTAGTTTTTAGCTGCCAAACGCTAATTGGTTCCACATGGAGTCAAATCCTCCACACATTCGAGTTTTCTAGGAAGAAAGCTCCAGAAACCTGAGAAAACATGATATTTGTATTTGTAAACATGACATTGGATTCATTTGCTGAACAGAAAAATTGTGCTTTTCTCCAAAACCACTTTCACGGTGATTTTTGGTTAAATTTCACCCGAAATCCACAACAATTTGTCCAGATACTCCTGGATGAAAACAAAACTATCTGGTGTGTTGTGGCTATCTCAATCCCAGATAGTGCTACAGCCTCTGTGTGTGTTTGTGTTTTCTGGACATTTTCTATGGACTTTACGGTTTTGAATGCATTTTAGCAGGACCGTTTTTGTTTTCTGCTGGCAAACGCTAATTGTTTCCACGTGGAGACAAATCCTCCACACATTCGAGTTTTCTAGGAAGAAAGCTCCAGAAACCTGAGAAAACATGATATTTCTTTCTATAAACATGACATTGGATGCATTTGCCGAACAGGAAGATTGTGCTTTTCTCCAAAACCACTTTCACGGTGATTTTTGGTTAAATTTCACCCGAAATCCACATCAATTTTTCCAGATACTCCTGGATGAAAACAAAACTATCTGGTGTGTCGTGGCTATCTCAATCCCAGATCTTGCTACAGCCTCTGTGTGTGTTTGTGTTTTCTGGACATTCTCTATGGACTTTACGGTTTTGAATGCATTTTAGCAGGACCCTTTTTGTTTTCTGCTGTCAAACGCTAATTGGTTCCACCTGGAGTCAAATCCTCCACACATTCGAGTTTTCTAGGAAGAAAGCTCCAGAAACCTGAGAAAACATGATATTTGTATTTGTAAACATGACATTCCATTAATTTACTGAACAGAAAAATTGTGCTATTCTCCAAAACCACGTTCACGGTGATTTTTTGGTTAAATTTCACTTCAAAACCACAACAATTTGTCCAGATACTCCTGGATGAAAACAAAACTATCTGGTGATTTTAGTTATCTCAATCCCAAATTTTGCTACAGCCTCTGTGTGTGTTTGTGTTTTCTGGACATTCTCTATGGACTTTACGGTTTTGAATGCATTTTAGCAGGACCCTTTTTGTTTTCTGCTGGCAAACGCTAATGGGTTCCACCTGGAGTCAAATCCTCCACACATTCGAGTTTGCTAGGAAGAAAGCTGTAGAAACCTGAGAAAACATGATATTTCTTTCTGTAAACATGACATTGGATGCATTTGCCAAACAGGAAGATTGTGCTTTTCTCCAAAACCACTTTCACGGTGATTTTTGGTAAAATTTCACCCGAAATCCACAACAATTAGTCCAGATACTCCTGGATGGAAAGAAAACTATCTGGTGAGTTTTTGTTATCTCAATCCCAGATCTTGCTACAGCCTCTGTGTGTGTTTGTGTTTTCTGGACATTCTCTATGAACTTCACGGTTTTGAATGCATTTTAGCAGGACCCTTTTTGTTTTCTGCTGGCAAACGCTAATTGGTTCCACCTGGAGTCAAATCCTCCACACATTCGAGTTTTCTAGGAAGAAAGCTGCAGAAACCTGAGAAAACATGATATTTCTTCTGTAAACATGACATTGGATGCATTTGCTGAACAGAAAAATTGTGCTTTTCTCCAAAACCACTTTCACGGTGATTTTTGGTTAAATTTCACACGAAATCCACAACAATTTGTCCAGATATTCCTTCATGAAAAGAAAACTATCTGGTGTGTGGTGGCTATCTCAATCCCAGATCTTGCTACAGCCTCTGTGTGTGTTTGTGTTCTCTGGACATTCTCTATGGACTTTACGGTTTTGAATGCATTTTAGCAGGACCCTTTTTGTTTTCTGCTGGCAAACCCTAATTGGTTCCACCTGGAGTCAAATCCTCCACAGATTCGAGTTTTCTAGGAAGAAAGCTGCAGAAACCTGAGAAAACATGATATTTGTATTTGTAAACAGGACATTGGATGCATTTGCCAAACAGGAATATTGTGCTTTTCTCCAAAACCACTTTCACGGTGATTTTTTTAAGTTTCACCCGAAATCCACAACAATTTGTCCAGATACCCTTGGATGAAAACAAAACTATCCGGTGTTCAGTGCCTATCTCAATCCCAGATCTTACTACAGCCTCTGTGTGTGTTTGTGTTTTCTGGACATTCTCTATGGACTTTACGGTTTTGAATACATTTTAGCAGGACCCTTTTTGTTTTCTGCTGGCAAACGCTAATTGGTTCCACCTGGAGTCAAATCCTCCACACATTCGAGTTTTCTAGGAAGAAAGCTGCAGAAACCTGAGAAAACATGATATTTCTTTCTGTAAACATGACATAGGATGCATTTGCCAAACAGGAAGATTGTGCTTTTCTCCAAAACCACTTTCACGGTGATTTTTGGTTAAATTTCACCCGAAATCCACAACAATTAGTCCAGATACTCCTGGATGGAAAGAAAACTATCTGGTGATTTTTAGCTATCTCAATCCCAGATCTTGCTACAGCCTCTGTGTGTGTTTGTGTTTTCTGGACATTCTCTATGGACTTTACGGTTTTGAATACATTTTAGCAGGACCCTTTTTGTTTTCTGCTGGCAAACGCTAATTGGTTCCACCTGGAGTCAAATCCTCCACACTTTCGAGTTTTCTAGGAAGAAAGCGGCAGAAACCTGAGAAAACATGATATTTGTATTTGTAAACATGGCATTGGATTCATTTGCTGAACAGAAATATTGTGCTTTTCTCCAAAACCACTTTCACGGTGATTTTTTGGATAAATAATTACTTCAAAACTACAACAATTTGTCCAGATACTCCTGGATGAAAACAAAACTATCTGGTGATTTGTAGCTATGTCAATCCCAGGCCTTGCTGCATCCTCTGTGTGTGTTTGTGTTTTCTGGACATTCACTATGGACTTTACGGTTTTGAATGCATTTTAGCAGGACCGTTTTTGTTTTCTACTGGCAAACGCTAATTGGTTCCACCTGGAGTCAAATCCTCCACACATTCGAGTTTTCTAGGAAGAAAGCTCCAGAAACCTGAGAAAACATGATATTTGTATTTCTAAACATGACATTGGATGCATTTGCCAAACAGGAAGATTGTGCTTTTCCCAAAACCCCTTTCACGGTGATTTTTTGGTGAAATTTCACTTCAAAACTACAACAATTTGTCCAGATACTCCTGGATGAAAACAAAACTATCTGGTGATTTTAGCTATCTCTATCCCAGATATTGCTACAGCCTCTGTGTGTGTTTGTGTTTTCTGGACATTCTCTATGGACTTTACGGTTTTGAATGCATTTTAGCATGTAAGTTTTAGTTTTCTGCTGCCAAACGCTAATTGGTTCCACCTGGAGTCAAATACTCCACACATTCGAGTTTTCTAGGAAGAAAGCTTCAGAAACCTGAGAAAACATGATATTTCTTTCTGTAAACATGACATTGGATACATTTGCCGAACAGGAAGATTGTGCTTTTCTCCAAAACCACTTTCACGGTGATTTTTGGTAAAATTTCACCCGAAAACCACAACAATTTGTCCAGATACTCCTGGATGGAAACAAAAATATCTGGTGATTTTTAGTTATCTCAATCCCAGATCTTGCTACAGCCTCTGTGTGTGTTTGTGTTTTCTGGACAATCTCTATGGACTTTACGGTTTTGAATGCATTTTAGCATGTAAGTTTTAGTTTTTAGCTGCCAAACGCTAATTGGTTCCACCTGGAGTCAAATCCTCCACACATTCGAGTTTTCTAGGAAGAAAGCTGCAGAAACCTGAGAAAAAATGATATTTCTTTCTGTAAACATGACATTGGATGCATTTCCTGAAGAGGAAGATTGTGCTTTTCTCCAAAAGCACTTTCACGGTGATTTTTGGTTAAATTTCCCCCGAAATCCACAACAATTTGTCCAGATACTCCTGGGTGGAAACAAAACTATCTGGTGATTTTTAGCTATCTCAATGCCAGATCTTGCTACAGCCTCTGTGTGTGTTTGTGTTTTCCGGACTTTCTCTATGGACTTTACGGTTTTGAATACATTTTAGCAGGACCCTTTTTGTTTTCTGCTGGCAAACGCTAATTGGTTGCACCTGGAGTCAAATCCTCCACACTTTCGAGTTTTCTAGGAAGAAAGCTCCAGAAACTTGAGAAAACATGATATTTGTATTTGTAAACATGACATTGCATTCATTTGCTGAACAGAAAGATTGTGCTTTTCTCCAAAACCACTTTCACGGTGATTTTTGGTTAAATTTCACCCGAAATCAACAACAATTTGTCCAGATACTCCTGGATGAAAACAAAACTATCTGGTGATTTGTAGCTATCTCAATCCCAGATCTTGCTACAGTCTCTGTGTGTGTTTGTGTTTTCTGGACATTCTCTATGGACTTTACGGTTTTGAATGCATTTTAAGCAGGACCCTTTTTGTTTTCTGCTGGCAAACGCTAATTGGTTCCACCTGGAGTCAAATCCTCCACACATTCGAGTTTTCTAGGAAGAAAGCTCCAGAATCCTGAGAAAACATGATATTTGTATTTGTAAACATGATATTGCATTCATTTGCTGAACAGAAAGATTGTGCTTTTTTCCAAAAGCATTTTCACGGTAATTTTTTGGTTAAATTGCACTTCAAAACTACAACAATTTTCCAGATACTCCTGGATGAAAACAAAACTATCTGGTTTGTTGTGGCTATCTCAATCCCAGATCTTGCTACAGCCTCTGTGTGTTTTTGTTTTCTGGACATTCTCTATGGACTTTACGGTTTTGAATACATTTTAGCAGGACCCTTTTTGTTTTCTGCTGGCAAACGCTAATTGGTTCCACCTGGAGTCAAATCCTCCAAACTTTCGAGTTTTCTAGGAAGAAAGCTCCAGAAACTTGAGAAAACATGATATTTGTATTTGTAAACATGACATTGCATTCATTTGCTGAACAGAAAGATTGTGCTTTTCTCCAAAACCACTTTCACGGTGATTTTTGGTTAAATTTCACCCGAAATCCACAACAATTTGTCCAGATACTCCTGGATGAAAACAAAACTATCTGGTGATTTGTAGCTATCTCAATCCCAGATCTTGCTACAGTCTCTGTGTGTGTTTGTGTTTTCTGGACATTCTCTATGGACTTTACGATTTTGAATGCATTTTAAGCAGGACCCTTTTTGTTTTCTGCTGGCAAACGCTAATTGGTTCCACCTGGAGTCAAATCCTCCACACATTCGAGTTTTCTAGGAAGAAAGCTCCAGAATCCTGAGAAAACATGATATTTGTATTTGTAAACATGATATTGCATTCATTGGCTGAACAGAAAGATTGTGCTTTTTTCCAAAAGCATTTTCACGGTGATTTTTTGGTTAAATTGCACTTCAAAACTACAACAATTTTCCAGATACTCCTGGATGAAAACAAAACTATCTGGTTTGTTGTGGCTATCTCAATCCCAGATCTTGCTACAGCCTCTGTGTGTTTGTGTTTTCTGGACATTCTCTATGGACTTTACGGTTTTGAATGCATTTTAGCTTGTAAGTTTTAGTTTATAGCTGCCAAACGCTAATTGCTTCCACCTGGAGTCAAATCCTCCACACATTCCAGTTTTCTAGGAAGAAAGCTCCAGAAACCTGAGAAAACATGATATTTGTATTTGTAAACATGGCATTGGATTCATTTGCTGAACAGAAATATTGTGCTTTTCTCCAAAACCACTTTCACGGTGATTTTTTGGATAAATAATTACTTCAAAACTACAACAATTTGTCCAGATACTCCTGGATGAAAACAAAACTATCTGGTGATTTGTAGCTATGTCAATCCCAGGCCTTGCTGTATCCTCTGTGTGTGTTTGTGTTTTCTGGACATTCACTATGGACTTTACGGTTTTGAATGCATTTTAGCAGGACCGTTTTTGTTTTCTGCTGGCAAACGCTAATTGGTTCCACCTGGAGTCAAATCCTCCACACATTTGAGTTTTCTAGGAAGAAAGCTCCAGAAACCTGAGAAAACATGATATTTGTATTTCTAAACATGACATTGGATGCATTTTCTGAACAGGAAGATTGTGCTTTTCCCAAAACCACTTTCACGGTGATTTTTTGGTGAAATTTCACTTCAAAACTACAACAATTTGTCCAGATACTCCTGGATGAAAACAAAACTATCTGGTGATTTTAGCTATCTCTATCCCAGATATTGCTACGGCCTCTGTGTGTGTTTGTGTTTTCTGGACATTCTCTATGGACTTTACGGTTTTGAATGCATTTTAGCATGTAAGTTTTAGTTTTCTGCTGGCAAACGCTAATAGGTTCCAACTGGAGTCAAATACTCCACACATTCGAGTTTTCTAGGAAGAAAGCTTCAGAAACCTGAGAAAACATGATATTTCTTTCTGTAAACATGACATTGGATACATTTGCCGAACAGGAAGATTGTGCTTTTCTCCAAAACCACTTTCACGGTGATTTTTGGTAAAATTTCACCCGAAATCCACAACAATTTGTCCAGATACTCCTGGATGGAAACAAAAATATCTGGTGATTTTTAGTTATCTCAATCCCAGATCTTGCTACAGCCTCTGTGTGTGTTTGTGTTTTCTGGACATTCTCTATGGACTTTACGGTTTTGAATGCATTTTAGCATGTAAGTTTTAGTTTATAGCTGCCAAACGCTAATTGGTTCCACCTGGAGTCAAATCCTCCACACATTCGAGTTTTCTAGGAAGAAAGCTCCAGAAACCTGAGAAAAAATGATATTTCTTTCTGTAAACATGACATTGGATGCATTTCCTGAAGAGGAAGATTGTGCTTTTCTCCAAAAGCACTTTCACGGTGATTTTTGGTAAAATTTCACCCAAAATCCACAACAATTTGTCCAGATACTCCTGGGTGGAAACAAAACTATCTGGTGATTTTTAGCTATCTCAATGCCAGATCTTGCTACAGCCTCTGTGTGTGTTTGTGTTTTCTGGACATTCTCTATGGACTTTACGGTTTTGAATACATTTTAGCAGGACCCTTTTTGTTTTCTGCTGGCAAACGCTAATTGGTTGCACCTGGAGTCAAATCCTCCACACTTTCGAGTTTTCTAGGAAGAAAGCTCCAGAAACTTGAGAAAACATGATATTTGTATTTGTAAACATGACATTGCATTCATTTGCTGAACAGAAAGATTGTGCTTTTCTCCAAAACCACTTTCACGGTGATTTTTGGTTAAATTTCACCCGAAATCAACAACAATTTGTCCAGATACTCCTGGATGAAAACAAAACTATCTGGTGATTTGTAGCTATCTCAATCCCAGATCTTGCTACAGCCTCTGTGTGTGTTTGTGTTTTCTGGACATTCTCTATGGACTTTACGGTTTTGAATGCATTTTAAGCAGGACCCTTTTTGTTTTCTGCTGGCAAACGCTAATTGGTTCCACCTGGAGTCAAATCCTCCACACATTCGAGTTTTCTAGGAAGAAAGCTCCAGAATCCTGAGAAAACATGATATTTGTATTTGTAAACATGATATTGCATTCATTTGCTGAACAGAAAGATTGTGCTTTTTTCCAAAAGCATTTTCACGGTGATTTTTTGGTTAAATTGCACTTCAAAACTACAACAATTTTCCAGATACTCCTGGATGAAAACAAAACTATCTGGTTTTTTGTGGCTATCTCAATCCCAGATCTTGCTACAGCCTCTGTGTGTTTGTGTTTTCTGGGCATTCTCTATGGACTTTACGGTTTTGAATGCATTTTAGCATGTAAGTTTTAGTTTATAGCTGCCAAACGCTAATTGCTTCCACCTGGAGTCAAATCCTCCACACATTCGAGTTTTCTAGGAAGAAAACTTCCGAAACCTGAGAAACATGATATTTGTATTTGTAAACACGACATTGGATGCATTTGCCGCACAGGAAGATTGTGCTTTTCTCCAAAACCACTTTCGCGGTGGTTTTTGGTTAAATTTCGATTCAAAACAACAACAATTTGTCCAGATACTCCTGGATGAAAACAAACCAATCTGGAGATTTTTAGCTATCTCAATCCCAGATCTTGCTACAGCCTCTGTGTGTGTTTGTGTTTTCTGGATATTCTCTATGGACTTTACGGTTTTGAAAGCATTTTAGCAGGACCCTTTTTGTTTTCTGCTTGCAAACGCTAATTGTTTCCACCTGGAGTCAAATACTCCACACATTCTAGTTTTCTAGGAAGAAAGCTGCAGAAACCTGAGAAAACATGATATTTGTATTTGTAAACATGACATTGGATGCATTTGCCGAACAGGAAGATTGTGCTTTTCTCCAAAACCACTTTCACGGTGATTTTTGGTTAAATTTCACCCGAAATCCACAACAATTTGTCCAGATACTCCTGGATGAAAACAAAACTATCTGGTGATTTGTAGCTCTCTCAATCCCAGATCTTGCTACAGCCTCTGTGTGTGTTTGTGTTTTCTGGACATTCTCTATGGACTTTACGGTTTTGAATGCATTTTAGCATGTAAGTTTTAGTTTTTAGCTGCCAAACGCTAATTGGTTCCACCTGGAGTCAAATCCTCCACACATTCGAGTTTTCTAGGAAGAAAGCTCCAGAAACCTGAGAAAACATGATATTTCTTTCTGTAAACATGACATTGGATGCATTTCCTGAACAGGAAGATTGTGCTTTTCTCCAAAACCACTTTCACGGTGATTTTTGGTTAAATTTCACCCGAAATCCACAACAATTTGTCCAGATACCCCTGGATGGAAACAAAACTATCTGGTGATTTTTAGCTATCTCAATCCCAGATCTTGCTACAGCCTCTGTGTGTGTTTGTGTTTTCTGGACTTTCTCTATGGACTTTACGGTTTTGAATACATTTTAGCAGGATCCTTTTTGTTTTCTGCTGGCAAACGCTAATTGGTTCCACCTGGAGTCAAATCCTCCACACTTTCGAGTTTTCTAGGAAGAAAGCTCCAGAAACCTGAGAAAACATGATACTTGTATTTGTAAACATGGCATTGGATTTATTTGCTGAACAGAAATATTGTGCTTTTCTCCAAAACCACTTTCACGGTGATTTTTTGGATAAATAATTACTTCAAAACTACAACAATTTGTCCAGATACTCCTAGATGAAAACAAAACTCTCTGGTGTGCTGTGCCTATCTCAATCCCAGATCTTGCTACAGCCTCTGTGTGTGTTTGTGTTTTCTGGACATTCTCTATGGACTTTACGGTTTTCAATGCATTTTAGCAGGACCCTTTTTGTTTTCTTCTGGCAAACGCTAATTGGTTCCACCTGAAGTCAAATCCTCCACTCATTCGAGTTTTCTAGGAAGAAAGATGCAGAAACCTGAGAAAAAATGATATTTCTTTCTGTAAAGATGACATTGGATGCATTTCCTGAACAGGAAGATTGTGATTTTCTCCAAAACCACGTTCACGGTGATTTTTGGTTAAATTTCACCCGAAATCCACCACAAATTGTCCAGATACTCCTGGATGAAAACAAAACTATCTGGTGATTTTTAGCTCTCTCAATCCCAGATCTTGCTACAGCCTCTGTGTGTGTTTGTGTTTTCTGGACATTCTCTATGGACTTTATGGTTTTGAATGCATTTTAGCAGGACCCTTTTTGTTTTCTGCTGGCAAACGCTAATTGGTTCCACCTGGAGTCAAATCCTCCACACTTTCGAGTTTTCTAGGAAGAAAGCTCCAGAAACCTGAGAAAACATGATATATGTATTTGTAAACATGACATTGGATTCATTTGCTGAACAGAAAAATTGTGCTTTTCTCCAAAACCACTTTCACGGTAATTTCTGGTTAAATTTCACCCGAAATCTACAACAATTTGTCCAGATACTCCTGGAGGAAAACAAAACTATCTGGTGTGTTGTGGCTATCTCAATCCCAGATCTTGCTACAGTCTCTGTGTTTGTTTGTGCTTTCTGGACATTCTCTATGGACTTTATGGTTTTGAATCCATTTTAGCATGTAAGTTTTAGTTTTTAGCTGCCAAACGCTAATTGGTTCCACCTGGAGTCAAATACTCCACACATTCTAGTTTTCTTGGAAGAAAGCTCCAGAAACCAGAGAAAACATGATATTCGTATTAGTAAACACGACATTGGATTCATTTGCTGAACAGGAAGATTGTGCTTTTCTCCAAAATCAGTTTCACGGTGATTTTTTGGTTAAATTTCACTTCAAATCTCCAAAATTTTCCATATTCTCCTGGATGGAAACAAAACTATCTTGTGATTTTTAGCTATCTCAATCCCAGATCTTGCTACAGCCTCTGTGTGTGTTTGTGTTTTCTGGACATTCTCTGTGGACTTTACGGTTTTGAATGCATTTTAGCAGGACCCTTTTTGTTTTCTGCTGGCAAACGCTAATTGGTTCCACCTGGAGTCTAATACACCACACATTCGAGTTTTCTAGGTAGAAAGCTCCAGAAACCTGAGAAAACATGATATTTGTAATAGCAAACATGACATTGTATTCATTTGCCGAACAGGAAGATTGTGCTTTTCTCCAAAACCACTTTCATGGTGATTTTTGGTTAAATTTCACCCGAAATCCACAACAATTTGTCCAGAAACTCCTTGATGAAAACAAAACTATCTGGTGTGTTTTGGCTATCTCAATCCCAGATCTTGCTACAGCCTCTGTGTGTGATTGTATTTTCTGGACATTCTCTATGGACTTTACGGTTTTGAATGCATTTTAGCAGTACCCTTTTTGTTTTCTGTTGGCAAACGTTAATTGGTTTCACCTGGAAAAATCGTCCACACCTTCGTGTTTTCTAGAAAGAAAGCTCCAGAAACCTGAGAAAACATGGTATTTGTATTTCTAAACATGACATTGGATTCATTTGCTGATCAGAAACATTGTGCTTTTCTCCAAAATCACTTTCACGGTGATTTTTTGGTTAAATTTCACTTCAAAACTACAACAATTTGTCCAGATATTCCTGGATGAAAACAAAACTATCTGGAGATTTTTTGCTATCGCAGTCCTAGATCTTGCTACAGCCTCTGTGTGTGTTTGTGTTTTCTGGATATTCTCTATGGACTTTACGGTTTTGAATGCATTTTAGCATGTAAGTTTTAGTTTTTAGCTGCCAAACGCTAATTGGTTCCACCTGGAGTAAAATCCTCCACACATTCGAGTTTTCTAGGAAGAAAGCTGCAGAAACCTGAGAAAAAATGATATTTCTTTCTGTAAACATGACATTGGATGCATTTCCTGAACAGGAAGATTGTGCTTTTCTCTAAAACCACTTTCACGGTGATTTTTGGTTAAATTTCACCCGAAATCCACAACAATTTGTCCAGATACTCCTGGATGAAAACAAAACTATCTGGTGATTTTAGCTATCTGAATCCCAGATCTTGCTACAGCCTCTGTGTCTGTTTGTGTTTTCTGGACATTCTCTATGGACTTACGGTTTTGAATGCATTTAAGCAGGACCCTTTTTCTTTTTAGCTGCCAAACGCTAATTGGTTCCACCTGGAGTCAAATCCTCTACACATTCTAGTTTTCTAGGAAGAAAGCTCCAGAAACCAGAGAAAACATGATATTCGTATTAGTAAACATGACATTGGATTCATTTGCTGAACAGGAAGATTGTGCTTTTCTCCAAAAGCACTTTCACGACGATTTTTTGGTTAAATTTCACTTCAAAACTACAACAATTTGTCCAGATACTCCTGGATGAAAACAAAACTATCTGGTGTTTTGTAGCTATCTCAATCCCAGATGTTGCTACAGCCTCTGTGTTTGTTTGTGTTTTCTGGACATTCTCTATGAACTTTACGGTTTTGAATGCATTTTAGCAGGACCCTTTTTGTTTTCTGCTGGCAAACACTAATTGGTTCCACCTGGAGTCAAATCCTCCACATATTCGAATTTTCTAGAAAGAAAGCTCCAGAAACCTGAGAAAACATGATATTTGTATTTGCAAACATGACATTGGATTCATTTGCTGAACAGAAAAATTATGCTTTTCCCCAAAACCACCTTCACGGTGATTTTTGGTTAAATTTCACTTCAAAACTACAACAATTTTCCAGATACTCCTGGATGAAAACAAAACTATATGGTGATTTTTAGCTATCTCAATCCCAGATCTTGCTACAGCCTCTGTGTGTGTTTGTGTTTTCTGGACATTCTCTATGGACTTTACGGTTTTGAATGCATTTTAGCATGTAAGTTTTTGTTTTCAGCTGGCAAATGCTAATTGGTTCCACCTGGAGTCAAATCCTCCACACATTCGAGTTTTCTAGGAAGAAAGCTCCAGAAATCTGAGACAACATGATATTTCTTTCTGTAAACATGACATTGGATTCATTTACCGAACAGGAAGATTGTGCTTTTTTCCAAAACCACTTTCACGGTGATTTTCGGTTAAATTTCACCCGAAATCCACAACAATTTGTCCAGATACTCCTGGATGAAAACAAAACTATCTGGTGATTTGTAGCTATCTCAATCCCAGATCTTGCTACAGCCTCTGTGTATGTTTGTGTTTTCAGGACATTCTCCATGGACTTTACGGTTTTGAATGCATTTTAGCAGGACGCATTTTGATTTCTGCTGGCAAACGCTAATTCATTGCACCTGGAGTCCAATCCTCCACACATTTGAGTTTTCTAGGAAGAAAGCTCCAGAAACCTGAGAAAACATGATATTTGTATTTGTAAAGATGACATTGGATTCATTTGCTGAACAGAAAAATTGTGCTTTTCCCCAAAACCACTTTCACGGTGATTCTTTGGTGAAATTTCACTTCAAAACTACAACAATTTGTCCAGATACTCCTGGATGAAAACAAAACTATCTGGTGATTTGTAGCTATCTCAATCCCAGATCTTGCAACAGCCTCTGTGTGTGTTTGTGTTTTCTGGACATTCTCTATGGACTTTACAGTTTCGAATGCATTTTAGCAGGACCCTTTTTCTTTTCTGCTGGTAAACGCTAATTGGTTCCACCTGGAGTCAAATCCTCCACACATTCGAGTTTTCTAGGAAGAAAGCTTCAGAAACCTGAGACAACATGATATTTGTATTTGTAAACATGATATTGGATTCATTTGCTGAACAGAAAGATTGTGCTTTTCTCCAAAACCACTTTCACGGTGATTTTTCGGTTAAATTTCACTTCAAATCTACAACAATTTGTCCAGATACTTCTGGATGAAATCAAAATTATCTGGTGATTTTTAGCTATCTCAATCCCAGATCTTGCAACAGCCTCTGTGTGTGTTTGTGTTTTCTGGACATTCTCTATGGACTTTACAGTTTTGAATGCATTTTAGCAGGACCCTTTTTGATTTCTGCTGGCAAACGCTAATTGGTTCCACCTGGAGTCAAATCCTCGACACATTCGAGTTTTCTAGGAAGAAAGCTCTAGAAACCTGAGAAAACATGATATTTCTTTCTGTAAACATGACATTGGATGCATTTGCCATACAGGAAGATTGTGCTTTTCTCCAAAACCACTTTCACGGTGATTTTTGGTTAAATTTCACCCGAAGTCCACAACAATTTTTCCAGAAACTCGTGGATGAAAACAAAACTATCTGGTGATTTGTAGCTATCTCAATCCCAGATCTTGCTACAGCCTCTGTGTGTGTTTGTGTTTCCTGGACATACTCTATGGACTTTACAGTTTCGAATGCATTTTAGCAGGACCCTTTTTCTTTTCTGCTGGCAAACGCTAATTGGTTACACCTGGAGTCAAATCCTCCACACATTCGAGTTTTCTAGGAAGAAAGCTCCAGAAACCTGAGACAACATGATATTTGTATTTGTAAACATGACATTGGATTAATTTGCTGAACAGAAAGATTGTGCTTTTCTCCAAAACCACTTTCACGGTGATTTTTCAGTTAAATTTCACTTCAAATCTACAACAATTTGTCCAGATACTTCTGGATGAAATCAAAATTATCTGGTGATTTTTAGCTATCTCAATCCCAGATCTTGCAACAGCCTCTGTGTGTTTTTGTGTTTTCTGGACATTCTCTATGGACTTTACAGTTTTGAATGCATTTTAGCAGGACCCTTTTTGATTTCTGCTGGCAAACGCTAATTGGTTCCACCTGGAGTCAAATCCTCGACACATTCGAGTTTTCTAGGAAGAAAGCTCCAGAAACCTGAGAAAACATGATATTTGTATTTGTAAACATGACATTGGATTCATTTGCTGAACAGAAACATTGTGCTTTTCTCCAAAACCACTTTCAAGGTGATTTCTTGGTTAAATTTCACTTCAAAATTACAACAATTTGTCCAGATACTCCTGGATGAAAACAAAACTATCTGGTGATTTGTAGCTATCTCAATCCCAGATCTTGCTACAGCCTCTGTGTGTGTTTGTGTTTCCTGGACATACTCTATGGACTTTACAGTTTCGAATGCATTTTAGCAGGACCCTTTTTCTTTTCTGCTGGCAAACGCTAATTGGTTCCACCTGGAGTCAAATCCTCCACACATTCGAGTTTTCTAGGAAGAAAGCTCCAGAAACCTGAGACAACATGATATTTGTATTTGTAAACATGACATTGGATTAATTTGCTGAACAGAAACATTGTGCTTTTCTCCAAAACCACTTTCAAGGTGATTTCTTGGTTAAATTTCACTTCAAAATTACAACAATTTGTCCAGATACTCCTGGATGAAAACAAAACTATCTGGTGATTTGTAGCTATCTCAATCCCAGACGTTGCTACAGCCTCTGTGTTTGTTTGTGTTTTCTGGACATTCTCCATGGACTTTACGGTTTTGAATGCATTTTAGCAGGACGCATTTTGATTTCTGCTGGCAAACGCTAATTCGTTGCACCTGGAGTCCAATCCTCCACACATTCGAGTTTTCTAGGAAGAAAGCTCCAGAAACCTGAGAAAACATGATATTTGTAATTGTAAAGATGACATTGGATTCATTTGCTGAACAGAAAAATTGTGCTTTTCCACAAAACCACTTTCACGGTGATTTTTTGGTTAAATTTCACTTCAAAACTACAACAATTTGTCCAGATACTCCTGGATGAAAACAAAACTATGTGGTGATTTGTAGCTATCTCAATCCCAGATCTTGCAACAGCCTCTGTGTGTGTTTGTGTTTTCTGGACATTCTCTATGGACTTTACAGTTTTGAATGCATTTTAGCAGGACCCTTTTTCTTTTCTGCTGGCAAACGCTAATTGGTTCCACCTGGAGTCAAATACTCCACACATTCGAGTTTTCTAGGAAGAAAGCTTCAGAAACCTGAGACAACATGATATTTGTATTTGTAAACATGATATTGGATTCATTTGCTGAACAGAAAGATTGTGCTTTTCCCCAAAACCACTTTCACAGTGATTTTTGTTTAAATTTCACCCGAAATCCACAACAATTTGTCCAGATACTCCTGGATTAAAACAAAAGTGTCTGGTGATTTATAACTATCTCAATCCCAGATCTTGCTACAGCCTCTGTGTGTGTTTGTGTTTTCTGGACATTCTCTATGTACTTGATGGTTTTGAATGCATTTTAGCATGTAAGTGATAATTTTTAGCTGCCAAACGCTAATTGGTTCCACCTGGAGTCAAATACTCCACACATTCGCGTTTTCTAGTAAGAAAGCTACAGAAACCTGAGAAAACATGATATTTGTATTTGTAAACATGACATTGTATTCATTTGCTGAACAGAAAGATGGTGCTTTTCTCCAAAACCACTTTCACGGTGATTTTTTGGTTAAATTTCACTTCAAAACTACAACAATTTGTCCAGATACTCTGGGATGAAAACAAAATTATCTGGTGATTTTTAGCTATCTCAATCCCAGATCTTGCTACAGCCTCTGTGTGTGTTTGTGTTTTCTGGACATTCTCTATGGACTTTACAGTTTTGAATGCATTTTAGCAGGACCCTTTTTCTTTTCTGCTGGCAAACGCTAATTGGTTCCACCTGGAGTCAAATCCTCCACACATTCGAGTTTTCTAGGAAGAAAGCTTCAGAAACCTGAGAAAACATGATATTTCTTTCTGTAAACATGACATTGGATACATTTGCCGAACAGGAAGATTGTGCTTTTCTCCAAAACCACTTTCACGGTGATTTTTTGGTTAAATTTCACTTCAAAACTACAACAACTTTTCCAGATACTCCTGGATGAAAACAAAACTATCTGGTGATTTCTAGCTATCTCAATCCCAGATCTTGCTACAGCCTCTGTGTGTGTTTGTGTTTTCTGGATATTCTCTATGTACTTTACGGTTTTGAATGCATTTTAGCATGTAAGTATTTGTTTTCTGCTGGCAAACTCTAATTGGTTCCACCTGGAGTCAAATACTCCACACATTCGAGTTTTCTAGGAAGAAAGCTTCAGAAGCCTGAGAAAACATGATATTTCTTTCTGTAAACATGACATTGGATGCATTTGCCAAACAGGAATATTGTGATTTTCTCCACAAGCAATTTCACGGTGATTTTTGGTTAAATTTCACCCGAAATCCACAACAATTTGTGCAGATACTCCTGGATGAAAACAAAATTATCTGGTGTGTTGTGGCTATCTCACTCCCAGATCTTGCTACAGCCTCTGTGTGTGTTTGTGTTTTCTGGACATTCTCTATGGAATTTACGGTTTTGAAACCATTTTAGCATGTAAGTTTTAGTTTTTAGCTGCCAAACGCTAATTGGTTACATCTGGAGTCAAATCCTCCACACATTCGAGTTTTCTAGGAAGAAAGCTTCAGAAACCTGAGAAAATATGATATTTGTATTTGTAAACATGACATTGGATTCATTTGCTGAAGAGAAAGATTGTGCTTTTCTCCAAAACCACTTTCATGGTGATTTTTTGGTTAAATTTCACTTCAAAACTACAACAATTTGTCCAGATACTCCTGGATGAAAACAAAACTATCTGGTGATTTGTAGCTATCTCAATCCCAGATCTTGCTACAGCCTCTGTGTGTGTTTGTGTTTTCTGGATATTCTCTTTGGACTTTAAGGTTTTGAATGCATTTTAGCATGTAAGTATTTGTTTTCAGCTGGCAAACGCTAATTGGTTCCACCTGGAGTCAAATCCTCCACACATTCGAGTTTTCTAGGAAGAAAGCTTCAGAAACCTGAGAAAACATGATATTTCTTTCTGCAAACATGATTTTCATACATTTGCCAAACAGGAAGATTGTGCTTTTCTCCAAAACCACTTTCATGGTTATTTTTGCTTAAATTTCACCCGAAATCCACAACAATTTGTCCAGATACTCCTGGATGAAAACAAAACTATATGGTGTGTTGTGGCTATCTCAATCCCAGATCTTGCTACAGCCTCTGTGTGTGTTTCTGTTTTCTGGACATTCTCTATGGACTTTACGGTTTTGAATGCATTTTAGGAGGACCCTTTTTGTTTTTGCTGGCAAACGCTAACTGGTTCCACCTGGATTCAAATACTCCACACATTGGTGTTTTCTAGGAAGAAAGCTTCAGAAACCTGTGAAACCATGATATTTCTTTCTGTAAACATGACATTGGATGCATTTGCCGAACAGGAAGATTGTGCTTTTCTCCATAACCACTTTCACGGTGATTTTTGGTTAAATTTCACCCGAAATCCACAACAATTTGTCCAGATACTCCTGGATGAAAACAAAACTATCTGGTGTGTTGTGGCTGTCTCAATCCCAGATCTTGCTACAGCCTCTGTGTGTGTTTGTGTTTTCTGGACATTCTCTATGGACTTTACGGTTTTCAAACCATTTTAGCATGAATCTTTTAGTTTTTAGCTGCCAAACACTAATAGGTTCCACCTGGAGTCAAATCCTCCACACATTCGAGTTTTCTAGGAAGAAAGCTTTAGAAACCTGAGAAAACATGATATTTGTATTTGTGAACATGACATTGGATTCATTTGCTGAACAGAAAGATTGTGCTTTTCTCCAAAACCACTTTCACGGTGATTTTTCGGTTAAATTTCACTTCAAAACTACAACAATTAGTCCAGATACTCCTGGATGAAAACAAAACTATCTGGTGATTTGTAGCTATCTCGATCCCAGATCTTGCTACAGCCTCTGTGTGTTTTTGTGTTTTCTGGATATTCTCTATGGACTTTAAGGTTTTGAATGCATTTTAGCATGTAAGTATTTGTTTTCAGCTGGCAAACGCTAATTGGTTCCACCTGGATTCAAATACTCCACACATTCGAGTTTTCTAGGAAGAAAGCTTCAGAAACCTGAGAAAACATGATATTTCTTTCTGTAAACATGACATTGGATACATTTGCCGAACAGGAAGATTGTGCTTTTCTCCAAAACCACTTTCATGGTGATTTTTGGTTCAATTTCACCCGAAATCCACAACAATTTGTCCAGATACTCCTGGATGAAAACAAAACTATCTGGTGTGTTGTGGCTATCTCAATCCCAGATCTTGCTACAGCCTCTCTGTGTGTTTGTGTTTTCTGGACATTCTCTATGGACTTTACGGTTTTCAAACCATTTTAGCATGAATCTTTTAGTTTTTAGCTGCCAAACACTAATAGGTTCCACCTGGAGTCAAATCCTCCACACATTCGAGTTTTCTAGGAAGAAAGCTTCATAAACCTGAGAAAACATGATATTTGTATTTGTGAACATGACATTGGATTCATTTGCTGAACAGAAAGATTGTGCTTTTCTCCAAAACCACTTTCACGGTGATTTTTCGGTTAAATTTCACTTCAAAACTACAACAATTAGTCCAGATACTCCTGGATGAAAACAAAACTATCTGGTGATTTGTAGCTATCTCAATCCCAGATCTTGCTACAGCCTCTGTGTGTGTGTGTGTTTTCTGGATATTCTCTATGGACTTTACGGTTTTGAATGCATTTTAGCAGAACCCTTTTTGTTTTCTGCTGGCAAACGCTAATTGGTTCCACCTGGAGTCAAATACTCCACACATTCGAGTTTTCTGGGAGGAAAGCTTCAGAAACCTGAGAAAACATGATATTTCTTTCTGTAAACATGACATTGGATACATTTGCCGAACAGGAAGATTGTGCTTTTCTCCAAAACCACTTTCACGGTGATTTTTCGGTTAAATTTCACTTCAAAACTACAACAATTTGTCCAGATACTCCTGGATGAAAACAAAACTATCTGGTGATTTGTAGCTATCTCAATCCCAGATCTTGCTACAGCCTCTGTGTGTGTTTGTGTTTTCTGGATATTCTCTATGGACTTTAAGGTTTTGAATACATTTTAGCATGTAAGTATTTCTTTTCAGCTGGCAAACGCTAATTGGTTCCACCTGGAGTCAAATCCTCCACACATTCGAGTTTTCTAGGAAGAAAGCTCCAGAAACCTGAGAAAACATGATATTTCTTACTGTAAACATGACATTGGATGCATGTGCCGAACAGGAAGATTGTGCTTTTCTCCAAAACCACTTTCATGGTGATTTTTGGTTCAATTTCACCCGAAATCCACAACAATTTGTCCAGATACTCCTGGATGAAAACAAAAGTATGTGGAGATTTGTGGCTATCTCAATCCCAGATCTTGCTACAGCCTCTGTGTGTGTTTGTGTTTTCTGGACATTCTCTATGGACTTTACGGTTTTGAATGCATTTTAGCAGGACCCTTTTTGTTTTCTGCTGGCAAACGCTAATTGGTTCCACCTGGAGTCAAATCCTCCACACATTCGAGTTCTCTAGGAAGAAAGCTTCAGAAACCTGAGAAAACATGATATTTCTTTCTGTAAACATGACATTGGATGCATGTGCCGAACAGGAAGATTGTGATTTTTTCCAAAACCACTTTCACAATGATTTTTGGTTAAATTTCACCCGAAATCCACAACAATTTGTCCAGATACTCCTGGATGAAAACAAAAGTATGTGGTGATTTCTGGCTATCTCAATCCCAGATCTTGCTACAGCCTCTGTGTGTGTTTGTCTTTTCTGGATATTCTCTATGGAGTTTAAGGTTTTGAATGCATTTTAGCAGGACCCTTTTTGTTTTCTGCTGGCAAACGCTAATTGGTTCCACCTGGAGTCAAATACTCCACACATTCGAGTTTTCTAGGAAGAAAGCTCCAGAAACCTGAGAAAACATGATATTTGTATTTGTAAACATGACCTTGGATGCATTTGCTGAACAGAAAGATTTTGCTTTTCTCCAAAACCACTTTCACGGTGATTTTTGGTTAAATTTCACTTCAAAACTACAACAATTTGTCCAGATACTCCTGGATTAAAACAAAACTATCTGGTGATTTGTAGCTATCTCAATCCCAGATCTTGCTATAGCCTCTGTGTTTGTTTGTGTTTTCTGGATATTCTCTATGGACTTTAAGGTTTTGAATGCATTTTAGCAGACCCTTTTTGTTTTCTGCAGGCAAATGCTAATTGGTTCCACCTGGAGTCAAACATTCCACACATTCGAGTTTTCTAGGAAGAAAGCTTCAGAAACCTGAAAACATAATATTTCTTTCTGTAAACATGACATTGGATATATTTGCCGAACAGGAAGATTGTGCTTTTCTCCAAAAGCACGTTCACGGTGATTTTTTGGTTAACTTACACTTCAAAACTACAACAATTTGTCCAGATACTCCTGGATGAAAACAAAACTATCTGGTGATTTGTAGATATCTCAATCCCACATCTTGCTACAGCCTCTGTATGTGTTTGTGTTCTCTGGATATTCTCTATGGAGTTTAAGGTTTTGAATGCATTTTAGCAGGACCCTTTTTGTTTTCTGCTGGCAAACGCTAATTGGTTCCACCTGGAGTCAAACACTCCACACATTCGAGGTTTCTAGGAAGAAAGCTTCAGAAACCTGAGAAAACATGATATTTCTTTCTGTAAACATGACATTGATACATTTGCCAAACAGAAAGATTGTGCTTTTCTCCAAAACCACTTTCACGGAGATTTTTGGGTTAAATTTCACTTCAAAACTACAACAATTTGTCCAGATACTCCTGGATGAAAACAAAACTATCTGGTGATTTGTAGCTATCTCAATCCCAGATCTTGCTACAGCCTCTGTGTGTGTTTGTGTTTTCTGGATATTCTCTATGGACTTAACGGTTGGAATGCATTTTAGCAGGACCCTTTTTATTTTCTGCTGGCAAACGCTAATTGGTTCCACCTGGAGTGAAATCCTCCACACATTCGAGTTTTCTAGGAAGGAAGCTTCAGAAACCTGAGAAAACATGATAGTTGTATTTGTAAACATGACATTGGATGCATTTGCTGAACAGAAAGATTGTGCTTTTCTCCAAAACCACTTTCACGGTGATTTTTGGTTAAATTTCACCCGAAATCCACAACAATTTGTGCAGATACTCCTGGATGAAAACAAAATTATCTGGTGTGTTGTGGCTATCTCACTCCCAGATCTTGCTACAGCCTCTGTGTGTGTTTGTGTTTTCTGGACATTCTCTATGGAATTTACGGTTTTGAAACCATTTTAGCATGTAAGTTTTAGTTTTTAGCTGCCAAACGCTAATTGGTTACATCTGGAGTCAAATCCTCCACACATTCGAGTTTTCTAGGAAGAAAGCTTCAGAAACCTGAGAAAATATGATATTTGTATTTGTAAACATGACATTGGATTCATTTGCTGAAGAGAAAGATTGTGCTTTTCTCCAAAACCACTTTCATGGTGATTTTTTGGTTAAATTTCACTTCAAAACTACAACAATTTGTCCAGATACTCCTGGATGAAAACAAAACTATCTGGTGATTTGTAGCTATCTCAATCCCAGATCTTGCTACAGCCTCTGTGTGTGTTTGTGTTTTCTGGATATTCTCTTTGGACTTTAAGGTTTTGAATGCATTTTAGCATGTAAGTATTTGTTTTCAGCTGGCAAACGCTAATTGGTTCCACCTGGAGTCAAATCCTCCACACATTCGAGTTTTCTAGGAAGAAAGCTTCAGAAACCTGAGAAAACATGATATTTCTTTCTGCAAACATGATTTTGGATACATTTGCCAAACAGGAAGATTGTGCTTTTCTCCAAAACCACTTTCATGGTGATTTTTGCTTAAATTTCACCCGAAATCCACAACAATTTGTCCAGATACTCCTGGATGAAAACAAAACTATATGGTGTGTTGTGGCTATCTCAATCCCAGATCTTGCTACAGCCTCTGTGTGTGTTTCTGTTTTCTGGACATTCTCTATGGACTTTACGGTTTTGAATGCATTTTAGGAGGACCCTTTTTGTTTTTGCTGGCAAACGCTAACTGGTTCCACCTGGATTCAAATACTCCACACATTGGTGTTTTCTAGGAAGAAAGCTTCAGAAACCTGTGAAACCATGATATTTCTTTCTGTAAACATGACATTGGATGCATTTGCCGAACAGGAAGATTGTGCTTTTCTCCATAACCACTTTCACGGTGATTTTTGATTAAATTTCACCCGAAATCCACAACTATTTGTCCATATACTCCTGGATAAAAACAAAACTATTTAGTTAATTTTAGCTATCACAATCCCAGATCTTGCTACAGCCTCTGTGTGTGTTTGTCTTTTCTGGACATTCTCTATGGACTTTAAGGTTTTGAATGCATTTTAGCAGGACCCTTTTTGTTTTCTGCTGGCAACCGCTAATAGGTTCCACCTGCAGTCAAATACTCCACACATTCAAGTTTTCTAGGAAGAAAGCTCCAGAAACCTGAGAAAACATGATATTTCTTTCTGTAAACATGACATTGGATGCATTTGCCGAACAGGAAGATTGTGATTTTCTCCAAAACCACTTTCACGGTGATTTTTTGATTAAATTTCACTTCAAAACTACAACAATTTGTCCAGATACTCCTGGATGAAAACAAAACTATCTGGTGATTTGTAGCTATCTCAATCGCAGATCTTGCTACAGCCTCTTTGTGGGTTTCTGTTTTCTGGACATTCTCTATGGACTTTAAGGTTTTGAATGCATTTTAGCAGGACCCTTTTTGTTTTCTGCTGGCAAACGCTAATTGGTTCCACCTGGAGTCAAATACTCCACACATTCGAGTTTTCGAAGAAGAAAGCTTCAGAAACCTGAGACAACATAATATTTGCATTTGTAAACATGAAATTGGATTCATTTGTTCTCTGCTGAAAACGATAATTGGTTCCACCTGGAGTCAAATACTCCACACATTCGAGTTTTCTAGGAAGAAAGCTTCAGAAACCTGAGAAAACATGATATTTCTTTCTGTAAACATGACATTGGATGCATTTGCCGAACAGGAAGATTGTGATTTTCTCCAAAAACACTTTCACGGTGATTTTTGGTTAAATTTCACCCGAAATCCACAACAATTTGTCAGATACTCCTTGATGAAAACAAAACTATCTAGTGATTTGTACCTATCTCAATCCCAGATCTTGCTACAGCCTTTGTGTGTGTTTGTGTTCTCTGGACATTCTCTATGGACTTTAAGGTTTTGAATGCATTTTAGCATGTAAGTTTTTGTTTTCTGCTGGCAAACGCTAAGTGTTCCACCTGGAGTCAAATACTCCACACATTCGAGTTTTCTAGGAAGAAAGCTCCAGAAACCTGAGAAAACATGATATTTCTTACTGTAAACATGACATTGGATGCATGTGCCGAACAGGAAGATTGTGATTTTTTCCAAAACCACTTTCACGGTGATTTTTGGTTAAGTTTCACCCGAAATCCACAACAATTTGTCCAGATACTCCTGGATGAAAACAAAAGTATGTGGAGATTTGTGGCTATCTCAATCCCAGATCTTGCTACAGCCTCTGTGTGTGTTTGTGTTTTCTGGACATTCTCTATGGACTTTACGGTTTTGAATGCATTTTAGCAGGACCCTTTTTGTTTTCTGCTGGCAAACGCTAATTGGTTCCACCTGGAGTCAAATCCTCCACACATTCGAGTTCTCTAGGAAGAAAGCTTCAGAAACCTGAGAAAACATGATATTTCTTTCTGTAAACATGACATTGGATGCATGTGCCGAACAGGAAGATTGTGATTTTTTCCAAAACCACTTTCACAATGATTTTTGGTTAAATTTCACCCGAAATCCACAACAATTTGTCCAGATACTCCTGGATGAAAACAAAAGTATGTGGTGATTTCTGGCTATCTCAATCCCAGATCTTGCTACAGCCTCTGTGTGTGTTTGTCTTTTCTGGATATTCTCTATGGAGTTTAAGGTTTTGAATGCATTTTAGCAGGACCCTTTTTGTTTTCTGCTGGCAAACGCTAATTGGTTCCACCTGGAGTCAAATACTCCACACATTCGAGTTTTCGAAGAAGAAAGCTTCAGAAACCTGAGACAACATAATATTTGCATTTGTAAACATGACATTGGATTCATTTGTTCTCTGCTGAAAACGATAATTGGTTCCACCTGGAGTCAAATACTCCACACATTCGAGTTTTCTAGGAAGAAAGCTTCAGAAACCTGAGAAAACATGATATTTCTTTCTGTAAACATGACATTGGATGCATTTGCCGAACAGGAAGATTGTGATTTTCTCCAAAAACACTTTCACGGTGATTTTTGGTTAAATTTCACCCGAAATCCACAACAATTTGTCAGATACTCCTTGATGAAAACAAAACTATCTGGTGATTTGTACCTATCTCAATCCCAGATCTTGCTACAGCCTTTGTGTGTGTTTGTGTTCTCTGGACATTCTCTATGGATTTTAAGGTTTTGAATGCATTTTAGCATGTAAGTTTTTGTTTTCTGCTGGCAAACGCTAAGTGTTCCACCTGGAGTCAAATACTCCACACATTCGAGTTTTCTAGGAAGAAAGCTCCAGAAACCTGAGAAAACATGATATTTCTTTCTGTAAACATGACATTGGATGCATGTGCCGAACAGGAAGATTGTGATTTTTTCCAAAACCACTTTCACGGTGATTTTTGGTTAAATTTCACCCGAAATCCACAACAATTTGTCCAGATACTCCTGGATGAAAACAAAAGTATGTGGTGATTTCTGGCTATCTCAATCCCAGATCTTGCTACAGCCTCTGTGTGTGTTTGTCTTTTCTGGATATTCTCTATGGAGTTTAAGGTTTTGAATGCATTTTAGCAGGACCCTTTTTGTTTTCTGCTGGCAAACGCTAATTGGTTCCACCTGGAGTCAAATACTCCACACATTCGAGTTTTCGAAGAAGAAAGCTTCAGAAACCTGAGACAACATAATATTTGCATTTGTAAACATGACATTGGATTCATTTGTTCTCTGCTGAAAACGATAATTGGTTCCACCTGGAGTCAAATACTCCACACATTCGAGTTTTCTAGGAAGAAAGCTCCAGAAACCTGAGAAAACATGATATTTGTATTTGTAAACATGACCTTGGATGCATTTGCTGAACAGAAAGATTTTGCTTTTCTCCAAAACCACTTTCACGGTGATTTTTGGTTAAATTTCACTTCAAAACTACAACAATTTGTCCAGATACTCCTGGATTAAAACAAAACTATCTGGTGATTTGTAGCTATCTCAATCCCAGATCTTGCTATAGCCTCTGTGTGTGTTTGTGTTTTCTGGATATTCTCTATGGACTTTAAGGTTTTGAATGCATTTTAGCAGACCCTTTTTGTTTTCTGCAGGCAAATGCTAATTGGTTCCACCTGGAGTCAAACATTCCACACATTCGAGTTTTCTAGGAAGAAAGCTTCAGAAACCTGAGAAAACATAATATTTCTTTCTGTAAACATGACATTGGATATATTTGCCGAACAGGAAGATTGTGCTTTTCTCCAAAAGCACGTTCACGGTGATTTTTTGGTTAACTTACACTTCAAAACTACAACAATTTGTCCAGATACTCCTGGATGAAAACAAAACTATCTGGTGATTTGTAGATATCTCAATCCCACATCTTGCTACAGCCTCTGTATGTGTTTGTGTTCTCTGGATATTCTCTATGGAATTTAAGGTTTTGAATGCATTTTAGCAGGACCCTTTTTGTTTTCTGCTGGCAAACGCTAATTGGTTCCACCTGGAGTCAAACACTCCACACATTCGAGGTTTCTAGGAAGAAAGCTTCAGAAACGTGAGAAAACATGATATTTCTTTCTGTAAACATGACATTGATACATTTGCCAAACAGAAAGATTGTGCTTTTCTCCAAAACCACTTTCACGGAGATTTTTGGGTTAAATTTCACTTCAAAACTACAACAATTTGTCCAGATACTCCTGGATGAAAACAAAACTATCTGGTGATTTGTAGCTATCTCAATCCCAGATCTTGCTACAGCCTCTGTGTGTGTTTGTGTTTTCTGGATATTCTCTATGGACTTAACGGTTGGAATGCATTTTAGCAGGACCCTTTTTATTTTCTGCTGGCAAACGCTAATTGGTTCCACCTGGAGTGAAATCCTCCACACATTCGAGTTTTCTAGGAAGGAAGCTTCAGAAACCTGAGAAAACATGATAGTTGTATTTGTAAACATGACATTGGATGCATTTGCTGAACAGAAAGATTGTGATTTTTTCCTAAACCACTTTCACGGTGATTTTTGGTAAAATTTCACCCGAAATCCACAACAGTTTGTCCAGATACTCCTGGATGAAAACAAAACTATCTGGTGATTTGTAGCTATCTCAATCCCAGATCTTGCTACAGCCTCTGTGTGTGTTTGTGTTTTCTGGATATTCTCTATGGACTTTAAGGGTTTGAATGCATTTTAGCAGGACCGCTTTTGTTTACTGCTGGCAAACGCTAATTGGTTCCACCTGGAATCAAATACTCCACACATTCGAGTTTTCTAGGAAGAAAGCTTCAGAAACCTGAGAAAACATGATATTTGTATTTGTAAACATGGCATTGGATGCATTTGCCGAACAGGAAGATTGTGCTTTTCTCCAAAACCACTTTCACGGTGATTTTTTAGTTAGATTTCACTTCAAAACTACAACAGTTTGTCCAGATACTCCTGGATGAAAACAAAACTACCTGGTGATTTGTAGCTATCTCAATCCGAGATCTTGCTACACCCTCTGTGTGTCTTTGTGTTTTCTGGATATTCTCTATGGACTTTAAGGTTTTGAATGCATTTTAGCAGGACCCTTTTTGTTTTCTGCTGGCAAACGCTAATTGGTTCCACCTGGAGTCAAACACTCCACACATTCGAGTTTTCCAGGAAGAAAGCTTCAGAAACCTGAGAAAACATGATATCTCTTTCTATAAACATGACATTGGATACATTTGCCGAACAGGAAGATTGTGCTTTTCTCCAAAACCACTTTCATGGTGATTTTTGTTTAAATTTCACCCGAAATCCACAACAATTTGTCCAGATACTCCTGGAGGAAAACAAAACTATCTGGTGATTTGTAGCTATCTCAATCCCAGATCTTGCTACAGCCTCTGTGTGTGTTTGTGTTTTCTGGATATTCTCTATGGACTTAAAGGTTTGGAATGCATTTTAGCAGGACCCTTTTTGTTTTCTGCTGGCAAACGCTAATTGGTTCCACCTGGAGTCAAATCCTCCACACATTCGAGTTTTCTAGGAAGAAAGCTTCAGAAACCTGAGAAAACATGATATTTCTTTCTGTAAACATGACATTGGATGCATGTGCCGAACAGGAAGATTGTGATTTTTTCCAAAACCACTTTCACGGTGATTTTTTGTTAAATTTCACCCGAAATCCACAATAATTTTTCCAGATACTCCTGGATGAAAACAAAACTATCTGGTGATTTCTAGCTATCTCAATCCCAGATCTTGCTACAGCCTCTGTGTGTGTTTGTGTTTTCTGGAGATTCTCTATGGACTTTAAGGTTTTGAATGCATTTTAGCAGGACCCTTTTTGTTTTCTGCTGGCAAACGCTAATTGGTTCCACCTGGAGTCAAACAATCCACCCATTCGAGTTTTCTAGGAAGAAAGCTTCAGAAACCTGAGAAAACATGATATTTCTTTCTGTAAACATGACATTTGTACACTTGCTGAACAGGGAGATTGTGCTTTTCTCCAAAATCACGTTCACGGTGATTTTTGGTTAAATTTCACCCGAAATCCACAACAATTTGTCCAGATACTCCTGGATTAAAACAAAACTATCTGGTGATTTGTAGCTATCTCAATCCCAGATCTTGCTACAGCCTCTGTGTGTGTTTGTGTTTTCTGGATATTCTCTATGGACTTTAAGGTTTTGAATGCATTTTAGCATGTAAGGTTTGTCCAGTTTTAGTTTTTAGCTGCCATACGCTAATTGTTTCCACCTGGAGTGAAATCCACCACACATTCGAGTTTTCTAGGAAGAAAGCTTCAGAAACCTGAGAAAACATGATATTTGTACTTGTGAACATGACTTTGGATTCATTTGCAGGAGAGGAAGATTGTGCTTTTCTCCAAAACCACTTTCACGGTGATTTTTGGTTAAATTTCACCCGAAATCCACAACAATTTGTCCAGGTGCTCCTGGATGAAAACAAAACTATGTGGTGTGTTGTGGCTATCTCAATCCCAGATCTTGCTACATCCTCTGTGTGTGTTTGTGTTTTCTGGATATTCTCTATGGAGTTTAAGGTTTTGAATGCATTTTAGCAGGACCCTTTTTGTTTTCTGCTGGCAAACGCTAATTGGTTCCACCTGGAGACAAACACTCCACACATTCGAGGTTTCTAGGAAGAAAGCTTCAGAAACCTGAGAAAACATGATATTTGTATTTGTAAACATAACATTGGATTCATTTACTGAACAGAAAGATTGTGCTTTTCTCCAAAACCACTTTCACGGTGATTTTTTGGTTAAATTTCACGTCAAAACTTCAACAATTTGTCCATAAACTCCTGGATGAAAACAACACTATCTGGTGATTTGCAGCTATCTGAATCCCAGATCTTGCTACAGCCTCTGTGTGTGTTTGTGTTTTCTGGACATTCTCTATTGACTTTACGGTTTTGAATGCATTTTAGCATGTACGTTTTTCTTTTCAGCTGGCAAACGCTAATTGGTTCCACCTGGAGTCAAATCCTCCACACATTCGAGTTTTCTAGGAAGAAAGCTTCAGAAACCTGAGAAAACATGATATTTCTTTCTGTAAACATGATATTGGATGCATTTACCAAACAGGAAGATTGTGATTTCCTCAAAACCACTTTCACGGTGATTTTTGGTTAAATTTCACCCGAAATCCACAACAATTTGTCAAGATACTCCTGGATGAAAACAAAACTATCTGGTGATTTGTAGCTATCTCAATCCCAGATCTTGCTGCAGTCTCTGTGTGTTTGTGTTTTCTGGATATTCTCTATGGACTTTAAGGTTTTGAATGCATTTTAGCAGGACCCTTTTTGTTTTCTGCTGGCAAACTCTAATTGGTTCCACCTGGAGTCAAATCCTCCACACATTCGAGTTCTCTAGGAAGAAAGCTTCAGAAACCTGAGAAAACATGATATTTCTTTCTGTAAACATGACATTGGATACATTTCCCGAAGAGGAAGATTGTGCTTTTCTCCAAAACTACTTTCACGGTGATTTTTGGTTAAATTGCGATTCAAAACTACAACAATTTGTCCAGATACTCCTGGATGAAAACAAAACTATCTGGTGATTTGTAGGTATCTCAATCCCAGATCTTGCTACAGCCTCTGTGTGTGTTTGTGTTTTCTGGATATTCTCTATGGACTTTAAGGTTTTGAATGCATTTTAGCAGGACCCTTTTTATTTTCTGCTTGTAAAAGCTAATTGGTTCCACCTGGAGTCAAATCCTCCACACATTCGAGTTTTCTAGGAAGAAAGCTTCAGAAACCTGAGAAAACATGATATTTCTTTCTGTAAACATGACATTGGATACATTTGCCAAACAGGAAGATTGTGATTTTCTCCAAAACCACTTTCACGGTGATTTTTGGTTAAATTTCACCCAAAATCCACAACAATTTGCGCAGATACTCCTGGATGAAAACAAAATTATCTGGTGTGTTGTGGCTATCTCAATCCCAGATCTTGCTACAGCCTCTGTGTGTGTTTGTGTTTTTGGACATTCTCTATGGACTTTACGGTTTTGAAACCATTTTAGCATGTAAGTTTTAGTTTTTAGCTGCCAAACGCTAATTGGTTCCACTTGGAGTCAAATACTCCACACATTCGAGTTTTCTAGGAAGAAAGCTTCAGAAACCTGAGAAAACATGATATTTGTATTTGTAAACATGACATTGGATTCATTTGCTGAACAGAAAGATTGTGCTTTTCTCCAAAACCACTTTCACGGTGATTTTTTGGTTAAATTTCACGTCAACACTACAAAATTTTTTCCAGATACTCCTGGATGAAAACAAAACTATCTGGTGATTTGTGGCTATCTCAATCCCAGATCTTGCTACAGCCTCTGTGTGTGTTTGTGTTTTCTGGATATTCTCTATGGACTTTAAGGTTTTGAATGCATTTTAGCAGGACCCTTTTTGTTTTCTGCTGGCAAACGCTAATTGGTTCCACCTGGGGTGAAATCCACCACACATTCGAGTTTTCTAGGAAGAGGGCTTCAGAAACATGAGAAAACATGATATTTCTTTCTTTAAACATGACATTGGATGCATTTGCTGAACAGAAAGATTGTGCTTTTCTCCAAAACCACTTTCACGGTGATTTTTTGGTTAAATTTCAATTCAAAACTACAACAATTTGTCCAGATACTCCAGGATGAAAACAAAACTATCTGGTGATTTGTAGTCATCTCAATCCCAGATCTTGCGCCAGCCTCTGTGTGTGTTTGTGTTTTCTGGATATTCTCTATGGACTTTAAGGTTTTGAATGCATTTTAGCATGTAAGTTTTGTCCAGTTTTAGTTTTTAGCTGGCAAACGCTAATTGGTTCCACCTGGGGTCAAATACTCCACACATTCGAGGTTTCTAGGAAGAAAGCTCCAGAAACCTGACAAAACATGATATTTGTATTTGTAAACATGACATTGGATTCATTTGCTGAACAGAAAGATTGTGCTTTTCTCCAAAACCACTTTCACGGTGATTTTTTGGTTAAATTTCACGTCAAAACTAAAAAAATTTGTCCAGATACTCCTGGATGAAAACAATACTATCTGGTGATTTGTAGCTATCTCAATCCCAGATCTTGCTACAGCCTCTGTGTGTGTTTGTGTTTTCTGGATATTCTCTATGGACTTTAAGGTTTTGAATGCATTTTCGCAGGACCCTTTTTGTTTTCTGCTGGCAAACGCTAATTAGTTCCACCTGGAGTCAAATCCTCCACACATTCGAGTTTTCTAGGAAGAAAGCTCCAGAAACCTGAGAAAACATGATATTTGTATTTGTAAACATGACATTGGATGCATTTGCCGAACAGAAAGATTGTGCTTTTCTCCACAACCACTTTCACGGTGATTTTTTGGTTAAATTTCACCAGAAATCCACAACAATTTGTCCAGATACTCCTGGATGAAAACAAAACTATCTGGTGATTTGTAGCTATCTCAATCCCAGATCCTGCTACAGTCTCTGTGTGTTTGTGTTTTCTGGATATTCTCTACGGACTTTAAGGTTTTGAATGCATTTTAGTAGGACCCTTTTTGTTTTCAGCTGGCAAACGCTAATTGGTTCCACCTGGAGTCAAATACTACACACATTCGAGTTTTCTAGGATGAAAGATTCAGAAACCTGAGAAAACATGATATTTCTTTCTGTAAACATGATATTTGATGCATTTACCAAACAGGAAGATTGTGATTTCCTCAAAACCACTTTCACGGTGATTTTTGGTTAAATTTCACCCGAAATCCACAACAATTTGTCCAGATACTCCTGGATGAAAACAAAACTATCTGGTGATTTGTAGCTATCTCAATCCCAGATCTTGCTACAGCCTCTGTGTGTGTTTGTGTTTTCTGGATATTCTCTATGCACTTTAAGGTTTTGAATGCATTTTAGTAGGACCCTTTTTGTTTTCTGCTGGCAAACGCTAATTGGTTCCACCTGGAGTCAAATCCTCCACACATTCGAGTTTTCTAGGAAGAAAGCTTCAGAAACCTGAGAAAACATGATATTTCTTTCTGTAAACATGACATTGGATACATTTGCCGAACAGGAAGATTGTGATTTTCTCCACAACCACTTTCACGGTGATTTTTGGTTAAATTTCACCTGAAATCCACAACAATTTGTGCAGATACTCCTGGATGAAAACAAAATTATCTGGTGTGTTGTGGCTATCTCAATCCCAGATCTTGCTACAGCGTCTGTGTGTGTTTGTGTTTTTGGACATTCTCTATGGACTTTACGGTTTTGAAACCATTTTAGCATGTAAGTTTTAGTTTTTAGCTGGCAAACGCTAATTGGTTCCACTTGGATTCAAATACTCCACACATTCGAGTTTTCTAGGAAGAAAGCTCCAGAAACCTGAGAAAACATGATATTTGTATTTGTAAACATGACATTCGATGCATTTGCCAAACAGAAAGATTGTGCTTTTCTCCAAAACCACTTTCACGGGGATTTTTTGGTTAAATTTCAATTCAAAACTAAAAAAAATTTGTCCAGATACTCCTGGATGAAAACAATACTATCTGGTGATTTGTAGCTATCTCAATCCCAGATCTTGCTACAGCCTCTGTGTGTGTTTGTGTTTTCTGGATATTCTCTATGGACTTTAAGGTTTTGAATGCATTTTAGCAGGACCCTTTTTGTTTTCTGCTGGCAAACGCTAATTAGTTCCACCTGGAGTCAAATCCTCCACACATTCGAGTTTTCTAGGAAGAAAGCTTCAGAAACCTGAGAAAACATGATATTTGTATTTGTAAACATGACATTCGATGCATTTGCCAAACAGAAAGATTGTGCTTTTCTCCAAAACCACTTTCACGGTGATTTTTTGGTGAAATTTCAATTCAAAACTACAACAATTTGTCCAGATACTCCAGATGAAAACAAAACTATCTGGTGATTTGTAGCCATCTCAATCCCAGATCTTGCTGCAGCCTCTGTGTGTGTTTGTGTTTTCTGGATATTCTCTATGGACTTTAAGGTTTGGAATGCATTTTAGCATGTAAGTTTTGTCCAGTTTTAGTTTTTAGCTGGCAAACGCTAATTGGTTCCACCTGGAGTCAAATACTCCACACATTCGAGTTTTCTAGGAAGAAAGCTCCAGAAACCTGAGAAAATATGATATTTGTATTTGTAAAAATGACATTGGATTCATTTGCTGAACAGAAAGATTGTGCTTTTCTCCAAAACCACTTTCACGGGGATTTTTTGGTTAAATTTCATGTCAAAACTAAAAAAATTTGTCCAGATACTCCTGGATGAAAACAATACTATCTGGTGATTTGTAGCTATCTCAATCCCAGATCTTGCTACAGCCTCTGTGTGTGTTTGTGTTTTCTGGATATTCTCTATGGACTTTAAGGTTTTGAATGCATTTTAGCAGGACCCTTTTTGTTTTCTGCTGGCAAACGCTAATTAGTTCCACCTGGAGTCAAATCCCCCACACATTCGAGTTTTCTAGGAAGAAAGCTCCAGAAACCTGAGAAAACATGATATTTGTATTTGTAAACATGACATTCGATGCATTTGCCAAACAGAAAGATTGTGCTTTTCTCCAAAACCACTTTCACGGTGATTTTTTGGTTAAATTTCACCAGAAATCCACAACAATTTGTCCAGATACTCCTGGATGAAAACAAAACTATCTGGTGATTTGTAGCTATCTCACTCCCAGATCTTGCTACAGCCTCTGTGTGTGTTTGTGTTTTCTGGATATTCTCTATGGACTTTAAGGTTTTGAATGCATTTTAGCAGGAGCCTTTTTGTTTTCTGCTGGCAAACGCTAATTGGTTCCACCTGGAGTCAAATCCTCCACACATTCGAGTTTTCTAGGAAGAAAGCTTCAGAAACCTGGGAAAACATGATATTTCTTTCTGTAAACATGACATTGGATGCATTTGCCGAACAGGAAGATTGTGATTTTCTCCACAACCACTTTCACGGTGATTTTTTGGTGAAATTTCACTTCAAAACTACAACAATTTGTCCAGATACTCCTGGATGAAAACAAAACTATCTGTTCTACTTAATATGACTGGTTTAGATCTGTAATTGATGCACAGTTATTCTTAAGTGTTGAAAATTAACTGCAATGTGATCCCTGTTGAACATGGTGGTGGGAATGGGAGAGGGAAGAGATGTATAATTTGGGACATGCTCAGGCTGACTTGCCCCAAGTGGTGGAGTTGGAAGCATACCAGGGGATTCCAATTCAATCCCATCAAGGTGGCATGTACCAATGCCATCTCACTGTTCCAGGTGATCAGTTTCAGTTCACAGTTGGTCATGGTGAAGGGACTGGGAGTCAAAGGGAGCACATAGACAAGTCTAGTACCTGCTAACGCTAACTGATGGAGTAAATAAAGGGGAGAGTGATCCAACATGGGAAGTGAGATACTCAGCAGACTCATAGAATGGCAGATGTCCTAAATAGCACTCTGGCCTCAGAATCAGCCCTAAAGGCATTCGGAGCTGGCTGAAAAGCTCATGAGAGTATTTCAGGCATGGAAAGCCAAGCACTCTGGCAAAAGATCTCTGCGAGTGAGATCCCAGTGGAAAGAACAGGCCATCAAAGAAGGAGGTACCTTTCTCTGAAGGGAGGAGAGAACCTCCACTTTGACTATGAGCTTGTCTAAACAAGATAAGAATCAGAGAACTCAGAGGGCTTCCATAGCCTTGGAAACTCATGACTGGAGCATAGGGAGATTACTGATGCCATAGACAGGAGTGTCAATTGGTAAAGTCAACAACAGGAGTCACTGTGCACTTACTCCTCATGTAGGATCTCTATCCTTAATGTGCTGTACATTGAGATTTAATGCTATAACGTGTACTCAAACAATATATTTCACTTTGTGTTTCTATGGGGGTGCAAACTGTTGAAATCCTTACTTAATGCATACTAAACTGATCCTCTGTAAAAAAAAAAAAAAAAAAAAAAAAAAAAAAAAAAAAAAAAAAAAAAAGAAAGAAAGAAATTATCAATTCCCAACTTGACTCTCACTGGGATTAAAAATGACAATAGGTCTGCTCTGATTTCATCATCATTTTAAAAAATCATCTATTATTTTTCACTTTATGTTTCTGTGTGGGAGCAAACTGTTGAAATCCATACTTAATGTATACTAAGCTGATCTTCTGTATATTAAGATAATCGAAAATGAATCTTGATGTGAATGGAAGGGGAGAGGGAGTGGGAAAGGGGAGGGTTGTGGGTGGGAGGGACGGTATGGGGGGAAAGCCATTGTAATCCATAAGTCGTACTTTGGAAATTTATATGCATTAAATAAAAGTTTAAAAAAAAAAGAAAAAAAAAAAGAAAACAAAACTATCTGGTGATTTGTAGCTATCTCACTCCCAGATCTTGCTACAGCCTCTGTGTGTGTTTGTGTTTTCTGGATATTCTCTATGGACTTTAAGGTTTTGAATGCATTTTAGCAGGACCCTTTTTGTTTTCTGCTGGCAAACGCTAATTGGTTCCACCTGGAGTCAAATACTCCACACATTCGAGTTTTCTAGGAAGAAAGCTTCAGAAACCTGAGAAAACATGATATTTGTATTTGTAAACATGACATTGGATACATTTGCTGCACAGGAAGATTGTGCTTTTCTCCAAACCACTTTCACGGTGATTTTTTGGTTAAATTTCACTTCAAAACTACAACAATTTGTCCAGATACTCCTGGATGAAAACAAAACTATCTGGTGATTTGTAGCTATCTCAATCCCAGATCTTGCTACAGCCTCTGTGTGTGTTTGTGTTTTCTGGATATTCTCTATGGACTTTAAGGTTTTCAATGCATTTTAGCAGGACCCTTTTTGTTTTCTGTTGGCAAACGCTAATTGGTTCCACCTGGAGTCAAATCCTCCACACATTCGAGATTTATAGGAAGAAAGCTTGAGAAACCTGAGAAAACATGATATTTCTTTCTGTAAACATGACATTGGATACATCTGCAGGAGAGGAAGATTGTGTTTTTCTCCACAACCACTTTCACGGTGATTTTTTGGTTAAATTTCACTTCAAAACTACAACAATTTGTCCAGATACTCCAGGATGAAAACAAAACTATCTAGTGATTTGTAGCCATCTCAATCCCAGATCTTGCTACAGCCTCTGTGTGTGTTTGTGTTTTCTTGATATTCTCTACGGATTTTAAGGTTTTGAATGCATTTTAGCATGTAAGGTTTGTCCAGTTTTAGTTTTCTGCTGGCAAAGGCTAATTGGTTCCACCTGGAGTCAAGTCCACCACACATTCGAGTTTTCTAGGAAGAAAGCTTCAGAAACCTGAGAAAACATGATATTTGTATTTGTAAACATGAGATTGGATTCATTTGCAGAAGAGGAAGATTGTGCTTTTCTCCAAAACCACTTTCACGGTGATTTTTGGTTAAATTTCACCCGAAATCCACAACAATTTGTCCAGGTGCTCCTGGATGAAAAGAAAACTATGTGGTGTGTTGTGGCTATCTCAATCCCAGATCTTGCTACAGCCTCTGTGTGTGTTTGTGTTTTCTGGATATTCTCTATGGACTTTAAGGTTTTGAATGCATTTTAGCAGGACCCTTTTTGTTTTGTGCTGGCAAAGGCTAATTGGTTCCACCTGGAGACAAACACTCCACACATTCGAGGTTTCTAGGAAGAAAGCTTCAGAAACCTGAGAAAACATGATATTTGTATTTGTAAACATAACATTGGATTCATTTACTGAACAGAAAGATTGTGCTTTTCTCCAAAACCACTTTCACGGTGATTTTTTGGTTAAATTTCACGTCAAAACTTCAACAATTTGTCCATAAACTCCTGGATGAAAACAAAACTATCTGGTGATTTGTAGCTATCTCAATCCCAGATCTTGCTACAGCCTCTCTGTGTGTTTGTGTTTTCTGGACATTCTCTATGGACTTTACGGTTTTGAAACCATTTTAGCAGTACCCTTTTTGTTTTCTGCTGGCAAACGCTAATTGGTTCCACCTGGAGTCAAATCCTCCACACATTCGAGTTTTCTAGGAAGAAAGCTTCAGAAACCTGAGAAAACATGATATTTCTTTCTGTAAACATGACATTGGATACATTTCCCGAAGAGGAAGATTGTGATTTTCTCCAAAACCACTTTCAGGGTGATTTTTTGGTGAAATTTCATTTCAAAACTACAACAAATTGTCCAGATACTCCTGGATGAAAACAAAATTATCTGGTGTGTTGTGGCTATCTCAATCCCAGATCTTGCTACAGCGTCTGTGTGTGTTTGTGTTTTTGGACATTCTCTATGGACTTTACGGTTTTGAAACCATTTTAGCATGTAAGTTTTAGTTTTTAGCTGCCAAACGCTAATTGGTTCCACTTGGAGTCAAATACTCCACACATTCGAGTATTCTAGGAAGAAAGCTTCAGAAACCTGAGAAAACATGATATTTGTATTTGTAAACATGACATTGGATTCATTTGCTGAACAGAAAGATTCTGCTTTTCTCCAAAACCACTTTCACGGTGATTTTTTGGTTAAATTTCACGTCAACACTACAAAAATTTGTCCAGATACTCCTGGATGAAAACAAAACTATCTGGTGATTTGTAGCTATCTCAATCCCAGATCTTGCTACAGCCTCTGTGTGTGTTTGTGTTTTCTGGATATTCTCTATGGACTTTAAGGTTTTGAATGCATTTTAGCAGTACCCTTTTTGTTTTCTGCTGGGAAACGCTAATTGGTTCCACCTAGAGTCAAATCCTCCACACATTCGAGCTTTCTAGGAAGAAAGCTTCAGAAACCTGAGAAAACATAATATTTCTTTCTGTAAACATGACATTTGATACATTTGCCGAACAGGAAGATTGTGATTTTCTCCACAACCACTTTCACGGTGATTTTTGGTTAAATTTCACCTGAAATCCACAACAATTTGTGCAGATACTCCTGGATGAAAACAAAATTATCTGGTGTGTTGTGGCTATCTCAATCCCAGATCTTGCTACAGCGTCTGTGTGTGTTTGTGTTTTTGGACATTCTCTATGGACTTTACGGTTTTGAAACCATTTTAGCATGTAAGTTTTAGTTTTTAGCTGCCAAACGCCTATTGGTTCCACTTGGAGTCAAATACTCCACACATTCGAGTTTTCTAGGAAGAAAGCTCCAGAAACCTGAGAAAACATGATATTTCTTTCTGTAAACATGACATTGGATGCATTTGCTGAACAGAAAGATTGTGCTTTTCTCCAAAACCACTTTCACGGTGATTTTTTGGTTAAATTTCAATTCAAAACTACAACAATTTGTCCAGATACTCCAGATGAAAACAAAACTATCTGGTGATTTGTAGCCATCTCAATCCCAGATCTTGCTGCAGCCTCTGTGTGTGTTTGTGTTTTCTGGATATTCTCTATGGACTTTAAGGTTTTGAATGCATTTTAGCATGTAAGTTTTGTCCAGTTTTAGTTTTTAGCTGGCAAACGCTAATTGGTTCCACCTGGAGTCAAATACTCCACACATTCGAGTTTTTAGGAAGAAAGCTCCAGAAACCTGAGAAAATATGATATTTGTATTTGTAAACATGACATTGGATTAATTTGCTGAACAGAAAGATTGTGCTTTTCTCCAAAACCACTTTCACGGTGATTTTTTGGTTAAATTTCACGTCAAAACTAAAAAAATTTGTCCAGATACTCCTGGATGAAAACAAAACTATCTGGTGATTTGTAGCTATCTCAATCCCAGATCTTGCTACAGCCTCTGTGTGTGTTTGTGTTTTCTGGATATTCTCTATGGACTTTAAGGTTTTGAATGCATTTTAGCAGGACCCTTTTTGTTTTCTGCTGGCAAACGCTAATTAGTTCCACCTGGAGTCAAATCCTCCACACATTCGAGTTTTCTAGGAAGAAAGCTCCAGAAACCTGAGAAAACATGATATTTGTATTTGTAAACATGACATTCGATGCATTTGCCAAACAGAAAGATTGTGCTTTTCTCCAAAACCACTTTCACGGTGATTTTTTTGTTAAATTTCACCAGAAATCCACAACAATTTGTCCAGATACTCCTGGATGAAAACAAAACTATCTGGTGATTTGTAGCTATCTCAATCCCAGATCTTGCTACAGCCTCTGTGTGTGTTTGTGTTTTCTGGATATTCTGTATGGACTTTAAGGTTTTGAATGCATTTTAGGAGGACCCTTTTTGTTTTCTGCTGGGAAACGCTAATTGGTTCCACCTGGAGACAAACACTCCACACATTCGAGGTTTCTAGGAAGAAAGCTTCAGAAACCTGAGAAAACATGATATTTGTATTTGTAAACATAACATTGGATTCATTTGCTGAACAGAAAGATTGTGCTTTTCTCCAAAACCACTTTCACGGTGATTTTTTGGTTAAATTTCACCTGAAATCCACAACAATTTGACCAGATACTCCTGGATGAAAACAACACTATCTGGTGATTTGCAGCTATCTGAATCCCAGATCTTGCTACAGCCTCTGTGTGTGTTTGTGTTTTCTGGACATTCTCTATTGACTTTACGGTTTTGAATGCATTTTAGCATGTACGTTTTTCTTTTCAGCTGGCAAACGCTAATTGGTTCCACCTGGAGTCAAATCCTCCACACATTCGAGTTTTCTAGGAAGAAAGCTTCAGAAACCTTAGAAAACATGATATTTCTTTCTGTAAACATGACATTGGTTTCATTTGCAGAGCAGAAAAATTGTGCTTTTCTCCAAAACCACTTTCACGGTGATTTTTTGGTTAAATTTCACCTGAAATCCACAACAATTTGTCCAGATACTCCTGGATGAAAACAAAACTATCCGGTGAGTAGCAGCTATCTCAATCCCAGATCTTGCTACAGCCTCTGTGTGTGTTTGTGTTTTCTGGATATTCTCTATTGACTTTAAGGTTTTGAATGCATTTTAGCAGGACCCTTTTTGTTTTCTGCTTGCATACGCTAATTGGTTCCACCTGGAGTCAAATCCTCCACACATTCGAGTTTTCTAGGAAGAAAGCTTCAGAAACCTGAGAAAACATGATATTTGTATTTGTAAACATGACATTGGATACATTTGCAGAAGAGGAAGATTGTGATTTTCTCCAAAACCACTTTCACGGTGATATTTGGTTAAATTTCACCCGAAATCCACAACAATTTGTCCAGGTGCTCCTGGATGAAAACAAAACTATGTGGTGTGTTGTGTCTATCTCAATCCCAGATCTTGCTACAGCCTCTGTGTGTGTTTGTGTTTTCTGGATATTCTCTTTGGACTTTAAGGTTTTGAATGCATTTTAGCAGGACCCTTTTTGTTTTCTGCTGGCAAACGCTAATTGGTTCCACCTGGAGACAAACACTTCACACATTCGAGGTTTCTCGGAAGAAAGCTTCAGAAACCTGAGAAAACATGATATTTGTATTTGTAAACATAACATTGGATTCATTTGCTGAACAGAAAGATTGTGCTTTTCTCCAAAACCACTTTCACGGTGATTTTTTGGTTAAATTTCACGTCAAAACTTCAACAATTTGTCCATAAACTCCTGGATGAAAACAACACTATCTGGTGATTTGCAGCTATCTGAATCCCAGATCTTGCTACAGCCTCTATGTGTGTTTGTGTTTTCTGGACATTCTCTATGGACTTTAAGGTTTTGAATTCATTTTAGCATGTAAGTTTTTGTTTTCTGCTGGCAAACGCTAAATGGTTCCACCTGGAGTCAAATACTCCACACATTTGAGTTTTCTAGGAAGAAAGCTCCAGAAACCTGAGAAAACATGATATTTCTTTCTGTAAACATGACATTGGATACATTTGTCGAACAGGAAGCTTGTACTTTTCTCCAAAACCACTTTCACGGTGATTTTTGGTTAAATCTCACCCGAAATCCACAACAATTTGTCCAGATACTCCTGGATGAAAACAAAACCATCTGGTGATTTGTAGCTATCTCAATCCCAGATCTTGCTACAGCCTCTGTGTGTGTTTTTGTTTTCTGGACATTCTCTATGGACTTTAAGGTTTTGAATGCATTTTAGCAGGACCCTTTTTGTTTTCTGCTGGCAAACGCTAATTGGTTCCACCTGGATTCAAATACTCCACACATTCGAGTTTTCTAGGAAGAAAGCTTCAGAAACCTGAGAAAACATGATATTTGTATTTTTAAACATGACATTGGAGGCATTTGCTGAACAGAAAGATTGTGCTTTTCTCCAAAACCACTTTCACGGTGATTTTTTGGTTAAATTTCACTTCAAAACTACAACAATTTTTCCAGAAACTCGTGGATGAAAACAAAACTATCTGGTGATTTGTAGCTATCTCAATCCCAGATCTTGCTACAGCCTCTGTGTGTGTTTGTGCTTTCTGGATATTCTCTATGGACTTTAAGGTTTTGAATGCATTTTAGCAGGACCCTTTTTGTTTTTTGCTGTCAAAAGCTAATTGGTTCCACCTGGAGTCAAATCCTCCACACATTCGAGTTTTCTAGGAAGAAAGCTTCAGAAACCTTAGAAAACATGATATTTCTTTCTGTAAACATGACATTGGTTTCATTTGCAGAGCAGAAAAATTGTGCTTTTCTCCAAAACCACTTTCACGGTGATTTTTTGGTTAAATTTCACCTGAAATCCACAACAATTTGTCCAGATACTCCTGGATGAAAACAAAACTATCCGGTGAGTAGCAGCTATCTCAATCCCAGATCTTGCTACAGCCTCTGTGTGTGTTTGTGTTTTCTGGATATTCTCTATTGACTTTAAGGTTTTGAATGCATTTTAGCAGGACCCTTTTTGTTTTCTGCTTGCATACGCTAATTGGTTCCACCTGGAGTCAAATCCTCCACACATTCGAGTTTTCTAGGAAGAAAGCTTCAGAAACCTGAGAAAACATGATATTTGTATTTGTAAACATGACATTGGATACATTTGCAGAAGAGGAAGATTGTGATTTTCTCCAAAACCACTTTCACGGTGATATTTGGTTAAATTTCACCCGAAATCCACAACAATTTGTCCAGGTGCTCCTGGATGAAAACAAAACTATGTGGTGTGTTGTGTCTATCTCAATCCCAGATCTTGCTACAGCCTCTGTGTGTGTTTGTGTTTTCTGGATATTCTCTTTGGACTTTAAGGTTTTGAATGCATTTTAGCAGGACCCTTTTTGTTTTCTGCTGGCAAACGATAATTGGTTCCACCTGGAGACAAACACTTCACACATTCGAGGTTTCTCGGAAGAAAGCTTCAGAAACCTGAGAAAACATGATATTTGTATTTGTAAACGTAACATTGGATTCATTTGCTGAACAGAAAGATTGTGCTTTTCTCCAAAACCACTTTCACGGTGATTTTTTGGTTAAATTTCACGTCAAAACTTCAACAATTTGTCCATAAACTCCTGGATGAAAACAACACTATCTGGTGATTTGTAGCTATCTGAATCCCAGATCTTGCTACAGCCTCTGTGTGTGTTTGTGTTTTCTGGACATTCTCTATGGACTTTAAGGTTTTGAATTCATTTTAGCATGTAAGTTTTTGTTTTCTGCTGGCAAACGCTAATTGGTTCCACCTGGAGTCAAATACTCCACACATTTGAGTTTTCTAGGAAGAAAGCTCCAGAAACCTGAGAAAACATGATATTTCTTTCTGTAAACATGACATTGGATACATTTGTCGAACAGGAAGCTTGTACTTTTCTCCAAAACCACTTTCACGGTGATTTTTTGGTTAAATTTCACTTCAAAACTACAACAATTTGTCCAGATACTCCTGGATGAAAACAAAACTATCTGGTGATTTGTAGCTATCTCAATCCCAGATCTTGCTACAGCCTCTGTGTGTGTTTTTGTTTTCTGGACATTCTCTATGGACTTTAAGGTTTTGAATGCATTTTAGCAGGACCCTTTTTGTTTTCTGCTGGCAAACGCTAATTGGTTCCACCTGGATTCAAATACTCCACACATTCGAGTTTTCTAGGAAGAAAGCTTCAGAAACCTGAGAAAACATGATATTTGTATTTGTAAACATGACATTGGAGGCATTTGCTGAACAGAAAGATTGTGCTTTTCTCCAAAACCACTTTCACGGTGATTTTTTTTTTTTTAAATTCAACTCAAAACTACAACAATTTTTCCAGATACTTCTGGGTAAAAACAAAACTATCTGGTGACTTGTAGCTATCTCAATCCCAGATCTTGCTACAGCCTCTGTGTGTGTTTGTGTTTTCTGGACATTCTCTATGGACTTTAAAGTTTTGAATGCATTTTAGCAGGACCCTTTTTGTTTTCTGCTGGCAAACGCTAATTGGTTCCACCTGGAGTCAAATCCTCCACACATTCGAGTTTTCTAGGAAGAAAGCTTCAGAAACATGAGAAAACATGATATTTCTTTCTGTAAACATGACATTGGATGCATTTGCTGAACAGAAAGATTGTGCTTTTCTCCAAAACCACTTTCACGGTGATTTTTTGGTTAAATTTCAATTCAAAACTACAACAATTTGTCCAGATACTCCAGATGAAAACAAAACTATCTGGTGATTTGTAGCCATCTCAATCCCAGATCTTGCTGCAGCCTCTGTGTGTGTTTGTGTTTTCTGGATATTCTCTATGGACTTTACGGTTTTGAATGCATTTTAGCATGTAAGTTTTGTCCATTTTTAGTTTTTAGCTGGGAAACGCTAATTGGTTCCACCTGGAGTCAAATACTCCACACATTCGAGTTTTCTAGGAAGAAAGCTTCAGAAACCTGAGAAAACATGATATTTGTATTTGTAAAAATGACATTGGATTCATTTGCTGAACAGAAAGATTGTGCTTTTCTCCAAAACCACTTTCACGGTGATTTTTTGGTTAAATTTCACTTCAAAACTACAACAATTTTTCCAGAAACTCGTGGATGAAAACAAAACTATCTGGTGAATTGTAGCTATCTCAATCCCAGATCTTGCTACAGCCTCTGTGTGTGTTTGTGCTTTCTGGATATTCTCTATGGACTTTAAGGTTTTGAATGCATTTTAGCAGGACCCTTTTTGTTTTTTGCTGCCAAAAGCTAATTGGTTCCACCTGGAGTCAAATCCTCCACACATTCGAGTTTTCTAGGAAGAAAGCTCCAGAAACCTGAGTAAACATGATATTTGTATTTGTAAACATGACATTGGATTCATTTGCTGAACAGAAAGATTGTGCTTTTCTCCAAAACCACTTTCACGGTGATTTTTGGTTAAATTTCACTTCAAAACTACAACAATTTGTCCAGAAACTCGTGGATGAAAACAAAACTATCTGGTGATTTGTAGCTATCTCAGTCCCAGATCTTGCTACAGCCTCTGTGTGTGTTTGTGTTTTCTGGATATGCTCTACGGACTTTAAGGTTTTGAATGCATTTTAGCATGTAAGTTTTTGTTTTCTGCTGGCAAACGCTAATTGATTCCACCTGGAGTCAAATACTCCACACATTCGAGTTTTCTAGGAAGAAAGCTTCAAAAACCAGAGAAAACATGATATTTCTTTAGGTAAACATGACATTGGATGCATTTGCCAAACTGGAAGATTGTGCTTTTCTCCAAAATCACTTTCACGGTGATTTTTGGTTAAATTTCACCCGAAATCCACAACAATTTGTCCAGATACTCCTGGATGAAAACAAAACTCTCTGGTGATTTGTAGCTATCTCAATCCCAGATCTTGCTACAGCCTCTGTGTGTGTTTGTGTTTTCTGAACATTCTCTATGGACTTTAAGGTTTTCAATGCATTTTAGCAGGACCCTTTTTGTTTTCTGCTGGCAAACGCTAATTGGTTCCACCTGGAGTCAAATCCTCCACACATTCGAGTTTTCTAGGAAGACAGCTCCAGAAACCTGAGAAAACATGATATTTGTATTTGTAAACATGACATTGGATTCATTTAATGAACAGAAAGATTGTGGTTTTCTCCAAAACCACATTCACGGTGATTTTTCGGTTAAATTTCACTTCAAAACTACAACAATTTGTCCAGAAACTCGTGGATGAAAACAAAACTATCTGGTGATTTGTAGCTATCTCAATCCCAGATCTTGCTACAGCCTCTGTGTGTGTTTGTGTTTTCTGGATATTCTCTATGGACTTTAAGGTTTTGAATGCATTTTAGCATGTAAGTTTTTGTTTTCAGGTGGCAAACGCTAATTGGTTCCACCTGGAGTCAAATACTCCACACATTCGAGTTTTCTAGGAAGAAAGCTTCAGAAACCTGAGAAAACATGATATTTGTATTTGTAAACATGACATTGGACTCATTTGCTGAACAGAAAGATTGTGCTTTTCTCCAAAACCACTTTCACGGTGATTTTTTGGTTAAATTTCACTTCAAAACTACAACAATTTGTCCAGATACTCCTGGATGAAAACAAAAAACTATCTGGTGATTTGTAGCTATCTCAATCCCAGATCTTGCTACAGCCTCTGTGTGTGTTTGTGTTTTCTGGATATTCTCTACGGACTTTAAGGTTTTGAATGCATTTTAGCATGTAAGTTTTTGTTTTCTACTGGCAAACGCTAATTGATTCCACCTGGAGTCAAATACTCCACACATTCGAGTTTTCTAGGAAGAAAGCTTCAGAAACCTGAGAAAACATGATATTTGTATTTGTAAACATGACATTGGATTCATTTGCTGAACAGAAAGATTGTGCTTTTCTCCAAAACCACTTTCACGGTGATTTATTGGTTAAATTTCACTTCAAACTACAACAATTTGTACAGAAACTCGTGGATGAAAACAAAACTATCTGGTGATTTCTAGCTATCTCAACCCCAGATCTTGCTACAGCCTCTGTGTGTGTTTGTGTTTTCTGGATATTCTCTATGGACTTTAAGGTTTTGAATGCATTTTAGCATGTAAGTTTTAGTTTTTAGCTGCCAAACGCTAACTGGTTCCACCTGGAGTCAAATACTCCACACATTCGAGTTTTCTAGGAAGAAAGCTCCAGAAACATGAGAAAACATGATATTTGTATTTGTAAACATGACATTGGATTCATTTAATGAACAGAAAGATTGTGCTTTTCTCCACAAGCACTTTAACGGTGATTTTTCGGTTAAATTTCACTTCAAAACTACAACAATTTGTACAGAAACTCCTGGATGAAAACAAAACTATCTGGTGATTTGTAGCTATCTCAATCCCAGATCTTGCTACAGCCTCTCTGTGTGTTTGTGTTTTCTGGACATTCTCTATGGACTTTAAGGTTTTGAATGCATTTTAGCAGGACCCTTTTTGTTTTCTGCTGGCAAAGGCTAATTGGTTCCACCTGGAGTCAAATACTCCACACATTCGAGTTCTCTAGGAAGAAAGCTCCAGAAACCTGACAAAACATGATATTTCTTTCTGTAAACATGCCATTGGATACATTTGCCGAACAGGAAGATTGTGATTTTCTCCACAAGCACTTTCACGGTGATTTTGGGTTAAATTTCACCCGAAATCCTCAACAATTTTCCAGATACTCCTGGATGAAAACAAAACTATCTGGTGATTTGTAGCTATCTCAATCCCAGATATTGCTACAGCCTCTGTGTGTGTTTGTGTTTTCTGGATATTCTCTATGGACTTTAAGGTTTTGAAACCATGTTTGCATGTATGTTTTAGTTTTTAGCTGCCAAACGCTAATTGGTTCCACCTGGAGTCAAATACTCCACACATTCGAGTTTTCTAGGAAGAAAGCTTCAGAAACCTGAGAAAACATGATATTTGTATTTGTAAACATGACATTGGATTCATTTAATGAACAGAAAGATTGTGCTTTTCTCCAAAACCACTTTCACGGTGATTTTTTGGTTAAATTTCACTTCAGAACTACAACAATTTGTCCAGAAACTCGTGGATGAAAACAAAACTATCTGGTGATTTGTAGCTATCTCAATCCCAGATCTTGCTACAGCCTCTGTGTGTGTTTGTGTTTTCTGGACATTCTCTATGGACTTTAAGGTTTTGAATGCATTTTAGCAGGACCCTTTTTGTTTTCTGCTGGCTAACGCTAATTGGTTCCACCTGGAGTCAAATACTCCACACATTCGAGTTTTCTAGGAAGAAAGCTCCAGAAACCTGAGAAAACATGATATTTCTTTCTGTAAACATGCCATTGGATACCTTTGCCGAACAGGAAGATTGTGATTTTCTCCACAAGCACTTTCACGGTGATTTTTGGTTAAATTTCACCCGAAATCCACACCAATTTGTCCAGATACTCCTGGATGAAAACAAAACTATCTGGTGTGTTGTGGCTGTCTCAATCCCAGATCTTGCTACAGCCTCTGTGTGTGTTTGTGTTTTCTGGATATTCTCTATGGAATTTATGGTTTTGAAACCATTTTAGCATGTAAGTTTTAGTTTTTAGCTGCGAAACGCTAACTGGATCCACCTGGAGTCAAATACTCCACACATTCGAGTTTTCTAGGAAGAAAGCTTCAGAAACCTGAGAAAACATGATATTTGTATTTGTAAACATGACATTGGATTCATTTAATGAACAGAAAGATTGTGCTTTTTTCCAAATCCACATTCACGGTGATTTTTGGTTAAATTTCACTTCAAAACTACAACAATTTTTCCAGAAACTCGTGGATGAAAACAAAACTATCTGGTGATTTGTAGCTATCTCAATCCCAGATCTTGCTACAGCCTCTGTGTGTGTTTGTGCTTTCTGGATATTCTCTATGGACTTTAAGGTTTTGAATGCATTTTAGCAGGACCCTTTTTGTTTTTTGCTGTCAAAAGCTAATTGGTTCCACCTGGAGTCAAATCCTCCACACATTCGAGTTTTCTAGGAAGAAAGCTTCAGAAACCTTAGAAAACATGATATTTCTTTCTGTAAACATGACATTGGTTTCATTTGCAGAGCAGAAAAATTGTGCTTTTCTCCAAAACCACTTTCACGGTGATTTTTTGGTTAAATTTCACCTGAAATCCACAACAATTTGTCCAGATACTCCTGGATGAAAACAAAACTATCCGGTGAGTAGCAGCTATCTCAATCCCAGATCTTGCTACAGCCTCTGTGTGTGTTTGTGTTTTCTGGATATTCTCTATTGACTTTAAGGTTTTGAATGCATTTTAGCAGGACCCTTTTTGTTTTCTGCTTGCATACGCTAATTGGTTCCACCTGGAGTCAAATCCTCCACACATTCGAGTTTTCTAGGAAGAAAGCTTCAGAAACCTGAGAAAACATGATATTTGTATTTGTAAACATGACATTGGATACATTTGCAGAAGAGGAAGATTGTGATTTTCTCCAAAACCACTTTCACGGTGATATTTGGTTAAATTTCACCCGAAATCCACAACAATTTGTCCAGGTGCTCCTGGATGAAAACAAAACTATGTGGTGTGTTGTGTCTATCTCAATCCCAGATCTTGCTACAGCCTCTGTGTGTGTTTGTGTTTTCTGGATATTCTCTTTGGACTTTAAGGTTTTGAATGCATTTTAGCAGGACCCTTTTTGTTTTCTGCTGGCAAACGATAATTGGTTCCACCTGGAGACAAACACTTCACACATTCGAGGTTTCTCGGAAGAAAGCTTCAGAAACCTGAGAAAACATGATATTTGTATTTGTAAACGTAACATTGGATTCATTTGCTGAACAGAAAGATTGTGCTTTTCTCCAAAACCACTTTCACGGTGATTTTTTGGTTAAATTTCACGTCAAAACTTCAACAATTTGTCCATAAACTCCTGGATGAAAACAACACTATCTGGTGATTTGTAGCTATCTGAATCCCAGATCTTGCTACAGCCTCTGTGTGTGTTTGTGTTTTCTGGACATTCTCTATGGACTTTAAGGTTTTGAATTCATTTTAGCATGTAAGTTTTTGTTTTCTGCTGGCAAACGCTAATTGGTTCCACCTGGAGTCAAATACTCCACACATTTGAGTTTTCTAGGAAGAAAGCTCCAGAAACCTGAGAAAACATGATATTTCTTTCTGTAAACATGACATTGGATACATTTGTCGAACAGGAAGCTTGTACTTTTCTCCAAAACCACTTTCACGGTGATTTTTTGGTTAAATTTCACTTCAAAACTACAACAATTTGTCCAGATACTCCTGGATGAAAACAAAACTATCTGGTGATTTGTAGCTATCTCAATCCCAGATCTTGCTACAGCCTCTGTGTGTGTTTTTGTTTTCTGGACATTCTCTATGGACTTTAAGGTTTTGAATGCATTTTAGCAGGACCCTTTTTGTTTTCTGCTGGCAAACGCTAATTGGTTCCACCTGGATTCAAATACTCCACACATTCGAGTTTTCTAGGAAGAAAGCTTCAGAAACCTGAGAAAACATGATATTTGTATTTGTAAACATGACATTGGAGGCATTTGCTGAACAGAAAGATTGTGCTTTTCTCCAAAACCACTTTCACGGTGATTTTTTTTTTTTTAAATTCAACTCAAAACTACAACAATTTTTCCAGATACTTCTGGGTAAAAACAAAACTATCTGGTGACTTGTAGCTATCTCAATCCCAGATCTTGCTACAGCCTCTGTGTGTGTTTGTGTTTTCTGGACATTCTCTATGGACTTTAAAGTTTTGAATGCATTTTAGCAGGACCCTTTTTGTTTTCTGCTGGCAAACGCTAATTGGTTCCACCTGGAGTCAAATCCTCCACACATTCGAGTTTTCTAGGAAGAAAGCTTCAGAAACATGAGAAAACATGATATTTCTTTCTGTAAACATGACATTGGATGCATTTGCTGAACAGAAAGATTGTGCTTTTCTCCAAAACCACTTTCACGGTGATTTTTTGGTTAAATTTCAATTCAAAACTACAACAATTTGTCCAGATACTCCAGATGAAAACAAAACTATCTGGTGATTTGTAGCCATCTCAATCCCAGATCATGCTGCAGCCTCTGTGTGTGTTTGTGTTTTCTGGATATTCTCTATGGACTTTACGGTTTTGAATGCATTTTAGCATGTAAGTTTTGTCCATTTTTAGTTTTTAGCTGGGAAACGCTAATTGGTTCCACCTGGAGTCAAATACTCCACACATTCGAGTTTTCTAGGAAGAAAGCTTCAGAAACCTGAGAAAACATGATATTTGTATTTGTAAAAATGACATTGGATTCATTTGCTGAACAGAAAGATTGTGCTTTTCTCCAAAACCACTTTCACGGTGATTTTTTGGTTAAATTTCACTTCAAAACTACAACAATTTTTCCAGAAACTCGTGTATGAAAACAAAACTATCTGGTGAATTGTAGCTATCTCAATCCCAGATCTTGCTACAGCCTCTGTGTGTGTTTGTGCTTTCTGGATATTCTCTATGGACTTTAAGGTTTTGAATGCATTTTAGCAGAACCCTTTTTGTTTTTTGCTGCCAAAAGCTAATTGGTTCCACCTGGAGTCAAATCCTCCACACATTCGAGTTTTCTAGGAAGAAAGCTCCAGAAACCTGAGTAAACATGATATTTGTATTTGTAAACATGACATTGGATTCATTTGCTGAACAGAAAGATTGTGCTTTTCTCCAAAACCACTTTCACGGTGATTTTTGGTTAAATTTCACTTCAAAACTACAACAATTTGTCCAGAAACTCGTGGATGAAAACAAAACTATCTGGTGATTTGTAGCTATCTCAGTCCCAGATCTTGCTACAGCCTCTGTGTGTGTTTGTGTTTTCTGGATATGCTCTACGGACTTTAAGGTTTTGAATGCATTTTAGCATGTAAGTTTTTGTTTTCTGCTGGCAAACGCTAATTGATTCCACCTGGAGTCAAATACTCCACACATTCGAGTTTTCTAGGAAGAAAGCTTCAAAAACCAGAGAAAACATGATATTTCTTTAGGTAAACATGACATTGGATGCATTTGCCAAACTGGAAGATTGTGCTTTTCTCCAAAATCACTTTCACGGTGATTTTTGGTTAAATTTCACCCGAAATCCACAACAATTTGTCCAGATACTCCTGGATGAAAACAAAACTCTCTGGTGATTTGTAGCTATCTCAATCCCAGATCTTGCTACAGCCTCTGTGTGTGTTTGTGTTTTCTGAACATTCTCTATGGACTTTAAGGTTTTCAATGCATTTTAGCAGGACCCTTTTTGTTTTCTGCTGGCAAACGCTAATTGGTTCCACCTGGAGTCAAATCCTCCACACATTCGAGTTTTCTAGGAAGACAGCTCCAGAAACCTGAGAAAACATGATATTTGTATTTGTAAACATGACATTGGATTCATTTAATGAACAGAAAGATTGTGCTTTTCTCCAAAACCACATTCACGGTGATTTTTCGGTTAAATTTCACTTCAAAACTACAACAATTTGTCCAGAAACTCGTGGATGAAAACAAAACTATCTGGTGATTTGTAGCTATCTCAATCCCAGATCTTGCTACAGCCTCTGTGTGTGTTTGTGTTTTCTGGATATTCTCTATGGACTTTAAGGTTTTGAATGCATTTTAGCATGTAAGTTTTTGTTTTCAGGTGGCAAACGCTAATTGGTTCCACCTGGAGTCAAATACTCCACACATTCGAGTTTTCTAGGAAGAAAGCTTCAGAAACCTGAGAAAACATGATATTTGTATTTGTAAACATGACATTGGACTCATTTGCTGAACAGAAAGATTGTGCTTTTCTCCAAAACCACTTTCACGGTGATTTTTTGGTTAAATTTCACTTCAAAACTACAACAATTTGTCCAGATACTCCTGGATGAAAACAAAAAACTATCTGGTGATTTGTAGCTATCTCAATCCCAGATCTTGCTACAGCCTCTGTGTGTGTTTGTGTTTTCTGGATATTCTCTACGGACTTTAAGGTTTTGAATGCATTTTAGCATGTAAGTTTTTGTTTTCTACTGGCAAACGCTAATTGATTCCACCTGGAGTCAAATACTCCACACATTCGAGTTTTCTAGGAAGACAGCTCCAGAAACCTGAGAAAACATGATATTTGTATTTGTAAACATGACATTGGATTCATTTAATGAACAGAAAGATTGTGCTTTTCTCCAAAACCACATTCACGGTGATTTTTCGGTTAAATTTCACTTCAAAACTACAACAATTTGTCCAGATACTCCTCGATGAAAAGAAAAAACTATCTGGTGATTTGTAGCTATCTCAATCCCAGATCTTGCTACAGCCTCTGTGTGTGTTTGTGTTTTCTGGATATTCTCTATGGACTTTAAGGTTTTGAATGCATTTTAGCATGTAAGTTTTTGTTTTCAGGTGGCAAACGCTAATTGGTTCCACCTGGAGTCAAATACTCCACACATTCGAGTTTTCTAGGAAGAAAGCTTCAGAAACCTGAGAAAACATGATATTTGTATTTGTAAACATGACATTGGACTCATTTGCTGAACAGAAAGATTGTGCTTTTCTCCAAAACCACTTTCACGGTGATTTTTTGGTTAAATTTCACTTCAAAACTACAACAATTTGTCCAGATACTCCTGGATGAAAACAAAAAACTATCTGGTGATTTGTAGCTATCTCAATCCCAGATCTTGCTACAGCCTCTGTGTGTGTTTGTGTTTTCTGGATATTCTCTACGGACTTTAAGGTTTTGAATGCATTTTAGCATGTAAGTTTTTGTTTTCTACTGGCAAACGCTAATTGATTCCACCTGGAGTCAAATACTCCACACATTCGAGTTTTCTAGGAAGAAAGCTTCAGAAACCTGAGAAAACATGATATTTGTATTTGTAAACATGACATTGGATTCATTTGCTGAACAGAAAGATTGTGCTTTTCTCCAAAACCACTTTCACGGTGATTTATTGGTTAAATTTCACTTCAAACTACAACAATTTGTACAGAAACTCGTGGATGAAAACAAAACTATCTGGTGATTTCTAGCTATCTCAACCCCAGATCTTGCTACAGCCTCTGTGTGTGTTTGTGTTTTCTGGATATTCTCTATGGACTTTAAGGTTTTGAATGCATTTTAGCATGTAAGTTTTAGTTTTTAGCTGCCAAACGCTAACTGGTTCCACCTGGAGTCAAATACTCCACACATTCGAGTTTTCTAGGAAGAAAGCTCCAGAAACATGAGAAAACATGATATTTGTATTTGTAAACATGACATTGGATTCATTTAATGAACAGAAAGATTGTGCTTTTCTCCACAAGCACTTTAACGGTGATTTTTCGGTTAAATTTCACTTCAAAACTACAACAATTTGTACAGAAACTCCTGGATGAAAACAAAACTATCTGGTGATTTGTAGCTATCTCAATCCCAGATCTTGCTACAGCCTCTCTGTGTGTTTGTGTTTTCTGGACATTCTCTATGGACTTTAAGGTTTTGAATGCATTTTAGCAGGACCCTTTTTGTTTTCTGCTGGCAAAGGCTAATTGGTTCCACCTGGAGTCAAATACTCCACACATTCGAGTTCTCTAGGAAGAAAGCTCCAGAAACCTGACAAAACATGATATTTCTTTCTGTAAACATGCCATTGGATACATTTGCCGAACAGGAAGATTGTGATTTTCTCCACAAGCACTTTCACGGTGATTTTGGGTTAAATTTCACCCGAAATCCTCAACAATTTTCCAGATACTCCTGGATGAAAACAAAACTATCTGGTGATTTGTAGCTATCTCAATCCCAGATATTGCTACAGCCTCTGTGTGTGTTTGTGTTTTCTGGATATTCTCTATGGACTTTAAGGTTTTGAAACCATGTTTGCATGTATGTTTTAGTTTTTAGCTGCCAAACGCTAATTGGTTCCACCTGGAGTCAAATACTCCACACATTCGAGTTTTCTAGGAAGAAAGCTTCAGAAACCTGAGAAAACATGATATTTGTATTTGTAAACATGACATTGGATTCATTTAATGAACAGAAAGATTGTGCTTTTCTCCAAAACCACTTTCACGGTGATTTTTTGGTTAAATTTCACTTCAGAACTACAACAATTTGTCCAGAAACTCGTGGATGAAAACAAAACTATCTGGTGATTTGTAGCTATCTCAATCCCAGATCTTGCTACAGCCTCTGTGTGTGTTTGTGTTTTCTGGACATTCTCTATGGACTTTAAGGTTTTGAATGCATTTTAGCAGGACCCTTTTTGTTTTCTGCTGGCTAACGCTAATTGGTTCCACCTGGAGTCAAATACTCCACACATTCGAGTTTTCTAGGAAGAAAGCTCCAGAAACCTGAGAAAACATGATATTTCTTTCTGTAAACATGCCATTGGATACCTTTGCCGAACAGGAAGATTGTGATTTTCTCCACAAGCACTTTCACGGTGATTTTTGGTTAAATTTCACCCGAAATCCACACCAATTTGTCCAGATACTCCTGGATGAAAACAAAACTATCTGGTGTGTTGTGGCTGTCTCAATCCCAGATCTTGCTACAGCCTCTGTGTGTGTTTGTGTTTTCTGGATATTCTCTATGGAATTTATGGTTTTGAAACCATTTTAGCATGTAAGTTTTAGTTTTTAGCTGCGAAACGCTAATTGGTTCCACCTGGAGTCAAATACTCCACACATTCGAGTTTTCTAGGAAGAAAGCTTCAGAAACCTGAGAAAACATGATATTTGTATTTGTAAACATGACATTGGATTCATTTAATGAACAGAAAGATTGTGCTTTTTTCCAAATCCACATTCACGGTGATTTTTCGGTTAAATTTCACTTCAAAACTACAACTATTTGTCCAGAAACTCGTGGATGAAAACAAAACTATCTGGTGATATGTAGCTATCTCAATCCCAGATCTTGCTACAGCCTCTGTGTGTGTTTGGGTTTTCTGGATATTCTCTATGGACTTTAAGGTTTTGAATGCATTTTAGCAGGACCCTTTTTGTTTTCTGCTGGCAAACGCTAATTGGTTCCACCTGGAGTCAAACACTCCACACATTCGAGTTTTCTAGGAAGAAAGCTTCAGAAACCTGAGAAAACATGATATTTCTTTCTGTAAACATGACATTGGATGCATTTGCCAAATAGGAAGATTGTGCTTTTCTCCAAAACCACTTTCACGGTAATTTTTGGTTAAATTTCAACCGAAATCCACAACAATTTGTCCAGATACTCCTGGATGAAAACAAAACTATCTGGTGATTTGTAGCTATCTCAATCCCAGATCTTGCTACAGCCTCTGTGTGTGTTTGTGTTTTCTGGACATTCTCTATGGACTTTAAGATTTTGAATGCAATTTAGCAGGACCCTTTTTGTTTTCTGCTGGCATACGTTAATTGGTTCCACCTGGAGTCAAATCCTCCACACATTCGAGTTTTCTAGGAAGAAATCTTCAGAAACCTGAGAAAACATGATATTTGTATTTGTAAACATGACATTGGATTCATTTAATGAACAGAAAGATTGTGCTTTTCTCCAAAACCACTTTCACGGTGATTTTTTGGTTAAATTTCACTTCAAATCTACAACAATTTGTCCAGAAACTCGTGGATGAAAACAAAACTATCTGGTGATTTGTAGCTATCTCAATCCCAGATCTTGCTACAGCCTCTGTGTGTTTTTGTGTTTTCTGGATATTCTCTATATACTTTAAGATTTTGAATGCATTTTAGCATGTAAGTATTTGTTTTCAGCTGGCAAACGCTAATTGGTTCCACCTGGAGTCAAATACTCCACACATTCGAGTTTTCTAGGAAGAAAGCTTCAGAAACCTGAGAAAACATGATATTTCTTTCTGTAAACATGACATTGGATACATTTGCCGAACAGGAAGATTGTGCTTTTCTCCAAAACCACTTTCATGGTGATTTTTGGTTCAATTTCACCCGAAATCCACAACAATTTGTCCAGATACTCCTGGATGAAAACAAAACTATCTGGTGTGTTGTGGCTATCTCAATCCCAGATCTTGCTACAGCCTCTCTGTGTGTTTGTGTTTTCTGGACATTCTCTATGGACTTTACGGTTTTCAAACCATTTTAGCATGAATCTTTTAGTTTTTTGCTGCCAAACACTAATAGGTTCCACCTGGAGTCAAATCCTCCACACATTCGAGGTTTCTAGGAAGAAAGCTTCAGAAACCTGAGAAAACATGATATTTGTATTTGTAAACATGACATTGGATTCATTTGCTGAACAGAATTTTTGTGATTTTCTCCAAAACCACTTTCACGGTGATTTTTTGGTTAAATTTCACTTCAAAACTACAACAATTTGTCCAGATACTCCTCGATGAAAAGAAAAAACTATCTGGTGATTTGTAGCTATCTCAATCCCAGATCTTGCTACAGCCTCTGTGTGTGTTTGTGTTTTCTGGATATTCTCTATGGACTTTAAGGTTTTGAATGCATTTTAGCAGGACCCTTTTTGTTTTCTGCTGGCAAACGCTAATTGGTTCCACCTGGAGTCAAATACTCCACACATTCGAGTTTTCTAGGAAGAAAGCTTCAGAAACCTGAGAAAACATGATATTTGTATTTGTAAACATGACATTGGATTCATTTGCTGAACAGAAAGATTGTGCTTTTCTCCAAAACCACTTTCACGGTGATTTTTTGGTTAAATTTCACTTCAAAACTACAACAATTTGTCCAGATACTCCTGGATGAAAACAAAAAACTATCCGGTGATTTGTAGCTATCTCAATCCCAGATCTTGCTACAGCCTCTGTGTGTGTTTGTGTTTTCTGGACATTCTCTATGGACTTTAAGGTTTTGAATGCATTTTAGCAGGACCCTTTTTGTTTTCTGCTGGCTAACGCTAATTGGTTCCACCTGGAGTCAAATGCTCCACACATTCTAATTTTCTATTAAGAAAGCTCCAGAAACCTGAGAAAACATGATATTTCTTTCTGTAAACATGCCATGGGATAAATTTGCCGAACAGGAAGATTGTGATTTTCTCCAAAACCACATTCATGGTGATTTTTGGTTAAATTTCACCCGAAATCCACACCAATTTGTCCAGATACTCCTGGATGAAAACAAAACTATCTGGTGTGTTGTGGCTATCTCAATCCCAGTTCTTGCTAAAGCCTCTGTGTGTGTTTGTGTTTTCTGGATATTCTCTATGGAATTTACAGTTTTGAAACCATTTTAGCATGTAAGTTTTAGTTTTTAGCTGCCAAACGCTAATTGGTTCCACCTGGAGTCAAATCCTCCACACATTCGAGTTTTCTAGGAAGAAAGCTCCAGAAACCTTAGAAAACATGATTTTTGTATTTGTAAGCATGACATTGGATGCATTTGCTGAACAGAAAGAATGTGCTTTTCTCCAAAACCACGTTCACGGTGATTTTTCAGTTAAATTTCACTTCAAATCTACAACAATTTGTCCAGAAACTCGTGGATGAAAACAAAACTATCTGGTGATTTGTAGCTATCTCAATCCCAGATCTTGCTACAGCCTCTGTGGGTGTTTCTGTTTTCTGGATATACTCTATGGACTTTAAGGTTTTGCATGCATTTTAGCAGGACCCGTTTTGTTTTCTGCTGGCAAACGCTAATTGGTTCTACCTGGAGTCAAATCCTCCACACATTCGCGTTTTCTAGGAAGAAAGCTCCAGAAACCTGAGAAAACATGATATTTCTTTCTGTAAACATGCCATTGGATACATTTGCCGAACAGGAAGATGTGATTTTCTCCACAAGCACTTTCACGGTGATTTTTGGTTAAATTTCACTTCAAAACTACAACAATTTGTCCAGAAACTCATGGATGAAAACAAAACTATCTGGTGATTTGTAGCTATCTCAATCCCAGATCTTGCTACAGCCTCTGTGTGTGTTTGTGTTTTCTGGATATTCTCTATGGACTTTAAGGTTTTGAATACATTTTAGCATGTAAGTATTTCTTTTCAGCTGGCAAACGCTAATTGGTTCCACCTGGAGTCAAATACTCCACACATTCGAGTTTTCTTGGAAGAAAGCTTCAGAAGCCTGAGAAAACATGATATTTCTTTCTGTAAACATGACATTGGATACATTTGCCGAACAGGAAGATTGTGCTTTTCTCCAAAACCACTTTCACGGTGATTTTTGGTTAAATTCCCCCGAAATCCACAACAATTTTTCGAGATACTCCTGGATGAAAACAAAACTATCTGGTGATTTGTAGCTATCTCAATCCCAGATCTTGCTACAGAATCTGTGTGCGTTTGTGTTTTCTGGATATTCTCTATGGAATTTAAGGTTTTGAATGCCTTTTAGCAGGACCCTTTTTGTTTTCTGCTGGCAAACGCTAATTGGTTCCACCTGGAGTAAAATCCTCCACACATTCGAGTTTTCCAGGAAGAAAGCTCCAGAAACATGAGAAAACATGTTATTTCTTTCTGTAAACATGACATTGGATTCATTTGCAGAACAGAATGATTGTGCTTTTCTCCAAAACCACTTTCACGGTGATTTTTGGTTAAATTTCACTTCAAAACTACAACAATTTGTCCAGATACTCCTGGATGAAAACAAAACACTCTGGTGATTTGTAGCTGTCTCAATCCCAGATCTTGCTACAGCCTCTGTGTGTGTTTGTGTTTTCTGGATATTCTCTAAGGACTTTAAGGTTTTGAATGCCTTTTAGCAGGACCCTTTTTGTTTTCTGCTGGCAAACGCTAATTGGTTCCACCTGGAGTCAAATCCTCCACACATTCGAGTTTTCTAGGAAGAAAGCTCCAGAAACCTGGGAAAACATGATATTTGTATTTGTAAACATGACATTGGATGCATTTGCCAAACAGGAAGATTATGCTTTTCTCCAAAACCACTTTCACGGTGATTTTTGGTTAAATTTCACCCGAAATCCACAACAATTTGTCCAGATACTCCTGGATGAAAACAAAACTATCTGGTTATTTGTAGCCATCTCAATACCAGATCTTGCTACAGCCTCTGTGTGTGTTTGTGTTTTCTGGATATTCTCTATGGACTTTAAGGTTTTGAATGCCTTTTAGCAGGACCCTTTTTGTTTTCTGCTGGCAAACGCTAATTGGTTCCACCTGGAGTCAAATCTTCCACACATTCGTGTTTTCTAGGAAGAAAGTTCCAGAAACCTGAGAAAACATGATATTTGCATTTGTAAACATGACATTGGAGGCATTTGCCATACAGGAAGATTGTGATTTTCTCCAAAACCACTTTCACGGTGATTTTTGGTTAAATTTCACCCGAAATCCACAACAATTTGTCCAGATACTCCTGGATGAAAACAAAACTATCTGGTGATTTGTAGCTATCTCAATCCCAGATCTTGCTACAGCCTCTGTGTGTGTTTGTGTTTTCTGGATATTCTCTATGGACTTTAAGGTTTTGAAACCATTTTAACAGGACCCTTTTTGTTTTCTGCTGGCAAACGCTAATTGGTTCCACCTGGAGTCAAATCCTCCACACATTCGTGTTTTCTAGGAAGAAAGCTCCAGAAACCTGAGAAAACATGAAATTTGTATTTGTAAACATGACATTGGATTCATTTGCAGAACAGAAAGATTGTGCTTTTCTCCAAAACCACTTTCACGGTGATTTTTGTTTAAATTTCACTTCAAACTACAACAATTTGTCCAGAAACTCGTGGATGAAAACAAAACTATCTGGTGATTTGTAGCTGTCTCAATCCCAGATCTTGCTACAGCCTCTGTGTGTGTGTGTGTTTTCTGGATATTCTCTAAGGACTTTAAGGTTTTGAATGCCTTTTCGCAGGAACCTTTTTGTTTTCTGCTGGCAAACGCTAATTGGTTCCACCTGGAGTCAAATACTCCACACATTCGAGTTTTCTAGGAAGAAAGTTCCAGAAACCTGAGAAAACATGATATTTCTTTCTGTAAACATGACATTAGATGCATTTGCCATACAGGAAGATTGTGATTTTCTCCAAAACCACTTTCACGGTGATTTTTGGTTAAATTTCACCCGGAATCCACAACAATTTGTCCAGATACTCCTGGATGAAAACAAAACTATCTGGTGATTTGTAGCCATCTCAATCCCAGATCTTGCTACAGCCTCTGTGTGTGTGTGTGTTTTCTGGATATTCTCTATGGACTTTAAGGTTTTGAATGCATTTTAGCAGGACCCTTTTTGTTTTCTGCTGGCAAACGCTAATTGGTTCCACCTGGAGTCAAATCCTCCACACATTCAAGTTTTCTAGGAAGAAAGCTCCAGAAACCTGGGAAAACATGATATTTGTATTTGTAAACATGACATTGGATGCATTTACCAAACAGGAAGATTGTGCTTTTCTCCAAAACCACTTTCACGGTGATTTTTGGTTAAATTTCACCCGAAATCCACAACAATTTGTCCAGATACTCCTGGATGAAAACAAAACTATCTGGTTATTTGTAGCCATCTCAATACCAGATCTTGCTACAGCCTCTGTGTGTGTTTGTGTTTTCTGGATATTCTCTATGGACTTTAAGGTTTTGAATGCCTTTTAGCAGGACCCTTTTTGTTTTCTGCTGGCAAACGCTAATTGGTTCCACCTGGAGTCAAATCTTCCACACATTCGTGTTTTCTAGGAAGAAAGTTCCAGAAACCTGAGAAAACATGATATTTGCATTTGTAAACATGACATTGGAGGCATTTGCCATACAGGAAGATTGTGATTTTCTCCAAAACCACTTTCACGGTGATTTTTGGTTAAATTTCACCCGAAATCCACAACAATTTGTCCAGATACTCCTGGATGAAAACAAAACTATCTGGTGATTTGTAGCTATCTCAATCCCACATCTTGCTACAGCCTCTGTGTGTGTTTGTGTTTTCTGGATATTCTCTATGGACTTTAAGGTTTTGAAACCATTTTAACAGGACCCTTTTTGTTTTCTGCTGGCAAACGCTAATTGGTTCCACCTGGAGTCAAATCCTCCACACATTCGAGTTTTCTAGGAAGAAAGCTCCAGAAACCTGAGAAAACATGAAATTTGTATTTGTAAACATGACATTGGATTCATTTGCAGAACAGAAAGATTGTGCTTTTCTCCAAAACCACTTTCACGGTGATTTTTGTTTAAATTTCACTTCAAACTACAACAATTTGTCCAGAAACTCGTGGATGAAAACAAAACTATCTGGTGATTTGTAGATGTCTCAATCCCAGATCTTGCTACAGCCTCTGTGTGTGTGTGTGTTTTCTGGATATTCTCTAAGGACTTTAAGGTTTTGAATGCCTTTTCGCAGGAACCTTTTTGTTTTCTGCTGGCAAACGCTAATTGGTTCCACCTGGAGTCAAATACTCCACACATTCGAGTTTTCTAGGAAGAAAGTTCCAGAAACCTGAGAAAACATGATATTTCTTTCTGTAAACATGACATTAGATGCATTTGCCATACAGGAAGATTGTGATTTTCTCCAAAACCACTTTCACGGTGATTTTTGGTTAAATTTCACCCGGAATCCACAACAATTTGTCCAGATACTCCTGGATGAAAACAAAACTATCTGGTGATTTGTAGCCATCTCAATCCCAGATCTTGCTACAGCCTCTGTGTGTGTGTGTGTTTTCTGGATATTCTCTATGGACTTTAAGGTTTTGAATGCATTTTAGCAGGACCCTTTTTGTTTTCTGCTGGCAAACGCTAATTGGTTCCACCTGGAGTCAAATCCTCCACACATTCAAGTTTTCTAGGAAGAAAGCTCCAGAAACCTGGGAAAACATGATATTTGTATTTGTAAACATGACATTGGATGCATTTACCAAACAGGAAGATTGTGCTTTTCTCCAAAACCACTTTCACGGTGATTTTTGGTTAAATTTCACCCGAAATCCACAACAATTTGTCCAGATACTCCTGGATGAAAACAAAACTATCTGGTTATTTGTAGCCATCTCAATACCAGATCTTGCTACAGCCTCTGTGTGTGTTTGTGTTTTCTGGATATTCTCTATGGACTTTAAGGTTTTGAATGCCTTTTAGCAGGACCCTTTTTGTTTTCTGCTGGCAAACGCTAATTGGTTCCACCTGGAGTCAAATCTTCCACACATTCGTGTTTTCTAGGAAGAAAGTTCCAGAAACCTGAGAAAACATGATATTTGCATTTGTAAACATGACATTGGAGGCATTTGCCATACAGGAAGATTGTGATTTTCTCCAAAACCACTTTCACGGTGATTTTTGGTTAAATTTCACCCGAAATCCACAACAATTTGTCCAGATACTCCTGGATGAAAACAAAACTATCTGGTGATTTGTAGCTATCTCAATCCCACATCTTGCTACAGCCTCTGTGTGTGTTTGTGTTTTCTGGATATTCTCTATGGACTTTAAGGTTTTGAAACCATTTTAACAGGACCCTTTTTGTTTTCTGCTGGCAAACGCTAATTGGTTCCACCTGGAGTCAAATCCTCCACACATTCGAGTTTTCTAGGAAGAAAGCTCCAGAAACCTGAGAAAACATGAAATTTGTATTTGTAAACATGACATTGGATTCATTTGCAGAACAGAAAGATTGTGCTTTTCTCCAAAACCACTTTCACGGTGATTTTTGTTTAAATTTCACTTCAAACTACAACAATTTGTCCAGAAACTCGTGGATGAAAACAAAACTATCTGGTGATTTGTAGATGTCTCAATCCCAGATCTTGCTACAGCCTCTGTGTGTGTGTGTGTTTTCTGGATATTCTCTAAGGACTTTAAGGTTTTGAATGCCTTTTCGCAGGAACCTTTTTGTTTTCTGCTGGCAAACGCTAATTGGTTCCACCTGGAGTCAAATACTCCACACATTCGAGTTTTCTAGGAAGAAAGTTCCAGAAACCTGAGAAAACATGATATTTCTTTCTGTAAACATGACATTAGATGCATTTGCCATACAGGAAGATTGTGATTTTCTCCAAAACCACTTTCACGGTGATTTTTGGTTAAATTTCACTTCAAAACTACAACAATTTGTCCAGATACTCCTGGATGAAAACAAAACACTCTGGTGATTTGTAGCTGTCTCAATCCCAGATCTTGCTACAGCCTCTGTGTGTGTTTGTGTTTTCTGGATATTCTCTAAGGACTTTAAGGTTTTGAATGCCTTTTAGCAGGACCCTTTTTGTTTTCTGCTGGCAAACGCTAATTGGTTCCACCTGGAGTCAAATCCTCCACACATTCGAGTTTTCTAGGAAGAAAGCTCCAGAAACCTGGGAAAACATGATATTTGTATTTGTAAACATGACATTGGATGCATTTGCCAAACAGGAAGATTATGCTTTTCTCCAAAACCACTTTCACGGTGATTTTTGGTTAAATTTCACCCGAAATCCACAACAATTTGTCCAGATACTCCTGGATGAAAACAAAACTATCTGGTTATTTGTAGCCATCTCAATACCAGATCTTGCTACAGCCTCTGTGTGTGTTTGTGTTTTCTGGATATTCTCTATGGACTTTAAGGTTTTGAATGCCTTTTAGCAGGACCCTTTTTGTTTTCTGCTGGCAAACGCTAATTGGTTCCACCTGGAGTCAAATCTTCCACACATTCGTGTTTTCTAGGAAGAAAGTTCCAGAAACCTGAGAAAACATGATATTTGCATTTGTAAACATGACATTGGAGGCATTTGCCATACAGGAAGATTGTGATTTTCTCCAAAACCACTTTCACGGTGATTTTTGGTTAAATTTCACCCGAAATCCACAACAATTTGTCCAGATACTCCTGGATGAAAACAAAACTATCTGGTGATTTGTAGCTATCTCAATCCCAGATCTTGCTACAGCCTCTGTGTGTGTTTGTGTTTTCTGGATATTCTCTATGGACTTTAAGGTTTTGAAACCATTTTAACAGGACCCTTTTTGTTTTCTGCTGGCAAACGCTAATTGGTTCCACCTGGAGTCAAATCCTCCACACATTCGTGTTTTCTAGGAAGAAAGCTCCAGAAACCTGAGAAAACATGAAATTTGTATTTGTAAACATGACATTGGATTCATTTGCAGAACAGAAAGATTGTGCTTTTCTCCAAAACCACTTTCACGGTGATTTTTGTTTAAATTTCACTTCAAACTACAACAATTTGTCCAGAAACTCGTGGATGAAAACAAAACTATCTGGTGATTTGTAGCTGTCTCAATCCCAGATCTTGCTACAGCCTCTGTGTGTGTGTGTGTTTTCTGGATATTCTCTAAGGACTTTAAGGTTTTGAATGCCTTTTCGCAGGAACCTTTTTGTTTTCTGCTGGCAAACGCTAATTGGTTCCACCTGGAGTCAAATACTCCACACATTCGAGTTTTCTAGGAAGAAAGTTCCAGAAACCTGAGAAAACATGATATTTCTTTCTGTAAACATGACATTAGATGCATTTGCCATACAGGAAGATTGTGATTTTCTCCAAAACCACTTTCACGGTGATTTTTGGTTAAATTTCACCCGGAATCCACAACAATTTGTCCAGATACTCCTGGATGAAAACAAAACTATCTGGTGATTTGTAGCCATCTCAATCCCAGATCTTGCTACAGCCTCTGTGTGTGTGTGTGTTTTCTGGATATTCTCTATGGACTTTAAGGTTTTGAATGCATTTTAGCAGGACCCTTTTTGTTTTCTGCTGGCAAACGCTAATTGGTTCCACCTGGAGTCAAATCCTCCACACATTCAAGTTTTCTAGGAAGAAAGCTCCAGAAACCTGGGAAAACATGATATTTGTATTTGTAAACATGACATTGGATGCATTTACCAAACAGGAAGATTGTGCTTTTCTCCAAAACCACTTTCACGGTGATTTTTGGTTAAATTTCACCCGAAATCCACAACAATTTGTCCAGATACTCCTGGATGAAAACAAAACTATCTGGTTATTTGTAGCCATCTCAATACCAGATCTTGCTACAGCCTCTGTGTGTGTTTGTGTTTTCTGGATATTCTCTATGGACTTTAAGGTTTTGAATGCCTTTTAGCAGGACCCTTTTTGTTTTCTGCTGGCAAACGCTAATTGGTTCCACCTGGAGTCAAATCTTCCACACATTCGTGTTTTCTAGGAAGAAAGTTCCAGAAACCTGAGAAAACATGATATTTGCATTTGTAAACATGACATTGGAGGCATTTGCCATACAGGAAGATTGTGATTTTCTCCAAAACCACTTTCACGGTGATTTTTGGTTAAATTTCACCCGAAATCCACAACAATTTGTCCAGATACTCCTGGATGAAAACAAAACTATCTGGTGATTTGTAGCTATCTCAATCCCACATCTTGCTACAGCCTCTGTGTGTGTTTGTGTTTTCTGGATATTCTCTATGGACTTTAAGGTTTTGAAACCATTTTAACAGGACCCTTTTTGTTTTCTGCTGGCAAACGCTAATTGGTTCCACCTGGAGTCAAATCCTCCACACATTCGAGTTTTCTAGGAAGAAAGCTCCAGAAACCTGAGAAAACATGAAATTTGTATTTGTAAACATGACATTGGATTCATTTGCAGAACAGAAAGATTGTGCTTTTCTCCAAAACCACTTTCACGGTGATTTTTGTTTAAATTTCACTTCAAACTACAACAATTTGTCCAGAAACTCGTGGATGAAAACAAAACTATCTGGTGATTTGTAGATGTCTCAATCCCAGATCTTGCTACAGCCTCTGTGTGTGTGTGTGTTTTCTGGATATTCTCTAAGGACTTTAAGGTTTTGAATGCCTTTTCGCAGGAACCTTTTTGTTTTCTGCTGGCAAACGCTAATTGGTTCCACCTGGAGTCAAATACTCCACACATTCGAGTTTTCTAGGAAGAAAGTTCCAGAAACCTGAGAAAACATGATATTTCTTTCTGTAAACATGACATTAGATGCATTTGCCATACAGGAAGATTGTGATTTTCTCCAAAACCACTTTCACGGTGATTTTTGGTTAAATTTCACCCGGAATCCACAACAATTTGTCCAGATACTCCTGGATGAAAACAAAACTATCTGGTGATTTGTAGCCATCTCAATCCCAGATCTTGCTACAGCCTCTGTGTGTGTGTGTGTTTTCTGGATATTCTCTATGGACTTTAAGGTTTTGAATGCATTTTAGCAGGACCCTTTTTGTTTTCTGCTGGCAAACGCTAATTGGTTCCACCTGGAGTCAAATCCTCCACACATTCAAGTTTTCTAGGAAGAAAGCTCCAGAAACCTGGGAAAACATGATATTTGTATTTGTAAACATGACATTGGATGCATTTACCAAACAGGAAGATTGTGCTTTTCTCCAAAACCACTTTCACGGTGATTTTTGGTTAAATTTCACCCGAAATCCACAACAATTTGTCCAGATACTCCTGGATGAAAACAAAACTATCTGGTTATTTGTAGCCATCTCAATACCAGATCTTGCTACAGCCTCTGTGTGTGTTTGTGTTTTCTGGATATTCTCTATGGACTTTAAGGTTTTGAATGCCTTTTAGCAGGACCCTTTTTGTTTTCTGCTGGCAAACGCTAATTGGTTCCACCTGGAGTCAAATCTTCCACACATTCGTGTTTTCTAGGAAGAAAGTTCCAGAAACCTGAGAAAACATGATATTTGCATTTGTAAACATGACATTGGAGGCATTTGCCATACAGGAAGATTGTGATTTTCTCCAAAACCACTTTCACGGTGATTTTTGGTTAAATTTCACCCGAAATCCACAACAATTTGTCCAGATACTCCTGGATGAAAACAAAACTATCTGGTGATTTGTAGCTATCTCAATCCCACATCTTGCTACAGCCTCTGTGTGTGTTTGTGTTTTCTGGATATTCTCTATGGACTTTAAGGTTTTGAAACCATTTTAACAGGACCCTTTTTGTTTTCTGCTGGCAAACGCTAATTGGTTCCACCTGGAGTCAAATCCTCCACACATTCGAGTTTTCTAGGAAGAAAGCTCCAGAAACCTGAGAAAACATGAAATTTGTATTTGTAAACATGACATTGGATTCATTTGCAGAACAGAAAGATTGTGCTTTTCTCCAAAACCACTTTCACGGTGATTTTTGTTTAAATTTCACTTCAAACTACAACAATTTGTCCAGAAACTCGTGGATGAAAACAAAACTATCTGGTGATTTGTAGATGTCTCAATCCCAGATCTTGCTACAGCCTCTGTGTGTGTGTGTGTTTTCTGGATATTCTCTAAGGACTTTAAGGTTTTGAATGCCTTTTCGCAGGAACCTTTTTGTTTTCTGCTGGCAAACGCTAATTGGTTCCACCTGGAGTCAAATACTCCACACATTCGAGTTTTCTAGGAAGAAAGTTCCAGAAACCTGAGAAAACATGATATTTCTTTCTGTAAACATGACATTAGATGCATTTGCCATACAGGAAGATTGTGATTTTCTCCAAAACCACTTTCACGGTGATTTTTGGTTAAATTTCACCCGGAATCCACAACAATTTGTCCAGATACTCCTGGATGAAAACAAAACTATCTGGTGATTTGTAGCCATCTCAATCCCAGATCTTGCTACAGCCTCTGTGTGTGTGTGTGTTTTCTGGATATTCTCTATGGACTTTAAGGTTTTGAATGCATTTTAGCAGGACCCTTTTTGTTTTCTGCTGGCAAACGCTAATTGGTTCCACCTGGAGTCAAATCCTCCACACATTCAAGTTTTCTAGGAAGAAAGCTCCAGAAACCTGGGAAAACATGATATTTGTATTTGTAAACATGACATTGGATGCATTTACCAAACAGGAAGATTGTGCTTTTCTCCAAAACCACTTTCACGGTGATTTTTGGTTAAATTTCACCCGAAATCCACAACAATTTGTCCAGATACTCCTGGATGAAAACAAAACTATCTGGTTATTTGTAGCCATCTCAATACCAGATCTTGCTACAGCCTCTGTGTGTGTTTGTGTTTTCTGGATATTCTCTATGGACTTTAAGGTTTTGAATGCCTTTTAGCAGGACCCTTTTTGTTTTCTGCTGGCAAACGCTAATTGGTTCCACCTGGAGTCAAATCTTCCACACATTCGTGTTTTCTAGGAAGAAAGTTCCAGAAACCTGAGAAAACATGATATTTGCATTTGTAAACATGACATTGGAGGCATTTGCCATACAGGAAGATTGTGATTTTCTCCAAAACCACTTTCACCGTGATTTTTGGTTAAATTTCACCCGAAATCCACAACAATTTGTCCAGATACTCCTGGATGAAAACAAAACTATCTGGTGATTTGTAGCTATCTCAATCCCACATCTTGCTACAGCCTCTGTGTGTGTTTGTGTTTTCTGGATATTCTCTATGGACTTTAAGGTTTTGAAACCATTTTAACAGGACCCTTTTTGTTTTCTGCTGGCAAACGCTAATTGGTTCCACCTGGAGTCAAATCCTCCACACATTCGAGTTTTCTAGGAAGAAAGCTCCAGAAACCTGAGAAAACATGAAATTTGTATTTGTAAACATGACATTGGATTCATTTGCAGAACAGAAAGATTGTGCTTTTCTCCAAAACCACTTTCACGGTGATTTTTGGTTAAATTTCACCCGAAATCCACAACAATTTGTCCAGATACTCCTGGATGAAAACAAAACTATCTGGTGATTTGTAGCTATCTCAATCCCAGATCTTGCTACAGCCTCTGTGTGTGTTTGTGTTTTCTGGATATTCTCTATGGACTTTAAGGTTTTGAATGCATTTTAGCAGGACCCTTTTTGTTTTCTGCTGGCAAACGCTAATTGGTTCCACCTGGAGTCAAATACTCCACACATTCGAGTTTTCTAGGAAGAAAGCTCCAGAAACCTGAGAAAACATGATATTTGTATTTGTAAACATGACATTGGTTGCATTTCTCGTACAGGAAGATTGTGATTTTCTCCAAAACCACTTTCACAGTGATTTTTGGTTAAATTTCACCCGAAATCCACAACAATTTGTCCAGATACTCCTGGATGAAAACAAAACTATCTGGTGATTTGTAGCTATCTCAATCCCAGATCTTGCTACAGCCTCTGTGTGTGTTTGTGTTTTCTGGATATTCTCTATGGAATTTAAGGTTTTGAATGCATTTTAGCAGGACCCTTTTTGTTTTCTGCTGGCCAACGCTAATTGGTTCCACCTGGAGTCAAATCCTCCACACATTCGAGTTTTCAAGGAAGAAAGCTGCTGAAACCTGACAAAACATGATATTTGCATTTGTAAACATGACATTGGATGCATTTGCCATACAGGAAGATTGTGATTTTCTCCAAAACCACTTTCACAGTGATTTTTGGTTAAATTTCACCCGAAATCCACAACAAGTTGTCCAGATACTCCTGGATGAAAACAAAACTACCTGGTGATTTGTAGCCATCTCAACACCAGATCTTGCTACAGCCTCTGTGTGTGTTTGTGTTTTCTGGATATTCTCTATGGACTTTAAGGTTTTGAATGCCTTTTAGCAGGACCCTTTTTGTTTTCTGCTGGCAAACGCTAATTGGTTCTACCTGGAGTCAAATCCTCCACACATTCGAGTTTTCTAGGAAGGAAGCTCCAGAAACCTGAGAAAACATGATATTTGCATTTGTAAACATGATATTGGAGGCATTTGCCATACAGGAAGATTGTGATTTTCTCCAAAACCACTTTCATGGTGATTTTTGGTTAAATTTCACCCGAAATCCACAACAATTTGTCCAGATACTCCTGGATGAAAACAAAACTATCTGGTGATTTGTAGCTATCTCAATCCCAGATCTTGCTACAGCCTCTGTGTGTGTTTGTGTTTTCTGGATATTCTCTATGGACTTTAAGGTTTTGAAACCATTTTAGCAGGACCCTTTTTGTTTTCTGCTGGCAAACGCTAATTGGTTCCACCTGGAGTCAAATCCTCCACACATTCGAGTTTTCTAGGAAGAAAGCTCCAGAAACCTGGGAAAACATGATATTTCTTTCTGTAAACATGACATTGGATGCATTTGCCATACAGGGAGATTGTGATTTTCTCCAAAACCACTTTCACGGTGATTTTTGGTTAAATTTCACCCGAAATCCACAACAATTTGTCCAGATACTCCTGGATGAAAACAAAACTATCTGGTGATTTGTAGCTATCTCAATCCCAGATCTTGCTACAGCCTCTGTGTGTGTTTGTGTTTTCTGGATATTCTCTATGGACTTTAAGGTTTTCAAACCATTTTAGCAGGACCCTTTTTGTTTTCTGCTGGCAAACGCTAATTGGTTCCACCTGGAGTCAAATCCTCCACACATTCGAGTTTTCTAGGAAGAAAGCTCCAGAAACCTGAGAAAACATGATATTTGTATTTGTAAACATGACATTGGACTCATTTGCTGAACAGAAAGATTGTGCTTTTCTCCAAAACCACTTTCACGGTGATTTTTGGTTAAATTTCACTTCAAAACTACAACAATTTGTCCAGATACTCCTGGATGAAAACAAAACTATCTGGTGATTTGTAGCTGTCTCAATCCCAGATCTTGCTACAGCCTCTGTGTGTGTTTGTGTTTTCTGGATATTCTCTAAGGACTTTAAGGTTTTGAATGCCTTTTAGCAGGACCCTTTTTGTTTTCTGCTGGCAAACACTAATTGGTTCCACCTGGAGTCAAATCCTCCACACATTCGAGTTTTCTAGGAAGAAAGCTCCAGAAACCTGAGAAAACATGATATTTGCATTTGTAAACATGACATTGGAGGCATTTGCCGTACAAGAAGATGGTGATTTTCTCCAAAACCACTTTCACGGTGATTTTTGGTTAAATTTCACCCGAAATCCACAACAATTTGTCCAGATACTCCTGGATGAAAACAAAACTATCTGGTGATTTGTAGCTATCTCAATCCCAGATCTTGCTACAGCCTCTGTGTGTGTTTGTGTTTTCTGGATATTCTCTATGGACTTTAAGGTTTTGAATGCCTTTTAGCAGGACCCTTTTTGTTTTCTGCTGGCAAACGCTAATTGGTTCCACCTGGAGTCAAATCCTCCACACATTCGAGTTTTCTAGGAAGAAAGCTCCAGAAACCTGAGAAAACATGATATTTGTATTTGTAAACATGACATTGGATTCATTTGCTGAACAGAAAGATTGTGCTTTTCTCCAAAACCACTTTCACGGTGATTTTTGGTTAAATTTCACTTCAAAACTACAACAATTTGTCCAGATACTCCTGGATGAAAACAAAACTATCTGGTGATTTGTAGCTATCTCAATCCCAGATCTTGCTACAGCCTCTGTGTGTGTTTTTGTTTTCTGGATATTCTCTATGGACTTTAAGGTTTTGAATGCATTTTAGCAGGACCCTTTTTGTTTTCTGCTGGCAAACGCTAATTGGTTCCACCTGGAGTCAAATCCTCCACACATTCGAGTTTTCTAGGAAGAAAGCACCAGAAACCTGAGAAAACATCATATTTCTTTCTGTAAACATGACATTGGATTCATTTGCTGAACAGAAAGATTGTGCTTTTCTCCAAAACCACTTTCACGGTGATTTTTGGTTAAATTTCACTTCAAAACTACAACAATTTGTCCAGATACTCCTGGATGAAAACAAAACTATCTGGTGATTTGTAGCTATCTCAATCCCAGATCTTGCTACAGCCTCTGTGTGTGTTTGTGTTTTCTGGATATTCTCTATGGACTTTAAGGTTTGAATGCATTTTAGCAGGACCCTTTTTGTTTTCTGCTGGCAAACGCTAATTGGTTCCACCTGGAGTCAAATCCTCCACACATTCGAGTTTTCTAGGAAGAAAGCTCCAGAAACCTGGGAAAACATGATATTTGTATTTGTAAACATGACATTGGATGCATTTGCCAAACAGGAAGATTGTGCTTTTCTCCAAAACCACTTTCACGGTGATTTTTGGTTAAATTTCACCCGAAATCCACAACAATTTGTCCAGATACTCCTGGATGAAAACAAAACTATCTGGTGATTTGTAGCTGTCTCAATCCCAGATCTTGCTACAGCCCCTGTGTGTGTTTGTGTTTTCTGGATATTCTCTATGGACTTTAAGGTTTTGAATCCATTTTAGCAGGAACCTTTTTGTTTTCTGCTGGCAAACGCTAATTGGTTCCACCTGGAGTCAAATCCTCCACACATTCGAGTTTTCTAGGAAGAAAGCTCCAGAAACCTGAGAAAACATGATATTTGTATTTGTAAACATGACATTGGTTGCATTTCACGTACAGGAAGATTGTGATTTTCTCCAAAACCACTTTCACGGTGATTTTTGGTTAAATTTCACCCGAAATCCACAACAATTTGTCCAGATACTCCTGGATGAAAACAAAACTATCAGGTGATTTGTAGCCATCTCAATCCCAGATCTTGCTACAGCCTCTGTGTGTGTTTGTGTTTTCTGGATATTCTCCATGGACTTTAAGGTTTTGAATGCCTTTTAGCAGGACCCTTTTTCTTTTCTGCTGGCAAACGCTAATTGGTTCCACCTGGAGTCAAATACTCCACACATTCGAGTTTTCTAGGAAGAAAGCTCCAGAAACCTGAGAAAACATGATATTTCTTTCTGTAAACATGACATTGAATGCATTTGCCGAACAGGAAGATTGTGATTTTCTCCAAAACCACTTGCACGGTGATTTTTGGTTAAATTTCACCCGAAATCCACAACAATTTGTCCAGATACTCCTGGATGAAAACAAAACTATCTGGTGATTTGTAGCCATCTCAATCCCAGATCTTGCTACAGCCTCTGTGTGTGTGTGTGTTTTCTGGATATTCTCTATGGGCTTTAAGGTTTTGAATGCATTTTAGCAGGACCCTTTTTGTTTTCTGCTGGCAAACGCTAATTGGTTCCACCTGGAGTTAAATCCTCCACACATTCGAGTTTTCTAGGAAGAAAGCTCCAGAAACCTGAGAAAACATGATATTTCTTTCTGTAAACATGACATTGGATTCATTTGCTGAACAGAAAGATTGTGCTTTTCTCCAAAACCACTTTCACGGTGATTTTTGGTTAAATTTCACTTCAAAACTACAACAATTTGTCCAGATACTCCTGGATGAAAACAAAACTATCTGGTGATTTGTAGCTATCTCAATCCCAGATCTTGCTACAGCCTCTGTGTGTGTTTGTGTTTTCTGGATATTCTCTATGGACTTTAAGGTTTTGAATGCATTTTAGTATGTATTTGTTTTCAGCTGGCAAACGCTAATTGATTCCACCTGTAGTCAAGTAGTCCACACATTCGAGTTTTCTAGGAAGAAAGCTTCAGAAACCTGAGAAAACATGATATTTCTTTCTGTAAACATGACATTGGATACATTTGCTGAACAGAAAGATTGTGCTTTTCTCCAAAACCACTTTCACGGTGATTTTTGGTTAAATTTCACCCGAAATCCACAACAATTTGTCCAGATATTCCTGGATGAAAACAAAACTATCTGGTGATTTGTAGCTATCTCAATCCCAGATCGTGCTACAGCCTCTGTGTGTGTTTGTGTTTTCTGGATATTCTCTATGGACTTTAAGGTTTTGAATGCATTTTAGCATGTAAGTATTTGTTTTCTGCTGGCAAACGCTAATTGGTTCCACCTGGAGTCAAATCCTCCACACATTCGAGTTTTCTAGGAAGAAAGCTCCAGAAACCTGGGAAAACATGATATTTGTATTTGTAAACATGACATTGGATGCATTTGCCAAACAGGAAATTGTGCTTTTCTCCAAAACCACTTTCACGGTGATTTTTGGTTAAATTTCACCCGAAATCCACAACAATTTGTCCAGATACTCCTGGATGAAAACAAAACTATCTGGTGATTTGTAGCTGTCTCAATCCCAGATCTTGCTACAGCCTCTGTGTGTGTTTGTGTTTTCTGGATATTCTCTATGGACTTTAAGGTTTTGAATCCATTTTAGGAGGACCGTTTTTGTTTTCTGCTGGCAAACGCTAATTGGTTCCACCTGGAGTCAAATCCTCCACACATTCGAGTTTTCTAGGAAGAAAGCTCCAGAAACCTGAGAAAACATGATATTTGTATTTGTAAACATGACATTGGTTGCATTTCACGTACAGGAAGATTGTGATTTTCTCCAAAACCACTTTCATGGTGATTTTTGGTTAAATTTCACCCGAAATCCACAACAATTTGTCCAGATACTCCTGGATGAAAACAAAACTATCTGGTTATTTGTAGCTATCTCAATCCCAGATCTTGCTACAGCCTCTGTGTGCGTTTGTGTTTTCTGGATATTCTCTATGGACTTTAAGGTTTTGAATGCATTTTAGCAGGACCCTTTTTGTTTTCTGCTGGCAAACACTAATTGGTTCCACCTGGAGTCAAATCCTCCACACATTCGAGTTTTCTAGGAAGAAAGCTCCAGAAACCTGAGAAAACATGATATTTCTTTCTGTAAACATGACATTGAATGCATTTGCCGAACAGGAAGATTGTGATTTTCTCCAAAACCACTTGCACGGTGATTTTTGGTTAAATTTCACCCGAAATCCACAACAATTTGTCCAGATACTCCTGGATGAAAACAAAACTAACTGGTGATTTGTAGCCATCTCAATCCCAGATCTTGCTACAGCCTCTGTGTGTGTGTGTGTTTTCTGGATATTCTCTATGGGCTTTAAGGTTTTGAATGCATTTTAGCAGGACCCTTTTTGTTTTCTGCTGGCAAACGCTAATTGGTTCCACCTGGAGTTAAATCCTCCACACATTCGAGTTTTCTAGGAAGAAAGCTCCAGAAACCTGGGAAAACATGATATCTGTATTTGTAAACATGACATTGGATGCATTTGCCGAACAGGAAGATTGTGCTTTTCTCCAAAACCACTTTCACGGTGATTTTTGGTTAAATTTCACCCGAAATCCACAACAATTTGTCCAGAAACTCGTGGATGAAAACAAAACTATCTGGTGATTTGTAGCTATCTCAATCCCAGATCTTGCTACAGCCTCTGTGTGTGTTTGTGTTTTCTGGATATTCTCTATGGACTTTAAGGTTTTGAATGCATTTTAGTATGTATTTGTTTTCAGCTGGCAAACGCTAATTGATTCCACCTGTAGTCAAGTACTCCACACATTCGAGTTTTCTAGGAAGAAAGCTTCAGAAACCTGAGAAAACATGATATTTCTTTCTGTAAACATGACATTGGATACATTTGCTGAACAGAAAGATTGTGCTTTTCTCCAAAACCACTTTCACGGTGATTTTTGGTTAAATTTCACCCGAAATCCACAACAATTTGTCCAGATATTCCTGGATGAAAACAAAACTATCTGGTGATTTGTAGCTGTCTCAATCCCAGATCGTGCTACAGCCTCTGTGTGTGTTTGTGTTTTCTGGATATTCTCTATGGACTTTAAGGTTTTGAATGCATTTTCCCAGGACCCTTTTTGTTTTCTGCTGGCAAACGCTAATTGGTTCCACCTGGAGTCAAATCCTCCACACATTCGAGTTTTCTAGGAAGAAAGCTCCAGAAACCTGAGAAAACATGATATTTGTATTTGTAAACATGACATTGGATTCATTTGCTGAACAGAAAGATTGTGCTTTTCTCCAAAACCACTTTCACGGTGATTTTTGGTTAAATTTCACTTCAAAGCTACAACAATTTGTCCAGATACTCCTGGATGAAAACAAAACTATCTGGTGATTTGTAGCTGTCTCAATCCCAGATCTTGCTACAGCCTCTGTGTGTGTTTGTGTTTTCTGGATATTCTCTATGGACTTTAAGGTTTGAATGCATTTTAGCAGGACCCTTTTTGTTTTCTGCTGGCAAACGCTAATTGGTTCCACCAGGAGTCAAATCCTCCACACATTCGAGTTTTCTAGGAAGAAAGCTCCAGAAACCTCGGAAAACATGATATTTGTATTTGTAAACATGACATTGGATGCATTTGCCAAACAGGAAGATTGTGCTTTTCTCCAAAACCACTTTCACGGTGATTTTTGGTTAAATTTCACCCGAAATCCACAACAATTTGTCCAGATACTCCTGGATGAAAACAAAACTATCTGGTGATTTGTAGCTGTCTCCATCCCAGATCTTGCTATAGCCTCTGTGTGCTTTTGTGTTTTCTGGATATTCTCTATGGACTTTAAGGTTTTGAATGCATTTTAGCAGGACCCTTTTTGTTTTGTGCTGGCAAACACTAATTGGTTCCACCTGGAGTCATATCCTCCACACATTCGAGTTTTCTAGGAAGAAAGCTCCAGAAACCTGAGAAAACATGATATTTCTTTCTGTAAACATGACATTGGATGCATTTGCCATACAGGGAGATTGTGATTTTCTCAAAAACCACTTTCACGGTGATTTTTGGTTAAATTTCAACCGAAATCCACAACAATTTGTCCAGATACTCCTGGATGAAAACAAAACTATCTGGTGATTTGTAGCCATCTCAATCCCAGATCTTGCTACAGCCTCTGTGTGTGTTTGTGTTTTCTGGATATTCTCTATGGACTTTAAGGTTTTGAATGCATTTTAGCAGGACCCTTTTTGTTTTCTGCTGGCAAACGCTAATTGGTTCCACCTGGAGTCAAATACTCCATACATTCGAGTTTTCTAGGAAGAAAGCTCCAGAAACCTGAGAAAACATGATATTTGTATTTGTAAACATGACATTGGACTCATTTGCTGAACAGAAAGATTGTGCTTTTCTCCAAAACCACTTTCACGGTGATTTTTGGTTAAATTTCACTTCAAAACTACAACAATTTGTCCAGATACTCCTGGATGAAAACAAAACTATCTGGTGATTTGTAGCTGTCTGAATCCCAGATCTTGCTACAGCCTCTGTGTGTGTTTGTGTTTTCTGGATATTCTCTATGGACTTTAAGGTTTTGAATGCATTTTAGCAGGACCCTTTTTGTTTTCTGCTGGCAAACAGTAATTGGTTCCACCTGGAGTCTAATACGCCACACATTCGAGTTTTCTAGGAAGAAAGCTCCAGAAACCTGAGAAAACATGATATTTCTTTCTGTAAACTTGACATTGGATGCATTTGCCGAACAGGAAGATTGTGATTTTCTCCAAAACCACTTTCACGGTGATTTTTGGTTAAATTTCACCCGAAATCCACAACAATTTGTCCAGATACTCCTGGATGAAAACAAAACTATCTGGTGATTTGTAGCCATCTCAATCCCAGATCTTGCTACAGCCTCTGTGTGTGTTTGTGTTTTCTGGATATTCTCTATGGACTTTAAGGTTTTGAATGCATTTTAGCATGTAAGCTTTTGTTTTCAGGTGGCAAACGCTAATTGGTTCCACCTGGAGTCAAATCCTCCACACATTCGAGTTTTCTAGGAAGAAAGCTCCAGAAACCTGGGAAAACATGATATCTGTATTTGCAAACATGACATTGGATGCATTTGTCGAACAGGAAGATTGTGCTTTTCTCCAAAACCACTTTCACGGTGATTTTTGGTTAAATTTCACCCGAAATCCACAACAATTTGTCCAGATACTCCTAGATGAAAACAAAACTATCTGGTGATTTGTAGCTATCTCAATCCCAGATCTTGCTACAGCCTCTGTGTGTGTTTGTGTTTTCTGGATATTCTCTATGGACTTTAAGGTTTTGAATGAATTTTAGCATGTAAGTATTTGTTTTCAGCTGGCAAACGCTAATTGGTTCTACCTGTAGTCAAATACTCCACACATTCGAGTTTTCTAGGAAGAAAGCTCCAGAAACCTGAGAAAACATGATATTTGTATTTGTAAACATGACATTGGATTCATTTACTTAACAGAAAGATTGTGCTTTTCTCCAAAACCACTTTCACGGTGATTTTTGGTTAAATTTCACCCGAAATCCACAACAATTTGTCCAGATACTCCTGGATGAAAACAAAACTATCTGGTGATTTGTAGCTGTCTCAATCCCAGATCTTGCTACAGCCTCTGTGTGTGTTTGTGTTTTCTGGATATTCTCTATGGACTTTAAGGTTTGAATGCATTTTAGCAGGACCCTTTTTGTTTTCTGCTGGCAAACGCTAATTGGTTCCACCAGGAGTCAAATCCTCCACACATTCGAGTTTTCTAGGAAGAAAGCTCCAGAAACCTCGGAAAACATGATATTTGTATTTGTAAACATGACATTGGATGCATTTGCCAAACAGGAAGATTGTGCTTTTCTCCAAAACCACTTTCACGGTGATTTTTGGTTAAATTTCACCCGAAATCCACAACAATTTGTCCAGATACTCCTGGATGAAAACAAAACTATCTGGTGATTTGTAGCTGTCTCCATCCCAGATCTTGCTATAGCCTCTGTGTGCTTTTGTGTTTTCTGGATATTCTCTATGGACTTTAAGGTTTTGAATGCATTTTAGCAGGACCCTTTTTGTTTTGTGCTGGCAAACACTAATTGGTTCCACCTGGAGTCATATCCTCCACACATTCGAGTTTTCTAGGAAGAAAGCTCCAGAAACCTGAGAAAACATGATATTTCTTTCTGTAAACATGACATTGGATGCATTTGCCATACAGGGAGATTGTGATTTTCTCAAAAACCACTTTCACGGTGATTTTTGGTTAAATTTCAACCGAAATCCACAACAATTTGTCCAGATACTCCTGGATGAAAACAAAACTATCTGGTGATTTGTAGCCATCTCAATCCCAGATCTTGCTACAGCCTCTGTGTGTGTTTGTGTTTTCTGGATATTCTCTATGGACTTTAAGGTTTTGAATGCATTTTAGCAGGACCCTTTTTGTTTTCTGCTGGCAAACGCTAATTGGTTCCACCTGGAGTCAAATACTCCATACATTCGAGTTTTCTAGGAAGAAAGCTCCAGAAACCTGAGAAAACATGATATTTGTATTTGTAAACATGACATTGGACTCATTTGCTGAACAGAAAGATTGTGCTTTTCTCCAAAACCACTTTCACGGTGATTTTTGGTTAAATTTCACTTCAAAACTACAACAATTTGTCCAGATACTCCTGGATGAAAACAAAACTATCTGGTGATTTGTAGCTGTCTGAATCCCAGATCTTGCTACAGCCTCTGTGTGTGTTTGTGTTTTCTGGATATTCTCTATGGACTTTAAGGTTTTGAATGCATTTTAGCAGGACCCTTTTTGTTTTCTGCTGGCAAACAGTAATTGGTTCCACCTGGAGTCTAATACGCCACACATTCGAGTTTTCTAGGAAGAAAGCTCCAGAAACCTGAGAAAACATGATATTTCTTTCTGTAAACTTGACATTGGATGCATTTGCCGAACAGGAAGATTGTGATTTTCTCCAAAACCACTTTCACGGTGATTTTTGGTTAAATTTCACCCGAAATCCACAACAATTTGTCCAGATACTCCTGGATGAAAACAAAACTATCTGGTGATTTGTAGCCATCTCAATCCCAGATCTTGCTACAGCCTCTGTGTGTGTTTGTGTTTTCTGGATATTCTCTATGGACTTTAAGGTTTTGAATGCATTTTAGCATGTAAGCTTTTGTTTTCAGGTGGCAAACGCTAATTGGTTCCACCTGGAGTCAAATCCTCCACACATTCGAGTTTTCTAGGAAGAAAGCTCCAGAAACCTGGGAAAACATGATATCTGTATTTGCAAACATGACATTGGATGCATTTGTCGAACAGGAAGATTGTGCTTTTCTCCAAAACCACTTTCACGGTGATTTTTGGTTAAATTTCACCCGAAATCCACAACAATTTGTCCAGATACTCCTAGATGAAAACAAAACTATCTGGTGATTTGTAGCTATCTCAATCCCAGATCTTGCTACAGCCTCTGTGTGTGTTTGTGTTTTCTGGATATTCTCTATGGACTTTAAGGTTTTGAATGAATTTTAGCATGTAAGTATTTGTTTTCAGCTGGCAAACGCTAATTGGTTCTACCTGTAGTCAAATACTCCACACATTCGAGTTTTCTAGGAAGAAAGCTCCAGAAACCTGAGAAAACATGATATTTGTATTTGTAAACATGACATTGGATTCATTTACTTAACAGAAAGATTGTGCTTTTCTCCAAAACCACTTTCACGGTGATTTTTGGTTAAATTTCACCCGAAATCCACAACAATTTGTCCAGATACTCCTGGATGAAAACAAAACTATCTGGTGATTTGTAGCTGTCTCAATCCCAGATCTTGCTACAGCCTCTGTGTGTGTTTGTGTTTTCTGGATATTCTCTATGGACTTTAAGGTTTGAATGCATTTTAGCAGGACCCTTTTTGTTTTCTGCTGGCAAACGCTAATTGGTTCCACCAGGAGTCAAATCCTCCACACATTCGAGTTTTCTAGGAAGAAAGCTCCAGAAACCTCGGAAAACATGATATTTGTATTTGTAAACATGACATTGGATGCATTTGCCAAACAGGAAGATTGTGCTTTTCTCCAAAACCACTTTCACGGTGATTTTTGGTTAAATTTCACCCGAAATCCACAACAATTTGTCCAGATACTCCTGGATGAAAACAAAACTATCTGGTGATTTGTAGCTTTCTCCATCCCAGATCTTGCTATAGCCTCTGTGTGCTTTTGTGTTTTCTGGATATTCTCTATGGACTTTAAGGTTTTGAATGCATTTTAGCAGGACCCTTTTTGTTTTGTGCTGGCAAACACTAATTGGTTCCACCTGGAGTCATATCCTCCACACATTCGAGTTTTCTAGGAAGAAAGCTCCAGAAACCTGAGAAAACATGATATTTCTTTCTGTAAACATGACATTGGATGCATTTGCCATACAGGGAGATTGTGATTTTCTCAAAAACCACTTTCACGGTGATTTTTGGTTAAATTTCAACCGAAATCCACAACAATTTGTCCAGATACTCCTGGATGAAAACAAAACTATCTGGTGATTTGTAGCCATCTCAATCCCAGATCTTGCTACAGCCTCTGTGTGTGTTTGTGTTTTCTGGATATTCTCTATGGACTTTAAGGTTTTGAATGCATTTTAGCAGGACCCTTTTTGTTTTCTGCTGGCAAACGCTAATTGGTTCCACCTGGAGTCAAATACTCCATACATTCGAGTTTTCTAGGAAGAAAGCTCCAGAAACCTGAGAAAACATGACATCTGTATTTGTAAACATGACATTGGACTCATTTGCTGAACAGAAAGATTGTGCTTTTCTCCAAAACCACTTTCACGGTGATTTTTGGTTAAATTTCACTTCAAAACTACAACAATTTGTCCAGATACTCCTGGATGAAAACAAAACTATCTGGTGATTTGTAGCTGTCTGAATCCCAGATCTTGCTACAGCCTCTGTGTGTGTTTGTGTTTTCTGGATATTCTCTATGGACTTTAAGGTTTTGAATGCATTTTAGCAGGACCCTTTTTGTTTTCTGCTGGCAAACAGTAATTGGTTCCACCTGGAGTCAAATACTCCACACATTCGAGTTTTCTAGGAAGAAAGCTCCAGAAACCTGAGAAAACATGATATTTCTTTCTGTAAACTTGACATTGGATGCATTTGCCGAACAGGAAGATTGTGATTTTCTCCAAAACCACTTTCACGGTGATTTTTGGTTAAATTTCACCCGAAATCCACAACAATTTGTCCAGATACTCCTGGATGAAAACAAAACTATCTGGTGATTTGTAGCCATCTCAATCCCAGATCTTGCTACAGCCTCTGTGTGTGTTTGTGTTTTCTGGATATTCTCTATGGACTTTAAGGTTTTGAATGCATTTTAGCATGTAAGTTTTTGTTTTCAGGTGGCAAACGCTAATTGGTTCCACCTGGAGTCAAATCCTCCACACATTCGAGTTTTCTAGGAAGAAAGCTCCAGAAACCTGGGAAAACATGATATCTGTATTTGCAAACATGACATTGGATGCATTTGTCGAACAGGAAGATTGTGCTTTTCTCCAAAACCACTTTCACGGTGATTTTTGGTTAAATTTCACCCGAAATCCACAACAATTTGTCCAGATACTCCTAGATGAAAACAAAACTATCTGGTGATTTGTAGCTATCTCAATCCCAGATCTTGCTACAGCCTCTGTGTGTGTTTGTGTTTTCTGGATATTCTCTATGGACTTTAAGGTTTTGAATGAATTTTAGCATGTAAGTATTTGTTTTCAGCTGGCAAACGCTAATTGGTTCTACCTGTAGTCAAATACTCCACACATTCGAGTTTTCTAGGAAGAAAGCTCCAGAAACCTGAGAAAACATGATATTTGTATTTGTAAACATGACATTGGATTCATTTACTTAACAGAAAGATTGTGCTTTTCTCCAAAACCACTTTCACGGTGATTTTTGGTTAAATTTCACTTCAAAACTACAACAATTTGTCCAGAAACTCGTGGATGAAAACAAAACTATCTGGTGATTTGTAGCTATCTCAATCCCAGATCTTGCTACAGCCTCTGTGTGTGTTTGTGTTTTCTGGATATTCTCTATGGACTTTAAGGTTTTGAATGCATTTTAGCATGTAAGTATTTGTTTTCAGCTGGCAAACGCTAATTGGTTCCACCTGGAGTCAAATACTCCACACATTCGAGTTTTCTAAGAAGGAAGCTCCAGAAACCTGAGAAAACATGATATTTCTTTCTGTAAACATGACATTGGATGCATTTGCCATACTGGAAGATTGTGATTTTCTCCAAAACCACTTTCACGGTGATTTTTGGTTAAATTTCACCCGAAATCCACAACAATTTGTCCAGATACTCCTGGATGAAAACAAAACTATATGGTGTGTTGTGGCTATCTCAATCCCAGATCTTCCTACAGCCTCTGTGTGTATTTGTGTTTTCTGGATATTCTCTATGGACTTTAAGGTTTTGAATGCATTTTAGCAGGACCCTTTTTGTTTTCTGCTGGCAAACGCTAATTGGTAACACCTGGAGTCAAATACTCCACACATTCGAGTTTTCTAGGAAGAAAGCTTCTGAAACCTGGGAAAACATGATATTTGTATTTGTAAACATGACATTGGACTCATTTCCTGCACAGAAAGATTGTGCTTTTCTCCAAAACCACTTTCACGGTGATTTTTGGTTAAATTTCACTTCAAAACTACAACAATTTGTCCAGATACTCCTGGATGAAAACAAAACTATCTGGTGATTTGTAGCTATCTCAATCCCAGATCTTGCTACAGCCTCTGTGTGTGTTTGTGTTTTCTGGATATTCTCTATGGACTTTAAGGTTTTGAATGCATTTTAGCAGGACCCTTTTTGTTTTCTGCTGGCCAACGCTAATTGGTTCCACCTGGAGTCAAATCCTCCACACATTCGAGTTTTCTAGGAAGAAAGCTCCAGAAACCTGGGAAAACTTGATATTCGTATTTGTAAACATGACATTGGATGCATTTCCCGTATAGGAAGATTGTGCTTTTCTCCAAAACCACTTTCACGGTGATTTTTGGTTAAATTTCACCCGAAATCCACAACAATTTGTCCAGATACTCCTGGATGAAAACAAAACTATCTGGTGTGTTGTGGCTGTCTCAATCCCAGATCTTGCTACAGCCTCTGTGTGTGTTTGTGTTTTCTGGATATTCTCTATGGACTTTAAGGTTTGGAATGCATTTTAGCAGGACCCTTTTTGTTTTCTGCTGGCAAACGCTAATTGGTTCCACCTGGAGTCAAATGCTCCACACATTCGAGTTTTCTAGGAAGAAAGCTCCAGAAACCTGAGAAAACATGATATTTGTATTTGAAAACATGACATTGGATGCATTTGTCGAACAGGAAGATTGTGCTTTTCTCCAAAACCACTTTCACGGTGATTTTTGGTTAAATTTCACCCGAAATCCACAACAATTTGTCCAGATACTCCTGGATGAAAACAAAACTATCTGGTGATTTGTAGCTATCTCAATCCCAGATCTTGCTACAGCCTCTGTGTGTGTTTGTGTTTTCTGGATATTCTCTATGGACTTTAAGGTTTTGAATGCATTTTAGCAGGACACTTTTTGTTTTCTGCTGGCAAACGCTAATTGGTTCCACCTGGAGTCAAATCCTCCACACATTCGAGTTTTCTAGGAAGAAAGCTTCAGAAACCTGAGAAAACATGATATTTCTTTCTGTAAACATGACATTGGTTACATTTGCCAAACAGGAAGATTGTGCTTTTCTCCAAAACCACTTTCACGGTGATTTTTGGTTAAATTTCACCCGAAATCCACAACAATTTGTCCAGAATCTCCTGGATGAAAACAAAAGTATCTGGTGATTTGTAGCTATCTCAATCCCAGATCCTACTACAGCCTCTGTGTGTGTTTGTGTTTTCTGGATATTCTCTATGGACTTTAAGGTTTTGAATGCATTTTAGCAGGACCCTTTTTGTTTTCTGCTGGCAAACGCTAATTGGTTCCACCTGGAGTCAAATCCTCCACACATTCGAGTTTTCTAGGAAGAAAGCTTCAGAAACCTGAGAAAACATGACATTTCTTTCTGTAAACATGACATTGGATGCATTTGCCATACAGGAAGATTGTGATTTTCTCCAAAACCACTTTCATGGTGATTTTTGGTTAAATTTCACCCGAAATCCACAACAATTTGTCCAGAAACTCCTGGATGAAAACAAAACTATCTGGTGTGTTGTGGCTGTCTCAATCACAGATCTTGCTACAACCTCTGTGTGTGTTTGTGTTTTCTGGATATTCTCTATGGACGTTAAGGTTTTGAATGCATTTTCCCAGGACCCTTTTTGTTTTCTGCTGGCAAACGCTAATTGGTTCCACCTGGAGTCAAATACTCCACACATTCGAGTTTTCAAGGAAGAAAGCTCCAGAAACCTGGGAAAACATGATATTCGTATTTGTAAACATGACATTGGATGCATTTCCCGTATAGGAAGATTGTGCTTTTCTCCAAAACCACTTTCACGGTGATTTTTGGTTAAATTTCACCCGAAATCCCCAACAATTTGTCGAGATACTCCTGGATGAAAAAAAAACTATCTGGTTATTTGTAGCTATATCAATCCCAGATCTTGCTACAGCCTCTGTGTGTGTTTGTGTTTTCTGGATATTCTCTATGGACTTTACGGTTTTGAATGCATTTTAGCATGTAAATATTTGTTTTCAGCTGGCAAACGCTAATTGGTTCCACCTGGAGTCAAATCCTCCTCACATTCGAGTTTTCTAGGAAGAAAGCTCCAGAAACCTGAGAAAACATGATATTTGTATTTGTAAACATGACATTGGATTCATTTGCTGAACAGAAAGATTGTGCTTTTCTCCAAAACCACTTTCACGGTGATTTTTGGTTAAATTTCACCCGAAATCCACAACAATTTGTCCAGATACTCCTGGATGAAAACAAAACTATCTGGTGATTTGTAGCTATCTCAATCCCAGATCTTGCTACAGCCTCTGTGTGCGTTTGTGTTTTCTGGATATTCTCTATGGACTTTAAGGTTTTGAATGCATTTTAGCAGGACCCTTTTTGTTTTCTGCTGGCAAACTCTAATTGGTTCCACCTGGAGTCCAATACTCCACACATTCGAGTTTTCTAGGAAGAAAGCTCCAGAAACCTGAGAAAACATGATATTTCTTTCTTTAAACATGACATTGGATGCATTTGCCATACAGGGAGATTGTGATTTTCTCCAAAACCACTTTCACGGTGATTTTTGGTTAAATTTCACCCGAAATCCACAACAATTTGTCCAGATACTCCTGGATGAAAACAAAACTATCTGGTGATTTGTAGCTGTCTCAATCCCAGATCTTGCTACAGCCTCTGTGTGTGTTTGTGTTTTCTGGTTATTCTCTATGGACTTTAAGGTTTGAATGCATTTTAGCAGGACCCTTTTTGTTTTCTGCTGGCAAACGCTAATTGGTTCCACCTGGAGTCAAATCCTCCACACATTCGAGTTTTCTAGGAAGAAAGCTCCAGAAACCTCGGAAAACATGATATTTGTATTTGTAAACATGACATTGGATGCATTTGCCAAACAGGAAGATTGTGCTTTTCTCCAAAACCACTTTCACGGTGATTTTTGGTTAAATTTCACCCGAAATCCACAACAATTTGTCCAGATACTCCTGGATGAAAACAAAACTATCTGGTGATTTGTAGCTGTCTCCATCCCAGATCTTGCTATAGCCTCTGTGTGCGTTTGTGTTTTCTGGATATTCTCTATGGACTTTAAGGTTTTGAATGCATTTTAGCAGGACCCTTTTTGTTTTGTGCTGGCAAACACTAATTGGTTCCACCTGGAGTCAAATCCTCCACACATTCGAGTTTTCTAGGAAGAAAGCTCCAGAAACCTGAGAAAACATGATATTTCTTTCTGTAAACATGACATTGGATGTATTTGCCATACTGGGAGATTGTGATTTTCTCAAAAACCACTTTCACGGTGATTTTTGGTTAAATTTCAACCGAAATCCACAACAATTTGTCCAGATACTCCTGGAGGAAAACAAAACTATCTGGTGATTTGTAGCCATCTCAATCCCAGATCTTGCTACAGCCTCTGTGTGTGTTTGTGTTTTCTGGATATTCTCTATGGACTTTAAGGTTTTGAATGCATTTTAGCAGGACCCTTTTTGTTTTCTGCTGGCAAACGCTAATTGGTTCCACCTGGAGTAAAATCCTCCATACATTCGAGTTTTCTAGGAAGAAAGATCCAGAAACCTGGGAAAACATGATATTTGTATTTGTAAACATGACATTGGATACATTTGACAAACAGGAAGATTGTGCTTTTCTCCAAAACCACTTTCACGGTGATTTTTGGTTAAATTTCACTTCAAAACTACAACAATTTGTCCAGATACTCCTGGATGAAAACAAAATTATCTGGTGATTTGTAGCTGTCTGAATCCCAGATCTTGCTACAGCCTCTGTGTGTGTTTGTGTTTTCTGGATATTCTCTATGGACTTTAAGGTTTTGAATGCATTTTAGCAGGACCCTTTTTGTTTTCTGCTGGCAAACAGTAATTGGTTCCACCTGGAGTCAAATCCTCCACACATTCGAGTTTTCTAGGAAGAAAGCTCCAGAAACCTGGGAAAACATGATATTCGTATTTGTAAACATGACATTGGATACATTTGACAAACAGGAAGATTGTGCTTTTCTCCAAAACCACTTTCACGGTGATTTTTCGGTTAAATTTCACCCGAAATCCACAACAATTTGTCCAGATACTCCTGGATGAAAACAAAACTATCTGGTGATTTGTAGCCATCTCAATCCCTGATCTTGCTACACCCTCTGTGTGTGTTTGTGTTTTCTGGATATTCTCTATGGACTTTAAGGTTTTGAATGCATTTTAGCAGGACCCTTTTTGTTTTCTGCTGGCCAACGCTAATTGGTTCCACCTGGAGTCAAATCCTCCACACATTCGAGTTTTCTAGGAAGAAAGCTCCAGAAACCTGGGAAAACATGATATTCGTATTTGTAAACATGACATTGGATGCATTTCCCGTATAGGAAGATTGTGCTTTTCTCCAAAACCACTTTCACGGTGATTTTTCGGTTAAATTTCACCCGAAATCCACAACAATTTGTCCAGATACTCCTGGATGAAAACAAAACTATCTGGTTATTTGTAGCCATCTCAATCCCAGATCGTGCTACAGCCTCTGTGTGTGTTTGTGTTTTCTGGATATTCTCTATGGACTTTAAGGTTTTGAATGCCTTTTAGCAAGACCCTTTTTGTTTTCTGCTGGCAAACGCTAATTGGTTCTACCTGGAGTCAAATACTCCACACATTCGAGTTTTCTAGGAAGAAAGCTCCAGAAACCTGAGAAAACATGATATTTGTATTTGTAAACATGACATTGGATTCATTTACTTAACAGAAAGATTGTGCTTTTCTCCAAAACCACTTTCACGGTGATTTTTCGGTTAAATTTCACTTCAAAACTACAACAATTTGTCCAGAAACTCGTGGATGAAAACAAAACTATCTGGTGATTTGTAGCTATCTCAATCCCAGATCTTGCTACAGCCTCTGTGTGAGTTTGTGTTTTCTGGATATTCTCTATGGACTTTAAGGTTTTGAATGCATTTTAGCATGTAAGTATTTGTTTTCAGCTGGCAAACGCTAATTGGTTCCACCTGGAGTCAAATACTCCACACATTCGAGTTTTCTAAGAAGGAGGCTCCAGAAACCTGAGAAAACATGATATTTCTTTCTGTAAACATGACATTGGATGCATTTGCCATACAGGAAGATTGTGATTTTCTCCAAAACCACTTTCACGGTGATTTTTGGTTAAATTTCACCCGAAATCCACAACAATTTGTCCAGATACTCCTGGATGAAAACAAAACTATATGGTGTGTTGTGGCTATCTCAATCCCAGATCTTCCTACAGCCTCTGTGTGTATTTGTGTTTTCTGGATATTCTCTATGGACTTTAAGGTTTTGAATGCATTTTAGCAGGACCCTTTTTGTTTTCTGCTGGCAAACGCTAATTGGTAACACCTGGAGTCAAATACTCCACACACTCGAGTTTTCTAGGAAGAAAGCTTCTGAAACCTGGGAAAACATGATATTTGTATTTGTAAACATGACATTGGACTCATTTCCTGCACAGAAAAATTGTGCTTTTCTCCAAAACCACTTTCACGGTGATTTTTCGGTTAAATTTCACTTCAAAACTACAACAATTTGTCCAGATACTCCTGGATGAAAACAAAACTATCTGGTGATTTGTAGCTATCTCAATCCCAGATCTTGCTACAGCCTCTGTGTGTGTTTGTGTTTTCTGGATATTCTCTATGGACTTTAAGGTTTTGAATGCATTTTAGCAGGACCCTTTTTGTTTTCTGCTGGCCAACGCTAATTGGTTCCACCTGGAGTCAAATCCTCCACACATTCGAGTTTTCTAGGAAGAAAGCTCCAGAAACCTGAGAAAACATGATATTTCTTTCTGTAAACATGACATTGGATGCATTTCCCGTATAGGAAGATTGTGCTTTTCTCCAAAACCACTTTCACGGTGATTTTTGGTTAAATTTCACCCGAAATCCACAACAATTTGTCCAGATACTCCTGGATGAAAACAAAACTATCTGGTGTGTTGTGGCTGTCTCAATCCCAGATCTTGCTACAGCCTCTGTGTGTGTTTGTGTTTTCTGGATATTCTCTATGGACTTTAAGGTTTGGAATGCATTTTAGCAGGACCCTTTTTGTTTTCTGCTGGCAAACGCTAATTGGTTCCACCTGGAGTCAAATACTCCACACATTCGAGTTTTCTAGGAAGAAAGCTCCAGAAACCTGAGAAAACATGATATTTGTATTTGTAAACATGACATTGGATTCATTTCCTGAACAGAAAGATTGTGCTTTTCTCCAAAACCACTTTCACGGTGATTTTTGGTTAAATTTCACCCGAAATCCACAACAATTTGTCCAGATACTCCTGGATGAAAACAAAACTATCTGGTGATTTGTAGCTATCTCAATCCCAGATCTTGCTACAGCCTCTGTGTGTGTTTGTGTTTTCTGGATATTCTCTATGGACTTTAAGGTTTTGAATCCATTTTAGCAGGACCCTTTTTGTTTTCTGCAGGCAAATGCTAATTGGTTCCACATGGAGTCAAATCCTCCACACATTCGAGTTTTCTGGGAAGAAAGCTCCAGAAACCTTAGAAAACCTGATATTTGTATTTGTAAACATGACATTGGATTCATTTGCTGAACAGAAAGATTGTGCTTTTCTCCAAAACCACTTTCACGGTGATTTTTGGTTAAATTTCACTTCAAAACTACAACAATTTGTCCAGATACTCCTGGATGAAAACAAAATTATCTGGTGATTTGTAGCTATCTCAATCCCAGATCTTGCTACAGCCTCTGTGTGTGTTTGTGTTTTCTGGATATTCTCTATGGATTTTAAGGTTTTGAATGCATTTTAGCAGGACCCTTTTTGTTTTCTGCTGGCAAACACTACTTGGTTCCACCTGGAGTCAAATACTCCACACATTCGAGTTTTCTAGGAAGAAAGCTCCAGAAACCTGAGAAAACATGATATTTCTTTCTGTAAACATGACATTGGATGCATTTGCCGTACAGGAAGATTGTGCTTTTCTCCAAAACCACTTTCACGGTGATTTTTGGTTAAATTTCACCCGAAATCCACAACAATTTGTCCAGATACTCCTGGATGAAAACAAAACTATCTGGTGATTTGTAGCTATCTCAATCCCAGATCTTGCTACAGCCTCTGTGTGTGTTTGTGTTTTCTGGATATTCTCTATGGACTTTAAGGTTTTGAATGCATTTTAGCATGTAAGTATTTGTTTTCAGCTGGCAAACGCTAATTGGTTCCACCTGCAGTCAAATCCTCCACACATTCGAGTTTTCTAGGAAGAAAGCTCCAGAAACCTGAGAAAACATGATATTTGCATTTGTAAACATGACATTGGAGTCATTTGCCGCACAGGAGATTGTGCTTTTCTCCAAAACCACTTTCACGGTGATTTTTGGTTAAATTTCACCCGAAATCCACAACAATTTGTCCAGATACTCCTGGATGAAAACAAAAATATCTGGTGATTTGTAGCTGTCTCAATCCCAAATCTTGCTTCAGCCTCTGTGTGTGTTTGTGTTTTCTGGATATTCTCTATGGACTTTAAGGTTTGGAATGCATTTTAGCAGGACCCTTTTTGTTTTCTGCTGGCAAACGCTAATTGGCTCCACCTGGAGTCAAATCCTCCACACATTCGAGTTTTCTAGGAAGAAAGCTCCAGAAACCTTAGAAAACATGATATTTGTATTTGTAAACATGACATTGGATTCATTTGCTGAACAGAAAGATTGTGCTTTTCTCCAAAACCACTTTCACGGTGATTTTTGGTTAAATTTCACTTCAAAACTACAACAATTTGTCCAGATACTCCTGGATGAAAACAAAACTATCTGGTGATTTGTAGCCATCTCAATCCCAGATCTTGCTACAGCTTCTGTGTGTGTTTGTGTTTTCTGGATATTCTCTATGGACTTTAAGGTTTTGAATGCATTTTAGCAGGACTCTTTTTGTTTTCTGCTGGCAAACGCTAATTGGTTCCACCTGCAGTCAAATCCTCCACACATTCGAGTTTTCTAGGAAGAAAGCTCCAGAAACCTGGGAAAACATGATATTTGTATTTGTAAACATGACATTGGAGTTATTTGCCGTACAGGAAGATTGTGATTTTCTCCAAAACCACTTTCACGGTGATTTTTGGTTAAATTTCAACCGAAATCCACAACAATTTGTCCAGATACTCCTGGATGAAAACAAAACTATCTGGTGATTTGTAGCCATCTCAATCCCTGATCTTGCTACACCCTCTGTGTGTGTTTGTGTTTTCTGGATATTCTCTATGGACTTTAAGGTTTTGAATGCATTTTAGCAGGACCCTTTTTGTTTTCTGCTGGCCAACGCTAATTGGTTCCACCTGGAGTCAAATCCTCCACACATTCGAGTTTTCTAGGAAGAAAGCTCCAGAAACCTGGGAAAACATGATATTCGTATTTGTAAACATGACATTGGATGCATTTCCCGTATAGGAAGATTGTGCTTTTCTCCAAAACCACTTTCACGGTGATTTTTCGGTTAAATTTCACCCGAAATCCACAACAATTTGTCCAGATACTCCTGGATGAAAACAAAACTATCTGGTTATTTGTAGCCATCTCAATCCCAGATCGTGCTACAGCCTCTGTGTGTGTTTGTGTTTTCTGGATATTCTCTATGGACTTTAAGGTTTTGAATGCCTTTTAGCAAGACCCTTTTTGTTTTCTGCTGGCAAACGCTAATTGGTTCCACCTGGAGTCAAATCCTCCACTCCACACATTCGAGTTTTCTAGGAAGAAAGCTCCAGAAACCTGAGAAAACATGATATTTGTATTTGTAAACATGACATTGGACACATTTGCCGAACAGGAAGATTGTGATTTTCTCCAAAACCACTTTCACGGTGATTTTTGGTTAAATTTCACCCGAAATCCACAACAATTTGTCCAGATACTCCTGGATGAAAACAAAACTATCTGGTGATTTGTAGCTATCTCAATCCCAGATCTTGCTACAGCCTCTGTGTGTGTTTGTGTTTTCTGGATATTCTCTATGGACTTTAAGGTTTGGAATGCATTTTAGCAGGACCCTTTTTGTTTTCTACTGGCCAACGCTAATTGGTTCCACCTGCAGTCAAATCCTCCACACATTCGAGTTTTCTATGAAGAAATCTCCAGAAACCTGGGAAAACATGATATTCGTATTTGTAAACATGACATTGGATGCATTTCCCGTATAGGAAGATTGTGCTTTTCTCCAAAACCACTTTCACGGTGATTTTTGGTTAAATTTCACCCGAAATCCGCAACAATTTGTCCAGATACTCCTGGATGAAAACAAAACTATCTGGTTATTTGTAGCTATCTCAATCCCAGATCGTGCTACAGCCTCTGTGTGTGTTTTTGTTTTCTGGATATTCTCTATGGACTTTAAGGTTTTGAATGCCTTTTATCAGGACCCTTTTTGTTTTCTGCTGGCAAAAGCTAATTGGTTCCACCTGGAGTCAAATACTCCACACATTCGAGATTTCTAGGAGGAAAGCTCCAGAAACCTGAGAAAACATGATATTTGTATTTGTAAACATGACATTGGATTCATTTACTTAACAGAAAGATTGTGCTTTTCTCCAAAACCACTTTCACGGTTATTTTTGGTAAATTTCACCCAAAATCCACAACAGTTTGTCCAGATACTCCTGGATGAAAACTAAACTATCTGGTGATTTGTAGCCATCTCAATCCCAGATCTTGCTACAGCCTCTGTGTGTGTTTGTGTTTTCTGGATATTCTCTATGGACTTTAAGGTTTTGAATGCATTTTAGCAGGACCCTTTTTGTTTTCTGCTGGCAAACGCTAATTGGTTCCACCTGGAGTCAAATCCTCCACACATTTGAGTTTTCTAGGAAGAAAGCTTCAGAAACCTGATAAAACATGATATTTCTTTCTGTAACCATGACATTGGATTCATTTGCCGAACAGGAAGATTGTGCATTTCTCCAAAACCACTTTCACGGTGATTTTTAGTTAAATTTCACCCGAAATCCACAACAATTTGTCCAGATACTCCTGGATGAAAACAAAACTATCTGGTGATTTGTAGCTATCTCAATCCCAGATCTTGCTACAGCCTCCGTGTGTGTTTGTGTTTTCTGGATATTCTCTATGGACTTTAAGGTATTGAATGAATTTTAGCAGGACCCTTTTTGTTTTCTGCTGGCAAACGCTAATTGTTTCCACCTGGAGTCAAATCCTCCACACATTCGAGTTTTCTAGGAAGAAAGCTTCAGAAACCTGAGAAAACATGATATTTGTATTTGTAAACATGACATTGGATACATTTACCCAACAGGAAGATTGTACTTTTCTCCAAAACCACTTTCACGGTGATTTTTTGGTTAAATTTCACTTCAAAACTACAACAATTTTTCCAGACACTCCTGGATGAAAACAAAACTATTTGGTGATTTGTAGCTATCTCAATCCCAGATCTTGCTACAGCCTCTGTGTGTGTTTGTGTTTTCTGGAAATTCTCGATGGACTTTAAGGTTTTGAATGCATATTAGCAGGACCCTTTTTGTTTTCTGCTGGCAAACGCTAATTGGTTCCACCTGGAGTCAAATACTAAACACATTCGAGATTTCTAGGAAGAAAGCTCCAGAAACCTGAGAAAACATGATATTTGTATTTTTAAACATGACATTGGATTCATTTACTTAACAGAAAGATTGTGCTTTTCTCCAAAACCACTTTCACGGTGACCTTTGGTTAATTTCACCCAAAATCCACAACAGTTTGTCCAGATACTCCTGGATGAAAACAAAACTATCTGGTGATTTGTAGCTATCTCAATCCCAGATCTTGCTACAGCCTCTGTGTGTGTTTGTGTTTTCTGGATATTCTCGATGGACTTTACGGTTTTGAATGCATTTTAGCAGGACCCTTTTTGTTTTCTGCTGGCAAACGCTAATTGGTTCCACCTGGAGTCAACTCCTCCACACATTCGAGTTTTCTCGGAAGAAAGCTTCAGAAACCTGGGAAAACATGAGATTTCTTTCTGTAAACATGACATTGGATGCATTTTCTAAACAGAAAGATTGTGATTTTCTCCAAAACCACTTTCACGGTGATTTTTAGTTAAATTTCACCCGAAATCCACAACAATTTGTCCAGATACTCCTGGATGAAAACAAAACTATCTGGTGATTTGTAGCCATCTCAATCCCTGATCTTGCTACAGCCTCTGTGTGTGTTTGTGTTTTCTGGATATTCTCTATGGATTTTAAGGTTTTGAATCCATTTTAGCAGGACCCTTTTTGTTTTCTGCTGGCAAACGCTAATTGGTTCCACCTGGAGTCAAATACTCCACACATTCGAGATTTCTAGGAAGAAAGCTCCAGAAACCTGAGAAAACATGATATTTGTATTTGTAAACTTGACATTGGATTCATTTACTTAACAGAAAGATTGTGCTTTTCTCCAAAACCACTTTCACGGTGATCTTTGGTTAATTTCACCCAAAATCCACAACAGTTTGTCCAGATACTCCTGGATGAAAACAAAACTATCTGGTGATTTGTAGCTATCTCAATCCCAGATCTTACTGCAGCCTCTGTGTGTGTTTGTGTTTTCTGGATATTCTCTATGGACTTTAAGGTTTTGAATGCATTTTAGCAGGACCCTTTTTGTTTTCTGCTGGCAAACGCTAATTGGTTCCACCTGGAGTCAAATACTCCACCCATTCGAGTTTTCTAGGAATAAAGCTCCAGAAACCTGAGAAAACATGATATTTGTATTTGTAAACATGACATTGGATACATTTGCCGAACAGGAAGATTGTGCTTTTCTCCAAAACCACTTTCACAGGGATTTTTTGGTTAAATTTCACTTCAAAACTACAACAATTTCTCCAGATACTCCTGGATGAAAACAAAACTATCTGGTGATTTGTAGCTATCTCAATCCCAGATCTTGCTACAGCCTCTGTGTGTGTTTGTGTTTTCTGGATATTTTCTATGGACTTTAAGGTTTTGAATGCATTTTAGCAGAACCCTTTTTGTTTTCTGCTGGGAAACGCTAATTGGTTCCACCTGGAGTCAAATACTCCACACATTCGAGTTTTCTAGGAAGAAAGCTCCAGAAACCTGAGAAAACATGATATTTGTACTTGTAAACATGACATTGGACTCATTTGCTGAACAGAAAGATTGTGCTTTTCTCCAAAACCACTTTCACAGTGATTTTGTGGTTAAATTTCATTTCAAATCTACAACAATTTGTCCAGATACTCCTGGATGAAAACAAAACTATCTGGTGATTTGTAGCTATCTCAATCCCAGATCTTGCTACAGCCTCTGTGTGTGTTTGTGTTTTCTGGATATTCTCTATGGATTTTAAGGTTTTGAATGCATTTTAGCAGGACCCTTTTTGTTTTCTGCTGGCAAACGCTAATTGGTTCCACCTGGAGTCAAATCCTCCACACATTCGAGTTTTCTAGGAAGAAAGCTTCAGAAACCTGAGAAAACATGATATTTCTTTCTGTAAACATGACATTGGATACATTTGCCGAACAGGAAGATTATGCATTTCTCCAAAACCACTTTCACGGTGATTTTTGGTTAAATTTCACCCGAAATCCACAACAATTTGTCCAGATACTCCTGGATGAAAACAAAACTATCTGGTGATTTGTAGCTATCTCAATCCCAGATCTTGCTACAGCCTCTGTGTGTGTTTGTGTTTTCTGGATATTCTCTATAGACTTTAAGGTTTTGAATGCATTTTAGCAGGACCCTTTTTGTTTTCTGCTGGCAAACGCTAATTGGTTCCACCTGGAGTCAAATACTCCACACATTCGAGTTTTCTTGGAAGAAAGCTTCAGAAACCTGAGAAAACATGATATTTCTTTCTGTAAACATGACATTGGATACATTTGCTGCACAGGAAGATTGTGATTTTCTGCAAAACCACTTTCACGGTGATTTTTGGTTAAATTTCAGCCGAAATCCACAACAATTTGTCCAGATACTCCTGGATAAATACAAAACTATCTGGTGATTTGTAGCTATCTCAATCCCAGATCTTGCTACAGCCTCTGTGTGTGTTTGTGTTTTCTGGATATTTTCTATGGACTTTACGGTTTTGAATGCATTTTAGCAGGACCCTTTTTGTTTTCTGCTGGGAAACGCTAATTGGTTCCACCTGGAGTCAAATACTCCACACATTCGAGTTTTCTAGGAAGAAAGCTGCAGAAACCTGAGAAAATATGATATTTGTACTTGTAAACATGACATTGGACTCATTTGCTGAACAGAAAGATTGTGCTTTTCTCCAAAACCACTATCACGGTGATTTTTTGGTTAAATTTCACTTCAAAACTACAACAATTTGTCCAGATACTCCTGGATGAAAACAAAACTATCTGGTGATTTGTAGCTATCTCAATCCCAGATCTTGCTACAGCCTCTGTGTGTGTTTGTGTTTTCTGGATATTCTCTATGGACTTTACGGTTTTGAGTGCATTTTAGCAGGACCCTTTTTGTTTTCTGCTGGCAAACGCTAATTGGTTCCACCTGGAGTCAAATACTCCACACATTCGAGATTTCTAGGAAGAAAGCTCCAGAAACCTGAGAAAACATGATATTTGTATTTGTAAACATGACATTGGATTCATTTACTTAACAGAAAGATTGTGCTTTTCTCCAAAACCACTTTCACGGTGATTTTTTGATTAAATTTCACTTCAAAACTACAACAATTTGTCCAGATACTCCTGGATGAAAACAAAACTATCTGGTGATTTGTAGCTATCTCAATCCCAGATCTAGCTACAACCTCTGTGTGTGTGTTTGTGTTTTCTGGATATTCTCTATGGACTTTAAGGTTTTGAATGCATTTTAGCAGGACCCTTTTTGTTTTCTGCTGGCAAACGCTAATTGGTTCTACCTGGATTCAAATACTCCACACATTCGAGTTTTCTAGGAAGAAAGCTTCAGAAACCTGAGAAAACATGATATTTCTTTCTGTAAACATGACATTGGATACATTTGCCGAACAGGAAGATTGTGCTTTTCTCCAAAACCACTTTCACGGTATTTTTGGTTAAATTTCACTTCAAAACTACAACAATTTGTCCAGATACTCCTGGATGAAAACAAACTATCTGGTGATTTGTAGCTATCTCAATCCCAGATGTTCCTACAGCCTCTGTGTGTGTTTGTGTTTTCTGGATATTCTCTATGGACTTTAGGGTTTTGAATGCATTTTAGTACAACACTTTTTGTTTTCTGCTGGCAATCGCTAATGGGTTCCACCTGGAGTCAAATACTCCACACATTCGAGTTTTCTAGGAAGAAAGCTCCAGAAACCTGAGAAAACATAATATTTCTTTCTGTAAACATGACATTGGATACATTTGCCGAACAGAAAGATTGTGCTTGTCTCCAAAACCACTTTCACGGTGATTTTTTGGTTAAATTTCACTTCAAAACTACAACAATTTGTCCAGATACTCCTGGATGAAAACAAAACTATCTGGTGATTTGTAGCTATCTCAATCCCAGATCTTGCTACAGCCTCTGTGTGTGTTTGTGTTTTCTGGATATTCTCTATGGACTTTAGGGTTTTGAATGCATTTTAGTACAACCCTTTTGTTTTCTGCTGGCAATCGCTAATGGGTTCCACCTGGAGTCAAATCCTCCACACATTCGAGTTTTCTAGGAAGAAAGCTTCAGAAACCTGAGAAAACATGATATTTCTTTCTGTAAACATGACATTGGATACATTTGCCGAACAGGAAGATTATGCATTTCTGCAAAACCACTTTCACGGTGATTTTTGGTTAAATTTCACCCGAAATCCACAACAATTTGTCCAGATACTCCTGGATGAAAACAAAACTATCTGGTGATTTGTAGCTATCTCATTCCCAGATCTTACTACAGCCTCTGTGTGTGTTTGTGTTTTCTGGATATTCTCTATGGACTTTAAGGTTTTGAATGCATTTTAGCAGGACCCTTTTTGTTTTCTGCTGGCAAACGCTAATTGGTTCCACCTGGAGTCAAATCCTCCACACATTCGAGTTTTCTAGGAAGAAAGCTTCAGAAACCTGAGAAAACATGATATTTCTTTCTGTAAACATGACATTGGATACATTTGCCGAACAGGAAGATTATGCATTTCTCCAAAACCACTTTCACGGTGATTTTTGGTTAAATTTCACCCGAAATCCACAACAATTTGTCCAGATACTCCTGGATGAAAACAAAACTATCTGGTGATTTATAGCTATCTCAATCCCAGATCTTGCTACAGCCTCTGTGTGTGTTTGTGTTTTCTGGATATTCTCTATAGACTTTAAGGTTTTGAATGCATTTTAGCAGGACCCTTTTTGTTTTCTGCTGGCAATCGCTAATGGGTTCCACCTGGAGTCAAATACTCCACACATTCGAGTTTTCTTGGAAGAAAGCTTCAGAAACCTGAGAAAACATGATATTTCTTTCTGTAAACATGACATTGGATACATTTGCTGCACAGGAAGATTGTGATTTTCTGCAAAACCACTTTCACGGTGATTTTTGGTTAAATTTCAGCCGAAATCCACAACAATTTGTCCAGATACTCCTGGATGAAAACAAAACTATCTGGTGATTTGTAGCTATCTCAATCCCAGATCTTGCTACAGCCTCTGTGTGTGTTTGTGTTTTCTGGATATTCTCTATGGACTTTACGGTTTTGAGTGCATTTTAGCAGGACCCTTTTTGTTTTCTGCTGGCAAACGCTAATTGGTTCCACCTGGAGTCAAATACTCCACACATTCGAGATTTCTAGGAAGAAAGCTCCAGAAACCTGAGAAAACATGATATTTGTATTTGTAAACATGACATTGGATTCATTTACTTAACAGAAAGATTGTGCTTTTCTCCAAAACCACTTTCACGGTGATTTTTTGATTAAATTTCACTTCAAAACTACAACAATTTGTCCAGATACTCCTGGATGAAAACAAAACTATCTGGTGATTTGTAGCTATCTCAATCCCAGATCTAGCTACAACCTCTGTGTGTGTGTTTGTGTTTTCTGGATATTCTCTATGGACTTTAAGGTTTTGAATGCATTTTAGCAGGACCCTTTTTGTTTTCTGCTGGCAAACGCTAATTGGTTCTACCTGGATTCAAATACTCCACACATTCGAGTTTTCTAGGAAGAAAGCTTCAGAAACCTGAGAAAACATGATATTTCTTTCTGTAAACATGACATTGGATACATTTGCCGAACAGGAAGATTGTGCTTTTCTCCAAAACCACTTTCACGGTATTTTTGGTTAAATTTCACTTCAAAACTACAACAATTTGTCCAGATACTCCTGGATGAAAACAAACTATCTGGTGATTTGTAGCTATCTCAATCCCAGATCTTACTACAGCCTCTGTGTGTGTTTGTGTTTTCTGGATATTCTCTATGGACTTTAGGGTTTTGAATGCATTTTAGTACAACACTTTTTGTTTTCTGCTGGCAATCGCTAATGGGTTCCACCTGGAGTCAAATACTCCACACATTCGAGTTTTCTAGGAAGAAAGCTCCAGAAACCTGAGAAAACATAATATTTCTTTCTGTAAACATGACATTGGATACATTTGCCGAACAGAAAGATTGTGCTTGTCTCCAAAACCACTTTCACGGTGATTTTTTGGTTAAATTTCACTTCAAAACTACAACAATTTGTCCAGATACTCCTGGATGAAAACAAAACTATCTGGTGATTTGTAGCTATCTCAATCCCAGATCTTGCTACAGCCTCTGTGTGTGTTTGTGTTTTCTGGATATTCTCTATGGACTTTAGGGTTTTGAATGCATTTTAGTACAACCCTTTTGTTTTCTGCTGGCAATCGCTAATGGGTTCCACCTGGAGTCAAATCCTCCACACATTCGAGTTTTCTAGGAAGAAAGCTTCAGAAACCTGAGAAAACATGATATTTCTTTCTGTAAACATGACATTGGATACATTTGCCGAACAGGAAGATTATGCATTTCTGCAAAACCACTTTCACGGTGATTTTTGGTTAAATTTCACCCGAAATCCACAACAATTTGTCCAGATACTCCTGGATGAAAACAAAACTATCTGGTGATTTGTAGCTATCTCATTCCCAGATCTTACTACAGCCTCTGTGTGTGTTTGTGTTTTCTGGATATTCTCTATGGACTTTAAGGTTTTGAATGCATTTTAGCAGGACCCTTTTTGTTTTCTGCTGGCAAACGCTAATTGGTTCCACCTGGAGTCAAATCCTCCACACATTCGAGTTTTCTAGGAAGAAAGCTTCAGAAACCTGAGAAAACATGATATTTCTTTCTGTAAACATGACATTGGATACATTTGCCGAACAGGAAGATTATGCATTTCTCCAAAACCACTTTCACGGTGATTTTTGGTTAAATTTCACCCGAAATCCACAACAATTTGTCCAGATACTCCTGGATGAAAACAAAACTATCTGGTGATTTATAGCTATCTCAATCCCAGATCTTGCTACAGCCTCTGTGTGTGTTTGTGTTTTCTGGATATTCTCTATAGACTTTAAGGTTTTGAATGCATTTTAGCAGGACCCTTTTTGTTTTCTGCTGGCAAACGCTAATTGGTTCCACCTGGAGTCAAATACTCCACACATTCGAGTTTTCTTGGAAGAAAGCTTCAGAAACCTGAGAAAACATGATATTTCTTTCTGTAAACATGACATTGGATACATTTGCTGCACAGGAAGATTGTGATTTTCTGCAAAACCACTTTCACGGTGATTTTTGGTTAAATTTCAGCCGAAATCCACAACAATTTGTCCAGATACTCCTGGATAAATACAAAACTATCTGGTGATTTGTAGCTATCTCAATCCCAGATCTTGCTACAGCCTCTGTGTGTGTTTGTGTTTTCTGGATATTTTCTATGGACTTTACGGTTTTGAATGCATTTTAGCAGGACCCTTTTTGTTTTCTGCTGGGAAACGCTAATTGGTTCCACCTGGAGTCAAATACTCCACACATTCGAGTTTTCTAGGAAGAAAGCTCCAGAAACCTGAGAAAATATGATATTTGTACTTGTAAACATGACATTGGACTCATTTGCTGAACAGAAAGATTGTGCTTTTCTCCAAAACCACTATCACGGTGATTTTTTGGTTAAATTTCACTTCAAAACTACAACAATTTGTCCAGATACTCCTGGATGAAAACAAAACTATCTGGTGATTTGTAGCTATCTCAATCCCAGATCTTGCTACAGCCTCTGTGTGTGTTTGTGTTTTCTGGATATTCTCTATGGACTTTACGGTTTTGAATGCATTTTAGCAGGACCCTTTTTGTTTTCTGCTGGCAAACGCTAATTGGTTCCACCTGGAGTCAAATACTCCACACATTCGAGATTTCTAGGAAGAAAGCTCCAGAAACCTGAGAAAACATGATATTTGTATTTGTAAACATGACATTGGATTCATTTACTTAACAGAAAGATTGTGCTTTTCTCCAAAACCACTTTCACGGTGATTTTTTGATTAAATTTCACTTCAAAACTACAACAATTTGTCCAGATACTCCTGGATGAAAACAAAACTATCTGGTGATTTGTAGCTATCTCAATCCCAGATCTAGCTACAACCTCTGTGTGTGTGTTTGTGTTTTCTGGATATTCTCTATGGACTTTAAGGTTTTGAATGCATTTTAGCAGGACCCTTTTTGTTTTCTGCTGGCAAACGCTAATTGGTTCTACCTGGATTCAAATACTCCACACATTCGAGTTTTCTAGGAAGAAAGCTTCAGAAACCTGAGAAAACATGATATTTCTTTCTGTAAACATGACATTGGATACATTTGCCGAATAGGAAGATTGTGCTTTTCTCCAAAACCACTTTCACGGTATTTTTGGTTAAATTTCACTTCAAAACTACAACAATTTGTCCAGATACTCCTGGATGAAAACAAACTATCTGGTGATTTGTAGCTATCTCAATCCCAGATCTTACTACAGCCTCTGTGTGTGTTTGTGTTTTCTGGATATTCTCTATGGACTTTAGGGTTTTGAATGCATTTTAGTACAACACTTTTTGTTTTCTGCTGGCAATCGCTAATGGGTTCCACCTGGAGTCAAATACTCCACACATTCGAGTTTTCTAGGAAGAAAGCTCCAGAAACCTGAGAAAACATAATATTTCTTTCTGTAAACATGACATTGGACTCATTTGCTGAACAGAAAGATTGTGCTTGTCTCCAAAACAACTTTCACGGTGATTTTTTGGTTAAATTTCACTTCAAAACTACAACAATTTGTCCAGATACTCCTGGATGAAAACAAAACTATCTGGTGATTTGTAGCTATCTCAATCCCAGATCTTGCTACAGCCTCTGTGTGTGTTTGTGTTTTCTGGATATTCTCTATGGACTTTAGGGTTTTGAATGCATTTTAGTACAACCCTTTTGTTTTCTGCTGGCAATCGCTAATGGGTTCCACCTGGATCAAATCCTCAACACATTCGAGTTTTCTGGGAAGATAGCTCCAAAAACCTGAGAAAACATGATTTTTGTATTTGTAAACATGACATTGGATGCATTTCCTGAACAGAAAGATTGTGCTTTTCTCCAAAACCACTTTCACGGTGATTTTTTGGTTAAATTTCACTTCAAAACTACAACAATTTGTCCAGATACTCCTAGATGAATACAAAACTATCTGGTGATTTGTAGCTATCTCAATCCCAGATCTTGCTACAGCCTCTGTGTGTGTTTGTGTTTTCTGGATATTCTCTATGGACTTTAAGGTTTTGAATGCATTTTAGCAGGACCCTTTTTGTTTTCTGCTGGCAAACGCTAATTGGTTCCACCTGGAGTCAAATCCTCCACACATTCGAGTTTTCTAGGAAGAAAGCTTCAGAAACCTGAGAAAACATGATATTTCTTTCTGTAACCATGACATTGGATACATTTGCCGAACAGGAAGATTGTGCTTTTCTCCAAAACCACTTTCACGGTGATTTTTGGTTAAATTTCACCCAAAATCCACAACAATTTGTCCAGATACTCCTTGATGAAAACAAAACTTTCTGGTGATTTGTAGCTATCTCAATCCCAGATCTTGCTACAGCCTCCATGTGTGTTTGTGTTTTCTGGATATTCTCTATGGACTTTAAGGTTTTGAATGAATTTTAGCAGCACCCTTTTTGTTTTCTGCTGGCAAACGCTAATTGGTTCCACCTGGAGTCAAATCCTCCACACATTCGAGTTTTCTCGGAAGAAAGTTCCAGAAACCTGAGAAAACATGATATTTGTATTTGTAAACATGACATTGGATACATTTGCCCAACAGGAAGATTGTACTTTTCTCCAAAACTACTTTCACGGTGATTTTTTGGTTAAATTCACTTCAAAACTACAACAATTTGTCCAGATACTCCTGGATGAAAACAAAACTATCTGGTGATTTGTAGCTATCTTAATCCCAGATCTTGCTACAGCCTCTGTGTTTGTTTGTGTTTTCTGGATATTCTCTATGGACTTTAAGGTTTTGAATGCATTTTAGCAGGGCCCTTTTTGTTTTCTGCTGGCAAACGCTAATTGGTTCCACCTGGAGTCAAATACTCCACACATTCGAGTTTTCTAGGAAGAAAGCTTCAGAAACCTGAGAAAACATGATATTTGTATATGTAAACATGACATTGGATTCATTTTCTGAACAGAAAGATTGTGCTTTTCTCCAAAACCACTTTCAAGGAGATTTTTTGGTTAAATTTCACCCGAAATCCACAACAATTTGTCCAGATACTCCTGGATGAAAACGAAACTATCTGGTGATTTGTAGCTATCTCAATCCCAGATCTTGCTACAGCCTCTGTGTGTGTTTGTGTTTTCTGGATATTCTCTATGGACTTTAAGGTTTTGTGTGCATTTTAGCAGGACCCTTTTTGTTTTCTGCTGGCAAACGCTAATTGGTTCCACCTGGAGTCAAATCCTCCACACATTCGAGTTTCCTAGGAAGAAAGCTTCAGAAACCTGAGAAAACATGATATTTCTTTCTGTAAACATGACATTGGATGCATTTTCTGAACAGGAAGATTGTGCTTTTCTCCAAAAGCACTTTCACAGTGATTTTTGGTAAAATTTTACCCGAAATCCACAACAATTTGTCCGGATACTCCTGGATGAAAACAAAACTATCTGGTGATTTGTAGCTATATCAATCCCAGATCTTGCTACAGCCTCTGTGTGTGTTTGTGTTTTCTGGATATTCTCTATGGACTTTAAGGTTTTGAATGCATTTTAGCAGGACCCTTTTTGTTTTCTGCTGGCAAACGCTAATTGGTTCTACCTGGATTCAAATACTCCACACATTCGAGTTTTCTAGGAAGAAAGCTTCAGAAACCTGAGAAAACATGATATTTCTTTCTGTAAACATGACATTGGATACATTTGCCGAACAGGAAGATTGTGCTTTTCTCCAAAACCACTTTCACGGTATTTTTGGTTAAATTTCACTTCAAAACTACAACAATTTGTCCAGATACTCCTGGATGAAAACAAACTATCTGGTGATTTGTAGCTATCTCAATCCCAGATCTTACTACAGCCTCTGTGTGTGTTTGTGTTTTCTGGATATTCTCTATGGACTTTAGGGTTTTGAATGCATTTTAGTACAACACTTTTTGTTTTCTGCTGGCAATCGCTAATGGGTTCCACCTGGAGTCAAATACTCCACACATTCGAGTTTTCTAGGAAGAAAGCTCCAGAAACCTGAGAAAACATAATATTTCTTTCTGTAAACATGACATTGGACTCATTTGCTGAACAGAAAGATTGTGCTTGTCTCCAAAACAACTTTCACGGTGATTTTTTGGTTAAATTTCACTTCAAAACTACAACAATTTGTCCAGATACTCCTGGATGAAAACAAAACTATCTGGTGATTTGTAGCTATCTCAATCCCAGATCTTGCTACAGCCTCTGTGTGTGTTTGTGTTTTCTGGATATTCTCTATGGACTTTAGGGTTTTGAATGCATTTTAGTACAACCCTTTTGTTTTCTGCTGGCAATCGCTAATGGGTTCCACCTGGATCAAATCCTCAACACATTCGAGTTTTCTGGGAAGATAGCTCCAAAAACCTGAGAAAACATGATTTTTGTATTTGTAAACATGACATTGGATGCATTTCCTGAACAGAAAGATTGTGCTTTTCTCCAAAACCACTTTCACGGTGATTTTTTGGTTAAATTTCACTTCAAAACTACAACAATTTGTCCAGATACTCCTAGATGAATACAAAAATATCTGGTGATTTGTAGCTATCTCAATCCCAGATCTTGCTACAGCCTCTGTGTGTGTTTGTGTTTTCTGGATATTCTCTATGGACTTTAAGGTTTTGAATGCATTTTAGCAGGACCCTTTTTGTTTTCTGCTGGCAAACGCTAATTGGTTCCACCTGGAGTCAAATACTCCACACATTCGAGTTTTCTAGGAAGAAAGCTTCAGAAACCTGAGAAAACATGATATTTCTTTCTGTAACCATGACATTGGATACATTTGCCGAACAGGAAGATTGTGCTTTTCTCCAAAACCACTTTCACGGTGATTTTTGGTTAAATTTCACCCAAAATCCACAACAATTTGTCCAGATACTCCTTGATGAAAACAAAACTTTCTGGTGATTTGTAGCTATCTCAATCCCAGATCTTGCTACAGCCTCCATGTGTGTTTGTGTTTTCTGGATATTCTCTATGGACTTTAAGGTTTTGAATGAATTTTAGCAGCACCCTTTTTGTTTTCTGCTGGCAAACGCTAATTGGTTCCACCTGGAGTCAAATCCTCCACACATTCGAGTTTTCTCGGAAGAAAGCTACAGAAACCTGAGAAAACATGATATTTGTATTTGTAAACATGACATTGGATACATTTGCCCAACAGGAAGATTGTACTTTTCTCCAAAACTACTTTCACGGTGATTTTTTGGTTAAATTCACTTCAAAACTACAACAATTTGTCCAGATACTCCTGGATGAAAACAAAACTATCTGGTGATTTGTAGCTATCTTAATCCCAGATCTTGCTACAGCCTCTGTGTTTGTTTGTGTTTTCTGGATATTCTCTATGGACTTTAAGGTTTTGAATGCATTTTAGCAGGGCCCTTTTTGTTTTCTGCTGGCAAACGCTAATTGGTTCCACCTGGAGTCAAATACTCCACACATTCGAGTTTTCTAGGAAGAAAGCTTCAGAAACCTGAGAAAACATGATATTTGTATATGTAAACATGACATTGGATTCATTTTCTGAACAGAAAGATTGTGCTTTTCTCCAAAACCACTTTCAAGGAGATTTTTTGGTTAAATTTCACCCGAAATCCACAACAATTTGTCCAGATACTCCTGGATGAAAACGAAACTATCTGGTGATTTGTAGCTATCTCAATCCCAGATCTTGCTACAGCCTCTGTGTGTGTTTGTGTTTTCTGGATATTCTCTATGGACTTTAAGGTTTTGTGTGCATTTTAGCAGGACCCTTTTTGTTTTCTGCTGGCAAACGCTAATTGGTTCCACCTGGAGTCAAATCCTCCACACATTCGAGTTTCCTAGGAAGAAAGCTTCAGAAACCTGAGAAAACATGATATTTCTTTCTGTAAACATGACATTGGATGCATTTTCTGAACAGGAAGATTGTGCTTTTCTCCAAAAGCACTTTCACAGTGATTTTTGGTAAAATTTTACCCGAAATCCACAACAATTTGTCCGGATACTCCTGGATGAAAACAAAACTATCTGGTGATTTGTAGCTATATCAATCCCAGATCTTGCTACTGCCTCTGTGTGTGTTTGTGTTTTCTGGATATTCTCTATGGACTTTACGGTTTTGAGTGCATTTTAGCAGGACCCTTTTTGTTTTCTGCTGGCAAACGCTAATTGGTTCCACCTGGAGTCAAATACTCCACACATTCGAGATTTCTAGGAAGAAAGCTCCAGAAACCTGAGAAAACATGACATTTGTATTTGTAAACATGACATTGGTTGCATTTCACGTACAGAAAGATTGTGCTTTTCTCCAAAACCACTTTCACGGTGATTTTTTGATTAAATTTCACTTCAAAACTACAACAATTTGTCCAGATACTCCTGGATGAAAACAAAACTATCTGGTGATTTGTAGCTATCTCAATCCCAGATCTAGCTACAACCTCTTTGTGTGTGTTTGTGTTTTCTGGATATTCTCTATGGAGTTTAAGGTTTTGAATGCATTTTAGCAGGACCCTTTTTGTTTTCTGCTGGCAAACGCTAATTGGTTCTACCTGGATTCAAATACTCCACACATTCGAGTTTTCTAGGAAGAAAGCTTCAGAAACCTGAGAAAACATTATATTTCTTTCTGTAAACATGACATTGGATACATTTGCCAAACAGGAAGATTGTGCTTTTCTCCAAAACCACTTTCACGGTGATTTTTGGTGAAATTTCACTTCAAAACTACAACAATTTGTCCAGATACTCCTGGATGAAAACAAACTATCTGGTGATTTGTAGCTATCTCAATCCCAGATCTTCCTACAGCCTCTGTGTGTGTTTGTGTTTTCTGGATATTCTCTATGGACTTTAGGGTTTTGAATGCATTTTAGTACAACACTTTTTGTTTTCTGCTGGCAATCGCTAATGGGTTCCACCTGGAGTCAAATCCTCCACACATTCGAGTTTTCTGGGAAGATAGCTCCAAAAACCTGAGAAAACATGATTTTTGTATTTGTAAACATGACATTGGATGCATTTCCTGAACAGAAAGATTGTGCTTTTCTCCAAAACCACTTTCACGGTGATTTTTTGGTTAAATTTCACTTCAAAACTACAACAATTTGTCCAGATACTCCTAGATGAATACAAAACTATCTGGTGATTTGTAGCTATCTCAATCCCAGATCTTGCTACAGCCTCTGTGTGTGTTTGTGTTTTCTGGATATTCTCTATGGACTTTAAGGTTTTGAATGCATTTTAGCAGGACCCTTTTTGTTTTCTGCTGGCAAACACTAATTGGTTCCACCTGGAGTCAAATCCTCCTCACATTCGAGTTTCCTAGGAAGAAAGCTTCAGAAACCTGAGAAAACATGATATTTCTTTCTGTAAACATGACATTGGATACATTTGCCGAACAGGAAGATTGTGCTTTTCTCCAAAACCACTTTCACGGTGATTTTTGGTGAAATTTCACTTCAAAACTACAACAATTTGTCCAGATACTCCTGGAGGAAAACAAACTATCTGGTGATTTGTAGCTATCTCAATCCCAGATCTTGCTACAGCCTCTGTGTGTGTTTGTGTTTTCTGGATATTCTCTATGGACTTTAAGGTTTTGAATGCATTTTAGCAGGACCCTTTTTGTTTTCTGCTGGCAAACGCTAATTGGTTCCACCTGGAGTTAAATACTCCACACATTCGAGTTTTCTAGGAAGAAAGCTCCAGAAACCTGAGAAAACATGATATTTGTACTTGTAAACATGACATTGGACTCATTTGCTGAACAGAAAGATTGTGCTTTTCTCCAAAACCACTTTCACAGTGATTTTGTGGTTAAATTTCATTTCAAATCTACAACAATTTGTCCAGATACTCCTGGATGAAAACAAAACTATCTGGTGATTTGTAGCTATCTCAATCCCAGATCTTGCTACAGCCTCTGTGTGTGTTTGTGTTTTCTGGATATTCTCTATGGACTTTAAGGTTTTGAATGCATTTTATCAGGACCCTTTTTGTTTTCTGCTGGCAAAAGCTAATTGGTTCCACCTGGAGTCAAATACTCCACACATTCGAGTTTTCTAGGAAGAAAGCTTCAGAAACCTGAGAAAACATGATATTTCTTTCTGTAAACATGACATTGGATACATTTGCTGCACAGGAAGATTGTGATTTTCTGCAAAACCACTTTCACGGTGATTTTTGGTTAAATTTCAGCCGAAATCCACAACAATTTGTCCAGATACTCCTGGATAAATACAAAACTATCTGGTGATTTGTAGCTATCTCAATCCCAGATCTTGCTACAGCCTCTGTGTGTGTTTGTGTTTTCTGGATATTTTCTATGGACTTTACGGTTTTGAATGCATTTTAGCAGGACCCTTTTTGTTTTCTGCTGGGAAACGCTAATTGGTTCCACCTGGATTCAAATACTCCACACATTCGAGTTTTCTAGGAAGAAAGCTCCAGAAACCTGAGAAAATATGATATTTGTACTTGTAAACATGACATTGGACTCATTTGCTGAACAGAAAGATTGTGCTTTTCTCCAAAACCACTTTCACGGTGATTTTTGGTTAAATTTCACTTCAAAACTACAACAATTTGTCCAGATACTCCTGGATGAAAACAAACTATCTGGTGATTTGTAGCTATCTCAATCCCAGATGTTCCTACAGCCTCTGTGTGTGTTTGTGTTTTCTGGATATTCTCTATGGACTTTAGGGTTTTGAATGCATTTTAGTACAACACTTTTTGTTTTCTGCTGGCAATCGCTAATGGGTTCCACCTGGAGTCAAATCCTCCACACATTCGAGTTTTCTAGGAAGAAAGCTCCAGAAACCTGAGAAAACATAATATTTCTTTCTGTAAACATGACATTGGATACATTTGCCGAACAGAAAGATTGTGCTTGTCTCCAAAACCACTTTCACGGTGATTTTTTGGTTAAATTTCACTTCAAAACTACAACAATTTGTCCAGATACTGCTGCATGAAAACAAAACTATCTGGTGATTTGTAGCTATCTCAATCCCAGATCTTGCTACAGCCTCTGTGTGTGTTTGTATTTTCTGGATATTCTCTATGGACTTTTAGGTTTTGAATGCATTTTAGCAGGACCCTTTTTGTTTTCTGCTGGCAAACGCTAATTGGTTCCACCTGGAGTCAAATCCTCCACACATTCGAGTTTTCTAGGAAGAAAGCTTCAGAAACCTGAGAAAACATGATATTTCTTTCTGTAAACATGACATTGGATACATTTGCCGAACAGGAAGATTGTGCTTTTCTCCAAAACCACTTTCACGGTGATTTTTGGTGAAATTTCACTTCAAAACTACAACAATTTGTCCAGATACTCCTGGAGGAAAACAAACTATCTGGTGATTTGTAGCTATCTCAATCCCAGATCTTGCTACAGCCTCTGTGTGTGTTTGTGTTTTCTGGATATTCTCTATGGACTTTAAGGTTTTGAATGCATTTTAGCAGGACCCTTTTTGTTTTCTGCTGGCAAACGCTAATTGGTTCCACCTGGAGTTAAATACTCCACACATTCGAGTTTTCTAGGAAGAAAGCTCCAGAAACCTGAGAAAACATGATATTTGTACTTGTAAACATGACATTGGACTCATTTGCTGAACAGAAAGATTGTGCTTTTCTCCAAAACCACTTTCACAGTGATTTTGTGGTTAAATTTCATTTCAAATCTACAACAATTTGTCCAGATACTCCTGGATGAAAACAAAACTATCTGGTGATTTGTAGCTATCTCAATCCCAGATCTTGCTACAGCCTCTGTGTGTGTTTGTGTTTTCTGGATATTCTCTATGGACTTTAAGGTTTTGAATGCATTTTATCAGGACCCTTTTTGTTTTCTGCTGGCAAAAGCTAATTGGTTCCACCTGGAGTCAAATACTCCACACATTCGAGTTTTCTAGGAAGAAAGCTTCAGAAACCTGAGAAAACATGATATTTCTTTCTGTAAACATGACATTGGATACATTTGCTGCACAGGAAGATTGTGATTTTCTGCAAAACCACTTTCACGGTGATTTTTGGTTAAATTTCAGCCGAAATCCACAACAATTTGTCCAGATACTCCTGGATAAATACAAAACTATCTGGTGATTTGTAGCTATCTCAATCCCAGATCTTGCTACAGCCTCTGTGTGTGTTTGTGTTTTCTGGATATTTTCTATGGACTTTACGGTTTTGAATGCATTTTAGCAGGACCCTTTTTGTTTTCTGCTGGGAAACGCTAATTGGTTCCACCTGGATTCAAATACTCCACACATTCGAGTTTTCTAGGAAGAAAGCTCCAGAAACCTGAGAAAATATGATATTTGTACTTGTAAACATGACATTGGACTCATTTGCTGAACAGAAAGATTGTGCTTTTCTCCAAAACCACTTTCACGGTGATTTTTGGTTAAATTTCACTTCAAAACTACAACAATTTGTCCAGATACTCCTGGATGAAAACAAACTATCTGGTGATTTGTAGCTATCTCAATCCCAGATGTTCCTACAGCCTCTGTGTGTGTTTGTGTTTTCTGGATATTCTCTATGGACTTTAGGGTTTTGAATGCATTTTAGTACAACACTTTTTGTTTTCTGCTGGCAATCGCTAATGGGTTCCACCTGGAGTCAAATCCTCCACACATTCGAGTTTTCTAGGAAGAAAGCTCCAGAAACCTGAGAAAACATAATATTTCTTTCTGTAAACATGACATTGGATACATTTGCCGAACAGAAAGATTGTGCTTGTCTCCAAAACCACTTTCACGGTGATTTTTTGGTTAAATTTCACTTCAAAACTACAACAATTTGTCCAGATACTGCTGCATGAAAACAAAACTATCTGGTGATTTGTAGCTATCTCAATCCCAGATCTTGCTACAGCCTCTGTGTGTGTTTGTATTTTCTGGATATTCTCTATGGACTTTTAGGTTTTGAATGCATTTTAGCAGGACCCTTTTTGTTTTCTGCTGGCAAACGCTAATTGGTTCCACCTGGAGTCAAATCCTCCACACATTCGAGTTTTCTAGGAAGAAAGCTTCAGAAACCTGAGAAAACATGATATTTGTATATGTAAACATGACATTGGATTCATTTTCTGAACAGAAAGATTGTGCTTTTCTCCAAAACCACTTTCAAGGAGATTTTTTGGTTAAATTTCACCCGAAATCCACAACAATTTGTCCAGATACTCCTGGATGAAAACGAAACTATCTGGTGATTTGTAGCTATCTCAATCCCAGATCTTGCTACAGCCTCTGTGTGTGTTTGTGTTTTCTGGATATTCTCTATGGACTTTAAGGTTTTGTGTGCATTTTAGCAGGACCCTTTTTGTTTTCTGCTGGCAAACGCTAATTGGTTCCACCTGGAGTCAAATCCTCCACACATTCGAGTTTCCTAGGAAGAAAGCTTCAGAAACCTGAGAAAACATGATATTTCTTTCTGTAAACATGACATTGGATGCATTTTCTGAACAGGAAGATTGTGCTTTTCTCCAAAACCACTTTCACAGTGATTTTTGGTAAAATTTTACCCGAAATCCACAACAATTTGTCCGGATACTCCTGGATGAAAACAAAACTATCTGGTGATTTGTAGCTATATCAATACCAGATCTTGCTACAGCCTCTGTGTGTGTTTGTGTTTTCTGGATATTCTCTATGGACTTTACGGTTTTGAGTACATTTTAGCAGGACCCTTTTTGTTTTCTGCTGGCAAACGCTAATTGGTTCCACCTGGAGTCAAATACTCCACACATTCGAGATTTCTAGGAAGAAAGCTCCAGAAACCTGAGAAAACATGATATTTGTATTTGTAAACATGACATTGGATTCATTTACTTAACAGAAAGATTGTGCTTTTCTCCAAAACCACTCTCACGGTGATTTTTTGATTAAATTTCACTTCAAAACTACAACAATTTGTCCAGATACTCCTGGATGAAAACAAAACTATCTGGTGATTTGTAGCTATCTCAATCCCAGATCTAGCTACAACCTCTGTGTGTGTGTTTCTGTTTTCTGGATATTCTCTATGGAGTTTAAGGTTTTGAGTGCATTTTAGCAGGACCCTTTTTGTTTTCTGCTGGCAAACGCTAATTGGTTCTACCTGGATTCAAATACTCCACACATTCGAGTTTTCTAGGAAGAAAGCTTCAGAAACCTGAGAAAACATGATATTTCTTTCTGTAAACATGACATTGGATACATTTGCCGAACAGGAAGATTGTGCTTTTCTCCAAAACCACTTTCACGGTGATTTTTGGTGAAATTTCACTTCAAAACTACAACAATTTGTCCAGATACTCCTGGATGAAAACAAACTATCTGGTGATTTGTAGCTATCTCAATCCCAGATCTTGCTACAGCCTCTGTGTGTGTTTGTGTTTTCTGGATATTCTCTATGGACTTTACGGTTTTGAATGCATTTTAGCAGGACCCTTTGTGTTTTCTGCTGGCAAACGCTAATTGGTTCCACCTGGAGTCAAATCCTCCTCACATTCGAGTTTCCTAGGAAGAAAGCTTCAGAAACCTGAGAAAACATGATATTTCTTTCTGTAACCATGACATTGGATTCATTTACTTAACAGAAAGATTGTGCTTTTCTCCAAAACCACTTTCACAGTGATTTTTTGGTTAAATTTCACTTCAAATCTACAACAATTTGTCCAGATACTCCTGGATGAAAGCAAAACTGTCTGGTGATTTGTAGCTATCTCAATTCCAGATCTTGCTACACCCTCTGGTGTGTTTGTGTTTTCTGGATATTCTCTATGGACTTTAAGGTTTTGAATGCATTTTAGCAGGACCCTTTTTGTTTTCTGCTGGCAAACGCTAATTGGTTCCACCTGGAGTCAAATACTCCACACATTCGAGTTTTCTAGGAACAAAGCTTCAGAAACCTGAGAAAACATAATATTTCTTTCTGTAAAGATGACATTGGATACATTTGCCGAACAGGAAAATTGTGATTTTCTCCAAAACCACTTTCACGGTGATTTTTTGGTTAAATTTCACTTCAAAACTACAACAATTTGTCCAGATACTGCTGCATGAAAACAAAACTATCTGGTGATTTGTAGCTATCTCAATCCCAGATCTTGCTACAGCCTCTGTGTGTGTTTGTATTTTCTGGATATTCTCTATGGACTTTACGGTTTTGAATGCATTTTAGTACAACCCTTTTGTTTTCTGCTGGCAATCGCTAATGGGTTCCACCTGGAGTCAAATCCTCAACACATTCGAGTTTTCTGGGAAGATAGCTCCAAAAACCTGAGAAAACATGATTTTTGTATTTGTAAACATGACATTGGATGCATTTCCTGAACAGAAAGATTGTGCTTTTCTCCAAAACCTCTTTCACGGTGATTTTTTGGTTAAATTTCACTTCAAAACTACAACAATTTGTCCAGATACTCCTAGATGAATACAAAACTATCTGGTGATTTGTAGCTATCTCAATCCCAGATCTTGCTACAGCCTCTGTGTGTGTTTGTGTTTTCTGGATATTCTCTATGGACTTTAAGGTTTTGAATGCATTTTAGCAGGACCCTTTTTGTTTTCTGCTGGCAAACGCTAATTGGTTCCACCTGGAGTCAAATACTCCTCACATTCGAGTTTTCTAGGAAGCAAGCTCCAGAAACCTGAGAAAACATGATATTTCTTTCTGTAAACATGACATTGGATACATTTGCCAAACAGGAAGATTGTGCTTCTCTCCAAAACCACTTTCACGGTGATTTTTGGTTAAATTTCACTTCAAAACTACAACAATTTGTCCAGATACTCCTAGATGAAAGCAAAACAGTCTGGTGATTTGTAGCTATCTCAATTCCAGATCTTGCTACACCCTCTGGTGTGTTTGTGTTCTCTGGATATTCTCTATGGACTTTAAGGTTTTGAATGCATCTTAGCAGGACCCTTTTTGTTTTCTGCTGGCAAACGCTAATTGGTTCCACCTGGAGTCAAATGCTCCACACATTCGAGTTTTCTAGGAAGAAAGCTACAGAAACCTGAGAAAACATGATATTTGTATTTGTAAATATGACACTGGATGCATTTGCCAAACAGGAAGATTGTGCTTTTCTCCAAAACCACTTTCACGGTGATTTTTTGGTTAAATTTCACTTCAAAACTACAACAATTTGTCCAGATACTCCTGGATGAAAGCAAAACTATCTGGTGATTTGTAGCTATCTCAATTTCAGATCTTGCTACACCCTCTGGTGTGTTTGTGTTTTTTGGATATTCTCTATGGACTTTAAGGTTTGAATGCATTTTAGCAGGACCCTTTTTGTTTTCTGCTGGCAAACGCTAATTGGTTCCACCTGGAGTCAAATACTCCACACATTCGAGTTTCCTAGGAAGAAAGCTTCAGAAACCTGAGAAAACATAATATTTCTTTCTGTAAACATGACATTGGATGCATTTTCTGAACAGAAAGATTGTGCTTTTCTCCAAAACCACTTTCACGGTGATTTTTGGTTAAATTTCACCCGAAATCGACAACAATTTGTCCAGATACTCATGGATGAAAACAAAACTATCTGGTGATTTGTAGCTATCTCAATCCCAGATCTTGCTACAGCCTCTGTGTGTGTTTGTGTTTTCTGGATATTCTCTATGGACTTTACGGTTTTGAATGCATTTTAGCAGGACCCTTTTTGTTTTCTGCTGGCAAACGCTAATTGGTTCCACCAGGATTCAAATACTCCACACATTCGAGATTTCTAGGAAGAAAGCTCCAGAAACCTGAGAAAACATGATATTTGTATTTGTAAACATGACATTGGATTCATTTACTTAACAGAAAGATTGTGCTTTTCTCCAAAACCACTTTCACGGTGATTTTTGGTAAATTTCACCCTAAATCCACAACAGTTTGTCCAGATACTCCTGGATGAAAACAAAACTATCTGGTGATTTGTAGCTATCTCAATCCCAGATCTTGCTACAGCCTCTGTGTGTGTTTGTGTTTTCTGGATATTCTCTTTGGACTTTAAGGTTTTGAATGCATTTTAGCAGGACCCTTTTTGTTTTCTGCTGGCAAACGCTAATTGGTTCCACCCTGAGTAAAATACTGCACACATTCGAGTTTCCTAGGAAGAAAGCTTCAGAAACCTGAGAAAACATGATATTTCTTTCTGTAACCATGACATTGGATACATTTGCCGAACAGGAAGATTGTGATTTTCTCCAAAACCACTTTCACGGTGATTTTTGCTTAAATTTCACCCAAAATCCACAACAATTTGTCCAGATACTCCTTGATGAAAACAAAACTTTCTGGTGATTTGTAGCTATCTCAATCCCAGATCTTGCTACAGCCTCCGTGTGTGTTTGTGTTTTTGGATATTCTCTATGGACTTTAAGGTTTTGAATGAATTTTAGCAGGACCCTTTTTGTTTTCTGCTGGCAAACGCTAATTGGTTCCACCTGGAGTCAAATCCTCCACACATTCGAGTTTTCTCGGACGAAAGCTACAGAAACCTGAGAAAACATGATATTTGTATTTGTAAACATGACATTGGATACATTTGCCCAACAGGAAGATTGTACTTTTCCCCAAAACCACTTTCAGGGTGATTTTTCGGTTAAATTCACTTCAAAACTACAACAATTTAGCCGGCGCCGTGGCTCAATAGGCTAATCCTCCACCTTGCGGCGCCGGCACACCGGGTTCTAGTCACGGTTGGGGCGCCGGATTCTGTCCCGGTTGCCCCTCTTCCAGGCCAGCTCTCTGCTATGGCCAGGGAGTGCAGTGGAGGATGGCCCAGGTGCTTGGGCCCTGCACCCCATGGGAGACCAGGAAAAGCACCTGGCTCCTGGCTCCTGCCAGGATCAGCGCGGTGCGCCGGCTGCAGCGGCGGCCATTGGAGGGTGAACCAACGGCAAAAAGGAAGACCTTTCTCTCTCTGTCTCTCTCTCTCACTGTCCACTCTGCCTGTCAAAAAAAAAAAAAAAAAAAAAAAAAAAAACAAAAAAAAACTACAACAATTTGTCCAGATACTCCTGGATGAAAACAAAACTATCTGGTGATTTGTAGCTATCTTAATCCCAGATCTTGCTACAGCCTCTGCGTTTGTTTGTGTTTTCTGGATATTCTCTATGGACTTTAAGGTTTTGAATGCATTTTAGCAGGACCCTTTTTGTTTTCTGCTGGCAAACGCTAATTGGTTCCACCTGGAGTCAAATCCTCCACACATTCGAGTTTTCTAGGAAGAAAGCTTCAGAAACCTGAGAAAACATGATATTTGTATATGTAAACATGACATTGGATTCATTTTCTGAACAGAAAGATTGTGCTTTTCTCCAAAACCACTTTCAAGGAAATTTTTTGGTTAAATTTCACCCGAAATCCACAACAATTTGTCCAGATACTCCTGGATGAAAACGAAACTATCTGGTGATTTGTAGCTATCTCAATCCCAGATCTTGCTACAGCCTCTGTGTGTGTTTGTGTTTTCTGGATATTCTCTATGGACTTTAAGGTTTTGTGTGCATTTTAGCAGGACCCTTTTTGTTTTCTGCTGGCAAACGCTAATTGGTTCCACCTGGAGTCAAATCCTCCACACATTCGAGTTTCCTAGGAAGAAAGCTTCAGAAACCTGAGAAAACATGATATTTCTTTCTGTAAACATGACATTGGATGCATTTTCTGAACAGGAAGATTGTGCTTTTCTCCAAAACCACTTTCACAGTGATTTTTGGTAAAATTTTACCCGAAATCCACAACAATTTGTCCGGATACTCCTGGATGAAAACAAAACTATCTGGTGATTTGTAGCTATATCAATCCCAGATCTTGCTACAGCCTCTGTGTGTGTTTGTGTTTTCTGGATATTCTCTATGGACTTTAAGGTTTTGAATGCATTTTAGCAGGACCCTTTTTGTTTTCTGCTGGCAAACGCTAATTGGTTCCACCTGGAGTCAAATACTTCACACATTCGAGATTTCTAGGAAGAAAGCTCCAGAAACCTGAGAAAACATGATATTTGTATTTGTAAACATGACATTGGATTCATTTACTTAACAGAAAGATTGTGCTTTTCTCCAAAACCACTTTCACGGTGATTTTTGGTAAATTTCACCCAAAATCCACAACAGTTTGTCCAGATACTCCTGGATGAAAACAAAACTATCTGGTGATTTGTAGCTATCTCAATCCCAGATCTTGCTACAGCCTCTGTGTGTGTTTGTGTTTTCTGGATATTCTCGATGGACTTTACGGTTTTGAATGCCTTTTATCAGGACCCTTTTTGTTTTCTGCTGGCAAACGCTAATTGGTTCCACCTGGAGTCAAATACTCCACACATTCGAGTTTTCTCGGAAGAAAGCTTCAGAAACCTGAGAAAACATATTTTTTTCTGTAAACATGACATTTGATACATTTGCCGAACAGGAAGATTGTGATTTTCCCCAAAACCACTTTCACGGTGATTTTTGGTTAAAATTCACCCGAAATCCACAACAATTTGTCCAGATACTCCTGGATGAAAACAAAACTATCTGGTGATTTGTAGCTATCTCAATCCCAGATCTTGACATGCCTCTGTGTGTGTTTGTGTTTTCTGGATATTCTCTATGGACTTTACGGTTTTGAATGCATTTAAGCAGGACCCTTTTTGTTTTCTGCTGGCAAACGCTAATTGGTTCCACCTGGAGTCAAATACTCCACACATTCGAGTTTTCTAGGAAGAAAGATTCAGAAACCTGAGAAAACATGATATTTGTATTTGTAAACATGACATTGGAATCATTTCCTGAATAGAAAGATTGCGCTTTTCTCCAAAACCACTTTCACGGTGATTTTTGGTTAAATTTCACCCAAAATCGACAACAATCTGTCCAGATACTCATGGATGAAAACAAAACTATCTGGTGATTTGTAGCTATCTCAATCCCAGATCTTGCTACAGCCTCTGTGTGTGTTTGTGTTTTCTGGATATTGTCGATGGACTTTAAGGTTTTGAATGCATTTAAGCAGGACCCTTTTTGTTTTCTGCTGGCAAACGCTAATTGGTTCCACCTGGAGTCAAATACTCCACACATTCGAGTTTTCTAGGAAGAAAGCTTCAGAAACCTGAGAAAACATGATATTTCTTTCTGTAAACATGACATTAGATACATTTGCTGAACAGGAAGATTGTGCATTTCTCCAAAGCCACTTTCACGGTGATTTTTGGTTAAAATTCACCCGAAATCCACAACAATTTGTCCAGATACTCCTGGATGAAAACAAAACTATCTGGTGATTTGTAGCTATCTCAATCCCAGATCTTGACATGCCTCTGTGTGTGTTTGTGTTTTCTGGATATTCTCTATGGACTTTACGGTTTTGAATGCATTTAAGCAGGACCCTTTTTGTTTTCTGCTGGCAAACGCTAATTGGTTCCACCTGGAGTCAAATACTCCACACATTCGAGTTTTCTAGGAAGAAAGATTCAGAAACCTGAGAAAACATGATATTTGTATTTGTAAACATGACATTGGAATCATTTCCTGAATAGAAAGATTGTGCTTTTCTCCAAAACCACTTTCACGGTGATTTTTGGTTAAATTTCACCCAAAATCGACAACAATCTGTCCAGATACTCATGGATGAAAACAAAACTATCTGGTGATTTGTAGCTATCTCAATCCCAGATCTTGCTACAGCCTCTGTGTGTGTTTGTGTTTTCTGGATATTCTCGATGGACTTTAAGGTTTTGAATGCATTTAAGCAGGACCCTTTTTGTTTTCTGCTGGCAAACGCTAATTGGTTCCACCTGGAGTCAAATACTCCACACATTCGAGTTTTCTAGGAAGAAAGCTTCAGAAACCTGAGAAAACATGATATTTCTTTCTGTAAACATGACATTAGATACATTTGCTGAACAGGAAGATTGTGCATTTCTCCAAAGCCACTTTCACGGTGATTTTTGGTTAAATTTCACCCGAAATCCACAACAATTTGTCCAGATACTCCTGGATGAAAACAAAACTATCTGGTGATTTATAGCTATCTCAATCCCAGATCTTGCTACAGCCTCTGCGTTTGTTTGTGTTTTCTGGATATTCTCTATGGACTTTAAGGTTTTGAATGCATTTTAGCAGGACCCTTTTTGTTTTCTGCTGGCAAACGCTAATTGGTTCCACCTGGAGTCAAATCCTCCACACATTCGAGTTTTCTAGGAAGAAAGCTTCAGAAACCTGAGAAAACATGATATTTGTATATGTAAACATGACATTGGATTCATTTTCTGAACAGAAAGATTGTGCTTTTCTCCAAAACCACTTTCAAGGAAATTTTTTGGTTAAATTTCACCCGAAATCCACAACAATTTGTCCAGATACTCCTGGATGAAAACGAAACTATCTGGTGATTTGTAGCTATCTCAATCCCAGATCTTGCTACAGCCTCTGTGTGTGTTTGTGTTTTCTGGATATTCTCTATGGACTTTAAGGTTTTGTGTGCATTTTAGCAGGACCCTTTTTGTTTTCTGCTGGCAAACGCTAATTGGTTCCACCTGGAGTCAAATCCTCCACACATTCGAGTTTCCTAGGAAGAAAGCTTCAGAAACCTGAGAAAACATGATATTTCTTTCTGTAAACATGACATTGGATGCATTTTCTGAACAGGAAGATTGTGCTTTTCTCCAAAACCACTTTCACAGTGATTTTTGGTAAAATTTTACCCGAAATCCACAACAATTTGTCCGGATACTCCTGGATGAAAACAAAACTATCTGGTGATTTGTAGCTATATCAATCCCAGATCTTGCTACAGCCTCTGTGTGTGTTTGTGTTTTCTGGATATTCTCTATGGACTTTAAGGTTTTGAATGCATTTTAGCAGGACCCTTTTTGTTTTCTGCTGGCAAACGCTAATTGGTTCCACCTGGAGTCAAATACTTCACACATTCGAGATTTCTAGGAAGAAAGCTCCAGAAACCTGAGAAAACATGATATTTGTATTTGTAAACATGACATTGGATTCATTTACTTAACAGAAAGATTGTGCTTTTCTCCAAAACCACTTTCACGGTGATTTTTGGTAAATTTCACCCAAAATCCACAACAGTTTGTCCAGATACTCCTGGATGAAAACAAAACTATCTGGTGATTTGTAGCTATCTCAATCCCAGATCTTGCTACAGCCTCTGTGTGTGTTTGTGTTTTCTGGATATTCTCGATGGACTTTACGGTTTTGAATGCCTTTTATCAGGACCCTATTTGTTTTCTGCTGGCAAACGCTAATTGGTTCCACCTGGAGTCAAATACTCCACACATTCGAGTTTTCTAGGAAGAAAGCTTCAGAAACCTGAGAAAACATGATATTTCTTTCTGTAAACATGACATTAGATACATTTGCTGAACAGGAAGATTGTGCATTTCTCCAAAGCCACTTTCACGGTGATTTTTGGTTAAAATTCACCCGAAATCCACAACAATTTGTCCAGATACTCCTGGATGAAAACAAAACTATCTGGTGATTTGTAGCTATCTCAATCCCAGATCTTGACATGCCTCTGTGTGTGTTTGTGTTTTCTGGATATTCTCTATGGACTTTACGGTTTTGAATGCATTTAAGCAGGACCCTTTTTGTTTTCTGCTGGCAAACGCTAATTGGTTCCACCTGGAGTCAAATCCTCCACACATTCGAGTTTCCTAGGAAGAAAGCTTCAGAAACCTGAGAAAACATGATATTTCTTTCTGTAAACATGACATTGGATGCATTTTCTGAACAGGAAGATTGTGCTTTTCTCCAAAACCACTTTCACAGTGATTTTTGGTAAAATTTTACCCGAAATCCACAACAATTTGTCCGGATACTCCTGGATGAAAACAAAACTATCTGGTGATTTGTAGCTATATCAATCCCAGATCTTGCTACAGCCTCTGTGTGTGTTTGTGTTTTCTGGATATTCTCTATGGACTTTAAGGTTTTGAATGCATTTTAGCAGGACCCTTTTTGTTTTCTGCTGGCAAACGCTAATTGGTTCCACCTGGAGTCAAATACTTCACACATTCGAGATTTCTAGGAAGAAAGCTCCAGAAACCTGAGAAAACATGATATTTGTATTTGTAAACATGACATTGGATTCATTTACTTAACAGAAAGATTGTGCTTTTCTCCAAAACCACTTTCACGGTGATTTTTGGTAAATTTCACCCAAAATCCACAACAGTTTGTCCAGATACTCCTGGATGAAAACAAAACTATCTGGTGATTTGTAGCTATCTCAATCCCAGATCTTGCTACAGCCTCTGTGTGTGTTTGTGTTTTCTGGATATTCTCGATGGACTTTACGGTTTTGAATGCCTTTTATCAGGACCCTATTTGTTTTCTGCTGGCAAACGCTAATTGGTTCCACCTGGAGTCAAATACTCCACACATTCGAGTTTTCTAGGAAGAAAGCTTCAGAAACCTGAGAAAACATGATATTTCTTTCTGTAAACATGACATTAGATACATTTGCTGAACAGGAAGATTGTGCATTTCTCCAAAGCCACTTTCACGGTGATTTTTGGTTAAAATTCACCCGAAATCCACAACAATTTGTCCAGATACTCCTGGATGAAAACAAAACTATCTGGTGATTTGTAGCTATCTCAATCCCAGATCTTGACATGCCTCTGTGTGTGTTTGTGTTTTCTGGATATTCTCTATGGACTTTACGGTTTTGAATGCATTTAAGCAGGACCCTTTTTGTTTTCTGCTGGCAAACGCTAATTGGTTCCACCTGGAGTCAAATACTCCACACATTCGAGTTTTCTAGGAAGAAAGATTCAGAAACCTGACAAAACATGATATTTGTATTTGTAAACATGACATTGGAATCATTTCCTGAATAGAAAGATTGTGCTTTTCTCCAAAACCACTTTCACGGTGATTTTTGGTTAAATTTCACCCGAAATCCACAACAATCTGTCCAGATACTCATGGATGAAAACAAAACTATCTGGTGATTTGTAGCTATCTCAATCCCAGATCTTGCTACAGCCTCTGTGTGTGTTTGTGTTTTCTGGATATTCTCGATGGACTTTAAGGTTTTGAATGCATTTAAGCAGGACCCTTTTTGTTTTCTGCTGGCAAACGCTAATTGGTTCCACCTGGAGTCAAATACTCCACACATTCGAGTTTTCTAGGAAGAAAGCTTCAGAAACCTGAGAAAACATGATATTTCTTTCTGTAAACATGACATTAGATACATTTGCTGAACAGGAAGATTGTGCATTTCTCCAAAGCCACTTTCACGGTGATTTTTGGTTAAATTTCACCCGAAATCCACAACAATTTGTCCAGATACTCCTGGATGAAAACAAAACTATCTGGTGATTTATAGCTATCTCAATCCCAGATCTTGCTACAGCCTCTGTGTGTGTTTGTGTTTTCTGGATAATCTCTATGCACTTTAAGGTTTTGAATGCATTTTAGCAGGACCCTTTTTGTTTTCTGCTGGCAAACGCTAATTGGTTCCACCTGGAGTGAAATACTAAACACATTCGAGATTTCTAGGAAGAAAGCTCCAGAAACCTGAGAAAACATGATATTTGTATTTGTAAACATGACATTGGATTCATTTACTTAACAGAAAGATTGTGCTTTTCTCCAAAACCACTTTCACGGTGATTTTTGGTAAATTTCACCCAAAATCCACAACAGTTTGTCCAGATACTCCTGGATGAAAACAAAACTATCTGGTGATTTGTAGCTATCTCAATCCCAGATCTTGCTACAGCCTCTGTGTGTGTTTGTGTTTTCTGGATATTCTCGATGGACTTTACGGTTTTGAATGCCTTTTATCAGGACCCTTTTTGTTTTCTGCTGGCAAACGCTAATTGGTTCCACCTGGAGTCAAATACTCCACACATTCGAGTTTTCTCGGAAGAAAGCTTCAGAAACCTGAGAAAACATATTTCTTTCTGTAAACATGACATTTGATACATTTGCCGAACAGGAAGATTGTGATTTTCCCCAAAACCACTTTCACGGTGATTTTTGGTTAAAATTCACCCGAAATCCACAACAATTTGTCCAGATACCCCTGGATGAAAACAAAACTATCTGGTGATTTGTAGCTATCTCAATCCCAGATCTTGACATGCCTCTGTGTGTGTTTGTGTTTTCTGGATATTCTCTATGGACTTTACGGTTTTGAATGCATTTAAGCAGGACCCTTTTTGTTTTCTGCTGGCAAACGCTAATTGGTTCCACCTGGAGTCAAATACTCCACACATTCGAGTTTTCTAGGAAGAAAGATTCAGAAACCTGAGAAAACATGATATTTGTATTTGTAAACATGACATTGGAATCATTTCCTGAATAGAAAGATTGTGCTTTTCTCCAAAACCACTTTCACGGTGATTTTTGGTTAAATTTCACCCAAAATCGACAACAATCTGTCCAGATACTCCTGGATGAAAACAAAACTATCTGGTGATTTGTAGCTATCTCAATCCCAGATCTTGCTACAGCCTCTGTGTGTGTTTGTGTTTTCTGGATATTCTCGATGGACTTTAAGGTTTTGAATGCATTTAAGCAGGACCCTTTTTGTTTTCTGCTGGCAAACGCTAATTGGTTCCACCTGGAGTCAAATACTCCACACATTCGAGTTTTCTAGGAAGAAAGCTTCAGAAACCTGAGAAAACATGATATTTCTTTCTGTAAACATGACATTAGATACATTTGCTGAACAGGAAGATTGTGCATTTCTCCAAAGCCACTTTCACGGTGATTTTTGGTTAAATTTCACCCGAAATCCACAACAATTTGTCCAGATACTCCTGGATGAAAACAAAACTATCTGGTGATTTATAGCTATCTCAATCCCAGATCTTGCTACAGCCTCTGTGTGTGTTTGTGTTTTCTGGATAATCTCTATGCACTTTAAGGTTTTGAATGCATTTTAGCAGGACCCTTTTTGTTTTCTGCTGGCAAACGCTAATTGGTTCCACCTGGAGTGAAATACTAAACACATTCGAGATTTCTAGGAAGAAAGCTCCAGAAACCTGAGAAAACATGATATTTGTATTTGTAAACATGACATTGGATTCATTTACTTAACAGAAAGATTGTGCTTTTCTCCAAAACCACTTTCACGGTGATCTTTGGTTAATTTCACACAAAATCCACAACAGTTTGTCCAGATACTCCTGGATGAAAACAAAACTATCTGGTGATTTGTAGCTATCTCAATCCCAGATCTTGCTACAGCCTCTGTGTGTGTTTGTGTTTTCTGGATATTCTCGATGGACTTTACGGTTTTGAATGCCTTTTAGCAGGACCCTTTTTGTTTTCTGCTGGCAAACGCTAATTGGTTCCACCTGGAGTCAAATACTCCACACATTCGAGTTTTCTAGGAAGAAAGCTTCAGAAACCTGAGAAAACATATTTCTTTCTGTAAACATGACATTTGATACATTTGCCGAACAGGAAGATTGTGCATTTCTCCTAAACCACTTTCACGGTGATTTTTGGTTAAATTTCACCCGAAATCCACAATTTGTCCAGATACGCCTGGATGAAAACAAAACTATCTGGTGATTTGTAGCTATCTCAATCCCAGATCTTGACATGCCTCTGTGTGTGTTTGTGTTTTCTGGATATTCTCTATGGACTTTACGGTTTTGAATGCATTTAAGCAGGACCCTTTTTGTTTTCTGCTGGCAAACGCTAATTGGTTCCACCTGGAGTCAAATACTCCACACATTCGAGTTTTCTAGGAAGAAAGATTCAGAAACCTGAGAAAACATGATATTTGTATTTGTAAACATGACATTGGATTCATTTCCTGAATAGAAAGATTGTGCTTTTCTCCAAAACCACTTTCACGGTGATTTTTGGTTAAATTTCACCCAAAATCGACAACAATTTGTCCAGATACTCATGGATGAAAACAAAACTATCTGGTGATTTGTAGCTATCTCAATCCCAGATCTTGCTACAGCCTCTGTGTGTGTTTGTGTTTTCTGGATATTCTCTATGGACTTTACGGTTTTGAATGCATTTTATCAGGACCCTTTTTGTTATCTGCTGGCAAACGCTAATTGGTTCCACCTGGAGTCAAATACTCCACACATTCGAGTTTCCTAGGAAGAAAGCTTCAGAAACCTGAGAAAACATGATATTTCTTTCTGTAAACATGACATTGGATGCATTTTCTGAACAGGAAGATTGTGCTTTTCTCCAAAACCACTTTCACAGTGATTTTTGGTAAAATTTTACCCGAAATCCACAACAATTTGTCCGGATACTCCTGGATGAAAACAAAACTATCTGGTGATTTGTAGCTATCTCAATCCCAGATCTTGCTACAGCCTCTGTGTGTGTTTGTGTTTTCTGGATATTCTCTATGGACTTTAAGGTTTTGAATGCATTTTAGCAGGACCCTTTTTGTTTTCTGCTGGCAAACGCTAATTGGTTCCACCTGGAGTCAAATACTCCACACATTCGAGATTTCTAGGAAGAAAGCTCCAGAAACCTTAGAAAACATGATATTTGTATTTGTAAACATGACATTGGATTCATTTACTTAACAGAAAGATTGTGCTTTTCTCCAAAACCACTTTCACGGTGATTTTTTGTTAAATTTCACCCAAAATCCACAACAGTTTGTCCAGATACTCCTGGATGAAAACAAAACTATCTGGTGATTTGGAGCTATCTCAATCCCAGATCTTACTACAGCCTCTGTGTGTGTTTGTGTTTTCTGGATATTCTCTATGGACTTTAAGGTTTTGAATGCATTTTAGCAGGACCCTTTTTGTTTTCTGCTGGCAAACGCTAATTGGTTCCACCTGGAGTCAAATACTCCACCCATTCGAGTTTTCTAGGAATAAAGCTCCAGAAACCTGAGAAAACATGATATTTCTTTCTGTAAAAATGACATTGGATACATTTGCCGAACAGGAAGATTGTGCTTTTCTCCAAAACCACTTTCACGGTGATTTTTTGGTTAAATTTCATTTCAAAACTACAACAATTTGTCCAGATACTCCTGGATGAAAACAAAACTATCTGGTGATTTGGAGCTATCTCAATCCCAGATCTTAATACAGCCTCTGTGTGTGTTTGTGTTTTGTGGATATTCTCAATGGACTGTAAGGTTTTGAATCCATTTGAGCAGGACCCTTTTTGTTTTCTGCTGGCAAACGCTAATTGGTTCCACCTGGAGTCAAATACTCCACACATTCAAGATTTCTAGGAAGAAAGCTCCAGAAACCTGAGAAAACATGATATTTGTATTTGTAAACAAGACATTGGATTCATTTACTTAACAGAAAGATTGTGCTTTTCTCCAAAACCACTTTCACTGTGATTTTTGGTAAATTTCACCCAAAATCCACAACAGTTTGTCCAGATACTCCTGGATGAAAACAAAACTATCTGGTGATTTGTAGCTATCTCAATCCCAGATCTTGCTACAGCCTCTGGTGTGTTTGTGTTTTCTGGATATTCTCTATGGACTTTAAGGTTTTGAATGCATTTTAGCAGGACCCTTTTTGTTTTCTGCTGGCAAACGCTAATTGGTTCCACCTGGAGACAAATACTCCACCCATTCGAGATTTCTTGGAAGAAAGCTCCAGAAACCTGAGAAAACATGATATTTCTTTCTGTAAACATGACATTGGATACATTTGCTGAACAGGAAAATTGTGCTTTTCTCCAAAACCACTTTCACGGTGATTTTTGGTTAAATTTCACCCGAAATCCACAACAATTTTTCGAGATACTCCTGGATGAAAACAAAACTATCTGGTGATTTGTAGCTATCTCAATCCCAGATCTTGCTACAGCCTCTGTGAGTGTTTGTGTTTTCTGGATATTCTCGATGGACTTTAAGGTTTTGAATGCATTTTAGCAGGACCCTTTTTGTTTTCTGCTGGCAAACGCTAATTGGTTCCACCTGGAGTCAAATAATAAACACATTCGAGATTTTTAGGAAGAAAGCTCCAGAAACCTGAGAAAACATGATATTTGTATTTGTATACATGACATTGGATTCATTTACTTAACAGAAAGATTGTGCTTTTCTCCAAAACCACTTTCACGGTGATTATTGGTAAATTTCACCCAAAATCCACAACAGTTTGTCCAGATACTCCTGGATGAAAACAAAACTATCTGGTGATTTGTAGCTATCTCAATCCCAGATCTTACTACAGCCTCTGTGTGTGTTTGTGTTTTCTGGATATTCTCTATGGACTTTAAGGTTTTGAATGCATTTTAGCAGGACCCTTTTTGTTTTCTGCTGGCAAACGCTAATTGGTTCCACCTGGAGTCAAATACTCCACCCATTCGAGTTTTCTAGGAAGAAAGCTCCAGAAACCTGAGAAAACATGATATTTCTTTCTGTAAAAATGACATTGGATACATTTGCCGAACAGGAAGATTGTGCTTTTCTCCAAAACCACTTTCACGGTGATTTTTTGGTTAAATTTCATTTCAAAACTACAACAATTTGTCCAGATACTCCTGGATGAAAACAAAACTATCTGGTGATTTGGAGCTATCTCAATCCCAGATCTTAATACAGCCTCTGTGTGTGTTTGTGTTTTGTGGATATTCTCAATGGACTGTAAGGTTTTGAATCCATTTGAGCAGGACCCTTTTTGTTTTCTGCTGGCAAACGCTAATTGGTTCCACCTGGAGTCAAATACTCCACACATTCAAGATTTCTAGGAAGAAAGCTCCAGAAACCTGAGAAAACATGATATTTGTATTTGTAAACAAGACATTGGATTCATTTACTTAACAGAAAGATTGTGCTTTTCTCCAAAACCACTTTCACTGTGATTTTTGGTAAATTTCACCCAAAATCCACAACAGTTTGTCCAGATACTCCTGGATGAAAACAAAACTATCTGGTGATTTGTAGCTATCTCAATCCCAGATCTTGCTACAGCCTCTGGTGTGTTTGTGTTTTCTGGATATTCTCTATGGACTTTAAGGTTTTGAATGCATTTTAGCAGGACCCTTTTTGTTTTCTGCTGGCAAACGCTAATTGGTTCCACCTGGAGACAAATACTCCACCCATTCGAGATTTCTTGGAAGAAAGCTCCAGAAACCTGAGAAAACATGATATTTCTTTCTGTAAACATGACATTGGATACATTTGCTGAACAGGAAAATTGTGCTTTTCTCCAAAACCACTTTCACGGTGATTTTTGGTTAAATTTCACCCGAAATCCACAACAATTTTTCGAGATACTCCTGGATGAAAACAAAACTATCTGGTGATTTCTAGCTATCTCAATCCCAGATCTTGCTACAGCCTCTGTGTGTGTTTGTGTTTTCTGGATATTCTCGATGGACTTTAAGGTTTTGAATGCATTTTAGCAGGACCCTTTTTGTTTTCTGCTGGCAAACGCTAATTGGTTCCACCTGGAGTCAAATACTAAACACATTCGAGATTTCTAGGAAGAAAGCTCCAGAAACCTGAGAAAACATGATATTTGTATTTGTATACATGACATTGGATTCATTTACTTAACAGAAAGATTGTGCTTTTCTCCAAAACCACTTTCACGGTGATTATTGGTAAATTTCACCCAAAATCCACAACAGTTTGTCCAGATACTCCTGGATGAAAACAAAACTATCTGGTGATTTGTAGCTATCTCAATCCCAGATCTTGCTACAGCCTCTGTGTGTGTTTGTGTTTTCTGGATATTCTCTATTGACTTTACGGTTTTGAATGCATTTTAGCAAGACCCTTTTTGTTTTCTGCTGGCAAAAGCTAATTGGTTCCACCTGGAGTCAAATACTCCACACATTCGAGTTTTCTAGGAAGAAAGCTTCAGAAACCTGAGAAAACATGATATTTCTTTCTGTAAACATGACATTGGATACATTTGCTGCACAGGAAGATTGTGATTTTCTGCAAAACCACTTTCACGGTGATTTTTGGTTAAATTTCAGCCGAAATCCACAACAATTTGTCCAGATATTCCTGGATAAATACAAAACTATCTGGTGATTTCTAGCTATCTCAATCCCAGATCTTGCTACAGCCTCTGTGTGTGTTTGTGTTTTCTGGATATTCTCTATGGACTTTACGGTTTTGAATGCCTTTTATCAGGACCCTTTTTGTTTTCTGCTGGCAAACGCTAATTGGTTCCACCTGGAGTCAAATACTAAACACATTCGAGTTTTCTAGGAAGAAAGCTCCAGAAACCTGAGAAAACATGACATTTGTACTTGTAAACATGACATTGGACTCATTTGCTGAACAGAAAGATTGTGCTTTTCTCCAAAACCACTTTCACAGTGATTTTGTGGTTAAATTTCATTTCAAATCTACAACAATTTGTCCAGATACTCCTGGATGAAAACAAAACTATCTGGTGATTTGTAGCTATATCAATCCCAGATCTTGCTACAGCCTCTGTGTGTGTTTGTGTTTTCTGGATATTCTCTATGGACTTTACGGTTTTGAGTGCATTTTAGCAGGACCCTTTTTGTTTTCTGCTGGCAAACGCTAATTGGTTCCACCTGGAGTCAAATACTCCACACATTCGAGTTTTCTAGGAAGAAAGCTTTAGAATCCTGAGAAAACATGATATTTCTTTTTGTGAACATGACATTGAATGAATTTGCTAAACAGGAAGATTGTGCTTTTCTCCAAAACCACTTTCACGGTGATTTTTGGTTAAACTTCACCCGAAATCCACAACAATTTGTCCAGAAACTCCTGGATGAAAACAAAACTATCTGGTGATTTGTAGCTATCTCAATCCCAGATCTTGCTACAGCCTCTGTGTGTTTGTGTTTTCTGGATACTCTCTATGGACTTTAAGGTTTTGAATGCATTTTAGCAGGACCCTTTTTGTTTTCTGCTGGCAAACGCTAATTGGTTCCACCTTGAGTCAAATACTAAACACATTCGAGATTTCTAGGAAGAAAGCTCCAGAAACCTGAGAAAACATGATATTTGTATTTTTTAACATGACATTGGATTCATTTACTTAACAGAAAGATTGTGCTTTTCTCCAAAACCACTTTCACGGTGACCTTTGGTTAATTTCACCCAAAATCCACAACAGTTTGTCCAGATACTCCTGGATGAAAACAAAACTATCTGGTGATTTGTAGCTATCTCAATCCCAGATCTTGCTACAGCCTCTGTGTGTGTTTGTGTTTTCTGGATATTCTCTATGGACTTTACGGTTTTGAATGCATTTTAGCAGGACCCTTTTTGTTTTCTGCTGGCAAACGCTAATTGGTTCCACCTGGAGTCAAATCCTCCACACATTCGAGTTTTCTAGGAAGAAAGCTTCAGAAACCTGAGAAAACATGATATTTCTTTCTGTAAACATGACATTGGATGCATTTTCTAAACAGAAAGTTTGTGCTTTTCTCCAAAACCCCTTTCACGGTGATTTTTGGTTAAATTTCACCCGATCCACAACAATTTGTCCAGATACTCCTGGATGAAAACAAAACTATCTGGTGATTTGTAGCTATCTCAATCCCAGATCTTGCTACAGCCTCTGTGTGTGTTTGTGTTTTCTGGATATTCTCTATGGACTTTACGGTTTTGAATGCATTTTAGCAGGACCCTTTTTGTTTTCTGCTGGCAAACGCTAATTGGTTCCACCTGGAGTCAAATACTCCACCCATTCGAGTTTTCTAGGAAGAAAGCTCCAGAAACCTGAGAAAACATGATATTTGTATTTGTAAACATGACATTGGATTCATTTACTTAACAGAAAGATTGTACTTTTCTCCAAAACCACTTTCACGGTGATTTTTGGTAAATTTCACCCAAAATCCACAACAGTTTGTCCAGATACTCCTGGATGAAAACAAAACTATCTGGTGATTTGTAGCTATCTCAATCCCAGATCTTACTACAGCCTCTGTGTGTGTTTGTGTTTTCTGGATATTCTCTATGGACTTTAAGGTTTTGAATGCCTTTTATCAGGACCCTTTTTGTTTTCTGCTGGCAAACGCTAATTGGTTCCACCTGGAGTCAAATACTCCACCCATTCGAGTTTTCTAGGAATAAAGCTCCAGAAACCTGAGAAAACATGATATTTCTTTCTGTAAAAATGACATTGGATACATTTGCCGAACAGGAAGATTGTGCTTTTCTCCAAAACCACTTTCACGGTGATTTTTTGGTTAAATTTCATTTCAAAACTACAACAATTTGTCCAGATACTCCTGGATGAAAACAAAACTATCTGGTGATTTGGAGCTATCTCAATCCCAGATCTTACTACAGCCTCTGTGTGTGTTTGTGTTTTCTGGATATTCTCAATGGACTTTAAGGTTTTGAATCCATTTGAGCAGGACCCTTTTTGTTTTCTGCTGGCAAACGCTAATTGGTTCCACCTGGAGTCAAATACTCCACACATTCGAGATTTCTAGGAAGAAAGCTCCAGAAACCTGAGAAAACATGATATTTGTATTTGTAAACATGACATTGGATTCATTTACTTAACAGAAAGATTGTGATTTTCTGCAAAACCACTTTCACGGTGATTTTTGGTTAAATTTCACCCGAAATCCACAACAATTTGTCCAGATACTCCTGGATAAATACAAAACTATCTGGTGATTTCTAGCTATCTCAATCCCAGATCTTGCTACAGCCTCTGTGTGTGTTTGTGTTTTCTGGATATTTTCGATGGACTTTACGGTTTTGAATGCATTTTAGCAGGACCCTTTTTGTTTTCTGCTGGCAAACGCTAATTGGTTCCACCTGGAGTCAAATACTCCACACATTCGAGTTTTCTAGGAAGAAAGCTCCAGAAACCTGAGAAAACATGATATTTGTACTTGTAAACATGACATTGGACTCATTTGCTGAACAGAAAGATTGTGCTTTTCTCCAAAACCACTTTCACAGTGATTTTGTGGTTAAATTTCATTTCAAATCTACAACAATTTGTCCAGATACTCCTGGATGAAAACAAAACTATCTGGTGATTTGTAGCTATATCAATCCCAGATCTTGCTACAGCCTCTGTGTGTGTTTGTGTTTTCTGGATATTCTCTATGGACTTTACGGTTTTGAGTGCATTTTAGCAGGACCCTTTTTGTTTTCTGCTGGCAAACGCTAATTGGTTCCACCTGGAGTCAAATACTCCACACATTCGAGTTTTCTAGGAAGAAAGCTTTAGAAGCCTGAGAAAACATGATATTTCTTTTTGTGAACATGACATTGAATGAATTTGCTAAACAGGAAGATTGTGCTTTTCTCCAAAACCACTTTCACGGTGATTTTTGGTTAAACTTCACCCGAAATCCACAACAATTTGTCCAGAAACTCCTGGATGAAAACAAAACTATCTGGTGATTTGTAGCTATCTCAATCCCAGATCTTGCTACAGCCTCTGTGTGTTTGTGTTTTCTGGATACTCTCTATGGACTTTAAGGTTTTGAATGCATTTTAGCAGGACCCTTTTTGTTTTCTGCTGGCAAACGCTAATTGGTTCCACCTGGAGTCAAATACTAAACACATTCGAGATTTCTAGCAAGAAAGCTCCAGAAACCTGAGAAAACATGATATTTGTATTTTTAAACATGACATTGGATTCATTTACTTAACAGAAAGATTGTGCTTTTCTCCAAAACCACTTTCACGGTGACCTTTGGTTAATTTCACCCAAAATCCACAACAGTTTGTCCAGATACTCCTGGATGAAAACAAAACTATCTGGTGATTTGTAGCTATCTCAATCCCAGATCTTGCTACAGCCTCTGTGTGTGTTTGTGTTTTCTGGATATTCTCTATGGACTTTACGGTTTTGAATGCATTTTAGCAGGACCCTTTTTGTTTTCTGCTGGCAAACGCTAATTGGTTCCACCTGGAGTCAAATCCTCCACACATTCGAGTTTTCTAGGAAGAAAGCTTCAGAAACCTGAGAAAACATGATATTTCTTTCTGTAAACATGACATTGGATGCATTTTCTAAACAGAAAGTTTGTGCTTTTCTCCAAAACCACTTTCACGGTGATTTTTGGTTAAATTTCACCCGAAATCCACAACAATTTGTCCAGATACTACTGGATGAAAACAAAACTATCTGGTGATTTGTAGCTATCTCAATCCCAGATCTTGCTACAGCCTCTGTGTGTGTTTGTGTTTTCTGGATATTCTCTATGGACTTTACGGTTTTGAATGCATTTTAGCAGGACCCTTTTTGTTTTCTGCTGGCAAACGCTAATTGGTTCCACCTGGAGTCAAATACTCCACACATTCGAGATTTCTAGGAAGAAAGCTCCAGAAACCTGAGAAAACATGATATTTGTATTTGTAAACATGACATTGGATTCATTTACTTAACAGAAAGATTGTGCTTTTCTCCAAAACCACTTTCACGGTGATTTTTGGTAAATTTCACCCAAAATCCACAACAGTTTGTCCAGATACTCCTGGATGAAAACAAAACTATCTGGTGATTTGTAGCTATCTCAATCCCAGATCTTGCTACAGCCTCTGTGTGTGTTTGTGTTTTCTGGATATTCTCTATGGACTTTAAGGTTTTGAATGCATTTTAGCAGGACCCTTTTTGTTTTCTGCTGGCAAACGCTAATTGGTTCCACCTGGAGTCAAATACTCCACCCATTCGAGTTTTCTAGGAATAAAGCTCCAGAAACCTGAGAAAACATGATATTTCTTTCTGTAAAAATGACATTGGATACATTTGCCGAACAGGAAGATTGTGCTTTTCTCCAAAACCACTTTCACGGTGATTTTTTGGTTAAATTTCATTTCAAAACTACAACAATTTGTCCAGATACTCCTGGATGAAAACAAAACTATCTGGTGATTTGGAGCTATCTCAATCCCAGATCTTACTACAGCCTCTGTGTGTGTTTGTGTTTTCTGGATATTCTCAATGGACTTTAAGGTTTTGAATCCATTTGAGCAGGACCCTTTTTGTTTTCTGCTGGCAAACGCTAATTGGTTCCACCTGGAGTCAAATACTCCACACATTCGAGATTTCTAGGAAGAAAGCTCCAGAAACCTGAGAAAACATGATATTTGTATTTGTAAACATGACATTGGATTCATTTACTTAACAGAAAGGTTGTGCTTTTCTCCAAAACCACTTTCACGGTGATTTTTGGTAAATTTCACCCAAAATCCACAACAGTTTGTCCAGATACTCCTGGATGAAAACTAAACTATCTGGTGATTTGTAGCTATCTCAATCCCAGATCTTGCTACAGCCTCTGTGTGTGTTTGTGTTTTCTGCATATTCTCTATGGACTTTAAGGTTTTGAATGCATTTTAGCAGGACCCTTTTTGTTTTCTGCTGGCAAACGCTAATTGGTTCCACCTGGAGTCAAATCCTCCACACATTCGAGATTTCTAGGAAGAAAGCTCCAGAAACCTGAGAAAACATGATATTTGTATTTTTAAACATGACATTGGATTCTTTTACTTAACAGAAAGATTGTGCTTTTCTCCAAAACAAAATTCACAGTGATTTCTTGGTTAAATTTCACTTCAAAACTACAACAATTTGTTCAGATACTCCTGGATGAAAACAAAACTATCTGGTGATTTGTAGCTATTTCAATCCCAGATCTTGCTACAGCCTCTGTGTGTGTTTGTGTTTTCTGGATATTCTCTATGGACTTTACGGTTTTGAATGCATTTTAGCAGGACCCTTTTTGTTTTCTGCTGGCAAACGCTAATTGGTTCCACCTGGAGTCAAATCCTCCACACATTCGAGTTTTCTAGGAAGAAAGCTTCAGAAACCTGAGAAAACATGATATTTGTATTTGTAAACATGACATTGGATGCATTTTCTAAACAGAAAGTTTGTGCTTTTCTCCAAAACCACTTTCACGGTGATTTTTGGTTAAACTTCACCCGAAATCCACAACAATTTGTCCAGATACTCCTGGATGAAAACAAAACTATCTGGTGATTTGTAGCTATCTCAATCCCAGATCTTGCTACAGCCTCTGTGTGTGTTTGTGTTTTCTGGATATTCTCTATGGACTTTAAGGTTTTGAATGCATTTTAGCAGGACCCTTTTTGTTTTCTGCTGGCCAACGCTAATTGGTTCCACCTGGAGTCAAATCCTCCACACATTCGAGTTTTCTAGGAAGAAAGCTCCAGAAACCTGGGAAAACATGATATTCGTATTTGTAAACATGACATTGGATGCATTTCCCGTATAGGAAGATTGTGCTTTTCTCCAAAACCACTTTCACGGTGATTTTTGGTTAAATTTCACCCGAAATCCACAACAATTTGTCCAGATACTCCTGGATAAATACAAAACTATCTGGTGATTTCTAGCTATCTCAATCCCAGATCTTGCTACAGCCTCTGTGTGTGTTTGTGTTTTCTGGATATTTTCTATGGACTTTACGGTTTTGAATGCATTTTAGCAGGACCCTTTTTGTTTTCTGCTGGCAAACGCTAATTGGTTCCACCTGGAGTCAAATACTCCACACATTCGAGATTTCTAGGAAGAAAGCTCCAGAAACCTGAGAAAACATGATATTTGTATTTGTAAACATGACATTGGATTTATTTACTTAACAGAAAGATTGTGCTTTTCTCCAAAACCACTTTCACAGTGATTTTGTGGTTAAATTTCATTTCAAATCTACAACAATTTGTCCAGATACTCCTGGATGAAAACAAAACTATCTGGTGATTTGTAGCTATATCAATCCCAGATCTTGCTACAGCCTCTGTGTGTTTGTGTTTTCTGGATACTCTCTATGGACTTTAAGGTTTTGAATGCATTTTAGCAGGACCCTTTTTGTTTTCTGCTGGCAAACGCTAATTGGTTCCACCTGGAGTCAAATACTAAACACATTCGAGATTTCTAGGAAGAAAGCTCCAGAAACCTGAGAAAACATGATATTTGTATTTTTAAACATGACATTGGATTCATTTACTTAACAGAAAGATTGTGCTTTTCTCCAAAACCACTTTCACGGTGACCTTTGGTTAATTTCACCCAAAATCCACAACAGTTTGTCCAGATACTCCTGGATGAAAACAAAACTATCTGGTGATTTGTAGCTATCTCAATCCCAGATCTTGCTACAGCCTCTGTGTGTGTTTGTGTTTTCTGGATATTCTCTATGGACTTTACGGTTTTGAATGCATTTTAGCAGGACCCTTTTTGTTTTCTGCTGGCAAACGCTAACTGGTACCACCTGGAGTCAAATCCTCCACACATTCGAGTTTTCTAGGAAGAAAGCTTCAGAAACCTGAGAAAACATGATATTTCTTTCTGTAAACATGACATTGGATGCATTTTCTAAACAGAAAGTTTGTGCTTTTCTCCAAAACCACTTTCACGGTGATTTTTGGTTAAATTTCACCCGAAATCCACAACAATTTGTCCAGATACTCCTGGATGAAAACAAAACTATCTGGTGATTTGTAGCTATCTCAATCCCAGATCTTGCTACAGCCTCTGTGTGTGTTTGTGTTTTCTGGATATTCTCTATGGACTTTACGGTTTTGAATGCATTTTAGCAGGACCCTTTTTGTTTTCTGCTGGCAAACGCTAATTGGTTCCACCTGGAGTCAAATACTCCACCCATTCGAGTTTTCTAGGAATAAAGCTCCAGAAACCTGAGAAAACATGATATTTCTTTCTGTAAAAATGACATTGGATACATTTGCCGAACAGGAAGATTGTGCTTTTCTCCAAAACCACTTTCACGGTGATTTTTTGGTTAAATTTCATTTCAAAACTACAACAATTTGTCCAGATACTCCTGGATGAAAACAAAACTATCTGGTGATTTGGAGCTATCTCAATCCCAGATCTTACTACAGCCTCTGTGTGTGTTTGTGTTTTCTGGATATTCTCAATGGACTTTAAGGTTTTGAATCCATTTGAGCAGGACCCTTTTTGTTTTCTGCTGGCAAACGCTAATTGGTTCCACCTGGAGTCAAATACTCCACACATTCGAGATTTCTAGGAAGAAAGCTCCAGAAACCTGAGAAAACATGATATTTGTATTTGTAAACATGACATTGGATTCATTTACTTAACAGAAAGATTGTGCTTTTCTCCAAAACCACTTTCACGGTGATTTTTGGTAAATTTCACCCAAAATCCACAACAGTTTGTCCAGATACTCCTGGATGAAAACTAAACTATCTGGTGATTTGTAGCTATCTCAATCCCAGATCTTACTACAGCCTCTGTGTGTGTTTGTGTTTTCTGGATATTCTCTATGGACTTTAAGGTTTTGAATGCATTTTAGCAGGACCCTTTTTGTTTTCTGCTGGCAAACGCTAATTGGTTCCACCTGGAGTCAAATACTAAACACATTCGAGTTTTCTAGGAAGAAAGCTCCAGAAACCTGAGAAAACATGATATTTGTATTTTTAAACATGACATTGGATTCATTTACTTAACAGAAAGATTGTGCTTTTCTCCAAAACAAAATTCACAGTGATTTCTTGGTTAAATTTCACCCGAAATCCACAACAATTTGTCCAGATACTCCTGGATAAAAACAAAACTATCTGGTGATTTGTAGCTATCTCAATCCCAGATCTTGCTACAGCCTCTGTGTGTGTTTGTGTTTTCTGGATATTCTCTATGGACTTTAAGGTTTTGAATGCATTTTAGCAGGACCCTTTTTGTTTTCTGCTGGCAAACGCTAATTGGTTCCACCTGGAGTCAAATACTCCACACATTCGAGTTTTCTAGGAAGAAAGCTTCAGAAACCTGAGAAAACATGATATTTCTTTCTGGGAGCATGACATTGGATGCATTTTCCGAACAGGAAGATTCTGCTTTTCTCCAAAACCACTTTCACCGTGATTTTTGGTTAAACTTCACCCGAAATCCACAACAATTTGTCCAGATACTCCTGGATGAAAAAACTATCTGGTGATTTGTAGCTATATCAATCCCAGATCTTGCTACAGCCTCTGTGTGTTTGTGTTTTCTGGATACTCTCTATGGACTTTAAGGTTTTGAATGCATTTTAGCAGGACCCTTTTTGTTTTCTGCTGGCAAACGCTAATTGGTTCCACCTGGAGTCAAATACTAAACACATTCGAGATTTCTAGGAAGAAAGCTCCAGAAACCTGAGAAAACATGATATTTGTATTTTTAAACATGACATTGGATTCATTTACTTAACAGAAAGATTGTGCTTTTCTCCAAAACCACTTTCACGGTGACCTTTGGTTAATTTCACCCAAAATCCACAACAGTTTGTCCAGATACTCCTGGATGAAAACAAAACTATCTGGTGATTTGTAGCTATCTCAATCCCAGATCTTGCTACAGCCTCTGTGTGTGTTTGTGTTTTCTGGATATTCTCTATGGACTTTACGGTTTTGAATGCATTTTAGCAGGACCCTTTTTGTTTTCTGCTGGCAAACGCTAATTGGTACCACCTGGAGTCAAATCCTCCACACATTCGAGTTTTCTAGGAAGAAAGCTTCAGAAACCTGAGAAAACATGATATTTCTTTCTGTAAACATGACATTGGATGCATTTTCTAAACAGAAAGTTTGTGCTTTTCTCCAAAACCACTTTCACGGTGATTTTTGGTTAAATTTCACCCGAAATCCACAACAATTTGTCCAGATACTCCTGGATGAAAACAAAACTATCTGGTGATTTGTAGCTATCTCAATCCCAGATCTTGCTACAGCCTCTGTGTGTGTTTGTGTTTTCTGGATATTCTCTATGGACTTTAAGGTTTTGAATGCATTTTAGCAGGACCCTTTTTGTTTTCTGCTGGCAAACGCTAATTGGTTCCACCTGGAGTCAAATACTCCACCCATTCGAGTTTTCTAGGAATAAAGCTCCAGAAACCTGAGAAAACATGATATTTCTTTCTGTAAAAATGACATTGGATACATTTGCCGAACAGGAAGATTGTGCTTTTCTCCAAAACCACTTTCACGGTGATTTTTTGGTTAAATTTCATTTCAAAACTACAACAATTTGTCCAGATACTCCTGGATGAAAACAAAACTATCTGGTGATTTGGATCTATCTCAATCCCAGATCTTACTACAGCCTCTGTGTGTGTTTGTGTTTTCTGGATATTCTCAATGGACTTTAAGGTTTTGAATCCATTTGAGCAGGACCCTTTTTGTTTTCTGCTTGCAAACGCTAATTGGTTCCACCTGGAGTCAAATACTCCACACATTCGAGATTTCTAGGAAGAAAGCTCCAGAAACCTGAGAAAACATGATATTTGTATTTGTAAACATGACATTGGATTCATTTACTTAACAGAAAGATTGTGCTTTTCTCCAAAACCACTTTCACGGTGATTTTTGGTAAATTTCACCCAAAATCCACAACAGTTTGTCCAGATACTCCTGGATGAAAACTAAACTATCTGGTGATTTGTAGCTATCTCAATCCCAGATCTTACTACAGCCTCTGTGTGTGTTTGTGTTTTCTGGATATTCTCTATGGACTTTAAGGTTTTGAATGCATTTTAGCAGGACCCTTTTTGTTTTCTGCTGGCAAACGCTAATTGGTTCCACCTGGAGTCAAATACTAAACACATTCGAGATTTCTAGGAAGAAAGCTCCAGAAACCTGAGAAAACATGATATTTGTATTTTTAAACATGACATTGGATTCATTTACTTAACAGAAAGATTGTGCTTTTCTCCAAAACAAAATTCACAGTGATTTCTTGGTTAAATTTCACCCGAAATCCACAACAATTTGTCCAGATACTCCTGGATAAAAACAAAACTATCTGGTGATTTGTAGCTATCTCAATCCCAGATCTTGCTACAGCCTCTGTGTGTGTTTGTGTTTTCTGGATATTCTCTATGGACTTTAAGGTTTTGAATGCATTTTAGCAGGACCCTTTTTGTTTTCTGCTGGCAAACGCTAATTGGTTCCACCTGGAGTCAAATACTCCACACATTCGAGTTTTCTAGGAAGAAAGCTTCAGAAACCTGAGAAAACATGATATTTCTTTCTGGGAACATGACATTGGATGGATTTGCTGAACAGGAAGATTCTGCTTTTCTCCAAAACCACTTTCACCGTGATTTTTGGTTAAACTTCACCCGAAATCCACAACAATTTGTCCAGATACTCCTGGATGAAAAAACTATCTGGTGATTTGTAGCTATATCAATCCCAGATCTTGCTACAGCCTCTGTGTGTGTTTGTGTTTTCTGGTTATTCTCTATGGACTTTACGGTTTTGAATGCATTTTAGCAGGACCCTTTTTGTTTTCTGCTGGCAAACGCTAATTGGTTCCACCTGGAGTCAAATACTCCACACATTCGAGTTTTCTAGGAAGAAAGCTTCAGAAACCTGAGAAAACATGATATTTCTTTCTGTAAACATGACATTGGATTCATTTGCTGAACAGGAAGATTGTGCTTTTCTCCAAAACCACTTTCTCGGTGATTTTTGGTTAAACTTCACCCGAAATCCACAACAATTTGTCCAGAAACTCCTGGATGAAAACAAAACTATCTGGTGATTTGTAGCTATCTCAATCCCAGATCTTGCTACAGCCTCTGTGTGTTTGTGTTTTCTGGATATTCTCTATGGACTTTAAGGTTTTGAATGCATTTTAGCAGGACCCTTTTTGTTTTCTGCTGGCAAACGCTAATTGGTTCCACCTGGAGTCAAATACTCCACACATTCGAGTTTTCTAGGAAGAAAGCTTCAGAAACCTGAGAAAACATGATATTTCTTTCTGTAAACATGACATTGGATGGATTTGCTGAACAGGAAGATTGTGCTTTTCTCCAAAACCACTTTCACGGTGATTTTTGGTTAAACTTCACCCGAAATCCACAACAATTTGTCCAGAAACTCCTGGATGAAAACAAAACTATCTGGTGATTTGTAGCTATCTCAATCCCAGATCTTGCTACAGCCTCTGTGTGTTTGTGTTTTCTGGATATTCTCTATGGACTTTAAGGTTTTGAATGCATTTTAGCAGGACCCTTTTTGTTTTCTGCTGGCAAACGCTAATTGGTTCCACCTTGATTCAAATCCTCCACACATTCGAGTTTTCTAGGAAGAAAGCTCCAGAAAAATGAGAAAACATGATATTTGTATTTGTAAACATGACATTGGGTTCATTTGCCGAACAGGAAGATTGTGCTTTTCTCCAAAACCACTTTCTCGGTGATTTTTTGGTTAAATTTCACCCGAAATCCACAACAGTTTGTCCAGATACTCCTGGATGAAAACAAAACTATCTGGTGATTTGTAGCTATCTCAATCCCAGATCTTGCTACAGCCTCTGTGTGTGTTTGTGTTTTCTGGATATTCTCAATGGACTTTAAGGTTTTGAATCCATTTGAGCAGGACCCTTTTTGTTTTCTGCTGGCAAACGCTAATTGGTTCCACCTGGAGTCAAATACTCCACACATTCGAGATTTCTAGGAAGAAAGCTCCAGAAACCTGAGAAAACATGATATTTGTATTTGTAAACATGACATTGGATTCATTTACTTAACAGAAAGATTGTGCTTTTCTCCAAAACCACTTTCACGGTGATTTTTGGTAAATTTCACCCAAAATCCACAACAGTTTGTCCAGATACTCCTGGATGAAAACTAAACTATCTGGTGATTTGTAGCTATCTCAATCCCAGATCTTACTACAGCCTCTGTGTGTGTTTGTGTTTTCTGGATATTCTCTATGGACTTTAAGGTTTTGAATGCATTTTAGCAGGACCCTTTTTGTTTTCTGCTGGCAAACGCTAATTGGTACCACCTGGAGTCAAATACTAAACACATTCGAGTTTTCTAGGAAGAAAACTCCAGAAACCTGAGAAAACATGATATTTGTATTTTTAAACATGACATTGGATTCATTTACTTAACAGAAAGATTGTGCTTTTCTCCAAAACAAAATTCACAGTGATTTCTTGGTTAAATTTCACCCGAAATCCACAACAATTTGTCCAGATACTCCTGGATAAAAACAAAACTATCTGGTGATTTGTAGCTATCTCAATCCCAGATCTTGCTACAGCCTCTGTGTGTGTTTGTGTTTTCTGGATATTCTCTATGGACTTTAAGGTTTTGAATGCATTTTAGCAGGACCCTTTTTGTTTTCTGCTGGCAAACGCTAATTGGTTCCACCTGGAGTCAAATACTCCACACATTCGAGTTTTCTAGGAAGAAAGCTTCAGAAACCTGAGAAAACATGATATTTCTTTCTGGGAACATGACATTGGATGCATTTTCCGAACAGGAAGATTCTGCTTTTCTCCAAAACCACTTTCACCGTGATTTTTGGTTAAACTTCACCCGAAATCCACAACAATTTGTCCAGATACTCCTGGATGAAAAAACTATCTGGTGATTTGTAGCTATATGAATCCCAGATCTTGCTACAGCCTCTGTGTGTTTGTGTTTTCTGGATACTCTCTATGGACTTTAAGGTTTTGAATGCATTTTAGCAGGACCCTTTTTGTTTTCTGCTGGCAAACGCTAATTGGTTCCACCTGGAGTCAAATACTAAACACATTCGAGATTTCTAGGAAGAAAGCTCCAGAAACCTGAGAAAACATGATATTTGTATTTTTAAACATGACATTGGATTCATTTACTTAACAGAAAGATTGTGCTTTTCTCCAAAACCACATTCACGGTGACCTTTGGTTAATTTCACCCAAAATCCACAACAGTTTGTCCAGATACTCCTGGATGAAAACAAAACTATCTGGTGATTTGTAGCTATCTCAATCCCAGATCTTGCTACAGCCTCTGTGTGTGTTTGTGTTTTCTGGATATTCTCTATGGACTTTACGGTTTTGAATGCATTTTAGCAGGACCCTTTTTGTTTTCTGCTGGCAAACGCTAATTGGTACCACCTGGAGTCAAATCCTCCACACATTCGAGTTTTCTAGGAAGAAAGCTTCAGAAACCTGAGAAAACATGATATTTCTTTCTGTAAACATGACATTGGATGCATTTTCTAAACAGAAAGTTTGTGCTTTTCTCCAAAACCACTTTCACGGTGATTTTTGGTTAAATTTCACCCGAAATCCACAACAATTTGTCCAGATACTCCTGGATGAAAACAAAACTATCTGGTGATTTGTAGCTATCTCAATCCCAGATCTTGCTACAGCCTCTGTGTGTGTTTGTGTTTTCTGGATATTCTCTATGGACTTTACGGTTTTGAATGCATTTTAGCAGGACCCTTTTTGTTTTCTGCTGGCAAACGCTAATTGGTTCCACCTGGAGTCAAATACTCCACCCATTCGAGTTTTCTAGGAAGAAAGCTCCAGAAACCTGAGAAAACATGATATTTCTTTCTGTAAAAATGACATTGGATACATTTGCCGAACAGGAAGATTGTGCTTTTCTCCAAAACCACTTTCACGGTGATTTTTTGGTTAAATTTCATTTCAAAACTACAAAAATTTGTCCAGATACTCCTGGATGAAAACAAAACTATCTGGTGATTTGGATCTATCTCAATCCCAGATCTTACTACAGCCTCTGTGTGTGTTTGTGTTTTCTGGATATTCTCAATGGACTTTAAGGTTTTGAATCCATTTGAGCAGGACCCTTTTTGTTTTCTGCTTGCAAACGCTAATTGGTTCCACCTGGAGTCAAATACTCCACACATTCGAGATTTCTAGGAAGAAAGCTCCAGAAACCTGAGAAAACATGATATTTGTATTTGTAAACATGACATTGGATTCATTTACTTAACAGAAAGATTGTGCTTTTCTCCAAAACCACTTTCACGGTGATTTTTGGTAAATTTCACCCAAAATCCACAACAGTTTGTCCAGATACTCCTGGATGAAAACTAAACTATCTGGTGATTTGTAGCTATCTCAATCCCAGATCTTACTACAGCCTCTGTGTGTGTTTGTGTTTTCTGGATATTCTCTATGGACTTTAAGGTTTTGAATGCATTTTAGCAGGACCCTTTTTGTTTTCTGCTGGCAAACGCTAATTGGTTCCACCTGGAGTCAAATACTAAACACATTCGAGATTTCTAGGAAGAAAGCTCCAGAAACCTGAGAAAACATGATATTTGTATTTTTAAACATGACATTGGATTCATTTACTTAACAGAAAGATTGTGCTTTTCTCCAAAACAAAATTCACAGTGATTTCTTGGTTAAATTTCACCCGAAATCCACAACAATTTGTCCAGATACTCCTGGATAAAAACAAAACTATCTGGTGATTTGTAGCTATCTCAATCCCAGATCTTGCTACAGCCTCTGTGTGTGTTTGTGTTTTCTGGATATTCTCTATGGACTTTAAGGTTTTGAATGCATTTTAGCAGGACCCTTTTTGTTTTCTGCTGGCAAACGCTAATTGGTTCCACCTGGAGTCAAATACTCCACACATTCGAGTTTTCTAGGAAGAAAGCTTCAGAAACCTGAGAAAACATGATATTTCTTTCTGGGAACATGACATTGGATGGATTTGCTGAACAGGAAGATTCTGCTTTTCTCCAAAACCACTTTCACCGTGATTTTTGGTTAAACTTCACCCGAAATCCACAACAATTTGTCCAGATACTCCTGGATGAAAAAACTATCTGGTGATTTGTAGCTATCTCAATCCCAGATCTTGCTACAGCCTCTGTGTGTGTTTGTGTTTTCTGGTTATTCTCTATGGACTTTACGGTTTTGAATGCATTTTAGCAGGACCCTTTTTGTTTTCTGCTGGCAAACGCTAATTGGTTCCACCTGGAGTCAAATACTCCACACATTCGAGTTTTCTAGGAAGAAAGCTTCAGAAACCTGAGAAAACATGATATTTCTTTCTGTAAACATGACATTGGATTCATTTGCTGAACAGGAAGATTGTGCTTTTCTCCAAAACCACTTTCACGGTGATTTTTGGTTAAACTTCACCCGAAATCCACAACAATTTGTCCAGAAACTCCTGGATGAAAACAAAACTATCTGGTGATTTGTAGCTATCTCAATCCCAGATCTTGCTACAGCCTCTGTGTGTTTGTGTTTTCTGGATATTCTCTATGGACTTTAAGGTTTTGAATGCATTTTAGCAGGACCCTTTTTGTTTTCTGCTGGCAAACGCTAATTGGTTCCACCTGGAGTCAAATACTCCACACATTCGAGTTTTCTAGGAAGAAAGCTTCAGAAACCTGAGAAAACATGATATTTCTTTCTGTAAACATGACATTGGATTCATTTGCTGAACAGGAAGATTGTGCTTTTCTCCAAAACCACTTTCACGGTGATTTTTGGTTAAACTTCACCCGAAATCCACAACAATTTGTCCAGAAACTCCTGGATGAAAACAAAACTATCTGGTGATTTGTAGCTATCTCAATCCCAGATCTTGCTACAGCCTCTGTGTGTTTGTGTTTTCTGGATATTCTCTATGGACTTTAAGGTTTTGAATGCATTTTAGCAGGACCCTTTTTGTTTTCTGCTGGCAAACGCTAATTGGTTCCACCTTGATTCAAATCCTCCACACATTCGAGTTTTCTAGGAAGAAAGCTCCAGAAAAATGAGAAAACATGATATTTGTATTTGTAAACATGACATTGGGTTCATTTGCCGAACAGGAAGATTGTGCTTTTCTCCAAAACCACTTTCTCGGTGATTTTTTGGTTAAATTTCACCCGAAATCCACAACAGTTTGTCCAGATACTCCTGGATGAAAACAAAACTATCTGGTGATTTGTAGCTATCTCAATCCCAGATCTTGCTACAGCCTCTGTGTGTGTTTGTGTTTTCTGGATATTCTCTATGGACTTTAAGGTTTTGAATGCATTTTAGCAGGACCCTTTTTGTTTTCTGCTGGCAAACGCTAATTGGTTCCACCTGGAGTCAAATACTCCACACATTCGAGTTTTCTAGGAAGAAAGCTTCAGAAACCTGAGAAAACATGATATTTCTTTCTGTAAACATGACATTGGATATATTTGCTGTACAGGAAGATTGTGATTTTCTGCAAAAACACTTTCACGGTGATTTTTGGTTAAATTTCACCCGAAATCCACAACAATTTGTCCAGATACTCCTGGATAAAAACAAAACTATCTGGTGATTTGTAGCTATCTCAATCCCAGATCTTGCTACAGCCTCTGTGTGTGTTTGTGTTTTCTGGATATTCTCTATGGACTTTAAGGTTTTGAATGCATTTTAGCAGGACCCTTTTTGTTTTCTGCTGGCAAACGCTAACTGGTTCCACCTGGAGTCAAATACTCCACACATTCGAGTTTTCTAGGAAGAAAGCTTCAGAAACCTGAGAAAACATGATATTTCTTTCTGGGAACATGACATTGGATGCATTTGCCAAACAGGAAGATTCTGCTTTTCTCCAAAACCACTTTCACGGTGATTTTTGGTTAAACTTCACCCGAAATCCACAACAATTTGTCCAGAAACTCCTGGATGAAAAAACTATCTGGTGATTTGTAGCTATCTCAATCCCAGATCTTGCTACAGCCTCTGTGTGTGTTTGTGTTTTCTGGTTATTCTCTATGGACTTTAAGGTTTTGAATGTATTTTAGCAGGACCCTTTTTGTTTTCTGCTGGCAAACGCTAATTGGTTCCACCTGGAGTCAAATGCTCCACAAATTCGAGTTTTCTAGGAAGAAAGCTTCAGAAACCTGAGAAAACATGATATTTCTTTCTGTAAAGATGACATTGGATTCATTTGCTGAACAGGAAGATTGTGCTTTTCTCCAAAACCACTTTCACTGTGATTTTTTGGTGAAATTTCACTTCAAAACAACAACAATTTGTCCAGATACTCCTGGATGAAAACAAAAATATCTGGTGATTTGTAGCTATCTCAATCCCAGATCTTGCTACAGCCTCTGGTGTGTTTGTGTTTTCTGGATATTCTCTATGACTTTAAGGTTTTGAATGCATTTTAGCAGGACCCTTTTTGTTTTCTGCTGGCAAACGCTAATTGGTTCCACCTGGAGTCAAATACTCCACACATTCGAGTTTTCTAGGAAGAAAGCTACAGAAACCTGAGAAAACATGATATTTGTATTTGTAAACATGACATTGGATACATTTGCCCAACAGGAAGATTGTGCTTTTCTCCAAAACCACTTTCACGGTGATTTTTGGTTAAATTTCACTTCAAAACTACAACAATTTCTCCAGATACTCCTGGATGAAAACAAAACTATCTGGTGATTTGTAGCTATCTCAATCCCAGATCTTGCTACAGCCTCTGTGTGTGTTTGTGTTTTCTGGATATTCTCTATGGACTTTACGGTTTTGAATGCATTTTAGCAGGACCCTTTTTGTTATCTGCTGGCAAACGCTAATTGGTTCCACCTGGAGTCAAATACTCCACACATTCGAATTTTCTAGGAAGAAAGCTCCAGAAACCTGAGAAAACATGATATTTGTATTTGTAAACATGACATTGGATGCATTTGCTGAACAGGAAGATTGTGATTTTCTCCAAAACCACTTTCACGGTGATTTTTGGTGAAATTTCACCCGAAATCAACAACAATTTGTCCAGATACTCCTGGATGAAAACAAAACTATCTGGTGATTTGTAGCTATCTCAATCCCAGATCTTGCTACAGCCTCTGGTGTGTTTCTGTTTTCTGGATATTCTCTATGGACTTTAAGGTTTTGAATGCATTTTAGCAGGACCCTTTTTGTTTAATGCTGGCAAACGCTAATTGGTTCCACCTGGAGTCAAATTCTCCACACATTCGAGTTTTCTAGGAAGAAAGCTCCAGAAACCTGAGAAAACATGATATTTGTATTTGTAAACATGACATTGGATGCATTTGCTGAACAGAAAGATTGTGCTTTTCTGGAAAAACACTTTCATGGTGATTTTTTGGTCAAATTTCACTTCAAAACTACAACAATGTGTCCAGATACTCCTGGATGAAAACAAAACTCTCTGGTGATTTGTAGCTATCTCAATCCCAGATCTTGCTACAGCCTCTGTGTGTGTTTGTGTTTTCTGGATATTCTCTATGGACTTTAAGGTTTTGAAACCATTTTAGCAGGACCCTTTTTGTTTTCTGCTGGCAATCGCTAATGGGTTCCACCTGGAGTCAAATCCTCAACACATTCGAGTTTTCTGGGAAGATAGCTCCAA